>NC_064626.1:610772673-611382289 GCF_023864275.1 Schistocerca cancellata
GCTCGTGTCATACCTTCGGTGATCGTTTTCTTGAGCATGCAGAGTCGACCTAACTGCCGAGCTTCCTCAGCTCTGGTTAACACCTGGCCAATGTAGTCATCGTCCACATCATCAGGATGTAACGGAAACACAGTGTCCCTCGTAGTCACCTCACACCCATGCACCAGGAAAAATAGCATAAATCCTGTGGTGTCTTGTTTGGCAGAGTTGTAGGCAAATGTCACTGAAAGGTAGCACCTCATCCCAGTTGCACTGCTCAACATTGACGAACATTGATAGCATGTTGGCCAAGGTCTTATTAAGGCATTAAGTAAGCCTGTTAGTTTTCGGATGGTAGGCAGTCCTCATGTGATGAGTAATGTTGCACTGATGGTTTATCTCTGTCACAAGATTCAATTGAAAAACTTTCCCTCAATCCTTAATTAATGACCTTGGGGCACTGTGTTTTAATACACGGCTTTTGTAATGCCATAGTGTGTCAGATAATCAGTGCAAACAATAATCACTCTATTGCCACTAGCAGACATTGGAAATCGTCCGAGGAGGTCAATCCCAACATGCTGGAAAGGTGTTTCGGCTGGCGGAATTGGTTGAGTTGGCCAGGTAGTTTCTGAGAAACTGCCTTTCTCCTCTGGCACTCTCTATAACGCGACACATAGTGACGGACACTCCTAAATAAACCTGGGCAGAAAAATCTCTTGCGAATTCAATCGTAGGTCTTAATAAATCCTAAATGTCCAGCCTCAGGTGTGTCATGGAATTTCTGTAGAACATCAAAGCGCATGTGTTTAGGAATCACTGGCAGCCACCTCTTTCCAAACGGATCAAAGTTTTTCTTGCAAAGTAATCCATTAACTACCTTAAATTGTCCTTTCACGTCCTCTGACCGATTTAAGGCAAGCATAATTTGAGATATCTTGGCATCCTTCTTCTGCTCAGCAGAGAGATCCTGGAGTGCAGTGAGACAGTTACTACTATTTTCATCAAAGTCTTGATGGTCTTGCATGCAGTTTCTTGAGAGACAGTCGGCATCTTGGTGTTTTCTTCCACTTTTGTACACTATGGTAATGTCATACCCTTGAAAACATAGTGCCCATCTGGCGAGTCGTCCTGTTGGATCCTTAAGACCTGTCAACCAACAAAGTGAATGATGGTCTGTAACAACTGTGAATGGCCTTTCATAGAGATACTGTCAAAATTTGCACGTGGCCCAGATCACAGCAAGACATTCACTTTCTGTAGTTGAGTAGTTTCGACGTTTGTAAGTGTCCTAGAAGCATAGGCTATAACCTTCTCTTTTCCATCCGAAATTTGCACCAGGACAGCACCGATCCCGTACCCACTGGCATCTGTGTGTAGTTCTGTAGGTGCTCTCTCATCATACAGACCAAGTACAGGGGCAGTCATCAGAGCTTTTCGCAGCACATCGAAAGAATGTTGTTGAGCATCACCCCAGATAAATTTAGCATCAGCTTTTAACAACTCTTGAAGTGGACTCGCTTTGATACAAAAGTCTTGGATAAAACAATGGTAATAAGAACATAATCCGAGGAAGCTTCTCACATCTCTAATACTTTTAGGAATAGGAAATTCCATTATAGATCTCACCTTTTTTGGGACTGGCTGCACACCTTTGTTTGACACAAGGTGTCCAAGTATTTTGATTTCTTCTGCTCCAAAGAGACACTTCCTTGGATTAAGTTTCAGTTTGCCTTGTTGGAGACACTTAAGAACGGCCCTCAGTCTTTTTGTATGTTCATCAAATGTCTCTGAGAACACTATAATGTCGTCTGAATAACAAAGACACATCGTCCACTTCAGGTGATGTAGAAGATTATCTATTGTCTGTTCAAAAGCTGTTGGTGCATTACACAAACCAAACAGCATTACCTTAAACTCATACAGGCCCTCAGGGGTGATGAATGCAGTTTTCTCACAATCAGCCTCATGTGCTTCGATTTGCCAGTATCCTGAGTACATGTCCATGGTTGAGAAAAACTTAGCCCCCTTCAGACATTCTAGTGTATCGTCAGTTCGTGGAAGAGGGTAAACATCCTTTTTAGTTATCTTATTAAGCTTCCTGTAATCAAGACAAAAGCGCCAACTGCCCTCCTTCTTCTTAACGAGGGCCACTGGTGACGACCATGGGCTCTGCGAAGGCTGAATGATGTCATTCTTCATCATTTTCTCTACCTTGTCACGAATTATTCAACGTTCCGTTGCTGAAACACAGTATGCTGTCTGGCTTATTGGTTGATGGTGTCCAGTGTTAATCCAGTGCTTCACCATCAATTTGTCTAATTTGCTCTTCACCTGTGGATTGAAGCATTCAGAGAACTCTTGAAGAATGACAAGTAGCTTCTTCTGTTGTTCCTTAGTGAGATCTGGTGATAGTCGAGCTAGAAGATCTTGTCTCATAGTGGTGGCACTAATGTCGCCCACAGAATTGGCATGTGAAGTTTCTATGATGCTCAGCTGTTCTTCAATTAACGGCTCAGCGTTTGCTATGCACATGTGTCTTGGAAGGATCTTCAGTTCTTGGCGACAGTTAACTACCCACAGTTCACTGAATCCATTCTTAAACGAGGCAAGAGAGGCTGGGATGACCAAATTATTCTTCAGTGGAATGCTTCTCTTACATTCCACTACAAGATCCAAGGGTTGGTGCATGGCATGACACGTGACAGTTACTTTTCTAGTGCTGACTGCAGGAATGATCACTTCATCCAGCACACACAGTCTCCACACACTCGGATGCGCATCTTCCTGTCCCCAGCACATCATCTCTTCTAGCATAATCTTCGAGCAACCACAATCTATTATTGCCTGAGAAGTTGTCAAAAAGTCCCATCCGAGAATGGCATTATGACAACACTCTTGTAAGACGATGAATTCTAAGGGCTGTGTATGGCCACTTATACTCACACAAATGGTACATCTTCCTGTAGTTTTTACATATTTCCCATAGGCCACCTTCAGCAGAGATGTTTTGTTGTCAACGAATACGGTTTTCTGCAACTGGTGATGGTACTTCTCCGAAATGACTGAATATGATGCTCCAGAGTCCACAAGAGCTTGAGCTTGTCGGTCATCCATGAGGATATTGATGTAGTTTCCTATCATTTTTATAGTGATCGACGGCGCAGGATTTTTCCCTTCGGTGGCCTCACCTCTAAGGAAGGTTGCACCCTTTAGTTTTCCAGATTGCGGTGGCTAGGTGATCGGCTGGAGCTTCTAAATGGCAATGGAGACATTGATCGGTGTGCTGGGGAGCATCCTCTCCAGCGGCTAGCTTGCAGCGATGGTGACCTCCGTCTTCCTGCACCCACATCTTCTTGTTCGTCTTCGGAGTTGGTGTCGGCTAAGATCGGTCTGCTGTCTTCTGGTGTGGACGTCATCAAATGTCCACTGCCTTTCTCGACAATAGTGCACCACATGTCCCGGTCGTCCGCAATGGAAACATACTGGTTGGTTATCCTGGGTCCTCCAGACATCAGTCTTCCTTGGTGCCCAAACAGGTTCCTCATGCAGCGTTGCAGAAACATAATTCCGCCTGGGTCTCAACTTTTTCACCATTTTAAAGGCAAATAAGGACAAGAGATTGGGTTCAATGTCTGTTCCACTTTCTCCCTTATGACCTCTTGAAGCGTCTTGGTTTTTTGCTCGCCTGCAATCCAAGTGCCTTCTGAACTTCCTCTCTCACTATTGATGAAGGACATTCGTGAAATCAGTTGCTTCCTCCATCACAGACATTGATACAACGTTTGGAAGCCGTTCAAACTTATTACTTGTAATTCTTTTTGATGCATTGTCTCGATATACTGGCACCATTTTATGAAGTCGTCTGCTGTCGAAACCTCCTTCAGGAGTAGGGCTTGATACATGTCCTCAGCAACACCCTTCATGAGATGTGCAACCTTATCTTCCTCCTCCATTCTAGGATCCACTATTTTACACAGCTCCAAGATGTCTTGAATGTAAGGTGGTGTAGTTTCTCCTGGACGCTGTGCCCTGCATTTTTAATTATCTTCAGCCTTGCACTTCTGTTGTTGTGTATCGCCGAAATCCTTGCGCAGTTCCGCCTGGAATATTTCCCAGCTTGTGAACTTATCCTCATTCTCATACCATTGCTTGGCAGTGCCCCCCAAGTAGAAAAATACGTTAGCCAAACACACAGGGCCGGCCGCCGTGGCCAAGTGGTTCTAGGCGCTTCAGTCCGGAACCTTGCTGCTGATACTGTCGCAGGTTCGAATACTGCCTAGGGCATGGATGTGTGTGATGTCCTTAGGTTAGTTAGGTTTAAGTCCAGGGGACTGATGACCTCAGACGCCAAGTCCCATAGTGCTTAGAGCCATTTGAGCCAAACACACGGTGTCACCCAATTTGTTAAATTTGGCTATACGCTCATATACCTTCAGCCACTTGTTTGGATCGTGGCCATCATCACCAGAGAACCCGGAAGGATGTCTCATGTGGTGGTACACAGCTGCTGTCATCATAACGTCCTCTTCTTCTTCTGTCTCCGGTAGATTGCAGACTGTTGAATATGGCTCAAACTCTGGTTTCTCGCCATGTAAACAGCGGCTCTGTCGTGGCCTGAAGGGAGCCACTGTGTCATCAATAATGTGCGCTATCACAAGTTCCAATACCCAGCACCTCCACCAGAATAATTTCACGTAGAAGAAGGTATAATTAGAGAATGACGAACACTAAATTCACTTAATGAAGGTTTATTCAGCACTTGCACATACAAGAGCGTGGAGCGAACTGCCTCCGGCCAGAACACATACAGTATATATACAGTTATAGAACATTCCAGTACAATGAATCTTGACATTTGTGGATACTTCTAGAATGTACTCGAACTGAAGTAGAAATTAAAATTGTACAGTCCAGGTGAGTTTTGAACTCACGACCCTCCATGCAACAGTTTAGTATCATAACCTCTACACCATGGTGCTACTCAGCTTCTTCTGTGACAATACTGTTATTCCAACCTGGATTTCCCATTGTTTGATTTAATAGTGAACAATTTATAGACAGTCACAGCCTATTTGTTGACTTACAGCTACTGTGAAATACATCCCTTACATATGCGTGCAGGAAACTAATGTTTCTGCAGTACTGTGGAACAGATGTAATGGACTGACTTATTTATATTGTGTTTGGATTTAAAATAAATAATCTAGAAATATAGTAGCTGCAGTTTATTCCAAAGAATCACTACATTTTTTAGCATGGTTTCATGTCTTACTTCTACATAAAATTAAACCAGTCTACATATACATGAATTTTTGTATTTTTTGATTCACTTTAATGTGACGCTAAAACACAATACAGTAACATCTTGAAGGAGTTGGACAAAGCAATTGACCCACCCAACTTGCAGTTCAGGTTTGATACTTGGTGAAGTGTGCCTCCATCTAGAGATGAAAGAGTGGATAGAGATTGGCACTTCACTTCAAATGAGGAAGTATAGATGCAGAGGGCAGTCTTCGTGATAGACATACGTAGAAATCCAGTGCATCGCTGTCCCACTGATCATGGCAATAATTTGGACAATTAGAGAATACCTTCCTGCTTTGTGAAAGCTGTTGTTGAAATCCACAAATTTGTGTACTTCTGCTTACAATAGAAGTTGAAATAATGAGTTTCATGTATAAATTTGAGTGATCATATAAAATACAATGTAGTGACACTAAGGACAGACTGTGATTTATTGGAATGCTTCTGCAAAAAGTAAAATTGTCTGCTTCATATATTGTTAAGACAAAATCTATTTTATATATTGTCAAGAGAAAATCATAAGAAAGAAGAGGAAGTGCCTCAGAACAATTTCAGATGCAAGTCAGTGGGGACTCAGCAAGAGCAAAACTAATCATACATTATGTTATCAGTGATTTTGTCATAAGTGGGATGTTAAACCCTTGTTTCCCTTCCATATTTTTTTCATTAAAAGTTAAGGATTCAGATTAAAAGATGTTGTATTTTATACCAACATCTGTTAAATATTATTGTCGATATTATTGCTAGAACAGTGTAAGACCTATTACTGAAATTCATTAGTTTCTGTGAAAAAGGTGTGTTGGATTTTAATGTTGTGTCAAGCTTGTATTGGTCAAGGATGGCAAAGAAATTGATCGTATTTTTTTTGTAAGGGGCCATTTACTGAAAGTGACTGAGGTAATCAGAGATTAATTTGAATCATGTTCTTCTAGAGTAGGGTTAAGTACTTTAACCAGAGCACCATCTTGTTTTGTTTAGGCTTTGTGCAGGCTAAACTACTAGTTCCCTCAACTATCTGTTCTTGTTTATCAGTGAGGACGTACTATGGATACTTTACATTATTTCCATATCGCATATACATGTTTACAGCTTACAAGGCCATTGTTGTTGTTGTTGCGGTCTTCTGAATCTGCTTAGTTTATTCATCTCTTGGTCTCCATCTATGATTTTTACCCTCCATGCTACTCTCCAATACTAAATTGGTGATCCTTTGATGCCTCAGAACATGTCCTAACAACCGATCCCTTCTTCTAGTCAAGTTGTGCCACAAATTTCTCTTCTCCCCAGTTCTGTTCAATACCTTCTCATTAGTTATGTGATCTACCCATATAATCTTCAGCATTCTTCTGTAGCATCACATTTTGAAAGCTTCTATTCTCTTCTTGTCTAAACTATTTATCGTCCACATTTCACTTCCATACATGACTACACTCCATACAAATACTTTCAGAAATGACTTCCTGACACTTAACTCTATACTCGATGTTAACAAATTTCTCTTCTTCAGAAAAGCTTTCCTTGCCATTGCCAGTTTACATTTTATATTCTCTCTACTTCGACCATCATCAGTTATTTTGCTCCCCAAATAGCAAAACTCATTTAGTACTTTAAGTGTCTCATTTCCTAATCTATTTCCCTCAGCATCACCCGATTTAATTCGACTACATTCCATTATCATCATTTTACTTTTGTTGATGTTCATCTTATATCCTCCTTCCAAGACACTGTCCATTATGTTCAACTGCTCTTCCAGGCCTTTTGCTGTCTCTGACAGAATTACATTGTCTTCGGCGAATCTCAGAGTTTTTATTTCTTCTCCATGGATTTTAATTCCTACTCCAAATTTTTCTTTTGTTTTCTTTACTGTTTGCTCAATATACAGATTGAATAATATCGGGGATAGGTTACAACCCTGTCTCACTCCCTTCCCAACCACTGCTTCCCTTTCATGCCCCTCGACTCTTGTAACTGCCATCTGGTTTCTGTATAAATTGTAAATAGCCTTTCACTCCCTGTATTTTACCGCTGCCGCCTTCAGAATTTGAAAGAGAGTATTCCAGTCACGCTAGAAACATAGGTTTGCCTTCCCTTAATCTATCTTCTATGATAAATCATAGGATTAGTATTGCCTCACGTGTTCCAACATTTCTACGGAATCCAAACTGATCTTCCTCGAGGGCGGCTTCTACCAGTTTTTCCATTCGTCTGTAAAAAAAAAATTCTTGTTAGTATTTTGCAGCCGTGACTTATTAAACTGATAGTTTGGTAATTTTCACATCTGTCAACACCTGCTTTCTTTGGGATTGGAATTACAAGGCCATTACCAGATGATATCTAATGAAATACAGTCATTGAAGTCAGGTGAGTTCTAAAACTCAGTGTAAATGTCATTTTTGGGAGTTTGCTTGTGACATAGCAAAAAAACTTCAAATTGAGCATTGAATAGAAGTGAAGGGAGTAGGAGGGGGGGGGGGGTAGTGTGATTGCACAAGGTGAGACACATTAAATCATAGGTTCAAATCATGCTACAGTTAAATTGAAATTGTTGCTGAAGGAATTTCCTTCATGTTGTAAGCAGTACATACACTGCAGCTTTATGTAAATACCTGTACTAGTTGAGTGCCTGGCATTGCCCAGGTATGTATTTATTCCAGTCTTCTAGTAGTCCATCTTCTCATTCCCTTCCTTCTCCCGCTCTGTCTCCTCCTCCACCCTCTCTTTGTCGATCTCCTCCTTCACCCTCTCTCTATCCATCTCCTCCTTCGCTCCCTTTCTGTCTGTGTCCTCCACTCCTCCACTACCTCTCACTGTTGAACCCCACCTTGCCTCTCTCCCTGTCCCTTTGCTCTTCCCCCCTCTGTCCATCTGCTTTCTCCTTTCCCCTCTGTTCATCTCAACCCTCCCCCCCCCCCCCTTGTCCATTCACTCCTTTCCCCTCTGTTTGTCTCTTCTCCCCCTCCGGTCTCTCTCTGTCCACCTTCTCCTCTTCCCTTTATCTGTCTATCTCCTCCTCTCCCCTGTCTGTGTCCATCTCCTCCTCCTTCCCTTTCTCTCTTCATTACCGAAAGATTTTTTTCAGCGGCTTACTTCTGACTTCAGTGACAGTGTTTCATTAAGCAGGACCCTCTCTTTATTCATTTCCTGCTACTTCTCCTTCTCTTCTCAGTTTATCTCTTCTTTCCCCTGTCTCTGTCCACTTCCTCCTCTTTCCTTTCACTGGCTGTCTTCTACTCTCCTGCTCTCTGTCAGTTCCCCAACCCCTTTTTCTGTCAGCCTCCTCCTCCCCCTAGATTTGAGTCCATCTCCTCCTGCCCCTATTCGTGTCTGTTCCTTCCCCCCCCTCCCCCCCCCCCCTCATCTTCACAGTACATCAAATTTTGTTGAAATCATTCAGGGGTTTAAGGATGAGCTTTTTATCCATGGCTTTGCCTGTGTGTACATGTCAAATACACTCCTGGAAATTGAAATAAGAACACCGTGAATTCATTGGGAAATTGAAATAAGAACACCGTGAATTCATTGTCCCATGAAGGGGAAACTTTATTGACACATTCCTGGGGTCAGATACATCACATGATCACACTGACAGAACCACAGGCACATAGACACAGGCAACAGAGCATGCACAATGTCGGCACTAGTACAGTGTATATCCACCTTTCGCAGCAATGCAGGCTGCTATTCTCCCATGGAGACGATCGTAGAGATGCTTGATATAGTCCTGTGGAACGGCTTGCCATGCCATTTCCACCTGGCGCCTCAGTTGGACCAGCGTTCGTGCTGGACGTGCAGACCGCGTGAGACGACGCTTCATCCAGTCCCAAACATGCTCAATGGGGGACAGATCCGGAGATCTTGCTGGTCAGGGTAGTTGACTTACACCTTCTAGAGCACGTTGGGTGGCACGGGATACATGCGGACGTGCATTGTCCTGTTGGAACAGCAAGTTCCCTTGCCGGTCTAGGAATGGTAGAACCATGGGTTCGATGACGGTTTGGATGTACCGTGCACTATTCAGTGTCCCCTCGACGATCACCAGTGGTGTACGGCCAGTGTAGGAGATCGCTCCCCACACCATGATGCCGGGTGTTGGCCCTGTGTGCCTTGGTCGTATGCAGTCCTGATTGTGGCGCTCACCTGCACGGCGCCAAACATGCATACGACCATCATTGGCACCAAGGCAGAAGCGACTCTCATCGCTGAAGACGACACGTCTCCATTCGTCCCTCCATTCACGCCTGTCGCGACACCACTGGAGGCAGGCTGCATGATGTTGGGGCGTGAGCGGAAGACGGCCTAACGGTGTGCGGGACCGTAGCCCAGCTTCATGGAGACGGTTGCGAATGGTCCTCGCCGATACCCCAGGAGCAACAGTGTCCCTAATTTGCTGGGAAGTGGCGGTGCGGTCCCCTACAGCACTGCGTAGGATCCTACGGTCTTGGCGTGCATCCTTGCGTCGCTGCGGTCCGGTCCCAGGTCGACGGGCACGTGCACCTTCCGCTGACCACTGGCGACAACATCGATGTACTGTGGAGACCTCATGCCCCACGTGTTGAGCAATTCGGCGGTACGTCCACCCGGCCTCCCGCATGCCCACTATATGCCCTCGCTCAAAGTCCGTCAACTGCACATACGGTTCACGTCCACGCTGTCGCGGCATGCTACCAGTGTTAAAGACTGCGATGGAGCTCCGTATGCCACGGCAAACTGGCTGACACTGACGGCGGCGGTGCACAAATGCTGCGCAGCTAGCGCCATTCGACGGCCAACACCGCGGTTCCTGGTGTGTCCGCTGTGGCGTGCGTGTGATCATTGCTTGTACAGCCCTCTCGCAGTGTCCGGAGCAAGTATGGTGGGTCTGACACACCGGTGTCAATGTGTTCTTTTTTCCATTTCCAGGAGTGTATATGTCACATACAGTTGATGTACAGGTTGAGTCAAAAATGAGTTTACAGTTTTGGAATGATACAGAAATTTATTGAGATAACTTAAAAAATTGGTAGATGTGTCAATTTGTAGCAGACAACTTCAAGTTTTATTCATGTAGTGCACCAATACCCTATTCCACCACCAGGAGTGCCAGTGTAGTGCACAGTTAAATGGCTACTTCACTGGTGCGGAGTGTAGTCTCTGTGTGTTTTGTTTTCATGAAACAAACTCTGCAACAGCTCTTTGGCATAAATTTCACACCAGGTATGCTGAATAACCTCCAAGCAGGCCTACAATTTAGCTGACCTGAAAAACTGAATCTATGCTACTGTTGCACAAGCTGTGCCCTGTTTGCTGCAACGAGTGTGGGAAGAAAGTGATTACTGGTGGGATGTTTGCAGCATCACAAACTCTTGGCCTTTACCATTGCGGAATGTGAACTGTATCCTGTGACAAGAACCCTAACTCAGTACATGCACAGCAGACACAAATTTACACTTCCAACATCTAGATATGCTAATCTTCGTCTAATCTAAATGCTGTGGTTCTGCCTGATAACACAATATAAAACACTTACAATAATAAATTGTGTACCTGCAGCCAATATTTAGCCATGTTACTTTTTCTTTGCTGCTGCAAATGTGCTAGACTGTGATGTTTTTAACATAATATGTTTTTTCTAAGGTTGCTGGCTTATAATTTTATGGGGCCTATCTGGGTTATGAATTGTAAGTGTGGAATAACAGACCACTTTGTGCAAATATTGGAAGAATTGCAGCAGGAGCATAAAGGAGAGATACAGTGTTCAGTTTTCGTCTTTAATATGAGATGGTTTATGGTGGTTGCTAGAAGTAATAAATTTTATGATGCTCAACTTTATAAATCATATGAAAAATTTTATGAAGATTCTGAAACAATGTGTTCATTTACTGATGTTAAGCAGTGATCCTGTATTTAATATTTATGCTTAAATATTGTTTACTTAAAAGAGGAAAAAATTCTGAAATCTTTCATATAAATCAAGCCAAATGTGGACTAGGGGGAGACCTAATAGCTAACCCTCTAACTGCTTACACATAGTACCATTAAACTGGAAATATCTACATTTACATCACTATTCTGCAAATTACACTTAAATGCCTGCCAGAGGGTTCATCAAGCTACCTATAGACTACACTCTATAACAGTGCATGGGAAAAATGAACACTTAAATCTTTCTGTATGATCTCTGATTGTAATTGTAAACTGTTGAAGCTGCGTTGGTAAAGTACTGGAACTTCAAGCACTTACAGAAAGCACCGAAGCTGAAATCGTTACAGGTACGGAAAGCTGGCTGAAGCCAGAGATAAATTCTGCCAAAATTTTTACAAAGGCACAGACTGTGTTTAAAAAGGATAGATTGCATGCAACCAGTGGTGGCGTGTTTGTCGCCGTTAGTAGTAGTTTATCCTGTAGTGAAATAGAAGTAGATAATTTCTGTGAATTATTATGGGTGGAGTTTATACTCAACAACCAAGCTAGGTTAATAATTGGCTTCTTTTACTGACCTCCCAACTGAGCAGCATTAGTGGCAGAACAACTGAGAGAAAATCTGTAATACATTTCACATAAATTATCTCAGCATGTTATAGTCTTAGGTGGAGATTTCAATATACCAGATATAGACTGGGACACTCAGATGTTTAGGACGGGTGGTAGGGACAGAGCATCGAGTGACATTATACTGAGTGCACTATCCGAAAATTACCTTGAGCAATTAAACAGAGAACTGACTCATGGAGATAAACGGACCCGAACTTTTCAATAGGAATATAAAAAAAGGGAGGAAGGTTTATCTATTTAGCAAGAGTAATAGGAGGCAGATTTCAGACTACCTAACAGATCAAAATGAAAATTTCTGTTCCGACACTGACAATGTTGAGTGTTTATGGAAAAAGTTCAAGGCAATCGTAAAATGCATTTTAGACATGTACGTGCCGAGTAAAACTGTGAGGGATGGGTAAAACCCACCGTGGTTCAACAACAAAGTTAGGGAACTACTGCGAAAGCAAAGAGAGCTTCACTGCAAGTTTAAACGCAGCCAGAACCTTTCAGACAAACAGAAGCTAAACGATGTCAAAGTTAGCGTAAGGAGGGCTACCCGTGAAGTGTTCAGTGAATTCGAAAGTAAAATTCTATGTACCGACTTGACAGAAAATCCTAGGAAGTTTTGGTCTTGCGTTAAATCAGTAAGTGGATCAAAAGAGCATATCCAGACACTCTGGGATGATGATGGCATTGAAACAGAGGATGACACGCGTAAAGCTGAAATACTAAACACCTTTTTCCAAAGCTGCTTCACAGAGGAAGACTGCACAGCAGATCCTTCTCTAAATCCTCTCACAAACGAAAAATTAACTGACATCGAAATAAGTGCCCAAGGAATAGAAAAGCAACTGAAATCACTCAACAGAGGAAAGTCCACTGGGCCTGACGGGATACCAGTTCGATTCTACACAGGGTACGTGAAAGAACTTGCCCCCCCTTCTAACCGCCATGTACCGCAAGTCTCTAGAGGAACGGAAGGTTCCAAATGATTGGAAAAGAGTACAGGTACTTCCAGTTTTCAAGAAGGGTCATCAAGCATATGCGCAAAACTATAGGCCTATATCTCTGACATCGATCTGTTGTAGAATTTAGAACATATTTTTGCTCGCATGTCATGTCATTTCTGGAAACCCAGAATCTACTCTGTAGGAATCAACATGGATTCCGGAAACAGCGAGCGTGTAAGACCCAACTCGCTTTATTTGTTCATGAGACCCAGAAGATATTAGATACAGGCTCCCAGGTAGATGCCATTTTCCTTGACTTCCGGAAGGCGTTCGATACAGTTCCGCACTGTCGCCTGATAAACAAAGTAAGAGCCTACGGAATATCAGACCAGCTTTGTGGCTGGATTGAAGAGTTTTTAGCAAACAGAACACAGCGTGTTGTTCTCAATGGAGAGATGTCTACAGATGTTAAAGTAACATCGGGCGTGCCACAGGGGAGTGTTATGGGACCATTGCTTTTCACAATATATATAAATGACCAAGAAGATAGTGTCTGAAGTTCCATGCGGCTTTTTGCAGATGATACTGTAGCATACAGAGAAGTTGCAGCATTAGAAAATTGCAGCAAAATGCAGGGAGATCTGCAGCGGATAGGCACTTGGTGCAGGGAGTGGCAACTGACCCTTAACGTAGACAAATGTAATGTGTTGCGAATACATAGAAAGAAGGATCCTTTGCTGTGTGAGTATATGATAGCAGAACAAACACTGGTAGCAGTTACTTCTGTAAAATATCTGGGAGTATGCATATGGAAAGATTTGAAGTGGAATTATCATATAAAATTAATTGTTGGTAAAGCAGGTACCAGGTTGAGATTCATTGGGAGAGTCCTTAGAAAATGTAGTCCATCAACAAAGGATGTGGCTTACAAAACATTTGTTTACCTATACTTGAGTATTGCTCATCAGTGTGGGATCCTTACCAGGTCGGGTTGACAGAGGAGATAGAGAAGATCCAAAGAAGAACGGTGCATTTCGTCACAGGGTTATTTGGTAAGTGTGATAGCGTTACGGAAATGTTTAGCAAACTCAAGTGGCAGATTCTGCAAGAGAGGCACTCTGCATCGCGTTGTATCTTGCTGTCCAGGTTTTGAGAGGGTGCGTTTCTGGATGAGGTATCGAATATATTGCTTCCCCCTACTTATACCTCCCGAGTAGATCACAAATGTAAAATTAGAGAGATTTGAGCACGCACGGAGGCTTTCCGGCAGTCGTTCTTCCCGCGAACCATACACGACTGGAACAGGAAAGGGAGGCAAGGACAGTGGCACATAAAGTGCCCTTCGCCACACACCATTGGGTGGCTTGCAGAGTATAAATGTAAATGCAGATGTAGATGATTTCTCTTATTTTATTATGATGATCATTTCTCCCTCTGTAGACTGGTGACAATAAAGTATTTTCACATTTATGGGAGAAAGTTGGAGATTGAAATTTCATGAAAAGATTTCGCCACTTTGTTTTAACAATTGCCATCCCAACTCACTTTTCATATCCGTGACGCTGTGTCCCCTGTTTGGTGATAATACAAAATGAATTTCCCTTCTTTGGACTTTTTCAGTACCCTCCAACAATCCTATTTGATAAGAATCCCATACTGCACAGAGGTACTCTAGCAGAGCACAGACAAGTGTAGTGTAGGCAGTCTCTTTACTAGACCTATTGCATCTTTTAAGCATTCTGGCAATAAAGCACAGCTTTGGTTTGCCTTCCCTGAAACATTATCTGTGTGATTGTTCCAATTTCAGTTGTTCATAATTGTAATTCCTAGATCTTTATTAGAATTCACAGTCTTTAGATTTGTGTGATTTATCGTGTAACCAAAATTTAACTGCTTTCATCTAGTATTCATGTACATGACCTCACACTTTCTGTTATTTAGAGCCAGTTGCCACATTTTTGTGCCATACAGATATCATGTCTGAGTCATTTTCCAATTAGTTTTGATCTTCTGAGGACTGTAGAAGACACTAAATGACAGCATTATATGCAGACAATCTAAGAAGGCTACACAGATAGCCTCCTAAATTGGTAATATATGTTAGGAACAGCAGTGGGCTTAGAATGCTTCCTTGGGGAGTGCCAGAAATCACTCCTGTTTTATAAAATCTTCCATGCTGTATAACACTTGATTTTTAAGTATTTTCCAGTGTTTGCTTATGTAGTTTCTAGCTTAAAGTCCTTGACTTTGGACCATATTTTATTACAAAGCTTCTAAGTTATATACTACATGGTATTCTTTTTTTAAATTAAGTCTGCCATGGGGTTACAGGTAGTCTGATCTGTGCCTTGTTTCAGAAGCATGTGTAAAAGAATTTCTTTCAAAAAGTTGTGCATTTTTTAGTTCAAAGAGGAGTATTTCATGTATAAACATACAAGGAATTGTCATTAAGTCCAGGCTTTTGAATAATAGTCTGCATGATTGCTCATCGTTTGTTCCTATCATAGCTGTGGTGATAAACAGCTATTTTGTGAAGCAGCAGCTTATGATAATCAAGCATCAGATAAAATCAAACAATGGAAAATCCAGGCTGGAATGTAACAAAATAATTAAAAGGATAGTAGTTACTCACCACATAGCAGAGACACTGAGCCATTGAAAGGCACAACAAAAAGACTGTCGGAAAGTAATCATTTGGCCAACAAGGCCTTTGTCAAAAATAGACAGCACACATACACACATGCGCACACTCATGCGAACGCAACTCACACACATATGGTCACAGTCTCTGGGAGCTGGAGCCAGACTGCAAGCAGCAGGGCATTATGAGAGAGAGAGACAGATCGGGGGGGGGGGGGGGGGGTGTCAGGAGGAGGCTGGGGTGGGGTGGGGAGGGATTGTAGGATAGGGGCGGGGGACAGAAAAGTGCTGCTGGGAGTGTGCAGAGACGAGGCGGAGAGGGGGCAACTAGGTGCAGTCTGGAAGTTAGACAGAGGGTGGGGGGGGGGAGAGAGGGGGGGGGTTAGCAGAAAAGGAGAGAAGTACACAAACTGGATGCGTTGGTGGAGTAGAGGGCTGTGCAGTGACCTTTCACAGATAATACAGTTATCATGAATGAAGTACTGTCAGAAAAAAATCAGATCTTGATAAGATTTCAAAGTAGTGCAGAGATTGGAAACTTGCTTTAAGTGTGCATAAATGTGAAATATTGCACACCATAAAATGATGTTCTCACTGCATCGATTGTAGGTAATGCAGATGCTAGACTTCAGTTCACTGGCATGTTTCTGGGAAAGTACAGTGAGTGTACAAAGAAGATTGCTCACAAATGACTCGTCATCTCATCTTACAATATTACTGAAGTGTGTGGTACAGCTACCAAATAGGGATAATGTGTATTGATTTCATTCATCATATTTGATGTTTTAGGAGAGTCATTAAGTGTGTCATTCATAATTTAAATAGTTAAAAACTGCACCAGTTGCTTATTTTTTCATACTTAGCACAATATATTTTGAGAATTTATTCTCATTTTCGAGTACATTTGTTTTTCATTATTTACATCAGGGGTATATTGAATGTAAAAAAAGGAGGACAGAACAAATGATCATAAGTTTACTTGCCTCAAGGGGAGGCTTCGTGGAAATGTTGAAAAACTTGAACAGCCAATCTCTTGAAGATCCTATGAACCATGGATGAAGGGCAACAGGCAGATTCCATATTCCTAGATTACCAAAAATCATTTGACACTGTGCTCTGCTGCAGACTGCTAATGAGATATGAGCGTACAGAATAGGTTCCAAGATGTGTGAGTGGCTCGAAGATGTCTTGCAGTAGAACCCAGTACATTTTCCTCAATGGTGAATGTTCATCAGAGACAATGTTATCATTAGGAGTGCCTCAGGGAAGTGTGATAGGACTGCTATCATTCTCGGTGTACATAAACGATCTCATGGATAGGGTGAGCAGCAGTCTGTGGCTGTTTGCTGATGATGCTGTGGCGTATGGGAAAGTCCTGTTGTTGAGTGACTGTAGGAGGATACAAGATGACTTAGATATGAATGTGATGAATGACAGGTAACTTTAAATGTAGAAAAATATGTCAATGCAGATGTGTAGGAAAAATAATCTTGTAATGTTTGAATACAGAGTTAGTAGTTTGCTGCTTGACATGGTCATGTTGATTAAGTATCTAGGCATAATATGACAAAGCAATATGAAATGGAAAGAGCATGTAATGATTGTAGTAGGAAAGATGAATGGTCAACTTCAGATTTTGGGAGAAGCTTAGGAAAGTGTGGTTCATCTTTAAAGGCAACTGCATATAGTATGCTTATGCGATCTGTTCTTTAGTACTGCTCGAGTCTTTGGTGTCCCCACCAGGTTGGATTAAAGGAAGTCAACAAAACAATTCAGAGGCAGAGTGCTAAATTTCTTCCTGATCAGTTTGAATGACACACAAGTATTACAGAGGTGCTTCAGGAACTCAAATGAGAATCCCTAGACTGAAGGTGATGTTCTTTTTTGAGGAATGCTATGGGGAAAATTTAGAGAACCATTATTTGCAGCTCACTGCAGAATGGTTCTACTGTCACCAACATATGTTTCACATAAGGACCATGAAATGGATAAGAGAAATTAGGGCTCATATGGGGGTGTATAGACAGTCTCTTTAACCTTGTTCTGGTCTGCAAGTGGGACAGGAAAGGAAATGAGTAGTGGTGGGCACAAGTTACACTCAACAATGCACCATATAGTGACTTCCAGAGTATGTGTGTAGATGTAGATAACATAAAATTATTCTGTAAAAACCCACTTATAGAACTTCAAGAAACAGCATTATGTGAAGAATCAGGAGATATTATTCAGCTCATGAAGGGACCATGAAGTCAAAATTAGACTAATTACAGCCCACACAAAGGCATCATTATTTCCACATTACTTACGAAATTGGATTGGGAAGAAACCCTAATATGCAGTACTGTGCTATGTACCCTCTGCCGTCCATTTCACTGTTTTAAAACTGGACATCTGAACATGATATGGAAAGATCTTTTTGGATGACTTGTCAAAATTGTTGAGAATTTTCAACTGTGAATCAGAATAATGTTAAAATATTTAATACAAGGGGCTTGCTGTGTAATGGAACAGGCATTCCTTTGATTCCAATGATATTTAACATGTCGTTTGTTGATGGTTGTCACTGAAGTAGTAGGACAATTTGTTTCTGTGAGACATCAGGAAATAAGTCACAATCAGTATAGACCATAGAGGGAAATTTACAGATTATACGAAAATGGTTCTTACTGAATATGTGATGCTTGGAGGTGCTGATGTTAGATACGAAGGTTGTTTAAAAGAGACAGGTTGGCAATTTCTGGAATGTAGATGCTGTGATATGTACTAAGGGTCTTTAAAGTAATTATGGGAGACACCAACTATGATCAAGGGATAACACATGCTGAATGGGAATGTACGACTTGCACAAGATTTGAGAGCAATTATTGAGATTGTTAGTTAGTGTATACAAGTAAGGTTTCCCTTTCATATAGATAATAGAATCATTAATATACTCTGTAGTGGCACTATGAAAACCAAATAGCTTGTGCAGCACACTGTTGACTACTGTTGCACCAGTACATAGAGTGCACTTGTCATCAGGAGTTCCCTCCGATGCAATCAGCTGAGAATTTAGCATATAAGCTGCTCCAGGGCTGGTCTGCGCCAGTTGTTGTGTGATCTAAGCAGTGTGAGCGAGTGTGGTGTTGGTTTGGCTGAAGTGTTTCCACTATGTGATCAAACGTATCCAGACACCTGGCTGAAAATGACTTACAAGTGCTTGGGTCCCTCCATCGGTAATGCTGAAGTTCAGTATGTTGTTGGTCCATCCTTAGCCTTGATGACAGCTTCCACTCTCTGTAGGATTCATGTGAGGATTTTATGCAGGAAAGTCCATTACAGGTATGTTACTGTAGTGTAACCATTCCAACACAGGCCGTGCATTATGAACAGGTGCTGATCATGTTGAAAGATGCAATTGCCATCCCCAAATTGCTCTTCAACAATGGGAAGCAAGAAGGTGCTTAAAACATCAATGTAGGTCTGTGCTGTGATAGTGCCACTCAAAACAACAAGGGGTGCAAGCCCCCTCCATGAAAAACATGACCACACCATGACACCACTGCCTCTGAACGTTACTGTGGACACTACACACGCTGACAGGTAATGTTCACTGGGCATTTGCCATACGCACACCCTGGCATCAGATCGCCACATCATGTACTGTGATTTGTCATTCTACACAATGTTTTTCCACTGTTCAATTGTCCTTACACCAACCGAGGTGTCGTTTGGCATTTGCCAGCATGATGTGTGGCTTATCAGCAGTCACTCGACCATGAAGTCCACATTTTCTCACCTCCCGCCTATTTATCATAGTACTTGCACTGTATCCTGATGCAGTGTGGAATTCCTGTGTAATGGTCTGGATAGCTGTCAGCCTATTATACATTACGACCCTTTTCAACTGTCAGTGGTCTCTGTCAGTCAACAGACGAAGTCGGCCTAAATGCTTTTGTGCTGTACGTGTCCTTTCACGTTTCCACTTGACTATCACATTGGAAACAGTGGACCTAGGAATGTTTAGGAGTGTGGAAATCTTGTTTACAGATGTGTGGCACAAGTTACACCCAATCACCTGACCATGTTCAAAGTCCGTGAGTTCCGCGGAGCACCTCATTCTGCTCTCTCACAATGTCTAGTGACTACTGAGGTCATTGATATGGAGTACTTGGCAGTAGGTGGCAGCACAATGCACCTAATATGAAAAACGTATGTTTTTGGGGGTATCCGGATACTATTGATCACATAGTGTATATTGTAGACTCAATATGTTATAGGCATAACTTCAGTGCCTTGTGGACTGGACTTTACTTTGGAATATGGACTTCAACTATCTTGCACTGTGTTGGAGGAGCAGTCTGTATGTATATCTCTTACTGTGAATAAATCAGGGTTGTGTGCATGCATAACCTTTTACAAAAGTGGTGATGTCTCGGGACAAGTGACGTGTGGTAATTGGACCTTGAACATTTTTGCTATTTGGGAAGAGTGCAGGTTTTCAACCATGGAACACTTACAACCAATACTAATTCGAGCCAATCATGGTTATCAGGAGCTAGCGATAGCTGTATCACAGACAGGGCAAGTGTAAGTGAATGCAGGAGGAACATCTGTGCCACTCGTATTTACTGTTTTCCACCGTATAATGAACAATGTATTTATTGGGACTCTTACCACCAATGATTCCAGGTATGTTTTTTGCTATTCAAATTTTTGTCTTCGAAAGACAAAAGACAATGTTCTTTTCGGAATCACCTAATACATAACTTGGAGCAATTGATACATCTGGTGGAACTTGAGTTGTCTAGAATATTTTGTTACAAAAACATTTTTTGACCAAAAAATTGTGTTATTGCAGACAGGCTACGATTTTGGAAATGAAAAAGGGGCCCAACCAGTTATATGCATACCGAGCCACTGACCTAGATGGACTATGCATGAATTGCAATTTCAAATGCTGCTGTGGGCAGACCTTTGTGGATCCTTTAATCAGTGACTTATAATGTTGCTTACACCTGATTTGTATGTGAGAAACCACATATTAAGGATATCTGAGCATTCTCTTATAGAAGTAATGTGAATAGCTCACACCCACAAAGTAGCCCAAGCACAAAATTTGTGCTGGATGAAGAGGTCACAGTAGTTAGCTCTCTCTGGCACCAGTTATGCAGGATGATACACCAGCTCTGGCTGGCACCTTCTCTGGCTGTCTGGACGACTCTGCAAGCAAGTTTACCCATGACCGAGTGCCATGTCCACAGCAGCACCATTGCTGAGCTGTATACATTGTTTCCTTCACCACATATGCAGTGCATTCTCGCATTGGCATACAATGTGCCATGGGTTTGACAAAAAGGGACACATGTAAGAAGTTTGTTGTAATAGTTGTGTTGCAAATATGTCTCAATCTGTGAAAGAGAACCAAGTGAGTGACCAGGCTAAGTGCAGACCTCTCAGAGTGCAGCCAAGAAAATGTGCTTACAGGATGTTCATTGGCAAACACCCTTTGAGGTTACTTTTGAACACTGATGCTCTGTGTAAGAACCTTCAAAATTGCAGCACGTCAGCAATCGTTGGTTAATGTATTAAAAAACTAAAGACCCACCTCGATTGCGAAAGAGGCGGGTTTTTAGTTTTTTAATAGATGCTCTGTGTCCTTGCTAAAGCAGTGTACTTACGTAAGTTTAGGATCACCATCTTTGCAGGCAACTGAGACAAATTATTGGGCATATAGACACGTGCCTTCACTAGGAAAGTTTCCTGTTACACTTACTTATGACCATGTCACTCACCCAGTAATTTTTCTTGTGGTAGCTGTCCACAAAGGTGACATTGTTTCTGGGAAAGACTCTTTCCACATTTTCGAATATGCAATTCATGAATGTCATGCAATCTGAAGGGCTTTGTGCCACCTTAAACAGTCTCTGTGATGGATATGTTCACATTTTATCTCCTGTATTAGGCAAGATAACTGATTTCCAGGCTCACATCACTCTTAAAGCTATGTCTGTCCCACATTTTTTCAAAGTTCACCAAGTGCCCTTGACTCTGAAGGATCCCTTCAAAACAGGGCTGGACAGACTCTCGCATGAAGACCTGTTAATACCTCTTCTTTCTAGTCGATATGCCACAGTGCATAAACACAACAGCACCATGAGACATTGTAATGAGTTTAAAGTAACTGTAAACACAAAAGCTGAAGTTGAAACTTATCTTCTGCCAACCCTGGTTGAACTTTATGCATAATTAGGTCATGACACTTTATTCAGCAAAACTAACCTCACAGATTTTGAATCCTATTGGATGCAGCAACATGAGCTTACCTAGAGCTAAATACACCCTACATCCTTTGCCCTTATAATAAGTTACATTTCAGAATCTCTGTAGCATGTGCTGTATTTCAGCATTTTTTGGATCAATTACCATAAGGTATCCTCAACTGTGCCACATACTTTGATGATATTTTGGTCACGGGTGCAACTCCAGAGGATCACCTTCACAACTTCGAGATTTTATTCCAGAGACAGCAGCAAAAAGACTTAAATGTAACATGTGCAAGTGTTCTTCCAAGCTGCCTCCTTGACATATTTAGGGCTTAAACTCTCAGCAAATGGAGTGGAACCAACAAGGGAGTATGTTGTGGTGATCTATAAAATGAACCCCCCCCCCCCCCTCCTCCTTCCATTAATATAAAAGACTTGCAAGTGTCTCTGGTATGGCCAATTCACTGCAAACCAAGAACAAATCTCTTACCCACTGAATCAGCTATGATGCCAAGGTGCATGTTTTAAGTGTTCAGTTTGCTGTCAACAAGATCATCAGGCTTTAAAACACTGCCTTAACTGAGGACCATATTTGCATCGTACACTCCTGGTCTGTCTCTGATAGTAACAACTGATACATTCCCCTACAGTATCACTGCAGTCTTGTCTCATAAAAACTTTACAGCACTGAGTACCCTATTACATATTCTTTAAAGGCCTTATCTGCTTCCCAGCAACACTGTTCTCAAATAGAGCGGAAGGCTGTCATTGTTATTTAAGCAGTTCAGAAATTTAAGTTATTCCTTTGCATGCAGATTTTAACATCGAGTGGTGTCATGGCCCCTACTACCTAGAACCTGACATTATGTCGTTATGCTCACTTTGTGCAAAATGGTTAGCTGAATACGTCTCCTGGCCCAAATATCATCCCTTATGGCCATCGAGGCATCAAGTACAGCTAAACCAAAAGTTTCTGTTGTAAGTGTCAGATGAGGACAACTGCTACATCCAGGTTTCTCCCTCTCTTTGATTATGAATGTTGTGCTTCCTGCACACTGCCCATTGAAGCATGTTCTGGTGCGAGAACACTTATTCTGTCCAAATATTGACTCTGACATCACAGACCTGGTCTGCCAATGTTCTGCCTTTCAGGCCCATCAAGCTGAACTTCTCTCCCCGACCCACTGCTGCAGAGTCATGGGAGTGCATACACTTAGATTTTACTGGCCTCTTTTTGGGATCCATATCTTTTTTCATGATTGATTCCTTTTCTTACTTCCCTTGTGTGTTCCGCATGTCTCAGGCCACTAATACCACTACTACTGTGGTGTTGAAGAAAGTCTTTGTCCACAAAGGCATCCCACACGTCTTGGTTTCTGATACTGGGATGCTTTTACCTCCTACATTTTGAACAGTTTTGTACTCTTAATATGATGGCACTTCTCACTATGCCTTTTCACGCCACATCCAACAGACATGTGGAATGCTTTCTTTCTGCACCTTCAAAATCCAGCCCCACAAGAAAATGATGTCTAACACCATGTGTAATGCCGTCTGTAGTTTACGAGCAACTTATGGGACCATGCCAATTGAGGGTTGCAGCCTGGCAGAGCGGTCTCATGGCCATTCTCGTTGCACACGCTTGCTCACCACCAGCTCATGTCGTTACCAAGGCATCGCCTATCAGGGTGAGCACTCTGGTGTGTGCCCATCAGTCCAGGCACCATCCAACCTGGATCCAAGGAATGATCTCCATCCATCCAGGTCCATGATTTGTACTGTTACCTGCACCCATTGACTTTGGAGGTGCCATCAAAATCAATTTCATGTCTGCCAGCCTAGTCAGCAGCTACCTGCTTCTCTACCCTTGACAGACCCTTGCGTCCTGTGGTGATTTGTGTACCTTCTATCAAGCCTTATCCTGCCTCAGCCTTCCACAGTGACACCCATGGATACCAACCTGTCCCAATTCCTATGTACTACCTAGATATTCTGGTGGTCACTATTTGGCAGGAGAAGGGGGTGGGTGTAGTGGTGTCACCTGATGTCACTATGGAAACTGAATAGTTGGCACAGCATTACTGTTGACCACTGAGGTGTCACTATCCAGTAGGCACTTGTCATCAGGAGCACACACTGACAACACCATGCCAGAATGTGGCTTATATGATAGTCCAGGGTCGGTCTTAGCCAGTTGTAGTGCAATGTATGGAGTGTGTAGTGAGTGCGTTATCAATTTGGCTAAGGTGTTTATATTGTGGAATCCATTTGTCATAGGTCAAGCTCTCCGTCAGTTGATAGTTGAACAAGATAATTATTCTGTCAGTACGGATTCTTTTCCCGTAACTGTAATGTAACAGAATGCTTCTAGTGGAAGGTTCCCTTCTCCAAAATGTAGAGCAAGCTACAATCAAGGCCTCTTACAAGAAACAGGGAACATGCTGCAGTCATATGTACACCTGTTTGGGAAGGAGCCATTTGGAGATGACATGTCTGTTGATAGAAATGAGTAATAGATTCAATAATATAATCAAAGTATCATAGGTAGTCAGTCAGACGGAAGACCTTGAGTTGGATAGAAGAAAGAATTACAATAACAGTTAACAAGACATCCATTATAAGTGTTCAGCAAGTTTTCATATTGGAGAGATAGGATGATGAATGAAAGGATAAGGGAAATACTGAAAGAGGAGCTCTTGCAGAGCTGGATGGAAACATGAAGGCTAGGATAGTATGGGCACTTAAAGAGCATGGAAAATGAGAGGATTTCCAAGAAAATACATGAAATGGAGATGCAAAGGAAATGACCAAGAGGAAGACCAAGGGATAGATGGCTGAAAGAATGTGGAGGAGTGTGTTGAAAAAAAGAGGTGAAAACTGGACCAGAGTGAACACAGAAAGATGGTAAGGCTTGTATTCCCAACGGACCCAGCCTGGGAATGGAAACTGTTCAAGATGATGGCAATGATGATTTTCATAAGTAAAAAAAAAATAATATATGCAAGGTCATCTAAAAACATCAATGAATGGTATTATAAAACAAATAAAACAGACAATATGAACAGAATACCATTATTTCCTGTCAGAATACTCAACATTGGTTAGAGCAGAAACTGAAAACAGTCATGGTGAATGGCAGCTATGTGTAACCATGAAACAAATCCACTTGCTAGTACTCTGAAATTCTAGCCCAAAGAGATGAATTGATGTTAGCAACATTGTCGACACTTTATCATAGAATTTGAAGGTAACAGTTGGGTTTAGATTGTCGGGTATGAATTCCCTGTGTACCATACTCTTTTGCTGTCATGAATATAAACAACATTGTGTCAATTCTGGGTATTTCATGGTTGATGAACACCACTGCTCTGATTGCCACTTGGACTCTACATTGAAGTGGTGTTATGATTTGAAAAAAAAAAGTGTAATTTAAACCTCTAATGGTTTGTTTCCATTTTGGCCTCTGCTTATTAATCTGTTTCTGTGATGAAATTTATAAACAGATCTCTTTCTTACTCAAATCTTTGTGAATGATTGTGTTAACACTGTCCTTTCTGATACATATCCTCAAACACCAACTTTAGAGACAGCTATTAATTTTGTGCTGCCATCAATGGCACTTGCTCAGTACTGTCTGTTTTCATGTAAATTGATACTTGATCATAGTTCATCATTAACAGTTTCTTTTCTGTGCTAGAAAACTTTGAACATATTTTCTGCACCAATGTATGTATCGGCATCACTTTTTTGTGCAATTTGTAGCAATATAATTCAAGTCTTTAAACTCATTTCAGCTGCTGGACTGCAGCAGATAATTTAGTTAGGCTTAAGGTTTCTTGATGCCACTTGTACTTCTCATCATTTTGGTTGAAGTACACGTGGACATTTTCAAGATGTGTTACTATTTAGATATTCACCATACATTTTATATGCTCACTGCAGAAAGAATGACATTTGATAAAAATATTTTAGGCCAGTTGTTTCCATTTTTAATCATTTAATAACTTTTGCTGGCTTTTGTGAGACGTGATAAATATTTCATAAAGTAAATGCAACAACTGAACAAAGTAAATTTTGTGTAACAATTGTTAAATAATCACAGTTCTAGTGACAGAAATAAATTTTATTGTTTTCAGATGATATTAACTTGTTTGCTAGCAAATGTAGTGAAAAAGATGTAGATCAGATACTACCTTGGAAATGGCTGGAATCATGGAGACAATCACTTGCCTGGCGGTTACTCTCTGTTGCCAAAACTGGAGATAAATATGAGAGACTAAAAGCAGTCAGAACTCTTGCTTCACTTAAAGATCTTAAAGGTATTAAGTTAAAACATCATCATGTTTTTCGGTCCTAGCCTTGTATTAACTAATTTTTTCTTTCAAATAATATTACATCGTAAGTTAGACATTAATAAGTACAGATTAATTGTCTCTGTTTATTAATTGATGTACACGGCAAATATGGCAAGGAAATTTGTTGCAGAATGTAAATAATTTTGAAGAGTAAAAGTATCAACTCAATGCTTTTACTATTCAGTGAGTTGTTATCTTTGCTCCTAAATGGCATACAAAATGAATTATATATATAGTTGTGGCAGAATGCAAACAAAATTTAGTAATAAAGGTAACAATCAATGCCTCTGCTGTTCAAAGTGCTGTTGCCTTTAGTCCTAAATGATGTGCAAAGTGAGTTATATAAATTAAAGGAAAGCAACATGCATATTTGCCAAAATTACCAAATGATGTCCAGTATTGTCTAGTGAACCTGCCTCCATAACCAACATCACTAGTATACACTAATATTCAACTATAAAGTAATTTATTCAAGTAGTGGTTATGGAAGAAATTTTTTCCCCCACTGTTTGACATATAAGTGAATGATGATTGGTTGTGTAAAGCTTTTGATCACTAGACAATGTGGAACCTCACCTCACTGTCTCATTAAACGAGGGCATTAGACACTGTTGATGCAATATATGTGTGGGATTGGGATGTTAAACATGATACCTTTCCTGGTATTAATCAAGAAGAGAAGTACATGTTTCAGCACCATCCCCTCCTCTTTTTTCCTCTCTGTATTCCCATTTATCTTCTACTTTTTCATACTATCAGCAGTACAAACACAATAGTATGATCAGCATAAATTAATTTCAGTCAGCAGTATGAAACAATTACATGTAATACGTAACACAGCTTACAAAGAAAATGTGCCCAGTGGTTGTGACTGAATGTAACCTTTCTACTGAATATAACCTTTCTGATTTACACTGTTGAACACCTAGAAACCTCTTAGACAATAATTTCATTTTGTTACAACCCTCAATGAGGGCTAACAGTGTTTATTGAACATGATTAATTTTTTCAATTTTTGACAATAATTTAATTGGATAGATAAAAAGAATTTACTCACCAAGTTGCAGCAGAACACACACTTGAAAGGGGGTTATAGTTAGGCAAGCTGGCTGAAGGGTTGAGGGGAAGGAAGAGGGGAGAAGGAAAAGGACTGGAGAGGCCTAGGAAAAGGGACAGATTTTGGGAAAGTCACCCAGGACCAGGGGTCAAGGGAGACTACCGGATAATGCATGTTACCAGATACACCCTCTGCCTGTGCCCATTCATCCTAACAGATAATTTGGTGGTAGTCATGCCGATGTAAAAGGCTGAACAGTGTATACGTAATGGCTGGTACATGATGTGTCATTTCACTTGTGGCTCTCCCTTTGATAGTATAGGTTTTGCCTTTTACAGTGCTGGTTTAGGTGGTGATAGGAGGGTGCATAGGGCAAGTCTTGCAGCAGGGACAGTCGCAGGTGTAGGAGCTGAAGGGTAGCGAGATGGGTGCACAAGGAGCGTAGGGTCTGACAAGAATATTGCGGAGATTGAGAGGGCGACGAAAAGCTATTGTAGGTATGGTGGGCAAAATCTTAGACAGAATGGATCTCATTTCATGGAATGATTTTAGGAAGTTATGGCCATGTCGAAGTAGCTGACTAAATTCCAAACGACGATAATACTGAGTGAGTAGTGGTGTGCTCCGAAGTTGTTTTTTGGAGGGATTGGTAGTACCAGGATTGGATGTGATGGCCCGGGAAATCTGCTTTTTAACTAGTATGGTGGGGTAATTACATTCAGTGAAGGCTGAGGTGAGAATGATATAAAGAGTTTGCTTCTGTACAAATACATTTGCCTCGAATGCCAGGACTGTATGGGATGGAATGTTTGACACAGAAAGGATGGCAGGTGTCAAAATTTAAGTACTGTTGTTCGTTAGGTTTAATGTGGACAGAAGTATGTAGCTGGCCTTCTGTGAGGATGAGATCAACATCAAGGAAAGTGGTGAGGGATTCGGAGTAGGACCATGTGAAATTTATTTGGGAGAAGGTATTTAGAGATTCCAGGAATTTGAACAGGTCAGCCTGAATATGAGTTCATATGGTAGAGATATCATCAATGTATCTAAACCAAACCAGAGGCTGAAGACATATGCATCCCAGGAAGGCCCCATCCAGGCCACTCACGAAAAGGTTGGCATCGGAAGCAGCCATCATGGTTCACAAGGCCGTACCCCTGCACTGTTTGTTTGTCTTTCCCTCAAAGGTGAAGTAGTTGTTGCTAAGTCTAAAGTTGGTTAAGTTAGTAGGAAGGATATCATAAGTTTTGTTATTAGGTGGGCACTGACTTAGGAAATGTTCAGTGGCAGACAGACCATGTATGTGGGGCATGTTGGTATAGAGGGAGGTCCCATCACTTGTGACAAGCAAGGTCTGTGGTGGGAATGGGAATGGGCACAAATTTCAGATGAGTGAGTGTGCATGGTTTGGGTGGGGTGAGAAGTTCCATGGATTGAGGTGTTAATCCATGTGAGGGACCTCATGTTTTAGGGGGTGATTGCAGGTCAGTTTGAATCACAGGGGTGGGATCTTGATGGCAGACGCTGTATGAGGAGAAGTCAGACAGGTGATGTGGACCTCCACTAACATACCCCCACCTTTACCTTCTTCCTAAAATCTACAAAACCAATCATCATGGCCATCATATAGTATCCTGTCTTAGTTGACCAGCATCTGCAACCCATAGTACAAAGACTTCCCTCCTATATCAAAGATACCAACCATTCCAGAGATTGACTGAAATCGGTGCCCTTCCCACTCCCACCACACACCTTACTTGTCAACATTGATGCCACCTCCCTCTATACCAACATCCCCTACCTACATAGTCTGTCTGGTGCTAAACATTTCCTCAGTCAGCACCCACCTGATTCCAAACTTATGATATCCTTCCTACTCACCTTAATCATCTTTAGACTTACCAACAACCACTTCACCTTTGAGGGGCAGACATACAAACAGTGCAGGGGTACTGCCGTGTGAACCAGGATGGCTCCTTTCTACGCCAACCTTTTCATGAGTTGCTTGGATGGGGCCTTTCTGGGGTCCATAAGTTGTCAGCCTCTGGTTCAGTTTAGATACATTGATGATATCTCTACCATATGGACTCATGTTCAGGCTGACCTGTTCAAATTCCTGGAATCTCTAAATACCTTCTCCCAATTAAATTTCACATGGTCCTATTTCGAATCCCTTGCCACTTTCCTTGATGTTGATCTCATCCTCACAGAAGGCTGGCTACATACTTCTGTCCACATTGAACCTAACAACCAACAGTCCTTAAATTTTGACAGTTGCCATCCTCTCCATGTCAAACGTTCCCTCCCATACAGTCCTGGCATCTGATGCAAATGTATTTGTTTGGACGCAAACTCGTTATGCCATTCTCACTTCAGCCTTGTCTGGACATAATTATCCCAAGAGCCTAGTTCATATGCATATTTCCTAGGCCATCATATCCAATTCTGGTACTGCTGAGCCCTCGAAAATCAACTTCAGAGCACACTACTTGTCATCCAGTATTATCCTGGTCTTAAATGTATTAATCAGCTACTTTGACAAGGCCATGACTTCCTAAAATCATGCCATGAAATGAGATCCATTCTGTCTAATATTTTGCCTGCCACATCTAGAATAGCTTTTTGTTGTCCTTGTCAGACCCTACACTCCTTCTGCACCCATCTTCCTACCCTATGGCTCCTATCCCTGTGACTGTCCCTGCTGCAAGACTTGCTCAGAGCACCCTCCTACCACCACCTATACCAGCCCTGTAACTGGAAAAACCTATACTATCAAAGGGAGAGTCACCTGTGATACGACATGTCATATACCAGCTATTACATAAACACTGAATAGTGTAGTCGTGCCTTCTACATCAGCATGACTACCACCAAATTATCAATTAGGATGAATGGGCACAAGCAGAGGATGTATATTGGTAACACACAATATTCTGTTGCAGAGCATGCTCTACTGTATGACAATTGTGACCTTGGTGCCTGTTTTGCTACACGTGCCATCTGGATTCTATCCCCAGACACCAGTTTGTCAGAACTCCGCAGCTCGGAACTAGCGCTACAACATGTCCGTGTTTCTTACCACCCACCTGGCTTTAATTACCATTAATTTTTTCCATCTCAGAATTTCTTTACAGTAACTACTCTTTTCTTCACTCTGTTTTAGTTTTCTACATCTTTTATTGTCTTATCTGTCTGCTTGTCACTGCCCCCATCCCACCTCTGTTATGTACAGTGCACTTAGCATTTCACTCTTATTAACTTGTGCACAATGTTTAAGCAGAAATCTCTGTCTAGCTTATTACCCTGTCTTCCACCTTTAAACTCTCTGGTTTTCAGATCTCGTCTGATGCAATCCCCTAGAATCAGTCTTTCCTTCTCATCCCACCCAGTAAATCTCCCCTGACCTGTGGTTCCGGGTGACTTTCCCAAAATCTACCCCTTTTCCTAGACCTCTTTAGTCATTTTCCTTCACCCCTCTTCCTTCCTCTTTAGCCCTTTTACCTGAATAAGAGGCTCTGAAAGATTGCCTAAGTATAACCTCCTTTTAGGTGTGTTTTCTGCTGACACTTGGTGAGTAGATTTTTTATCTATTCAATTAAATTATTTTATCAACAATTAAACTTCTGTAACAACAAATAAAATTGGATGCTACCCACTGAAACCAAACTGCATTCAAATTAAACAAACCAGAAGTTAATATGAGATAGTTTCTGATTACATTTGAATAAAGTTCAAGCACTACTTACTTGCTAAGCTCATTGATAGTGAAGTTGCATTAAGCCTGTTGGTTGTGGAAATCACATGTACCTAAGTCACAGCACTAGCCACATGGTTTTGAGTTCACGGGTAGAGACAAGTTGAATAACATCAAATAAGAAAGAAACTGCCACTGGGCGATACTATATTTGCTCACTACAGGATTTCACATGACTAGCCAGTGATATCAACAGTGCTCCCACCACAGGTACACCTGCCGAATGCAGACAGTATCGATACATCCGTATTCTCCATTTGCACGTGTGGTAGATTTACTGAACACGTGATATTTATAAATAATTTTAACATGTAGAATGTCTGTAAAATTCTGGCTTGGTTATGAATGTATGATATGCATATCAGTATATGGTAGATACTGTGTTACATGGGGAATTTAGTTGGTCATAAAAACCTGTGCTATGGATTTGATCTGTATACAGAAATGTTCTTGTGTCTTAGAACTTCTTGTGGTTTGAGAAGCAGGTCTGAAAGCAGTGAAAATGTCTCAAGCTAGTACAAAATATAACCTCAGGGTACTGAATCTATTGCAAGTTAATGTTCTTCAGTAGCATTGGAATAAGTGAGAACATAGCTGCATTCATTCCTTCACGTAGTGAGTTCTATATGCCAAATCGTGAAGCAGAGTCTGCAGGTGCATGGAATGAATCAGATTGTACGTAATTTGGCAGAATCGTGCACAATAGGTTAGCTCTGTAAGGTACATGGGAAGCCAGTACCCTTGAGTTCTTTTAGAAAGTATTGCTTTACAGTAATTTATCCCAGTCATTAAATTTGGTCATGAAAACATATTCAATCTCTTCATTATGCGTGGATGTAGTAGACGTGATGGATGGTGGCTTTATGTCTATCTTGGCCACTTGAATCTTTCACTACACTTTTCATAGTAGTTTACCTGCATTCATGTTTTCTTATTTTTCTGCCAGAAAGTGCAAAATTACAAAACAAGAATTGCTATAGGAGAAATCCAAAGCTGTAGAAGTAGCTTGCCTGTGGGGAATATGGATGCTGCAGATAATGGAAAGGAAAGAAGAAATAGAAAAAGGTGAGATGGCAGATGTGATGCTTTGAGAAAAGTTTCACAAAGCACTGAAAGATCGAAGTCAAAAGAGGCACCTGGAATAGATGACATTCCATAAGAATTTATAAGATCCTTGTGAGCAAAAACCTTGAGAAAACTGTTGCACGTGGTGTGGAGAATATGTGAGACAGGCTAAAGATTTCAATAATAAAGTAGTTGTATTACAAAACTATCAATTCAATAATTCCATGATTCCAAAATAATAACATAACTTCTTAACAGAAGCTTGAATCTACTGGTAGCAGATGCCCTGTGATAATATCAGTATGGGTTCTGAAGGAATGTAAGAACACATGAAAAAATACGAATCACAAGGTGTGTCTCAGAAGACAGGCTGAAGAAATGCAAACTCACATTTATGGAATTTGTAGATTTTTGAGAAAGCTTTTGACGGTGTTGCCTGGAGTACACTGTTTGAAATTCTGAGGTTATTATGGATAAAATACCTTTATAGAAACCAGACCACAATTATATGAGTCAACGTGTATGAAAGGTATGTAGCAATAGAGGAGGGACTGACACAAGGTTGTAGCTATCCCTCATGTTATTCAGTCTCTAAATTGAGCAAGCAGTGAAGGAAACTAAGGAGACATTTGGAAAAGGAATTGAAGTTCAGGGAGAATAAATAAAAAAATACTGTTTGCTGATGACATTGCAGATCTGTCAGAGTTGGCAAAGAAGTTGGAAGATCAGTTGAATGGAATGGTTAGCGTTTTGAAAATATAAGATAAACATTGAAAACATCAAATAATGAACTGCTATGGAATTAAATCAGGCACTGCTGAGGGTATTAGGTTAGGAAACATCACACTACAAGTAATATATAATTTTCTGTCTATCTCAGCAGCAAATAACAGATAAACAGATTGACTAGCTTTTGAAGGTTTTGTAAGAGAGTTTGAATTTTCAAGGAGAAATGTTTTCTTATAGGGCTTCTACAGATCCCCTAGTGCAGACTACACGAGGTTCGTCTCCAGACTTGTTGCAGTGCTGGCTTGATTCTTAAGAAAGAGAAGAAGTTGATTTTCTTTGGGTATTTTAATATAAGCATTGTGGCTGATTCTCCAGGGAAAAGAATGTCAATGGATTTACTTGAGTCTTACAACCTGATTCAGACAGTATTCTTTCCAACTAGAATTATTAACAAAAATAGCAGCATAGTCAGAGATAATATTAGATTGTTCTCTAATTGATGTGCATGGTGGAGAAAAATTAGTAACAGCTTTTCAGAGCATAATTTACAGATAGTAATGCTGAAAGAAATCAAGGCAATATCATACCCCAAAGAAGTAAACAAAACATTTAGAGATATCAATCCACTTACAATTCAGACATTTAAAGTCAACCTCCAGGCATAACATAGCAGGGAGTCTACAATGTAGACAACTTGAATCACAAATATGATACATTCCTTCAAACCTTTATCATTTCTTTTAATAGCCGATTTGTATTAAAAAAGTGCAGTTACTTGTAGTACTAATAAGCAACCAGTTTTGTTAACTAATGGCTTTAGCAATTATGTAGCAGGAAACAGAAATGGTATCATAATGTGAAGGAGAGTCCAGACTGTAGCAACAGAACTGTGCTACAAAATGGAAGGAAGATTAGGATTTAATGTACCGTTGAGAATACTTCAACAATGCTGTTGACAACTAGGTCATTAGAGACAGAACACAAGCTTGGATTGTTTCAAGGATGGAGAAGGGAAGCAGCTGTGGCCTTTCAAAGGCACCATCCTGGCATTTCTCTGGAACAATTTAGGGAAATCATGGAAAACCTAAATCAGAATAGCTGGCCACAGATTTGAACCATCTTCCTCCCGAATACGAGTCCAATGTGCTAATTGCAACACCACCTTGGTTGGTGAATTTTACATCTGACAATACTGCAAAGTACTGAGGAATGTTATCAGACAGACTAAAACAATGCATTACACCAAGAGAATAGAAAGTTATCAGGACAAAATTAAACTTATATTGCCAGTTATGAAAGGAAGTATCAGTGCAGAATGTTGAGTGTTCAAAATATTACTCATTTCTTGTATGACAGTGAAAAAGTTTGTGGTCCACCTGAGTTGTGTAAATATTTAATAGTCTTTTTCTTGTCATTAGTAGGAAAGTCAAATCAACATATTATTGGTATAGGTAAATATGTAGAACTCTTGTAAGCTGGTGTTCCAAGATAACTACATAATTTTCTGCTACAGGAAACAAGTAAATATGACAGTGAATCAATTATTATATTATTAAAGAGAAAATGCTCGCATGGGTATGATGAATTTTCAAGTAGTATTGTGAAGATCAGTGTACGATTCACTAGTTCTGTAACTTGGCACTGTTGCAATAAGTCTTTTGTATGTGATCATTTTCTTGACAGATTTTAAATCCACTTTTTAGCAGAAGAGGTAAAGTAAACAGTAATCAGTTTCTTTGCTGCCAGTGTTTTCAAAAGCTTTTGATAAATAAATATATAGGACTATAGTGGCTCATTGACTACACATAATTTCATAATTTGCTGTCAGACTCTCAGTTTGGCTTCCACAGAAAATCCTACTAATTGTTTTGTGCCTGAGGTACTAGCAGGTCTAAATGATGGTGGGCTGAGGACAGTAGGCACTTTTCTTTGATTTAACAAAAACATTTGATTGTGTAGATGATACCAATACTTTTGCATAAGTTGAAAATGATGGAATTAGAGAAAAAAACTTTACAATGGTTCACTTCACATCTCAAAAGTAAGAAGGAGAAGGGAAAAGGGACAAAATTTGAACCTGGCTAGGGATGGTATATAGGAAATATATTATGGATAATAGAACTGATATTATCCTTGTCTTCACTATCTGATAGTCGATGGCTAATCAGGAAATTAATTCTTTTGAATATTATTGCAATAAAAGATCATCTCTGAATTAATGGATAAGTCAGCAGGTTCGTCTTTTGCATATTTAATATGAGCATTGAATTGTCATTTCATCTGTCATTCCAAATAAGGTCTAATATACTGTGTCTCTATAATATGTCTGAAATCTCATTAAAGTTAACATATTTACTGAACTGGAACAAATGCATTAGGAATGTGGCGTATGATATATTTTAATATGAAGATATATTTATTGCTGTGAAGCACTCAAATGCCCTTGTATTAAGACAGATGTACTCTACAAGAAATTAAGAATGAGTGGGCTTTTAAAAAGGCTGAAATTAATTTTATTTTATTCTTTAGCAACCAGTGGGTCATTACAGTATTGACAAGGATCCATATTCTGCGCTATCGATTCCATTGCTTCGTTACATAGTCTGACCAAAGCCAGAGGTAATGCAAATTTTCTAATGCTTCAAACGACGTATTTTTAAAGCTCCTAATGGTAGCAGACTTTATTTATGTAATAAAAAAGACTGACACCATTCTGACATAACTCCTCGGTTTTTTGAAAAGATTATTATTTTGGGCAACATTAAAGTTTTGTTTGCTTTTGGGGAACTTTGATTATTTTCTGTTTTTGCAACATGAGGATATGGTTGTTAATTTTTCTTCTGGGTATACTTTTTTTTATTACATCGAGTCTGACAATTTGTATAATTTTTTTACAATTTTTTACAGAAATTTTCTTTTTTAGACATTGCTTTTTAACTTTTTTTGGTTGTTGCTATGTTGAAGTATTCTGTACATTATAAGGTCACATTTTGTGTTCATCCCAGATAAATGATAACTTTGCCTCACCATTCAGTTTATGTTCAGTGGAAAACTGGGCAAAACCATGAATGAGGCCTTCAACCTAATGTTACAGTTAATTTTGTTACTTTGAATATTTTCCATTAACTTTAAAAAAAAGCAAACAACTATTATTTTACAATTACAAAAAATTCATTTTTCTTTGTTAGACACTTTTCATAAAATGGTTAAGGGTAAGAGTTCTTTGCTCTCGTGGAACATGTTGGAATGTTCATGTAGAATAAGTTAAAATTTTTTAAATACATATGCAAAAATATTTGATTCGAAGTTTTTTTGAGAACGAAGTCTTTTATGATGACACTCGTATGTAAAACAGTTTTGGTTTTCTTGCCGGCTTAAAATCTCAAGCATGTAATATGTTCAGGACTAGATGACATAAGGCTACTGTGGGATGTGGGAATCCGGATGTGCATGAAATTAATGAGATGGAACAGCGGAATAAGTTTCAAAAAGTGGCTGGCACTCCAGGTTTATCCCAGAAGTCTGTCACAAAAGGATGCAACATACGGTGCATGGGAGGCCACCAACAGACTGAGCCCATTTTGCTTGAGAGAGGGATAAGGTACATCCAGATGGGGAAAAGCTGGCTGCCAAAAGTAGCCGAGTTCTGTCCCACCTCGTTCTTGCCAGCTTGATCGGCAGCCCCCACGTGACCATTCACAGCACTCTGATTGCTGGAGGATATGTTGGAAGTGTACCCTCGTCAACGACGCTTCACCAGAGTGTCACCCTGTCAGCATTATTCGCTGTGAGAATGGTATGCTTGTGAACAAGGTGTGTGTTGTTGGTGATATCCAGTGTTATTCATTATCGTCCCAGGCTCTGCCTAGCCCTGACTCTAGAGTGAAACACAATTTCTGTGTATAGAGAATGAAATTTGGAAAAATAAAATATTTTGATTAAGAAGAAGGCTTTTCACACTCAGTCTGTTGGTCCATCAATCACAAATAATTTGCAACTTAGCAAGAAACTTAAAGCTGGTAGTCACAGTAGACCTTGGTATGATTGTCAGAAAGGTTGAAATGAAACTTTTTGAGTGTCCAGGTAACTGCAAGGGTTTCTAATTTTGCCATTGAATATGCTCACTAACAGTCCGACAAAACCTGACTAGCAAACTCTACCATACAAACACTAGGCTTACCATTCATTACTCATAGCTGAAACAAAACTTCCACAAAGTGCACAGACTATGCGTAAGTGGCAAGACAGCATTACACTGACATGTCAGGATGTAAAACATATTTGAGTTAATGCGAGCAGCTTTTATGTTTTCAAAATTCACCTGACATTCCTTCAACTAGTGCCACGGGACTTGTTTCTATAATATTTAACATTGGCTCGCAGATGGCCAGGCATGAACCACTTATAAAGTGAGGCTAATCTGATGAATGCTTTGAGTTGTTTCTTATGTCTTGGGACAGGAAAATCTTTCATTGCTCCTGATATTTTCTTTGTCTGGCAAGATCTCATGGGGTGTAAGTATGTGGCCTAAAAATTTTATTCGCTCAGGTCCGAATTTTGACTTTTGAAGACTGACTTCTTGAAATTTGTGTAATACTCTCTCAATAAGTTCCCCGTGTTGTTCTCATGTTAGTGTCTCTATTAATATATAATCCACAAACTAGGTTACCTTGCACAGTAACTCTGGGCCGAGAACTGTATCTAGCGTTGCTGTATATAAGCCCGCATGCACGTTCAATTTGAATGGTGGAATTTTGAACTGATAACTGGCCTGTTTGTATAAAGGCTGATATTTTCATGATACCTCATTCAGAGGAAACTGCCAATACTAGATACATAAATCAAGCTTGTTAGGTACTTTACCTCCATGAACTGTCTGAATTTGCTCCTCAGTCTTTATGGGTTGAGTCTGGATAGTTGTTATGATTTTGTTTATTTCCCTAGCATCAATTACAAGCTGGACATTGCCACTTGACTTTGCTATTGTGAGGAGCAGCCTGCAGTATGGGCTAGTAGATGGTTCAGTGATTTCCCATTCTAATATTTGTCAGATTTCTGTAGTGTAGTGTTGTGACCCAGCCATTGGCCAGAAAATTATTAGTCTTAAACAAAGGAAATAAAGAGTACCATGGAAGAGCCATAGAGTGTTGGGTTAACAACTGCAGGCCAGTAGCCACAAGTGTGATGATGTTTGATCTTCAATAATAGATGTGCCAGTGGGTTGCACAGCAAGTATAGCAGATCTCAGCAGAAAAAGGCACTGCAGACTGCAACTGTGCAGCAACCACAGCTGTGTCACTAAACTGGGGCAAGTCTCTGTTTTTGCAGTGTAACTAGGCCCAGGTTTTAATGAGATAAATGGACACTGGAGCCACATGAACAACTCTGGATTTCAAGCCAGGGTTTCTAGACCAGTTTGTGTCTGTTGGCTGCACTTAGTCCTTCACAGGATGTGTTGTCACAGCCTACTTATTGGCAACCCACACATGCTGAATCCAACACTGAGTTCGTAGCAGTACTCAGTGCCACAACCCAAGCCAAATGCTGTTTGACAGCAGTGGTTCATATCCTGCACACACCCTCTTGTGCATTCCATTGCAGTGACACGACTGGGCTGAGAGGCTGCCGAGCCTACATGATGCAAAGGAGATAGTGCACACGCCACCACCATGGTCACATATGGAGCCAAGGGACTGCCTCCCATGTGGGGTGTCATCACAGCACAACTCAATGTGGCACTGATATCAGTGCTCACGTGGCTGCAGGGGCTGCCAGCCTCAGCAATGAGAGGCGACAGCTCAGTGCCACCAGGCAGAGGCTGCCACCAGTTCATTGGCCTAAGTCAGGGTCAGTGGGATCACCAAGATGTTGTGTGTCTGCTTCACTACACCAGGTACCAAGATCAATAAAGCTCTTTGAAATTGTTAACAGTGTTTTCCCTGGGCTCCATGAGCTATCACCACCATTCACTCTTTCCTCACAATGCCCAGCACTCTACAGAGTGGTTCAGAAGTGCATTCGAACCCATATCGACAGACCCTGTCATCTCCGTCACCACCCCTCTGATGCTGCAAAGTGAGGTCGGTAGGAGTTCTCGTAGCTCATCACCATGCTGTTTGGTGACAGTATCTTCATTGTGTGGTGAGTGCAGTCATTTTGTGACTGTGAGCATCATGCAAGTCAGTGGGTTTTGCCAGGGGTTGAGTCATATTTATAAGTTTAGTAGGTTATAAGTGAATGCAGACGGTATTTTTGGGGACGCATAAATATAAATGTTAATGCTCACCTGTCAGATATGGGTGATGTGGTTGTCATGAGCAAGAGGTGTAGCTCATTGTCTAGTAGTATATAAGCTGTTAAACATGATTAGTGATTTGGGAGGTGAGGCTAAGTTAAGGTGTCGTTTTGGTGTATAATAATAATAGTAATAATGAGTATGAGCTGACAGTCAAGTGAGAGTAATTAAGTGATGGTGAGAAGTAATATGTTAGGTTACGATTAAATTTTCTCATAATTTTATTTCGTTTTTTGTGGAGCAAGTAGTATGACTTGGTGTTTTATCACAGATCGTGAGGAATGTTGGGATAGGGGTATGTTTTAGTGGTTTTTTTCTCATTTATGATTTTGTAGTTGATAGGAGGCAATTATGTCAGGGCCACAGGTGTCTCAGGTTGCAAGGTTGTCAATACAGTGAGGTGGTAGCAGGGGGGAGATGTTGAGAATTTTGAGGGATGAAGTAGGTAAATTGCAAGTAGACCAGGTGGAAAAGAATAAGGAATTATGGACACACTTGATGCTGAGTTGATTATGGAGAGAATGAGAAAGGAGGAGAAAGATGAAGCAGAGAGGTAGAAGAAGAAGAAGAAGAAGAAGAAGAAAGCTGAAAGTGAGAGGAGCAGGCTTGTGGGTAATTTGCCTGTTTCTGCAGAAGGTGTGACTACTGTTGACGTAGCTAAACCTGTCGAACCTGTGAAGACTAGGGCAGAATGTCGAAGTTGGTTAGACAATTCTTTTAATGTAAACATTATATTAGTTGTACGGCTACGAAGTCTTTCGCGACGTATTTCTTGAATAAAAATCTCTCAGTGTACATGCCGCGTCAAATCAGGATAAAACTCCAAGCTTTCAACCACTACCTCCATGGTCGTCGTCAGACGCTTTTTTACAACGCTGTTGTGACAAGGAGGTAGTTCCGAAGTTTGCAGTCGTCAAACACCACATCAGAACCGCTGCAGTAAACAGAATTTTACGAAAGACTAGCCATGCTATTGTGAAAGAGAGGATATGTCATACCAGGTATGAACTAGACATGAATGCTCGCCTGTTATTTAGGTGCCATTTATTTCTGGCCTGAGTTCTCTCACCATTGGACTGGGAATGGGTGCATATGACTTTGGCGGCACACCAACTAGCCTATTTAAGCAGGACTACGGCGTAACAGGCCGATGAATTCGAGCAGCTTAACCGTGATCGAGGAATTACTGGGTCCAACGGCATTCACCGCACTGTTATCAACTTCTCGGACAAGGAACTTGATGAAGCTACCATCTCGGCTCTCAGTAAAGGATTGAACTTTGCCCCAGCTCCACGTAAGTTACCGGTGGTTGAGATTATTAGTGGAGTGGAACAAGCAGTTCGTCATCTTCCTCAAGAAGCAGCGGATGACGTAAGGCTTGCTACTAGCCGGATTTTAGCGACATCCAAGCCGCCTAAGTCAAACATCAGCAGAGAGGAGAGACAAGGACTGAAATTGTTGCAGAAGGATGAAGATCTAGTTGTTTTACCTGCTGACAAGGGGAACACCACGGTAATCCTCAATGCTACAGATTACCACAAGAAAGTTGGCTTATTACTGGAGGACAGCACATACCGGATTCTCAGACTGGATCCCACATCGGCGCTCAGCAGGAAGACAAGGGAGCTACTAAAAAACTCTGGCCTCTCCGACGAACTGGTGAAGAACTTACGGCCGAGAGCACCTAGGCCACCAAGACTGTACGGTTTGCCAAAGGTTCATAAGGAGAACGTCCCGTTGAGACCGATTGTTAGTGCTATTGGCTCTCCTACGTACAAGCTTGCAAAACACTTAACTAAATTGTTAGCGCCTATAGTTGGTCACTGCCCACATCATATTAAGAATTCAAAAATGTTTGTTGATATCATAAAACAGATGAAGATAGGCCCAAGTGATATCATGGTCAGCCTCAACGTGGTTTCTCTGTTCACTAAAGTACCTGTTGATGACACATTACAACTGTTGGCTGTTCATTTTTCCTCAGAAATTTTGAAGTTGTTCCGGCATACCTTGACGACCACTTACTTTTTGTACAGTGGAAATTATTATGAATTATTATGAAATGACGGATGGAACAGCCATGGGTTCGCCACTGTCACCAGCAATAGCGAATTTTTTCATGGAGGACTTTGAAGAACGAGTGTTGAGCAGTGCTCACCTCTGCCCATCATGCTTCTACAGATATGTTGACGATACTTTTTTAATCTGAACACATGGCAGTGACACCCTGCAGCAGTTCGTCGAACATTTAAATGGTGTACATCCAAACGTAAAATTTACATTGGAGGTAGAGAAGGAAGGGAAGTTACCTTTTTTAGATGTGTTGGTGGAGCGAAAGCCGGATGGACGACTGGGCCATTCTGTGTACAGGAAGCCAACCCATACAGACTTATATCTGCATAGCCATAGCTTCCATCATCCGTCTCAGAAGAGAGCTATGCTGAATACTTTAGTACACAGAGCCAGGACTATTTCCGACAAGGACCACCTCGGTCCCGAGATTAACCATTTGATGACTGTTTTCAAGAGGAATGGTTATTCTGCTGGTGATATTAAATCAGTATTGTCCAAGAAAGTAAGACACGATGCCGGCCATATACAAGAAGAGGACCAACACATAGAGCGGCTTCCTTTTTGCGGTGCTACAACGAGCAAGATAGCCAGAGTCCTGAAGAGGCAAGGAATAAAACCAGTTTTCCGACCACGTAGGAAAATTAAGGAAATGTTGAGATCAGTCAAAGATAGTCTCGGCTTAAGAGTGCCAGGAATTTATACTATTCCTTGCGAATGCGGCAAGAACTACGTGGGCCAGTCTGTAAGAACCGTTGCCGACCGCTGCATCGAGCACCAGTGCCACCTGAAATACAGGTATTTGGAAAAATCAGCAGTGGCTGAACATAGCCTGCTTAACAAGCATAAGATTTTATTTGAAGAAACCAGAGTAATAGCCCACGCATCGAATTACTGGGACTCTGTGATCCGGGAAGCAGTCGAAATTAGACTTAGCAATAGTAACTTTAACAGAGACAACGGCTATGCACTTAGCAACACTTGGAAGAGTGCACTGGATAAAGAAAAATCACAGAGAAAAACTTCCTGCACTTTACCTCCTGATTCAAGGGATGGCGCTGCAAGCAACATGGATAGAAACTACATCTATGGAAGTAGAGGGCACCACTTCACTACGTGCCATATCGCTGGTGCTATGACGTATTCCAACCAATCAGAAGCTGTCCTTTGCATATAAAAGTGGGAACCTCGCTAGTTCACGACAGTCAGTTTTAGCCCTGACGACGACCATGGAGGTAGTGGTCGAAAGCTTGGAGTTTTATCCTGATTTGACGCGGCATGTACACCGAGAGATTTTTATTCTAGATTAGTTGTAGATGGTGTTGAATTATGACTTCTTGGAAATTTAAGCAAAGTACAGAGCAATGACATTGTTGAAATGAAAGAGAGTAGTGTAGCTGTTCCAGCTCCAATATCCAGTGGAATTGTGGTGACTGGGGTAACTATAGTTTCAGACAGAATGAATGAGGGCTATGCCGAAGTGATTAAGTGTGGGGATAACAACATAGGTGATTTAAGTGTATTAGTAGTAGTAGCTACACCACTGGTGACAGTGGGTATTAAATAGTCCAGGGAATTTGGGCCGGGTGCACCGGTGGGTGCATGTGCCTATGATTTTTGTATCATGCAGAATAGAACTGCATGTGGTTTTGTTGTTTTACATACTATTGGGAATGCACAAGGTATAGTTGAATGTTGTTTTGCAGATGTTGTACAGGTACAGGTACAGGTACATATGTTTTCTGAGAAGCAGAGTGAATGGAGGAAAAGGAAAAGAAGACGAGTTTGTAGATCGGAGAATCAAGTGGAGGGGGCTGAATCTGTTAAATAGAGTATGCTAGAGGTTCAGAATGTGGCGTGAGCACAAGCACAGGGTCACATCCTTGCAGGTCAAGCAGCTGACATACACAACAAGCTGTTTACAGCACAGCTGAAGTCTGATGTATGCAACAACTCTGAAGGATGCAAAGCAAGCCTGAAAGTAAACATTCTGACTGAACATCATGACAAAGTTAACCTTTGGCAACAGAAAGCTGTTGTCTGTGCAGAGCTGTCATGAGGTGCACCTAGTGTACAAGACAGACCAGTTAAAGCATGTACAAATATGTCAAGGAGTAATTTGCATTGTAGAGTGGTACTAAGCACCAGAAAGTTGTTTTAGGTGAGCATGAGTACCAGAAAACCGGGCATTCTGAAGAGAATTCAGTATGTAATGAGCACTACAGTGCAAGAAGTGAGTGGGAATACTTGCCAAAGTGTGGTGAATGGTAGTAAAGTATGTGGTTTTCTTGTAAGCGTAGTTTTGGAAGTCAGTTGCCTTGGGAAGCATAAGGAGAACTATTTCGTAAGGGTGAAGTTCCAAAAGTTGTGCCAAAGCAAAGGGTTAAGCAAAACTAAACAGGAAAATGGGATGCCAAGTGTAAGATTTTAATGAAGCCATACTTTTTTTACTTGATATTATGTTAAGAATAATTGATTAAGAAAGAAAGATTATCATATTAGTTTGTAAGTGTGGAATGGAGAGTTAGAAGTTTTTGTGTGGATGAGTATGGCAAGAGGTCTAGCAGTCAAATATGTTTTGTAGTATCTGAGTTAATGAGCATGGAAGGGGATTAAACAATATGAGCAAGAGATGAGAGATAGATGTGTGGAGTCAGGGATGAACATAATAATTTGTGCAGTAATTAAGAATAGCCCATTTTGGTATTGGGTACTAGTTTTACGGAGTAAGAGTAGAAGTAATTACAATAGAGTTCCTCCAGTAACTGAAGTCCAATATGACCAGGAGACGCAGGCCGACCGCCTAAGGGTGTCAATGGTGAGTTGCCAAAAATACGAAAAGACAACAGCTATGGCAACAACAACAGCAATGGACAGGTATGCCAGAATAGCAAGTCCGAAGAGTGAACCAAATTGAGAGCCTAGCTGTAGCAAATTCAGGAACTGAACAATGATAGGTACAGTACAAGAATGCAGTCGGAACATGACTGATTGCTGAGGTCCATGCACTGCTGGCCTTATAGAGCCCCCAAGCGCCAATAGGCTGGCATGGTAGTCATGGCCCACGCACAGTGCTATGGTGGTGACAGCAGCTCTCACAGCACCTCTCACATTCCTCTGTCGTCTAGGTCTGTGCCTTCTGACGAGCTGTCCAAATTGTCAGAACGGAATACCAGATTCCTCCCCTCCCCCCCCCCCCCCCCCCAAATAAAAAATGGGCACATAGAGTCTGAAGGGCCTGGGCAGTGTTTTGGGAGGTGAATAGGTGGTGTCTCATCAGTGGAGGCCACCAGGTGGGAGAAGGAATGCAGGACTTCAGGCACTGTGCTGGAGATCCGCCATGTGGGGGATGACAGTGGAGCAGATGGAGGCAGTGTTGATGTATCAATCTCCATACCCTTGTCTACGGGAACTACCGATGGCATCCTGGAGCTTAAATGGTACTCATGAGATGGAGGGACATGTGAGGGCTGGGATTCCAACTCAGAGCAGTCCACTGTTGGAGGTGTAGGCTGGTGACAGGGACACAGTTGGTTCATGTGCTGGTGCTCCAAACTTCTCATAAGGTGCCGCTCATGAGTGGCAACTACCATAGCTGGTATCCATGAAGATTGTGTCCCATAGGAACGTGTCCAAACAGCCAAACCAGGAGGGTATCGTCCAGCATGTCGGGTCTGTGTTTCCTTGGATTGGGGTGCCGGGAGATGGAGGTGGGTACATGGTTGTCGACCATGGAGGAGTTCTGCCAGCATGTGATCCTGGACAGGGGTGGACCTGTAGGTGCTGAGAAACATCCAAGTGCTGATGTTGTGGTAGATGCAGTCATAGCCTTCAACATTTGTTGGTTAAATGTGTGCTCCATCCACTCCACTTCACCATTGGAGGAGAGGTGAAATGCAGGGCTACATAGGCGTTTGATGCCATTAGCAGTGCAGAACTGTTTGAAGGCTGCAGCTGTGAATTGGGCCCATTGTCAGTTAATGACGGTGTGGGGAAGCCTTTGCATGGTGAGAATCTGCAGAAGGGCATTGAGTTTGGCAGCCGTGGTGGTGGATGCCATGCTGACCACATAGGGGTAGTTTGAATAAGTGTCCATGACAATAAGCCACATTGAGCTGAGGAAGGACCCAGCAAAATCTAGATGAATGTGATCCTGAGGGCAACAGGGAGTAGACCAAGGGTGAAAGACTGACATGGAGCAGCCCGATGGTGAGCACAGGCAGAACAGCGGTGCACCATGGCTTCCACATCCTTGTTCAGTTGCAGCCAGTAGACATATCGCCTGCCAAGGACTTTCATCTGTGACATACCCCAGTGCCCACGATGGAGGAGTCCCAAGATGTGAATAAGTAAGTGATTCAGGATGACAACACAATGGGTATCCCTCTCCGCATACAGCAGGAGCACATTGGAGATGACAGACAGACGGTCAGAGAGATGAGCCCAGGCCCAGAGCTCAGGAACAGCTGACTCTGAAAAATCGGTGGACCACCATGGAGTACATAATGCATGACACACCACAAGATAAGGTCACGGTGTGTGTCCGCCACAACATGAGTAGCGGTAGTTGAACACCCATCCAAGGTGTGGTGTTGTTCCATGTTGATGTGAAAACAGGAGAGCTTCAGTTGGTCATATGCCATGTCAGCCCTGACGGTAAACGTAAGAGGGCATTTGCGTTTGCACGGTGTCAGTAGGCTTGTGCTTGATGGCATAATTGTAGGAGCTAAGGAAAAGAGCCCAATGCTGGTGCCTTTGGGTTGTCCACTCTGGCCCAAAGAGTGCTACTAATGATTAATGGGCCGTAACGAGGGTAAGCTGGGTTCCAAATAGGTACACATCTGGTTGGCAGACATCAGTGTTTTTGGTACATAGGTGATGAGATGCTCCGTACCATCATCATTACAGTGTGCCAGCACTGCACCAATTCCATAGGGAGATGCGTCTGCAGGCAAAACGAAAGGGCATAATGGGGAAAAGAGGGTAAGGCAGAGTGCAGAACATTACATGTGCTTGAGTTGTGTGAAGGCCTGCTCACAGGCGGCTGACCGCTGAAATGGAATGCCTTTCTTCCACAGCTGGTTGAGGGGTTGCATAATGTGTGCTGCCTGTGGAGGGAACTTAGAATAATAATTCACTTTCCCCCCAAAAAAGCCTGCAAGTCCTGGAGGTTTTGGGGATGCGGGAGAGAGTCAGTAGCGGAAATATTATGGCCAGTGGGCTGAATCCCGGCTTTGGTGAGCAAGTGGCCTAGGTAATCCACTTGTTCTGGAAGAACTGGCATTTGTACAGATGGCACTTGAGCCCTGCATCATGCAATGTTGTAGAGAGAGAACATAGGTTACATAGGTGGTCTTGATGCTTAGCACCTGTAACAGTGAAGTCATCAAGATAATTGGTACAAGCTGGGATGGGTAGGGTTAACTGTTCCAGTATCTCTGGAGGATCGCTGGAGCAGAAGAGATCCCTAAAGGCAAACACTTGTATTTATATAAGCTGAAAGGTGTATTGATGAAACAGTGCATTGCGATTCCTCATTTAGTGAAATCTATTTTTTAAGCAAGCATCAGCGAGGTCTACTTCAGAAAACATTACGTCCAACAAGCTTTGAGAGGAGGTCCTCTTGATGTGGTATAGAGTAGGTTTCCACCAGAGCTTGGGCATTGATCATTGACTTAAAATCTCCACAAAACCGGAGGGAACCATTTGGCTTCTGGACCACGACCAGGGGTGTGTCCCAAGCACTAGTTTTGACCAGTTCTATGACCCCAGCATCGTGAAGGTGGTCGAGTTTCAGCATAATGGCTACCCATAATGAGACTGGAAGAGGACATGCTCAAAAGAAATGGGGCACCCCATCTGGATGTAAAGAAATATGTGCCTGAAATTTGGTGGGACACCCCAAACCAGGCTCAAACAGAGATGTGAAAGATGCATGAATGTCACCAGGTGCCTGGAAGGGGACTGTATCCGAGATGACCTGAACTTCATCCGTGATGGGGAAGCCAAACAGTGAGAAAGCATCAAGGCCGAAAATGTTGCTAGCTGAATGACTGTTGAAAACATACAACATTAGTGGCTGCATAACGATCTTGTATATTCAGGGGCGCCGACATAAAAGGTATTGGTGGAGGGGGGCGGGGGGGGGGGGGGGGGGGGGGGACTACCGGGGGTCTTGGCCCAGGAAAGTTTCTAAATTTTAGATGAAAAATAGTGAGTTTTAAAGGGTTTTTAAGCATTTTAGAGTCATATGCTCAACATTAGAACCCTGAAAACTGGACTTTCGATAACTCAACACTCCGGGAAACTCGACAAGCATGACACATGTTTTGGCTTTGAAAAAAGAAACAAAATATAAACACGCACGGTATTTTTGTAAAAAGCTAATTTAATTTACATTAATAATCATGCTTATAGACTATTGCAGAGCAGTGAATATATAGCTCTTAAAAGACCGAAATTATATTTAAATAAATCCTAAACTATCATTGAAAGAATAAAACATTAAGTATTGCTGTCGCACAGTAATAGCACTTTGATAAATAAGTGAAATAGCTAATTTAAGCTTACTTTGAATAAGGCTCAGTGTTCATTAAATAAAAACAATATCTCAAAGTTAATGCTTTAATACAGTTAATGAAGTTAATACAGTATGCCTACTACTTTCAGTCCGAAAGTATGTAAATAGCGGGTTTTAATTGGGTCTTACACCCTAAAAATATTTAAGTATTTGAAAATAACTTATACAGTACTATAGTAATATAGTACTAAACTAGTACTAATATTTCAAAACTGAAAATTTAACATTATGTATGTATTTAATTCTCTATTTTATAACGATTTTGAATATTGTTCTAAATGACATTATTAGGGCTAGAGTGTCTTTAGAAAGGTGCAAATGTCAATCATCTGACTGGATTACTGAATATGAAGCCGTTGATGACTGGTCAGATATCCAATTCATCCAAAACATCTCGGTGGGCATGAAGAACAGCCAAGTTGTTCAATCGCTCCTGTCCCATTGTTGATCAGAGATATGACTTCAGACATTTAAGGGCGCTAAATGACTGTTCTGCTGTTGCTGTCATGATTGGAACTACTTGGAGAAGCTTAATGCACTTCACTACTTCACATAACATTTCTTCAACTGCAGGCTCTTGTGTAATGTACTTTCTTACATCACGTGTGCTTTTAAGACCAGTTGTTTTTTATTAGTGATATCGGCTAACATATTCAAGTGTAAGTGCAGTCTCTCAGTGTCTAGGTCATTTTTGAAAATCTCAGTTGATTTTTCCAAATTTGTTTCACCTCTGTTTACTAAAAGCAAGCACTCTTGTTCAACTGCAATGACCTGTGTGAGTCCAGTTGAAGCAAACCACTCAGTAATGCAAGATTGCACCGCTTCACAAACTTCAATGTAAATAGCTTTGTAGTATTCCTTTGGGGTTTTGAAAGTGTGTGGTGAGCTGGCTTTGTTGTTTTCATACTTCTTTGGTATACTTTGATTCCGAGGAAGCGAAGGATCATCAACTTGTGAAGGTTTTTCTTTTGAACACAATTCCCAAAAGTGTTCAAAACTATCACATTCCATTCAATATACAAATTAAGCCCTCATATATTTTTTCCAGATCAGTAACACTTATATGAGGGCATTGAATTTTTTCATTGAGATCCTCTACTGGGTTCATTGAATGGCAATAAAGATGTAAAAAGAAATAAGTCTTGAATTGTAACATTGACTCAAGGTAGCCTGCACATTTCTAACCTGCCTCTGTTTTGTCCTCTGCAGAAAATGTTTCAAAAAACTATAGAAGTTCTTCAAAGTTTTTCAATATTCTCAAGATACTAGAAGCTTGCATAGTCCATTGAATCGGGCAAAGGGGTCATAGACAAGCTTGGTCATTGGCGCTCTCACAGTGTTTGCTTCTGGAAAGTACCATCCTTTTATGGATTCCCTTACGGTGTTTATTAAGTCCTTAGCTAAAGCCATAATATCCCTCAAGTCTAATCTGTAAGGAGTGCAGTGCGCAAAATGTGCTTTTGATTGTATATCCAAAAGTAACTTTTTTAGTCCTTTGAACTTACCCCTCATGTTCGAGGCACCATCATAGCACTGTCCTCTAAAGTCATCCATTGACAAATCGAGATGAGCAAAAATGTCTTTTGAAATACTAAACATAGTTTGTGATTCAGTGTTGGGGGTCTTGTATAAGCCAATAAAGTCTTTGTTGATGATTAAGGAACCATCAACAATACGAATACAAAATGACACTTGTTTGTGAATCGAAGAACCACTTGTTTCATCAACCAGAATAGAAAAATGCTCAGTATTCTTGATTGAAGCCAATACCTTTCTCAACACAGACTTTCCTAGTAGATCAATGATCTCATTTTGAATATCGTGGGACATCCACTTATACCCTGAATCCCCTAACTAATTTTTAACCCAGGTATGTGATTCTTTCGGGGTTACAACTGAAAAAAATTTGAGTTTACATCTTCATGCCCTCTAATTGCTAGCCCTTGTTGGCATAGAAACTGCATGGTAGTAAAAGTTGTCTCAAGAGCTAAATGGCCTTCCTTCATATCACTATCTAACTGTTCATTCAATTGGGAGGCCACACTTCGGTTGGTGATAGAATTTAGTTTCAGAACACCTTCTTTATGCATAAACATATTTTCATGAAGACGGAATTTTTCCAAAGCCTTTTTCCAGTTAGAAAACCCTACGGAAGTAAATGCATCTTCTTTTTTTTGAAGAAAATTTGTAATATATTTTTAGCATCTGCCTCTTAGCAGGTTTTGCAAAAACTTTTTTGTTAGATGCTTCATGTTCTAGCCATGTATATTTGATCAACCAAGACTTCTGAAATGATCTTCCCATACTAGATTGTCAAGGTTTCGGCTGTGAACGATTCTCACATTAAGACAGCGAAGCAATTGATGACACAATAATTGTTGGAGGTTGACTTGCAGTATCATCAACTTCCAAGCATGTCTTTTTGGTAACAAATTTATCCATTGCAAACTGCAAACTTAGTTCACAATACACTAAGAGACTAAAGTAAACAAATAAAATATAGTAATATAAAATAGTCCACTAGAGACTAAAGTTGGAACACTAAACATGTCTGCAACATGCACTGAACGAAACTATCCACACTGAATGACTGCGACAACAGGGTGGGCTTTATATAGCCACAGCGTCATAATGTCTCGAAGCGTCAAGGCGACAGGTGCTTCTTCCCCAGTTCTTTTGATGTCGCCGCGGCCACAGCACTAGCCCACTGGCGTCAGACTTTACCCGAAGGTTCGCACACCAAGACAAATTCTAAGTGTGCCTGCAGCACCGTAACACTGTCATGATTCACACCATTTGTTTGCATTTAACCTGCTTACTACCGTAATAATTATTTGTTTTAACTCATTACTGAATGTATTTTAAAAGGTAACTATTGTCAAACAAGCAAAATAAAAAATTCCAACATAATTTTGTGATTTTACAAAGCATAACACAACTAACAATTTTCTTAAATTATTGGGCGGGCTCTGCCCCCCCCCCCCCCCCAATCGAATTTCTGAGGGGGCTCGGTCCCCCTCAGGCCCCATGGAGTTGACACCTGTGTGTATATTCACCTCTGAGGGGAACAGAGCTGTTAACATATTCAACCAACTTGCGAGAGAGCAGGGCCAATGTCAGGTAACCCAGATAAGTTTTATGTTGGGAGAGTGACCAGGGTAAGTGTCACTCCTGTGTTGACTTGGAAACGAACGTCCTGACAAACAATTGTGAGATCAATAAACAACTTGGGGTGCAAGGATTGTCCCGGGGAATGATGGCGTGAAGTTTGTGCACCGTCCTGGGATGCAAATTAGGAGTGGTGTTAGGCTGACCTGACAGCTGATGACAGGCAGTCTGGAGATGTACACCGTTGCTGCAATGGGTGCAGTGTGTCCAACAATTTGGGCAGTCTACCAATTAGTGCATCACAAAACAGTCAGGACAAGAATGCAGATCCCGCTGTTTGTGCTGACACAGCTGGACTGGCTGCTCAGAGGTGATTGCCATGTCCAAGGGCGATCCATAAGATGTTCGTTTGCTGTCTGCATAATCTCAGAAGAGTGTGCACTGTTCAGTAAGCTGTCTAAGGAAGGCTTGTTGAGCTTGAGGGCTGCTGTTTAAACTTCTGGATTGGGAGCCAATTGGACCACTACATCATGGTTCAGGGAATCGGCATATGAGGTTTTGCAAGATGGGTTTGCACAGGTAAAGTCACGACAGCGGCTCAGATCTTGCAAATCTGTCACCCATGAGCAATAAGAATGGCCTACTTGCTTGTGGTACTGATGGAACTCGAGGTACGAATAATAGGTCGACAGCAATGAACATGTTTCCTCGAAAGTGAGTGTATCTACACAGCGACAAGTAATTGTTTACCCTTTTCTGTGTTTTCCACATTATATATTTTATTAAATTCCATGCCTGTTTCTGTGTTTAACAGGGTTAATATCATGTTTTTGTAAGTGTAAATTCATTCAGTCTTTAGCACAATTGTTGCTCACAGAACAGCCAGCTGTGTAGCTCTTTAATGCATCAGTGTCCATTGGTGACACATCAGGATGGTAGCAAATCACATATCTAGGATTATCTTCTTTCATAGTTCACTTCTTCAGTTAATCTTGCTAGGATGGATAGGAAGTGCGCATGCTGTGTGCGGGTGCAGGAGGAGCTGGCTGCAGTTCGCGAACAGCTGTATTTGCTGTTAGCTATGGTCAGTCACTTTTAGGCTGCTGTCTCAGGGTGTAGTGGTAGCAGAGAATATAGTACGTCACATGGGCCATCTCAGGTGTCACATGTTTTGTCCACAGGCTCTGCATCTGAGGCACCTCCTAGCGCAACAAATGCTGTGGATCTGCTCTCAAAGCAGGTTGACACGTTGAGTGGCAGATGGTAATGCATTTGCATCACTCGAAGCAGAGGACCAATGTGGAGACTGGTTACCTGTGCTCACCCGTTCACCCTGTGAGGGGAAAGGTGGCCACTCCTTCAGCAGGGTCCAAGCAGACACACTGGGGGAAGAGTTTAGTGGTTATTGGGAGCTCCAGTGTTAGGCACATTATGGAGCCCCTTAGGCAGATACCGTTCAGGGCTGGAAAGAAAGCCAATGTGCACTCGGTAAGTCTGCCTCATGTGACATGTGTAGGTGGTCTTGCCTGTGGCTATAGAGCATGCAGGCTGCAGTCGTCTGCAAGTTGAGGCTCATGTCAGCACCAACAATGCCTGTCACATGGGTTCTGCGGCAATCATCAGTTTGTACAAGCAGCTGGCAGTTGTGGTCAACACTGCTGGCCTCGCACGTGGTGTGCAAGCAGAGCAAGCAACAATTTGCAACATCATTCGCAGAGTTGATCAGGGTCCTTTGGTTTGGAGCCAAATGGAGGGTTTCAACCAAAGGTTTTGTCAACTGTGGAGGTTTTGGCTGCAGATTTCTAGACCTGCGTTATTGTGTACAAGATTTGTAGGACTCCCCTTGATAGCTCAAGGGTGCACTACACAAAGAAAGCAGCTACTCAGGTAACAGAGTATTTTTGGGGTGCACATGAGGATTTTTTAGGCTAGGTGGTAGTTTGACGTGCTCTACAGAACACTCGCCAGTTGATTCACAGCAAGAGCATTCAGAATAAAGACACTTCAACTGTCATAATTTTATCAGTAAATTTTCTAAGTATTTGTAATAAAGATCCTGAATTTACTGTTCTCCAAGAAAGTTCTTATGCTCAACTTATTCTTTGGACTGATAGCTGACTGAAACCCAAAGTGGAAAGTTGTAGGACATTGAGCGAGTCATGGAATATACATCGGAAAGATAGATTAGAGGCCATAGGAGCGGGAATGTTCATTGCAGTTGACAAAAATATTGTCTCTTTTGAAGTCAAAATTGAGTGTGACAGTGAAGTTATCTGGTCGCGTATAACAAATGTAGGTGAGACTAAGTTAATTGTTGGATATTATTACCAGCCACCTAATTCCACTGTGGCAGTTCTAGGGTCATTCAAAAAAGTCTACAGTCAATAGTGTGTAAATACCCGGATCATGCAATACTAGTTGGAGGAGACTTTAACCTGCCGAGTATAGACAGGGATGTAATGGATTCATTGGGAAAAGGGGGGTGGGGGGGTTTACAGACGGACGTGCCGAGTAAAATTGTGAGGGACGGGAAAAACCCACCGTGGTACAACAACAAAGTTAGGAAACTACTGCGAAAGCAAAGAGAGCTTCACTCCAAGTTCAAACGCAGCCAAAACCTCTCAGACAAACAGAAGCTAAACGATGTCAAAGTTAGCGTAAGGAGGGCTATGCGTGAAGCGTTCAGTGAATTTGAAAGTAAAATTCTATGTACCGACTTGGCAGAAAATCCTAGTTCTGATCTTACGTTAAATCAGTAAGCGGCTCGAAACAGCATGTCCAGACACTCCGGGATGATGATGGCATTGAAACAGAGGATGACAAGCGTAAAGCTGAAATACTAAACACCTTTTTCCAAAGCTGTTTCACAGAGGAAGATCGCACTGCAGTTCCTTCTCTAAATCCTCGCACAAACGAAAAAATGGCTGACATCGAAATAAGTGTCCAAGGAATAGAAAAGCAACTGGAATCACTCAACAGAGGAAAGTCCACTGGACCTGACGGGATACCAATTCGATTCTACACAGAGTACGCGTAAGAACTTGTCCCCCTTCTAACAGCCGTATACCGCAAGTCTCTAGAGGAACGGAAGGTTCCAAATGATTGGAAAAGAGCACAGGTAGTCCCAGTCTTCAAGAAGGGTCGTCGAGCAGATGCGCAAAACTATAGACCTATATCTCTGACGTCGATCTGTTGTAGAATTTTAGAACATGTTTTTTGCTCGAGTATCATGTCGTTTTTGGAAACCCAGAATCTACTATGTAGGAATCAACATGGATTCCAGAAACAGCGATCGTGTGAGACCCAGCTCGCTTTATTTGTTCATGAGACCCAGAAAATATTAGATACAGGTTCCCAGGTAGATGCTATTTTTCTTGACTTCTGGAAGGCGTTCGATACAGTTCCGCACTGTCGCCTGATAAACAAAGTAAGAGCCTACGGAATATCAGACCAGCTGTGTGGCTGGATTGAAGAGTTTTTAGCAAACAGAACACAACATGTTGTTATCAATGGAGAGACATCTACAGATGTTAAAGTAACCTCGGGCGTGCCACAGGGGAGTGTTATGGGACCATTGCTTTTCACAATATATATAAATGACCTAGTAGATAGTGTCGGAAGTTCCATGCGGCTTTTCGCGGATGATGCTGTAGTATACAGAGAAGTTGTAGCATTAGAAAATTGTAGCGAAATGCAGGAAGATCTGCAGCGGATAGGCACTTGGTGCAGGGAGTGGCAACTGACCCTTAACATAGACAAATGTAATGTATTGCGAATACATAGAAAGAAGGATCCTTTATTGTATGATTATATGATAGCAGAACAAACACTGGTAGCAGTTACTTCTGTAAAATATCTGGGAGTATGCATATGGAACGATTTGAAGTGGAATGATCATATAAAATTAATTGTTGGTAAGGCGGGTACCAGGTTGAGATTCATTGGGAGAGTCCTTAGAAAATGTAGTCCATCAACAAAGGAGGTGGCTTACAAAACACTCGTTCGACCAATACTTTAGTATTGCTCATCAGTGTGGGATCCGTACCTCCCGAGGAGATCACGAATGTAGAATTTGAGAGATTAGAGCGTGCACGGAGGCTTTCAGACAGTCATTCTTCACATGAACCGTACGCGACTGGTACAGGAAAGGGAGGTAATGACAGTGGCACGTAAAGTGCCCTCTGTCACACACCGTTGAGTGGCTTGCAGAGTATAAATGTAGATGTAGATGTAGACAATAATGCAAAATACTTTTGAACATGTTTTCTGAAAATTGTCATGAGCAGCTAGCTCAGCAGCCCACACACAATGGGAATATCTTAGACCTTGTAGCTACAAATAGACCGGACCTTATTTGTCGTTGACAGTATGGGATGGGGATTGGTGATCATGATGTTTTCATTGCAACTATGATTACAAAAGTTAATAAATCAGTCAAGAAGGGTAAGAGAGTGTTTCTGCAACATAGAGCAGATAAGCAGTTATTAACAACTGACTTAGACAGTGAACTGGCATCACTTAATTCCTGTAAGATGGATGTGGAGAAATTATGAGCAAAGTTTAAGCAGACTGTAAATTGTGGTCTGAGGAGTTACATGGTTAGTAAGTGGATAAAGGATGGAAAAGACACACCGTGGTTTAATAACGAATTTCGGCAGGCGCTGAGAAAGCAGAGACTGTTCCACTCTGTTTTCGCACCATTGTGCTTTCCAAAGCAGGAATCACATACTGTACAAGGAGGTCTTGATAACGTGCAGTCATTGTAGTACACCTGACAGGCCCTGTAGGTGTGTTCTCTTCAAGAAAGAATGGACCAAGAGTAAAGGTGCTAGTGAGTCCCACCACAGTCACATAGAGTAAGTGCAGTGGCTCTTTGTTAACAACATGCGGTCTAATATCACCATGAATTCAGCAGATCTATGTATTCATTGCACCCTATAGAGTAAAATGTCCCCCCATGAACCATGGACCTTGCCGTTGGTGAGGAGGCTTGCATGCCTCAGCGATACAAATAGCTGTACAATAGGTGCAACCACAATGGAGGGGTATCTGTTGAGAGGCCAGACAAACGTGTGATTCCTGAAGAGGGGCAGCAGCCTTTTCAGTAGTTGCAGGGGCAACAATCTGGATGATTGACTGATCTGTCCTTATAACACTAACCAAAATGGCCTTGCTGTTGTGGTACTGGGAACGGCTGAAAGCTAGGGGAAACTACAGCCATAATTTTTCCTGAGAGCATGCAGCTTTACTGTATGGTTAAATGATGATGGCGTCATCTTGGGTAAAATATTCCGGAGGTAAAATAGTCCCCCATTCGGATCTCTGGGCGAGGACTACTCAGGAGGATGTTGTTATCAGGAGAAAGAAAACTGATGTTCTTGTGTCGGAACATGGAATGTCAGATCCCTTAATCGGGTAGGTAGATTAGAAAATTTAAAAAGGGAAATGGAGAGGTTAAAGTTAAATATAGTGGGAATTAGTGAAGTTTGGTGGCAGGAGGAACAAGACTTCAGGTCAGGTGAATACAGGATTATAAATACAAAATCAAATAGAGGTGATGCAGGAGTAGGTTTAATAATGAATTTAAAAAAATAGGAATGCGGATAAGCTACTACAAACAGCATAGTGAACGCATTATTGTGGCCAAGATAGATACGAAGCCCACGCCTACCACAGTAGTACAAGTTTATATGCCAACTAGCTCTACAGATGACTAAGAATTGATGAAATGTGTGATGAGATAAAAGAAATTATTCAGGTAGTGAAGGGAGACGAAAATGTAGTAATCATGGGTGACTGGAATTCTATAGTAGGAAAAGGAAGAGAAGGAAACGTAGTAGGTGAATATGGAATGGGGGTAAGGAATGAAAGAGGAAGCCGCCTTGTAGAATTTTGCACAGAACATAACTTAATCATAGCTAACACTTGGTTTAAGTATCATGAAAGAAGGTTGTATACATGGAAGAAGCTTGGAGATACTGGAAGGTTTCAGATAGGATATATATAATGGTAAGACAGAGATTTAGGAAACAGGTCTTAAATTATATGACATTTCCAGGGGCAGATGTGGACTCTGACCACAATCTATTGGTTATGAACTGTAGATTAAAACTGAAGAAGCTACAAAAAGGAGGGAATTTAAGGAGATGGAACCTGGGTAAACTGACAGAACCAGACGTTGTAGAGAGTTTCAGGGAAAGCATTAGGGAATGATTGACAAGAATGGGGGAAAGAAATGCAGTAGAAGAAAAATGGGTAGCTTTGAGAGATGAAATAGTCAAGGCAGCAGAGGATCAAGTAGGTAAAAAGATGAGGGCTAATAGAAATCCTTGGGTAACAGAAGAGATACTGAATTTAACTGATGAAAGGAGAAAATATAAAAATGTAGTAAATGAAGCAGGCAGAAAGGAATACAAACGTCTCAAAAATGAGATCAACAGGAAGTACAAAATGGCTAAGCAGGGATGGCTAGAGGACAAATGTAAGGATGTAGAGGCTTATCTCACTAGTGGTAAGATAGATACTGCCTACAGGAAAATTAAAGAAACCTTTGGAGAAAAGAGAACCACTTGTATGAATATCAAGAGCTCAGATGGAAAACTAGTTCTCCACAAAGAAGGGAAGGCAGAAAGGTGGAAGGAGTACTTAGAGGACCTATACAAGGGTGATGTTTTTGAGGACAATATTATGGAAATGGAAGAGGATGTAGATGAAGATGAAATGGGCATATGATACTGCGTGAAGAGTCTGACAAAGCACTGAAAGACATAAGTCGAAACAAGGCCCCGGGAGTAGACAACATTCCATTAGAACTACTGATAGCCTTGGGAGAACCATTGATGACAAAACTCTACCATCTGGTGAGCAAGATGTATGAGACAGGTGAAATACCATCTGACTTCAATAAGAATATAATAATTCCAATCCCAAAGAAAGCAGGTATTGACAGATGTGAAGATTACTGAACTATCAGTGTAATAAGCCATGGCTGCAAAATACTAACACGAATTCTTTACAGACGAATGGAAAAACTGGTAGAAACCGACCTCCGTGAAGATCAGTTTGGATTCCGTAGAAATGTTTGAACACGTGAGGCAATACTGACCCTAAGACTTATCTTAGAAAATAAAGTAAGGAAAGAATCTTTGAAAGAGTTTGGCAAAACACCGTTCGACATTACCAAGCTGGTGTCGTGTCAGAGGGTCACCAGTTCAGGCACCTGCTTTAAGTAAATAATGTCCTAGCTACAAAGAAGGCCCTTTTCAGGGCCAAAACAATTTGTAAAAGACTTTATGTAAACTAACAGCTGTTGATGTGTATGTTCCCGGTATGTCTTATTGTGAAACTTCAATGGATGTGTCGAGAGCCTGGTGGATTCGCCCCCAGAGCAGAAGGCCTGGTGCACCACCACAAAGCATATGGGCTGCCTTGGATACATCACAATGTCCGGCAGGCAAAGCATTTGTGGTCGTGCGTTGTCCAGAGTATCCTGCAACAGGGCAATCCTGTGACCAATCAGAGCATGTGGCGCGAAGTTTCCGTATTTTAAAAATTGTGCATTGTCGACCTACACAACATTAATAATTTTGGTTCCTACTGGCATCAGCTATCCAGGGTTAAAATTACATGACACAATTTTTCTCCATCCTGTATAAATGACTCATAGTTGTATCATGGTCCAGTTCCTCAAATGTTGACAGGTCACAAAATACACTTGTAATTATGATTGATTTCCTCGGCTTCAATTTCATAGATTGATTTTACTTCTCTATCCTTAAACCTGTCAGAAAATATGTCCTGAGACATTGATTACAAAGATAGTTTAAGAGTAATAATTCTGCTAGCAATGCTGCCATAGCCACCAAAGTCACAATGGTAGTCAGTTAATGACCTGATGAATTTTGAACTTTTTTTAGGGGTTTTAGTGTCACATGGAATATTTACACAAATGAATCTGATGTAGCTACTACTACCAGTGTGTGCACTGTTTAAGCACTTTGAGAAAGTAAACTGATTTTGGTTGCCTGTGGTTTGAAAGCGCCAGTGCTTTTGTCAGATGTATTCTCTGGGGTCTCTGTTCCATATGGGTCACTATTTTTATTTATTTTTTGTGTAATAATGATCCAAATTGTGTTGTATGGATATGTTTTGGAAACAGTTAAATTTTCTATCTACTCTGCTGGATAAATTTCTCCACATAGTTTTTCCCATAATGTCTCTCTAAGCACTGTGATCGAATTAATGTTTATGATTTTGCGATATACTTTTCTTCTGTGATCTGTACATAACTGGTCAGTATATTTTATTGTGCACATTTGATCATCATGGTCAGATGAGCTATTGACAGTTGGTTTCACTGCTCAATCACTGTAGGTTATTGGCTCTAAAAACTAATTGTCAGTGTATTCTGCACTATTGAATTCGATTCACCTAGGGAATTGTATTGCGGAAAAAAATTCAATAACCCAATGCTTTGATTTCTTTGGGGGGGGGGGGGGGGGGGGAGGGGAGGGGGGGGGGGGAATGCCCGTTAAGCTTTTAAAATTTTGTTTAGATTTTGGGGTAACACACGATGAAATTGAAGTGGAGAGATTCAACTAGAGCATAAATGAATGTGTCACCAATCCTTGCCAGGCAACCTCTTGCTCTCTTTATAATCACTTCATTATTGAAGAAACTTTAAACCACAATAGTCTTTTGTATCTTCCAACCACTTTTTAAATTCTGTGCTCACTAAATGTCATTCAGTTACATGATTTGTAATGCTGTGTGTTTAATTTCTTTTTAGATTCTGATTTCTGTAACATAGCTCAGTCATGTGATGCACGGACAGCTGTAGGATTAGCAAGAAGTGAAGGAGCTGATCTGAAATATTTTCTGAAATCAGTTTACATAAATGTATATCACAACAAGCAGGTAATTATTTAAGTACAATATAATGTCTTTTCTCATTTTGAACATACATACGTGTACATCTGTTTGTGTGTGCACATGCGCGCGCGTGTGTGTGTGTGTGTGTGTGTGTGTGTGTGTGTGTGTGTGTGTGTGTGTGTGTGCAGTACTGTTATGCAAACATAATTTAGTAAGTAAGTAAACTGCAATACTACATAAAGAAGCAAAACAAGGAGCTAGATAGACTGAAAAATGTGTCTATTTTCTGTGTGAGGTTTATCAAAATGACATAATCAGTGAAGCTCTTTTATTATTATTATTATTGTTATTACAGGATTAATTAACACAGAGATCAGTTAATAACAACATTTTGTTGTAATCCTGTCATCTTCTGCCAAGCCTCTCTATTCAGTGCCTCCTCCTTGTATATCCCGTGATGCTCCATTATTCCACTGATGTCGTCATTCCAAGAACATCATGGTCTCCCCCTTTTATGTCTGCCAGGTGGTTTCCATTCAAAAATTTTCTTTGGCCATGAATGATCTTGCGTTCTCAACAGATGCCCATACCACTTTAGAGATTTTCTTTCAATTCTGTCTAGCAGTGTTTCATCTGCCTTCTTTTGAGCTTTCACTTTTGGTTCTTGATACTCTGGCACTCCTTTGTAAATGATCCATTTACACAGCTGTTATTCTTCTTTTCAGATCAGCATTTAGTTCTGACCCATAGCGTAGAGCAGATTCAACCATTAGACTTCCCACTCTGTTATTATTGCTATTAGAAATGTTCTTGTCCCACCAAAAAGAATTCTTGCACATTGTTACTTTACTGTTTTGTTGTATTCTGAATTTTGTTGCATTCTGAATTTCTGGAGTACCCATCAGTTTTAGCAGTAAATACACCTAAATATTTAAATTTTTCTACCTGTTTCATAAATGCTCTGTCACTGATGTGAACTTCAAATTTAGCGTCACTATTCACTACCAGATATTCAGTTTTTGTCAGACTCATTTTAGTCCCCGTTTATCATGTTCCTGACATAAGTGCTGTATCGTGAACTCAATATAGAATTCATCTTGTGCTAGAACAGCTTGATCACCAGCAAAACTTAATGAAAACAGCTGTACATCTTTATAATAATTCCCATTCCTCCACAGCTGTTCTTCCACTGTCAGAGAGCCACTTCTATACATAAACGGAACAAGATTAATGACATACTGCAACCTTGTCTCAGCCCTTTTGTGACATTAATAGGTTCTGATAACTTTGACCCTCTTTTAATCTGTACCTTATTATCTCTGTACATTTCAATAATAATCTGTAAAAGATGGTCATCCATGTCTAAATCTTTCAAAGCTTCCCAGAGTTTTACTCTAGGAACCGTCTCATATGTTTTAACTAAGTCTATAAAGACGATGTGTAACTCCTTCCCTACTGCTACGAATTTCCCCATTAGCTGTTGTAAAATAAAGAGGTTATCTGTACAGGATCTGTTATGTCTGAACCCACTCTGTTCTTTTCCAATATGGTGTCCAACATTATGTCTTATTTTCTCATACATAATTTTGCCAAATAAGTGGCTCTTCGTGCAGTCCACACTGATGCCTCTGTAGCAATTAGTGTCTCTTCTATTTTCCTTCTTGAAAATGGAGACTATATATGATCTTTTCCATCCTGATGGAACTTCAGTCCATTGACGGCAGTTGTTCATAAGGTGTAGTAGTATTCTATTCTTCAAATGGCGTCCTGCAGCTTTCAGTAATTCCACAGGAATATTTCCAGGGCTAAGTGATCAGCCATTCTTCATTTTAGCTAATGTGCTCTGTACTTCCCCTCTCATGGTGGTCATATTTTGAACTGTATGTTCAGTCCTACCTTCTTCATTTCTAGTATACTGGGGTCTGTCGTCAGTTTAGAAGATCTGTATAATCCTTTTTCTGCTTGTTTAAAGGAATTAAATGGTCTACTGCTTTGATTACTGATGTTTTCTTCATATCAGTGATTGTTCTCCATGCTTCTGTCATTTGTGATCCACATATTAAACTCTCAGTTTGGATGCATTTCTGTTCCCAGAATGAATCTGTTGGAAAGATGATATATGTTGAAGAAAACCATAAAAACTGGACACATGACTATCCAGGGCAATGAAGAAAAACTGGAACAGACATGGTACAAGCTCTTTCTCCTAAAGCAGTTCAGCTTAATGATTTATTTCAATGAAGATTAGATTGTGAACTAAAAGTGGTGCCAGAGGATGACAATGTTGAAAGGGAATATGAGAATGTTAAACAAGCAATTAGGAAAATTGCCTTAGAGGTCCTGGAGACTGAGAGTAAGGGTGTAGACAAACAGGATCCTCCATTGATGTCAGATGACCTTAAGTAGTTGATTTGGGAAAAGAAAAATTTATACAAAAATTGTTATCAACCAAGACAAATAAATCATGAATCTGTATTACTTCTTCTTTATGTGAATAATTAGATTGGCATAAGGTTATTCTTAAATATAAATAACTAGAAAGAATAAAATGAGTGGCTTATGCTAGGCACTCATGGGCCACAACAAAGTTATTTGGAAACTTTTTGTGAATTGTGTTTTATTCATCTCATGACATACATTTGCAATCCATTTGTTTTGCGTACAGGAGACATCTCAAAAATTTGTAACATAGTTACAATGATTTTTAGATTGATAAATAATAGTACTATAATAAATAATAACACTATAAGGGTGTTTCTTGGAATATGTAACACATTGTATTCAGCTCAAATTTCCAGTTTGTCCCGCGTGAATTTGTCCGCTGAGTAATAACGCTTCAGTGTCAGTACCTCATATAGCTTTCTTTTAAGTAAACCTACATTCATCTGCATCAACTTGTTCCCTTTTAATTTATTACAAACTTTTATTCCCATTTATTGAGGTCCCTGGTCATACAGTCAGAGGCAGTGGGTGGGGAGCATAAAATTGTCTTTGTTTCTGGTATCATGTGAATGGATAAAATGGTTTTCCTCAAATAATTCATGTCCGGTGTACAAAAATATAATAATCTCACATATGTATAAGGATGGTAGAGTTAATATTCTAAGTTTTCTAAATAAGGGTCGACATGGTTCTTTGTGATTTGCAGCATAGCATTCACTCCAGACCGTTCCTGCAAACAACCCAAACCCTTCAGAAGAGCCAAACAGTGGAGGCAACCTTAAGCACTCTCAATCAGTGGAGGCAACCTTAAGCACTCTCAATAGCAACTAATCAGACATGTTAGAAATTTTGCTGACCTAAGTGGAACCAAGCTGTGAATCAATCATTTGAGCAGGGGCAATCATTTGAGATGTTGTCATTTTCTAGTATTTTCAATTCCATGATGAAGCCCCCGACTGAATCAGTCGAATCTTTATCTATATCTGTATCTATACTCAGCAAACCACTGTGAAGTGCATGGTAGAAGGTACATCCCACTGTACAAGTTATTAAGGTTTTTTCCCATTCTATTCACATATGAAGCATGGAAAAAACGTTTGTTTATATGTCTCATTGCATGCTGTAAGTAATCTAGTATTACACTCATTATGTCTAGGGGAGTGATGTCGTGTCGATGTGGTCTTCAGTCCAAAGACTGGTTGGATGGTCCTTGTTATTCTATCTTGTGCGAGCCTGTTCATTTCCGAACTACTGCAACCTACATCCCTGTGAATATGTTTAATGCATTCTTTTACCACCTCCTTCCTCTTTTACCACTTTCTTCCAATACTATATTGGTGATCCCTTGATGTCTCAGAATGTGTCCAACATTCGCTCCCTTCATTTGGTCAAGTTTTGCCATCCCTTGTCTCCCCAGTTCTGTTCAGCACCTCCTCATTAGTCATGTGATTAACCCATCTAATCTTCTGCGTTCTTCTGTAGCACCACATTTCAAAAGCTTCACTCCATACATGACTACACTCCAGACAAATACCTTCAGAAAAGACTTCAAAAAATGGTTCAAATGACTCTGAGCACTATGGGACTTAACTTCTGAGGTCATCAGTCCCCTAGAACTTAGAACTACTTAAACCTAACTAACCTAAGGACATCACACACATCCATGCCCGAGGCAGAATTCCATCCTGCGACTGGAGCGCAGAAAAGACTTCCTAGCACTTAAATCTATATCTGCTTTTAACAAATTTCTTTTCTTCAGAAATGCTTTTCTTGCCATTGCCAGTCTACATTTTATGTCCTCTCTACTCCAGCTGTCATCAGGTATTTTGCCACCCAAATAGCAAAATTCATCTACTACTTTTAAGTGTCTGTTACATAGTCTAATTCCCTTAGCGTCATATGATTTGATCCAGCTACATTCCATTATCCTAGTTTTGCTTTTGTTGATGTTCATCTTATATCTTCGGACTTTCAAGACCCTATCCATTCCGTTCAACTGCTCTTTCAAGTCCTTTGCTGTCTGTGACAGAATTACAGTGTTATTGACAAACCTCAAGGTTTTTATTACTTCTCCCTGGATTTTAATTTCTATTCCAGATTTTTCTGTTGTTTCCTTTACTACTTGCTCAAAATACAGATTGAAGAACATCAGAAAGAGGCTACAACCCTGTCTCATCCTCTTTTCAACTACTGATTCCTTCTCATGCCCCTTGACTGTTGTAACAGCATTCTGGTCTGCAGGAAACATGAAAAATGAGACAGACAGCTGGGGTAAGCATTATCACCACATAATGAATCCAACACAGAAAGTTGAACCCCCTACTTGCTAACTGCACTAGAAATTAGTCACAAATATTACATCACTGCTGAGATTTTGAATCACCAACAAATTGCACTTTAACAACTATCCCGTCAATTCTACATTCAATAGTACCTCTTGTTTCACACTCTTTAATGGCTTACCAGTAGCACCAACAATTTTTATTCCAGAAACATGCCTCACTATTATACCCTCAGTGTTCTGGGTAGATTCAAAAAAGACCTGTGACATGCCATTCATATCACTACCACTGTCCAGTAAACACTTAACATGTTCACCTTGTACACTTGCTTTTATTACAGGTTGACACACTTTCTTTTTACTTACCATATGATGATCTTCATACAACAAATCCTCATCAATACTTTCTTTACTTAATACTTGCCCTCATTATTAATTATAGATTTGAATACCCTATTATCTTCACTACTGGATCCATCATTGCTATCATCATTACAACTACAGACTCAGACATACTTTCGCCCACACCATGCTCTAGATTTGGTACCTCTTCCACTTTTTTTCTCAATTTCTGTCACTTTTGAATCTACATTTTCATTTACTTTTACCAGTTTTTTCTCTACTACTACTACTACTACTACTACTACTACTGCACACTTGGTTTCTACCTCTGTCTCTAATCATTTCTAATGGGAGCAATGTGGTTCTCAAGTTTAACTCTACTTTCAGCACATTGTTTATCAAAAACCTCCACCATCCTACTATGGTCATCACAAAGTTTCTCTCTCTCTTCTACACATTTACTACTTGACATTAATTTCTCATTAGTATTACCACAATCTTTAACTACCACATCAAACGTCTTATTTAATTCTGAAATATTAGCTCTGACTACCTTAAATTCCTTTTTAATTTCTTTCCTCAGTTCATCTTTTAAGGTGACCATGTCAGTTCTAATGCTATCCATTTTGTTTTCCACCCTGCTAAAGTCTTTTTTCATACTACTAATGTTATTATCCATCCTACTAATGTCTTCTTTCACACTACTTTCCATCCTATTCATATTACTTTCCATCCTATTCATTATATTACTTTCCATGTTACTCATAATTTGCCTTAACATTATTGCAAAATTATTGTCTGTCATACACTTTTTCCCTTGTTGACTTTCGCTACTAACCTTAACGACCACATCCACTTCAAGACTGTTTTCCTCCATTTTGCTCTTTACAATAGGACTTTCATCCCCATCCTTCAAAGTTACATTCATGTTTGATTTGGAATAGTCACCGTCTACAGAACCAGTCACACTTACGTCCTCCTGTTCATTTAACAACTTAACCTGTACAGCTTTGTCGTATGTCACACTGTCTTGTTCATTAAAGTCACTCATTATGGATCACTTAATACAAAACAGCTTTTGCAATGAATTACCTTGTTTTTAATTACTGGTCCGGTGCTGTAGTTGTCCTCTTGGTCCATTGTCTGCTGCGCATTGTAATTCTCTTGGTGATGCATCTTGTTTATCTCTGGTCCACTGTGTTCACCTGTGTGCTGCTTGGCTGCTCCTGTACTCAAGGGCTGCTTCCGTAGAACCTGCTCGTGGATTGGCTGCTGCACCTTCGTCGTTATGAAATCCCAGCGCTGATTCGCAATAGCAAATCTTCTCTTCACTATCGATTTTTTGTGAGTTTTAGTTTATTATCCTTATGTACAATAATCCTCACCTGGGGCACCACATGTGGCGGTCCCATCTGGTTTTATTTATTTCATTTGTTGATTGTTGATTGCCCTCGGCATCTTCGTACTGTGTTGCTACACTGGCTGAAAAATGGGTTGTGGATTCCGACACTGACTACTTTAAATGATGTAGCCGATAGATGCACAGTTACATTTTTACAGTACTTTAATTTTCATTTTGCACAATCCCCCAATAATACACAGTTATATGTGTATGGCCAGTGCACTATTGTTTAAACTTTCCATAAGCCTCATTAATAGTTTGCAAACGAAACTCCACATGCTGCTACAATAGTTTCTTGTTGAGCCTCTATGGGCAGTAAAACTTAACCACAAAGTTCACAGTTCTTGAAGAATAATCAGGTACGTATGGAGCAGTCACTGTCACTGGTTTTTACAAACTGCATAATTGTTTGACACTTATTTCATGATTAGTCTGAAGCATTGTTGTTGTAATAACAAGCACAGGTTTCTCGACTGAAACTCTGCCGTGGACTGACTGTCCTGTGGCCACAAATCAGACCCTTATATATCCTTACAATAATAGGGGCCGAAACTACACATTGTTGAGAGTTAAATTTATAGAAATTACAATTAAAATGTAACTCATTAAATTAACTGAATACATCGAAAAATTCATTTCTTTTAACAGTTTCTTCTACTAAAAGGGTTAGGCCGAATTATTTGTTTATATCTTGAAATTAACAAATATAAGTATGCAAACAATACTTTGAACAAAACTGTTAATTACTTTGGAATTAATTAAGGGCTGGCTTTGATAACATGTTTCCGACTAGAGCCAAATAGATACTTTAAGAATACTAGCATTTCATCTTGTAAATGTTTACAATTATTAAAGAATTTAAATTTGTTTATACATTAACAATAGAATTTAAGTTATGAAACAATTACTGATTTTGCCCTATAATGAAAGATACTAATTAGTAATAGTCAAAATAAATCAGAAAATCAATTACATACATAACACTAAGCACAAAATTAGATCTGGTGTTACATCCTTTAAAACTGAAAAACTGAGGGCCAGTCTTTCTCTTTTATGAAAATGCAGATTGTGCTCAAGTATGTTAATGGTAAATAGTTCAGAGTAACAAAATGAATTTAAGGAGGCAGATGGTAAAACAAGAGGGGAATTAAAATTATCCTAGCTTGCTTTGTCACAATGTAGCAATATGACAATTGACTTTATACTTAATACAGCATGGGACAAGTGGTAAGGCTGTCCACTTTCTGGATTAGATCCATGACATTCTGGTTTCACCCTTTGCAGCTGGCCACAGCAGCTCTCATACTTGTGGCTTGTAACATCTCGGTGTCACCACTGCTCTTCATATCAGCTGTACTTGGGGATATGAAATCTCTCCCCCCTTTAACCAGTGTATAGGGGCAATAACAATAGTGTTTCACAATACCCAAAGAAATTGTAGTCATATTTACATCTACATCTACATCTACATTTATACTCCGCAAGCCACCCAACGGTGTGTGGCGGAGGGCACTTTACGTGCCACTGTCATTACCTCCCTTTCCTGTTCCAGTCGCGTATGGTTCGCGGGAAGAACGACTGTCTGAAAGCCTCTGTGCGCGCTCTAATCTCTCTAATTTTACATTCGTGATCTCCTCGGGAGGTATAAGTAGGGGGAAGCAATATATTCGATACCTCATCCAGAAACGCACCCTCTCGAAACCTGGCGAGCAAGCTACACCGCGAAGCAGAGCGCCTCTCTTGCAGAGTCCGCCACTTGAGTTTGTTAAACATCTGCGTAACGCTATCACGGTTACCAAATAACCCTGTGACGAAACGCGCCGCTCTTCTTTGAATCTTCTCTATCTCCTCCGTCAACCCGATCTGGTACGGATCCCACACTGATGAGCAATACTCAAGTATAGGTCGAACGAGTGTTTTGTAAGCCACCTCCTTTGTTGATGGACTACATTTTCTAAGGACTCTCCCAATGAATCTCAACCTGGTACCCGCCTTACCAACAATTAATTTTATATGATCATTCCACTTCAAATCGTTCCGCACGCATACTCCCAGATATTTTACAGAAGTAACTGCTACCAGTGTTTGTTCCGCTATCATATAATCATACAATAAAGGATCCTTCTTTCTATGTATTCGCAATACATTACATTTGTCTATGTTAAGGGTCAGTTGCCACTCCCTGCACCAAGTGCCTATCCGCTGCAGATCTTCCTGCATTTCGCTACAATTTTCTAATGCTGCAACTTCTCTGTATACTACAGCATCATCCGCGAAAAGCCGCATGGAACTTCCGACACTATCTACTAGGTCATTTATATATATTGTGAAAAGCAATGGTCCCATAACACTCCCCTGTGGCACACCAGAGGTTACTTTAACGTCTGTAGACGTCTCTCCGTTGATAACAACATGCTGCGTTCTGTTTGCTAAAAACTCTTCAATCCAGCCACACAGCTGGTCTGATATTCCGTAGGCTCTTACTTTGTTTATCAGGCGACAGTGCGGAACTGTATCGAACGCCTTCCGGAAGTCAAGAAAAATAGCATCTACCTGGGAGCCTGTATCTAATATTTTCTGGGTCTCATGAACAAATAAAGCGAGTTGGGTCTCACACGATCGCTGTTTCCGGAATCCATGTTGATTCCTACATAGTAGATTCTGAGTTTCCAAAAACGACATGATATTCGAGCAAAAAACATGTTCTAAAATTCTACAACAGATCGACGTCAGAGATATAGGTCTATAGTTTTGCGCATCTGCTCGACGACCCTTCTTGAAGACTGGGACTACCTGTGCTCTTTTCCAATCATTTGGAACCTTCCGTTCCTCTAGAGACTTGCGGTACACGGCTGTTAGAAGGGGGGCAAGTTCTTTTGCGTACTCTGTGTAGAATCGAATTGGTATCCCGTCAGGTCCAGTGGACTTTCCTCTGTTGAGTGATTCCAGTTGCTTTTCTATTCCTTGGACATTTATTTCGATGTCAGCCATTTTTTCGTTTGTGCGAGGATTTAGAGAAGGAACTGCAGTGCGGTCTTCCTCTGTGAAACAGCTTTGGAAAAAGGTGTTTAGTATTTCAGCTTTACGCTTGTCATCCTCTGTTTCAATGCCATCATCATCCCGGAGTGTCTGGATATGCTGTTTCGAGCCACTTACTGATTTAACGTAAGACCAGAACTTCCTAGGATTTTCTGTCAAGTCGGTACATAGAATTTTACTTTCGAATTCACCGAACGCTTCACGCATAGCCCTCCTTACACTAACTTTGACATCGTTTAGCTTCTGTTTGTCTGAGAGGTTTTGGCTGCGTTTAAACTTGCAGTGAAGCTCTCTTTGCTTTCGCAGTAGTTTCCTAACTTTGTTGTTGTACCACGGTGGGTTTTTCCCGTCCCTCACAGTTTTACTCGGCACGTACCTGTCTAAAACGCATTTTACGATTGCCTTGAACTTTTTCCATAAACACTCAACATTGTCAGTGTCGGAACAGAAATTTTCGTTTTGATCTGTTAGGTAGTCTGAAATCTGCCTTCTATTACTCTTGCTAAACAGATAAACCTTCCGCCCTTTTTTTATATTCCTATTAACTTCCAAATTCAGGGATGCTGCAACGGCCTTATGATCACTGATTCCCTGTTCTGCACTTACAGAGTCGAAAAGTTCGGGTCTGTTTGTTACCAGTAGGTCCAAGATGTTATCTCCACGAGTCGGTTCTCTGTTTAATTGCTCGAGGTAATTTTCGGATAGTGCACTCAGTATAATGTCACTCGATGCTCTGTCCCTACCACCCGTCCTAAACATCTGAGTGTCCCAGTCTATATCTGGTAAATTGAAATCTCCACCTAAGACTATAACATGCTGAGAAAATTTATGTGAAATGTATTCCAAATTTTCTCTCAGTTGTTCTGCCACTAATGCTGCTGAGTCGGGGGGTCGGTAAAAGGAGCCAATTATTAACCTAGCTCGGTTGTTGAGTGTAACCTCCACCCATAATAATTCACAGGAACTATCCACTTCTACTTCACTACAGGATAAACTACTACTAACAGCGACGAACACTCCACCACCGGTTGCATGCAATCTATCCTTTCTAAACACCGTCTGTACCTTTGTAAAAATTTCGGCAGAATTTATCTCTGGCTTCAGCCAGCTTTCTGTACCTATAACGATTTCAGCTTCAGTGCTTTCTATCAGCGCTTGAAGTTCCGGTACTTTACCAACGCAGCTTCGACAGTTTACAACTACAATACCGATTGCTGCTTGGTCCCCGCATGTTCTGACTTTGCCCCGCACCCGTTGAGGCTGTTGCCCTTTCTGTACTTGCCCGAGGCCATCTAACCTAAAAAACCGCCCAGCCCACGCCACACAACCCCTGCTACCCGTGTAGCCGCTTGTTGCGTGTAGTGGACTCCTGACCTATCCAGCGGAACCCGAAACCCCACCACCCTATGGCGCAAGTCGAGGAATCTGCAGCCCACAAGGTCGCAGAACCGTCTCAGCCTCTGATTCAGACCCTCAAGGCTGTTAGTGGCACTGCATTTAGTGTCCAGTCCCTAGCAAATGAGATAGGCCCCTAACGAATGCAGCAGGACCTAAAACTGATTTTAGCAAAGCAAAAGCTGAAATACTTAACCCCATTTTCAAATGTTCCTTTACAAAGGAAAACCCAGGAGAACTGCCCCAATTTAATCCTCATAGCACTGAAAAGATGAGTGAAATAAGTATTAGTATCAGTGTTGTTGAGAAACAGCTGAAATTGTTAAAATTGAACAGAACTCCAGGGCCCAACGGAATCCCTACTAGATTCTATACTGAATTTGCAGCTGAATTAGCCCTTTTTGTAACTATAAACTATCATAGATCCCTTGAACGACAAACCTTGCCCAGTTCTTGGAAAAAAAAGCACTAGTCACACCTGTCTACACAAAGGGTGGTAGAAGTGATCCACAAAACTACCATTCAGTATCATTGAAATTGATTTGTTGTAGATCTTTAGACATATTCTGAGCTCAAAGATAATAAGATATCTTGAACAGAATGACCCCCTCAATGCCAACCAGCATGGATTCCAAAAACATCAGTCATGTGTAACCCAACTCGAACTTTTCTCAAGTGACATTCTAAAAGCTTTGGATGAAGGCAGTCAGGTAGAATTTCTTGACTTCCGAAAAAGCATTGTACTCTGTACTACACCTATCATTATTGTGAAAATTGCGATCATGTGGGGTATCAAGTGAAATTTGTGATTGGATCGAGGGTTATTCGGTAGGGAGGATGCAGCATGTTATTTTGGATGGAGAATAATTGTTAGATGTAGAGGATGGATAGGTTTGTATGGGCACTCAATGGCAACATCCTCAGCGCCCGCTTAAAAACAGATTGAGTTGTCAAGAAAATACCCAGAACATTAAGATAAAACGTAAAACACAGGTAACGAAAGTTGGAAAACTATTTGTGTACCCACACCAAAGCATGGGACGAAGCATGGTGTCAGCAGTAAAACATGGACAGCACAGAAAGAAAGTGGTAGAAGGAGCTAAAACAATATAGCAGATGGTAGTGGCTGGCTGACCACAAGGAAAAAAGGGAGGAGCCAGCCAATTTGCAATACACTAAAACCTCTGGCCTAAAAGCTTAGGCCATCCAGAAACATCACAAAACTTTAAAACCCTAGTTACACTCGTCTCACCATCAGCTAAAATAGAGGGCAGATCCCCACCAATTTTTGCTTTTGGACTTGCATCACGGTTTAAAATGCATTCCGTTAAAATGTGGCGGACAAAGATGTGCACACCCCAAGCATCACAAAACAGGGGATCATCCCGCCATAAGAGAAAGCTATGTGTGAGAGGACAGTGCCCAATCCGAAGATGCTTGAGGGTCACTTCATCCCACCTGAGCAACCAGCTGGAGGAACACCATGGCCGAGTTGTTGACTTCACCAGTCGCAGCTTATTGGCCATCACCATCAGCCATTCTTCCTCCCACAACTGCATGCACTTCCTGTGGAGTGCAGAAATGACAGACTGCAAGGACACTGTGCCACATCCTGCTCTCTGCAGATCTCCTTGGCAGCCTGATTGGCCTTTTCATTGCCCCATATTCCGACATGACCTGGCACCCAGCAGAATGACACCTTCTTACCCCACTGTTGGAGCAAGTACAGTTGGTCATATATCAGCTGGACCAACTCCTCAGCTGGGTACAGATTCTGCAAGGATTGTAAGGCACTAAGGGAATTGGAGCAGATGTGAAACCAATTGCCCCGAATACAATTCATCTGCTCCAGTGCCTTCAGGATCATGTGGAGCTCTGCTGCAAAAATGGTATATTCAACAGGCAGGTGAATCATGGTGATATGATCAGGGAACACTACAGAACACCCAAGGAAATTCCCTTGTTTTTGATCCATTAGTATAAACGATGGTAAAACCGTGATGCACATCTAAAATGTTAGAAAACAGAGATTGGAATGTAAAATCTGGCGTACTATCTTTCTTAAAATTAGTCAAATCTACAATAAGTCTGGGTCACTGGAGGAGCTAACGTGGAAATCAGCTCCAACCTCAACGTAAAATATTTAGACCAGCCTTATCCACCTGAGAAAGGCAATACTGTGCGCGAATCCCATAGTGCCTCGATGCTCGTTGCCGGTTATGAAAAAGTTGTGCCAGAGGAAGCTGAGTAATGGTATGGTATGCCGGTGTGTATGGTGTGGATATAATTTTATGTGCCTGGCACACCATGAGTAGCCGTCGCCGCATATGAAGGGGTGGTTAACCAGCTTCTGCACGGAGTCTTGGTATGGGGCTTGTTCTGAATGCCCCAGTGGCCAGCCTAATCCCTACATGGTGCACAGCATCTAACATCTTTAAATAAGAAGGTCTTGCCGACCCATACACCATGCACCCATAATTGAGCCGAGATTGCACAAATGCCTTGTAAAACTGAAGCGGACAAATCCTGTCTGTTCCCCATGTACTGTGGCTAAGACATTTTAAAATACTTAAGGCCTTAAATGACCGTTGTTTCAGGAAAGGATAAAACCGAATGGGAACAGTGTAAAAGAACACTCATGGACTTCTCGGTGGAGAACTTAAAACCACTCTCTGTGTCCATTCATCCAAACATTGAAGAGTGAGTTGCAACTGACGTGTTGTCGTGTCAAGGCTGGAGGAGGAGAAAAACACAGAGAAGTCATCTACAAACAAAGAACACTGGACAGGACTTTGCACTGCTGATGTAATACTATTAATAGCTTTGGCAAAGACAGTCACACTTCAAACGCTACCTTGAGGGACACCGTTCACATGCTCAAAGCAATCAGACAGGACGTCACCAACTCGGTATCTAAAATATCGTGGCGAGAAGAAAGACTGAATAAAAATTGGAAGACAACCATGAAAACCCCATTCGTGAAGCTTCTCCAGGATGAGACACCTCCAAGTAATATCGTAGGCCTTCTCGATGTCAAAAAATACACCTAGAAGGTGATGACGGTGTAGGAAAGCTTGTTGTACAGCCAACGCCAGGAGGGCAAGGTTATCAAAGGTGGAACGAAACCTCCTGAACCCACACTGAAAGCGACTAAGAAGTTGCGGGGATTCTAAGATCCAGACAAGGCGGCAGTTGACCATCCGCTCTGAGGTCTTTCCCATGCAACTGGTGAGGGTAACACTACAGTAACTACTTGGGCATGTGCGGTCATTCCCAGGTTTTACAAAAGGAATTAAAACTGCCTCATGCCATGAGTCAGGAAAGCGGCCTGACGCCCAAATGGCATTAAAAAGTGCGAGGAGGATATCTTTCTTGCACCTTGTCAGGTGCTGTAGCATACTGTAATGGATCCTGTCATGACCAGGGGATGTGTTACATGCCACAGACAATGCAGGATCCAGCTCCCACATGGAGAATGGGCAGTTGTAAACTTCATTAGAGGTGGACTAGAAGTCCAAATTACACCTCTCAGCAACTGCTCTCTTCTGTAGTGGTCAATCCAAGGATTGGTTTGCAACAGCTACAATGGCAGCTTGTCTCCATTCTGTGCATCTTTCAGCTTTTCTCTTCATTTCTTTATAGGTGTTACATCCCACATCTTTCATGATTTGATCCATGTACCTCAGTCGTGGTCTTCCTCTTGGTCTTTTTCCCTCGACATATCCCTCTATGATTGTGTTCAGGAGTCCTTTATGTCTTAATAGATGGCCTGTGAATTGCACTCTTCTTTTAACAATGAAACTCCAGAAGCTTCTCTTCTCACCTGCTCTTTCCAGAATCACTTTGTTTGTGAACTTGTCGATACATTTTATTTTGAGCTTGCGTCTATAGCACCACATTTCAAAAGAATTTAGCTTCTGGCCTTCCTCTGTCCTGAGAGTCCATGTTTCACACCCATAGCATGCCACCCTCCACACACATGATTTCAAAAATCTTTTCCTGATTTCAAGGCTGATGCTCTTAGATGTTAAGATGTTTTTCTTCTTGTTAAAAGCAGCCTTTGCTTGAGCAATTCTACTTCTCACTTCTGCCTTGCTCCTTCCATCCCTGGTAATATTACTGCCCAGATAAGTAAATTTATCAACTTGTTCAAGCAGTTCATTGCCTACATGAACTTGGACTTTCACTTGATCTTTTTTGTCGCATGCCATTACTTTTGTTTTTGCTTTATTAATTCTCATATTATATTCTTCCCCCATAACTTTATCCATTCTATTCAGTAGGACTACAAGATCTTCTTCACTTTCAGCCAGGACAGCTATATCATCGGCGTATCTTATCATATCTATTCATTGGCCATGAATTACCATACCTGTCTGTGAATTTTCCCTTACTTTTTTCAGTGCCTCTTCAATGTATAGGTTAAAGATAACAGGGGATAGTGCGCAACCTTGTCGGACACCTTTTCGTATCTGCACCTCTTCTTGTTTTGTCTGTCCATGGATAACTGCTGTCTCGTTTTTGTACAGGTTCCATGTCATTTTTCTATCTTTATAGTCTATTCCTACTTTTTTGAGTACCTCAAACATCTTATCCCATTTAACATTATCAAAGGCTTTCTCTACATCTACAAAAGCTATGTATGTTGTCAGGTTCTTATCTAGTTGTTTCTCTATTATTAGTTTTAGAGCAAGTATTGCTTCTCTGGTTCCTCTATCTTTCCGGAATCCAAACTGGTCTTCGGAGAGTGTAGCTTCGACTTTTTGTTCTATACGTTGTAGGATAATTGAGGTTACTATTTTAGAGGCGTGAGTAACTAGGCTGAGCGTCCTATAATTTTCACATCTTGTAGCATTTGCCTTCTTTGGAATGGGGATCATAATGTGGTTCTCAAAGTCTGTAGGAATTTTACCCTGCTCGTAAATGTTGAAAACAAGATTATACAACTCCTGATTCAGTTTTTCTCCTCCAGATTTCAAAAGTTCAGCTGGGATATTGTCTATACCAGGCGATTTGTTGTTTTTCAATTTTTTCAGTGCTAGTTCAAACTCTTCCTTTAATATAGGTTCACCTATGTTGTGTGCATCTACTTCTGTTTCTTCTTCCATGATGTTTTCAGACACTTCTGGTCCGTTGTACAGTTTTCCTATGTATTGTTTCCATCTTCTTGCAACTTCATCATCGTCATCCAACATATTGCCATTTTCATCCATCACAGCCCTATAATTGTTTCTTCTGTCTCCAAAGCAATGTCTCACACATTTATAGGCCTTGTCAATATTTCCCTTTCTCATGTTGTCCTCAACTGAAATGCAGAGATCATCAAGGTATTTTTATCTTGCTTGCTTTGCCTCTGTGTTGATTCTGTTTTTGAGATTCTTGTATTTCTCTGGTCTTCCTTCTTCACAGAATTTTTTAATTTCCTTCTTTCTTCCATCATATTTAATAGGCCATTAGTGATCCATTCCTTCCTTTTCTCTGTTCTTTCTTTTTCTATTACTTCTTCTGCTGCTTCTAAAATACCAGTTTTTATTTTTTCCCAGCTGCTTTGGATGTCATTGCAGCCCTCTGTATTTGTTTTCTTGTCTGTTTCTAGTTGATAGTGCTTCAGTGTATTTTCATTTTTCAGGTTTGTCAAATCCCATTTACAAATACTTCTTTTTTTAATGTTCTTGAATTTTAGTTCAGTCATCATCATAACGAGTATGTGGTCACTTTCCACATCACAGCCTGGATATGATCTGCTGTCCTTAACTTGGTTTTTAAATCTTTGCTTCACTAATATGAAATCAATTTGATATCTATTAATGTCACCAGGCATTTTCCAAGTATATCTTCTTCTTGGATGATGATTAAAGAAGGTATTTGTAATGCAAAGTTTATTTCTTTGGCAGAATTCTACAAGTTTATCCCCTCTTTCATTTCTTAATCCTAATCCAGAATTCCCTGCCACATCCTCTTCTTTACCTTCCCCAACAACGGCATTCATATCTCCCATGATGACAAGGTTTTCAGCTCCTTTAATTCTGCCAATTACTTCTTCAAGGTGGTCATACATCATCCTCGTGCCTCATAGTTGGCATGTATACTTGGATTATGATTGTGTCTCTTGGTTTAGTTTACAATCTGACATAAATTATCCTCTCACTATGTTGAGCAAGTCCTTTTGCTCTTAACCCCATCTCTTTATTGAGGATAATTCCCACTCCTGCAATCCCGGGTTTGTCTTATGCTGTTCCAGTGTGTATGATTCTGTAATCCCCTGACCAAAAGTCGCCAGCGTTTGGCCATCTCGTTTCTGAGACTCCCAGTACATCAATATCCATTTGTTTCATTTCCATTTTCAAGTTTTCCAGTTTACCACATTTAAGAAGTGAGTTGACATTCCATGTTGCTATCCTTCTTACATTAATGCTTTTGGATTTCGGTATCTCTTTAGTTGTCCCCGCCCGGAGATCCGAGTGGGGGCTATTTTATCTCTGGAGAATTTAACCAAAGAGCTTTCCATCATAAGCTGTTGATACTTGGGATACCTGCCCGGGTCTTTAATGGAGTGGTTTCCTGTTGCCTTCTCCATTCTATGCCGTTGGCCACCTTGTGGCTACTCCGCCTTTAGGAGCAGTTTCCCACCCCAAGGACAAGAGAGTGCCCTTCCTTCTGGCCACTCATCCGTCCTCCTAGAAGGCCATTGGCACTTGGTAGAAGGTAATCTCCTTATCCCGGGAGATATTCGGCTCTGTAGAAGTATAGGTTGGAAATGAAAGACCCCCTAGCCCTTGAAACCTAATAGCGTCAGGGTTGGAAAAGAACAAGAGTTGGCCGAGGGTGGCCAAATAGCTCTATGGTGCTGGTAACCCAGACCTTGACTGGCTGTTGCAGTAACTGTGGAAAAATACACTGCCATAGTGTGGGCAATGTCTCACGGATGGATGTGGAAAGTACTGTTATTCATTACAGCAGCCATGGGGCACCTCCCTCCTCTCCCAGTAATTCTCCTGATGGTTTCCCACACAATGGAACTTTTGGTGGAATGATTAATGGTGTTCAAGAACTGTTGCCACGACCTCTTCTTCCTCTCTTGAATAATTTGGCGACATTTTGCCTTCGCCACCCGAAAGGCTGCAAGATTCTCAGGAGTTGACTGACTCTGGAACCTATGCAGAGCCACGTGCCTGCTCCTGATTGCAGATCAGCATTCGGCACTCCACCAAGGGACAAGTTGCCTCTTCTGGTGGCCTGTGGACTGTGGAATGGATGCCGTAGTGGCATGGTGGACCATTTTGGTAATATGATCCACCCATGCCTTGATATTTGCACAGTGTTCGAACTGGGCCAACTGGCTATAAAGTGTCCAGTTGGCTCTACCGAGCACCCATCGTGGCGGTTTCCTTTCGGGGCCCACGCCATTTGGCAGGTGAATCCAGATTGGGAAGTGATCACTTCCATGCAAGTTATCGGCCACTTCCCATTGAGCACTGTGGGCAAGAGCTGGAGAGCAAAGCAAGAGATCAGTGGGAGAGAATGACCCAGTCACTGTGCAGAAGTGAGTGCTCTGTCCCAAATTTAGCAAGTATGCACAGAGTGACAGGAGAAGCCTCTCAATTGCTCTAATTACAGAGCCCCAAAGCACATTTTGGGCATTAAAATCATTACAGGTGATGAATGGCTTGGGGAGCTGTGTAACAAGTCGGTGAGGGCCTCTTCATCAAGTGCATCATGTGGGGACAAGTAAAGGGAACATATAGTCAATGGATGATTCATGTGCAGGGGGAAAAAAAGATTTCGAAGGATCCATTTTGGTCCCATGAGCAGCTAGGGAAGTAAGGGTCGACTCAGACAGAGCCCCGCATGCCTGAGTAAGCCTTATACAACTGAGGTGCGGCAGGTTCCACAGAGGTTGCCCGCTAATGACTGTTCTACCTCAACAGCTATGCGTCTCATCAGCGCGCAGCACGCCTTGAGATTGAGATTTTTTTATAGAGGTTTATTCCATCCTTGCAATCTGGGCAGTCAAGCCAAGATCCCCATCCCCTGAGACATACAATGCTCCACCGCTGTGCCACACAGCGGTTGCTGAAACATGCCCAGAGCTTACATTGTCAGGGGCCTGGCAGTGCTTACCAGTCCCCAGCTCAGGAACCCGAGGATTGCCAAGCCCGTACCCAGCAAATGAATACTGAGCCCCTGGGGGTGTAAGATGTAGAAGTAACTTCAGGTGTGCCCCAGGGAAGTGTGTTGGGACCCTTTCTGTTCATGTTGTATATTAATGACCTTGCAGACAATTTGATAGTAATCTCAGACCTCAGATTTTTTGCAGATAATGCAGTTACCTGTAATGAAGTACTATCTGAAAGAAACTGCATAAATATTCAGTCAGATCTTGATAAGATTTCAAAGTCTTGCAAAGGTTGGCAATTTATTTGAACTGTTCAAAAAATGTAAACTTGTGCTCTTCACTAAACAAAAAAAAACATAGTATCTTATGACTATAATATCAGTGAGTCATTGTTGAAGTTGGCCAACTCGTCGGATACCTGGGTATAACAGTTAATAGAGGTATGAAGTCGAATGATCACATATCCTCAGCAGGTGGTAGACTTCCGTTTATTGGTAGAATACTGGGGAAGTGCAATCAGTCTACAGAGGAGACTCATGTGACCAGTTCCAGTGTATCACTCAAGTATGTAGGACCCTTATCAGGTAGGACAAACAGGGGATACGGAATGTATACAGAGAAGGGCAGCACAAATGGTCACAGGTCTGTTTGATCCATAGGAGAGTGACAGAGAGATACTGGAGAAACTGAACTGAAGACTTTTGAAGAAAGAAATAAACTATCCTGTGAAAGACTATTAACAAAGTTTTAAGAACTGGCTTTAATTGATGACTAGGAATATACTACAGTCCCCTAATTATCTCTCACACAGGGATCGTGAAGATAAGATCAGAATAATTACTGCATGCACAGAGGCTTTCAAATGATCATTCTTTGTGTACACCATATGTGAATGGAGTGGGAAGAAGCCCTAATAGCTGGTACAACAGGATATACCCCCGCCCTTTGCTTCCTGGTGGTTTGCAGAGTATAGGTGTAGATTTTTGTATCATTGCCAGCATGAGAGGAGAGGAGGCATAGCTGCACTCCTTACCAGCTGGTGTTACTTCTTCATGAATGGCCTGCTGCACTGGCCTGGTGTGCTTCTACAAGGGTAAAAGAGTTGGCAGCATGTATGTGACAGGCAGATAAGGTGGTGCAACAGTTGCTAGAAGTGGCCTGAGTAGTGGGAGTGGTTCTGTGTGCGTGGGAGTGATTCCGTGTATGTGAGTTCCAATACCCCAGCCCACTTGTCTTTGTGCTTACATGTGGGCTAACAGGTATTCAGTTATGCCTGTGAGTGGGCAGTAGAGGTGGCACAGGGCTATCTATGGCTGGCAGCATAGTTTGTGGTTGCATGGGTGTTAGATATCTGGATTGGGGGCAATGGCAGCAGAGGAATTGGTTATAAATGCAGTTCCAGCTAGAGTTGATCTCAGTGGTGGGTGATCCTTTGGGCCCACCTTGCTTGTCAGCTGAATATGCATGCCTAGACACAGGTACTGTGTGCACAGACAGACATGTACTTGGGCTGGGCATTCTGCATGGGATGCAGAAAGTCTACCAAGGATTGATGCCTGTGGCCTGGCAGTATTTCAGCCAGAGAGGGCACAGTCGGGCGGCCAGTGATAGCATCCATGCCACAAAAGGTATGTGGGAGAGTGTGTCCACCACAAGCAGCCACATTGCTCTATGCCCTCAAGTGGCCTTGCAAAATCAACATTCTGTCTTTTCCTGTGGTTGATCCAGGCATGGCTATGGAGACAAACCCTTGTGCTGGGGCTGCCTGCTTCAGGAAACAGTACTGACATGAATTTCATGCATGCTCAGTGGAAGCATTCATACCAAGCCAAGGTATGTGCTGTTGATCTAACGCCTCTATGTGTATCATGTCCACAGTTTGTGGTCTAGTGGCTAGCATTGCCACCTGTGGATCACGGGGTCCCAGGTTTGATTACTGTCCAGGGTGGGGATTTTCTCCGCCTGGATAGTGGGTGTTTGTGTTGCCTCATCATTTCTTCATCATTCGGGAAAATGGCAAGGCTAGACATTGAACAGATTGGGAATCTGTAAAGGTGCATGCTGGCCAGACATCGCTGGCTGAGTGCTGGCCCTTGGCAAGTCACATATGGTTGCATGTTTCATCAGTTTAGACAGGTGCTCTTAGCCCAGGCGCATCGACATTGTTCTTTATGATCCCTGTTGTCTTTGGCAATCCGTCTTCTCTTTGTTGATGTATTAAGGAGTCATCCTGTGGAGTATTTATTTAAATGGCTGATGACTGCTGTATTTAGCTTATGTGGTGATGTTTTGGCTGCTTGAGTAACATCTGTTCTAGACCTATTACTCCATACAGCTACACCGAACACCTCTGCCTTAACACTCCCTTATTATATTGGTTAGGAAATGAGACACTTAAAGTAGTAAAGGAGTTTTGCTATTTGGGGACCAAAATAACTGATGATGGTTGAATTAAAGAGGCTATAAAATGTAGACTGGCAATGGCAAGGAAAGCGTTTCTGAAGAAGAGAAATTTGTTAACATTGAGTATAGATTTAAGTGTCAGGAAGTCGTTTCTGAAAGTATTTGTATGGAGTGTAGCTATGTATGGAAGTGAAACATGGATGGTAAATAGTTTGGACAAGAAGAGAATAGAAGCTTTCTAAATGTGATGCTACAGAAGAATGCTAAAGATTAGATGGGTAGATCATGTAATTAATGAGAAGGTATTGAATAGAATTGGGGAGAAGAAGAGTTTGTAGCACAACTTGACTAGAAGAAGGGACCGGTTGGTTGGACATGTTCTGAGGCATGAAGGGATCACCAATTTAGTATTGTAGGGCAGCATGGAGGGTAAAAATTGTTGAGGCAGACCAAGAGATGAATACATAAGCAGATTCAGAAGGATGTAGGTTGCAGTGGGTACAGGGAGATGAAGAAGCTTGCACAGGATAGAGTAGTGTGGAGAGCTGCATCAAACCAGTGTCTGGACTGAAGACCACAACAACAACATTATATCGGTGTAGATGTTCAACCTTGCAATTCGTTTGATTTACCTCAGGGTCAAGCTATGCTGTGCCCTGTTCTTCTTCGGCATTGAACTTCTTTCTTCTGTGCAGATTCCTATAAGTGAATTGGCTGTAAAACGAGACACTGCTTCTCTACTTAAATAACGTGTGGATTGGTTCCAATTAACTCTGTGTATAGTCACAAATATCCATAAACAGTTACATGTTACATGGGAAGTTTGTACTCCTAGTACCAACTAATATTACTGTCTCAAAGACCTCCCTTTAACATGTCAAACAATGAAAATCCAAATGTAACAATCTTGCGAAAATGAAAATTACTACTCACTGATAGTGGAGATGCTGAGTTGCAGACAGTCATAACAAAAATACTGTCACAAATACAGCTTTTGGCCAGTAAAGCCTTCATCAATATTAGATGGCAGACGCACTCATACACACACAAACACACACATGAGTGTAGTCTCAGGCAGCTGAGGCGAGACTATGAGGAGCAGCACCGGTGCATGATGGGAGTGACGACTGGGTGGGGGTAAGTAGGAGGCTGGGGTGGGGAGAGGGAGGGATAGTGGGGTATGTGTGGTGGACATTGACGTGCTGTGCTGGGAGCAGAGAGGTGGAGGGGGGGGGGGGGGAGATAGCGGAAAAGGAGAGAAGTAAAAAGACTGGGTGTGATGGAGGAATGAGGGCTGTGTAGGGCTGGAATGGGAACAGAGCAGGGGCGGGATGGAAGAGGACAATGACTAATGAAGGTTGAGGCCAGGAGGATTATGGGAACATAGGATATATTACAGGGAAATTCCCACCTGTGCAGATCAGAAAAACTGGTGTTGGTGGGAAGGATCCATATGGCACAGGCTGTGAAGCAGTCATTGAAATGAAGGATGCCATGTTTGGCAGCGTGCTCAGCAACAAGATGGTCCACTTGTTTCTTGGCCACAGTTTGTCGGTGGCCATTCATGCCCACAGTGCTATGAGGGGAAACTCATAATGCAGTACCACCCAGGACTGGAGCAACTGAACCATGTTCTCTGCCAGGGTTTCAACTAACTCTCCCCTGCTCCTAACCCCTTACCTCATGCCTCATACCCCTGTAATAGACCTAGATGCAAGACCTGTCCTATAAATTATAAATCCTCCCAACACCATCTACTCCAGTCTGGTCACAAACATCAGCTATCCCATCAAAGGCAGGGCTACCTGTGAACCCAGTCATGTGATCTATAAGCTAAGCTGCAACCACTGTACAGCATTCTATGTGGTCATGACAACCAACAATCTGTCTGTACACATGAATGCCCATCAGCAAACTGTGGCCAGGAAACAAGTGGACCACCCTGTTGCTGAGCACGCTGCCAGACATTACAGACTTCATTTCAATGACTGCCTCACAGTCTGTGCCATATGGATCCTTCCCACCAACATCAGCTTTTCTGAATTGGCCAGGTAAGGAACTTTCCCTGCAATATATCCTATGTTCCCGTAACCCTTCTGGTCTCAACCTTCGTTAGTCATCAGCACTACACAGCCCTCATTCCTCCATCACACCCTGTCGTTTTACTTCTCTCATTTTTCCACTATTGCCCCCTCCCCACCTCTCCACTCCCTCTGTCTAACCTCCCGACTGCACATAGCTGCCCTATCCTCTTTCCACCTCGTCCCTCCGTGCTCCCCAACAGCAAGTCACTGCCCACCACACCTACCCTACTATCCCTCCCTCTCCCTGCCCAGCCTCCTCCTTACCCCCACCCAGTTGCCACACCCATCATGCACCGGTGCTGCTGCTTGCAGTGTGGTCTTAGTTGCCTGAGATTCAGTCATGTGTGTGTGAGTTACATTTGCGTAAGTGTGTATGTGTGTGTTTACCATCTAATTCTGATGAAGGCCTTACTGGCCGAAAGCTATATTTGTTGTGTCTATCTGCAACTGAGCATCTCCACTATATGGCAAGTGGCAACTTTCCTTTTCACGATACTGTCTCTTTAACATGCTTGTCAATAGCATAAAACAACAATTGGCTGTATACATTGTATTTATCTTCCTTGGTGCTGGAGATCTTACGTGATACCAGAGTTACTTCATTCCTTCTTGCTTCATGGAGATTACAAATACTCTCCAGCAGGTAGACCCCGTACCTGACGAGTAATACTTTCTGGCAGTATGTGGCTCGATGTTTACAAAGTAATTGTGATCACATACTTCTTTACCGTGAACTGTACATGTGATGTACGTGATACATGTCCTTCCATGAATGGCATGGACCACTACAAGTGCATTCAGTTTACAAGTGAAGTACCCACTGACATATTTTTAAAAATAAAATTTTGGATAGGATTTATAATTTTATAAATATTTTGTAACTGTAAAAATAATCAATATGTATATACTTGAAATATATCTTGTATGAGATATTACTGAAACTTTTGATGTCTCTGAATTACCAAACTAGCTTAAGTTTCACGTTACTTTCAGTCATAATCCACTTTTCTTGTTGCTTGTCTGTCACGGGCGCTTTATTTGTTTTTCCACTCATCTCTCACTTCCCTCCATAAGTAGTCTTCTTTGACACTGATCACTTTTATTTTCTTTTGTTACTGGGGCATTTCATACATTTGGATTGTTCTTCATATATATTTTTATTAGGTGAGATCATCTTTCGATATGCATACTGAGGTAAGTAAATGAGGTTTAATGTCATTCTCAAACCATGCTTTTCTCTTTTCTCCATGGCTTACCTGTTGTTGTACTCTCTCTCTCTCTCTCTCTCTCTCTCTCTCTCTCTCTCTCTCTCTCTCTCTCTCCCCCTCTCCCTCTCCCTCTCCCTCTGTCTCCCTCCCTCCCTCCCCCTCCCCCCCCACCTTCCCTGTCGTCACCCCTCCTACCCATCCTTCCTCACCGTTCTATCTGAATCTTATATGATGGAGTCTAGCTGTATTATGTCATGTAACGTCTTCATTTCATCATTTTCTCCCAAAAAATTTGCTTTCTTTTGTTTGTGTTTTCCAAGTTCTGATAACTTTATCATCAGATTTAAATCTATGAATATATTAAAACTTTTTTAACTGATATAACAAGAATGAGATCTCCAATGCAAAACACAAAGATTTCATGAAAAACTGCATTAGTTCTGTCCCACACAAGAAAAGAATCAGTTTTCAATTAAGAATTTTATCTTTCTGTTTTATCTAATAAATTTGTTTTGTTCTGTCCTTGAAATAAGGATGTAATTGACAGGTTGAAGCAGTTACTTATATCTCTGGACAATAAAAGTAATCACCACTGTTTGAGATACTTGATGGCAAAGACACTGCCAGAGTATCAGGTAAGTTATTTTTATAAAATATCTAAGAATACTTACTGTTAAATAGTCTCTATTATGTAATGCAATAATGTTGTTGACTGAATCGCATCAGAAACATTGTTTTGGTTAAATGTTGATACAGGAGAGACAAATTGGAACACAAGTTATGTATCCAGTCAGAAGCAATGTGTAAAGCATATTGAATTTTATATGTGGTCACATTAGCTTTCAGTTTTTTTCAGTTCTTACTCCATATCTGAAATTTTAGTGGACAGGAATTCAAGGCCTATGTTAATGTGAAACAGCATGTATATCCATTAGCTCTCTCCATTAGATTTTGTGGAATAGTCTCTAAAATTCAATTTTGATAGATAATTTTCTTTTCTCTGTTTTCAAAAGTCTACTATCACCACGTACACAAGGTATGCCACTTCAGAGTCATTTTATCAGAACAAAATTTTATACCTTTTTATATTCCATGTAGCTCGTTACCTCCTCTTCAACCCTCTAAATTTATGAAATTTTAAACATTTTTATTGGCTATGATACAGCAACTGTACGCTATTTAAATACAGGATGTATATACAGCCACATCAGTTGCACAAAATTTTTTTGCCAATTGACCATGGTTTCAGTTGCACTAGGGCAATCTTCATCAGAATAAAAAATTACATGGAATTGCACCATGATTGAAAACATCTGAGCAAAAGTGCTCTCATGAAACAGACATGTCACATGAATAAAAACTAAAATTTAAATATAACGTGATTGTCAACTAGATAAAATACTCCATGGAATACAATTACAGCTGCAAGGTCGCTTAGGGCGCATAAGATAGCTGCTACTATCAGACTAGTCTAATCCTCTAAATTTATCTTCGGTGCATACACTGAATCATTGTGCTCTTTCTTTAAGTCTCTCAATACATATTAGCAACCTGTCCCGGCATCAAAAGAGTAGTAGCAAGTGTCTACAGTTGAATATCTTATCAGATATAATGGTAATAAATTATGTCCCTAGCCTTTCTCTTGAATCAGTCTACCTATTACTGAAAACTGTATCAAAATCCAAATAGTAGTTCCTGATGTTAGCCTTCACTCAGTGAAGGACTTCTGTTTATAGTATAGATTGTATAGATTCCGGTCAAGCTTCATTGCTCTCTGGAGTTACGATGGCTGTTTACTTTATTGCTTTTCCCACCAGATTCTCTTTACAGCTGACCAAGCTTCCATTGCTCTCTGGAGTTGCAATGGCTGTTTACTTTATTGCTTTTCCCACCAGATACTCTTTATTTTTGTTCTGATAAAATGACTCTGAAGTGGCATCCCTTGTGTACGTGGTGATAGTAGACTTTTGAAAACAGAGAAAAGAAAATTATCTATCAAAATTGAATTTTAGAGACTATTCCACAAAATCTAATGGAGAGAGCTAATGGATATACATGCTGTTTCACATTAACATAGGCCTTGAATTCCTGTCCACTAAAATTTCAGATATGGAGTAAGAACTGAAAAAAACTGAAAGCTAATGTGACCACATATAAAATTCAATATGCTTTACACATTGCTTCTGACTGGATACATAACTTGTAGACTTAGAGAAAGCTTTTGACAATGTTGACTGGAATATTCTCTTTCAAATTCTGAAGGTGGCAGGGGTAAAATACAGGGAGCGAAAGGCTATTTACAATTTGTACAGAAACCAGATGGCAGTTATAAGAGTTGAGGGACATTAAAGGGAAGCAGTGGTTGGGAAGGGAGTGAGACAGGGTTGTAGCCTCTCCCCGATGTTATTCAATCTGTATATTGAGCAAGCAGTAAAGGAAACAAAAGAAAAATTCGGGGTAGGTATTAAAATCCATGGAGAAGAAATAAAAACTTTGAGGTTCGCCGATGACATTGTAATTCTTTCAGAGACAGTAAAGGACTTGGAAGAGCAGTTGAACGGAATGGACGGTGTCTTGAAGGGAGGATATAAGATGAACATCAACAAAAACAAAACGAGAATAATGGAATGTAGTCGAATTAAGTCGGGTGATGTTGAGGGTATTAGATTAGGAAATGAGACACTTAAAGTAGTAAAGGAGTTTTGCTATTTGGGGAGCAAAATAACTGATGATGGTCGAAGTAGAGAGGATATAAAATGTAGACTGGCAATGGCAAGGAAAGCGTTTCTGAAGAAGAGAAATTTGTTAACATCGAGTATAGATTTCAGTGTCAGGAAGTAATTTCTGAAAGTATTTGTATGGAGTGTAGCCATGTATGGAAGTGAAACATGTACGATAAATAGTTTGGACAAGAAGAGAATAGAAGCTTTCGAAATGTGGTGCTACAGAAGAATGCTGAAGATTAGATGGGTAGATCACATAACTAATGAGGAAGTATTGAATAGGATTGGGGAGAAGAGAAGTTTATGGCACAACTTGACCAGAAGAAGGGATCGGTTGGTAGGACATGTTCTGAGGCATCAAGGGATCACCAATTTAGTATTGGAGGGCAGCGTGGAGGGTAAAAATTGTTGAGGCAGACCAAGAGATGAATACATAAGCAGATTCAGAAGGATGTAGGTTGCAGTAGGTACTGGGAGATGAAGAAGCTTGCACAGGATAGAGTAGCATGGAGAGCTGCATCAAACCAGTTTCAGGACTGAAGACCACAACAACAACAAACTCTTTATAGCTGACCAAGCTTCCAACATTCCCTTTGTGATGTCACTCCAAATGCCTGTTAAATATGAAATAGATACAATAATATTATGAAAAGGAAATTTGCCACTCATCATATAGCAGAGACACTGAGTCGCAGATAGGCGTAACAAAAAGACTGCCACACACACACTCACACAAACGCAACTCACACATACACGATTGCAGTCTCTGGCAACTGATTGAGTGTGGCTTCAGTTGCCAGAGGCTGCAGTCAGGTGTGTGAGAGAGTTGCATTTGTGTGTGTGTGTGTGTGTGTGTGTGTGTGTGTGTGTGGTCTATGTTTTACGAAGGCCTTGCTGGCCAAAAGGTTATTTGTGACAGTCTTTTTGTTGTGACTATCTGCGACTGAGCATGGTGAGTGGCAACTTTCCTTCTCATAATATTGTTACATTCCATCCTGATTTTCCCTTGTTTGGACAGATACAGTACATATATTACACACACTCGTCCTTTAGTGAAAACTGTATCAAACTCCCAACATTACTTTCTGTGGTTAGCCTTCACATACAGAGAGAAAAATGTGGCAGAGGCTTTAATTTAGTAATGTGTGTAGATATAGTTGAAACTGAGTCAAAAGCTATCTAAAAATATATTAATTATAGCCTTTTTGGATGCTGATAAATTTAGTGACTATCTTGTTATTACTGAGAGGAGGCTGACATTTCTGTAATTTTTTGATGTCTTGCCTGTCTCCTTTCTTGCCAAATACACTCCTGGAAATTGAAATAAGAACACCATGAAGTCATTGTCCCAGGAAGGGGAAACTTTATTGACACATTCCTGGGGTCAGATACATCACATGATCACACTGACAGAACCACAGGCACATAGACACAGGCAACAGAGCATGCACAATGTCGGCACTAGTACAGTGTATATCCACCTTTCGCAGCAATGCAGGCTGCTATTCTCCCATGGAGACGATCGTAGAGATGCTGGATGTAGTCCTGTGGAACAGCTTGCCATGCCATTTCCACCTGGCGCCTCAGTTGGACCAGCGTTCGTGCTGGACGTGCAGACCGCGTGAGACGACGCTTCATCCAGTCCCAAACATGCTCAATGGGGGACAGATCCGGAGATCTTGCTGGCTAGGGTAGTTGACTTACACCTTCTAGAGCACATTGGGTGGCACGGGATACATGCGGACGTGCATTGTCCTGTTGGAACAGCAAGTTCCCTTGCCGGTCTAGGAATGGTAGAACGATGGGTTCGATGACGGTTTGGATGTACCGTGCACTATTCAGTGTCCCCTCGACGATCACCAGTGGTGTACGGCCAGTGTAGGAGATCGCTCCCCACACCATGATGCCGGGTGTTGGCCCTGTGTGCCTCGGTCGTATGCAGTCCTGATTGTGGCGCTCACCTGCACGGCGCCAAACACGCGTACGACCATCATTGGCACCAAGGCAGAAGCGACTCTCATCGCTGAAGACGACACGTCTCCATTCGTCCCTCCATTCACGTCTGTCGCGACACCACTGGAGGCGGGCTGCACGATGTTGGGGCGTGAGCGGAAGACGGCCTAACGGTGTGCGGGACCGTAGCCCAGCTTCATGGAGACGGTTGCGAATGGTCCTCGCCGATACCCCAGGAGCAACAGTGTCCCTAATTTGCTGGGAAGTGGCGGTGCGGTCCCCTACGGCACTGCGTAGGATCGTACGGTCTTGGCGTGCATCCGTGCGTCGCTGCGGTCCGGTCGCAGGTCGACGGGCACGTGCACCTTCCGCCGACCACTGGCGACAACATCGATGTACTGTGGAGACCTCATGCCCCACGTGTTGAGCAATTCGGCGGTACGTCCACCCGGCCTCCCGCATGCCCACTATACGCCCTCGCTCAAAGTCCTTCAACTGCACATACGGTTCACGTCCACGCTGTCGCGGCATGCTACCAGTGTTAAAGACTGCGATGGAGCTCCGTATGCCACGGCAAACTGGCTGACACTGACGGCGGCGGTGCACAAATGCTGCGCAGCTAGCGCCATTCGACGGCCAACACTGCGGTTCCTGGTGTGTCTGCTGTGCCGTGCGTGTGATCATTGCTTGTACAGCCCTCTCGCAGTGTCCGGAGCAAGTATGGTGGGTCTGACACACCGGTGTCAATGTGTTCTTTTTTCCATTTCCAGGAGTGTATAATAAATTGCCCCAGTTTCAGAAAATTGGTCCTCCACAGACATTCCATAAACACTTTTACAAATTTCTTTTGTATTTATTTCCCCTGCATTTAACCATTTATGCTGAAACACTATCATCTCCAGGCACCTTTCTATCCTCATACCTTGCCTTGATTTATACATCTCATCTGGAATTACATCTGTGATGATGTCTTTATTTTCATTATTAACTCCTTTGTTTCCTAATTTTTGTACTACATTAACATTTACAGTAGTCTTGGAATGCTTGTAGAATTATCCCTTTGTTACTTGTTACTCTGTTGCCTGGGATTTTAACTTAATAATATGTGGTGTCTACCCAACACAAGTTTGTGCTTTGTTTTCTTTATGCTCATATTGTTTTCAGTTAATTCTAATAACATATTTTCATTGATTCTTCTCAAATGATCTCAAAAAAATTCTGAATGATTTTGTTTAATTCGACATATTCTGTCACATTCATATTCCTGTTTATTCAAAACTGTTGCCTTAACAGCTGCCCCTGACTTTGGAACTTCATTTTCTGTTTTCATTAATATCTTTGTGAAATATTACCTCTTATGTCTAAAACTTTTTACCCTTCATTTCCTAAGATGTCAAGCTTGTTGTTTAATTTGATCTGGTGTACCTTTCTGCTGCTAACTAAATTGTGGTAATCTACATTTCAGACTTATTGTTGCTATTTTTACTCTGCATCTTAAGAATATGTTCACTCAAATTTCATAAGTGTTTTTGGACCATCACATCCTGCAATTTCTTAATTGTTTGATAAAATATAATCAGTTTATTTTTGAGTTCAAATTTCTCATTGTTATGTCCATTTTCTATTTATTTTATTCTGGAAGAGTGAGTTAAGCATAAACATGTTGTTCTTATAAATTTCTACTGGGTGAAACCTTCATTATTTTTTTGTATCACACACGATGTTCCCCACAGAAGGACCATTCTATTGTTTTTATCGTACTATTGCATTGGGTAAATTCCCATTATCAGTGTGAGAAGGGAGTTGCTGTGGGAAGGGAGTTGCTGTTACTTAATAGCTTGTGTAACATTTTGTATAGGCCCTCTATCCTCTAATCAGGAAGCAAGCGATTTGGTGCTTAGACTTGAGTGATATCTATAGAGTATCCTTAGTTTATTTTGAAAATAGTCTTGCTATTCTGGCTGACTTTTCTTCATTCCTTAAATATCTGTAATCTTATTTTTAATTTTTGTGTTTATTACAATGCCAAGGCCTGAAATTCGCCCCTCCCTCTTCCATACGCAGTTTATTGCCACAAATAAAATGGAATATAAGTAGTTGGATGTTAAGTTCCATACTTTTATTTGTTTAGCCAATCTTTATACTATGAAGTGCAGATGCAGAAGTACTTGGTCGTGTCCTGAAGCCATTTCCTCTGTTCCCATAGTCCATAACTTCAAATATTCTTCCATCCAGGCCACAATCCCCTGCAACTTGCATGTATCACTATGGCTACTGGCAAATTGAATCTCAGAACATAGAATCAACACACTGTTTAGATGGTGACTACTAGCCACCAGAGCACTTTGGTCTCCAGTAAATACAGTGAAACCCTGCTTTTACACTTTTCAAAGGACTTCAAAAAGTGGTGTAAAATGTGGGAAAATGTAAAATGTGGGAAATAACGTTTCAAACTGTAAAAGTTATATACAGGATACTCCCTCGCATTTTCGCACTTTATATATGATATATGTACGTAACACACTTTGAAAGACTTGTCAGGGACTTGTTTATTATCTAATAAAGGTTTATTACCTAATAAAAACCACTGATGTAACTGGAACTGAAATTGTCTGGGAAATAGGAATGTTTGACTCAATTTCATACGTGATAATTGATGTTTTTGAAAGCCTGCAGCTGTCATTCATTATTTAAATAATGAAATACTGCACTAGTAATGAATTTTTTCATGCTAGCACGACGTGTTTTGAGAATTTTTTCTCATTGTCAAGTGCAAATATGTATATAAGTGTGGTTTCCGAATGTGTGTTATTCTGTGCCTCTTGCACTGTAGTCGACTTTTTGAGGTTATCAGGTACTGTGCCTTCTCAGTCATGTAAAAAACCGAAAAACACAAAATATCACTCACATTGTTTGTTTGTGTAACATCACAAAAAATACATATGTAAATACTACACTTGACAATGAGAATAAATTCTCAAAATATGTTTTGCTCAGCATAAAAAAAATATGTAACCAGCACTGTGTTTAAACTAAAAGCATTTGAGCAACGCAAAGTGAATGACGGTGTCAACTAGCACTCCAAGTGACCAAACGCTGAAACACGCTAAATATGGTTTGACATAGGTTTCACGATAATCACAACAACCATGAAACTGCTTGTGCATAGTAGAGATGGTTTGGAAATGGTTGTGATTGGTCATGATATCTTCATTTGAATGAATCTAGTTACACCTCTCAGCCGCCACACCAAGTAAGGCTTGGCAGTGGCGGGAGATACGGCACAAATTGTTCCAACTTTTATACATTTGTGAGTTCAGATCTGCTGAGTAGAGTGCCCTGGCGTCAAGAAACTTAACCACGTAATATTTGTAAACATTACAGGGTGGCCAACATCATGTTCTCCATGAACATTTTTTCGTAATGCATAAATTGCGGGAAAATTATAAATATGTTGATGCAAAATCAGGTGCAAATTAACATTGTGGCCAAAGGAAATTTGATGGGAATGATTAAAAATGTCATAAATGGTGGGAAAACATTAACTCCAGGAACGTAGGAGTGAGGTTATACTGTATTGTCATTTTACAGTCAGCCAATATTTATTTCATCAGTAATACATTTAATTGAGAGGGTAGCAACTTTGGCTCACCACACTGTCTACATTGCTACCCATTCATATCCTTTTTGCATTGAATGATTCATCAAAATTTTTACCTTATGGATACTAATAAACGAAAGGCATAAATGTATGGATTAGACGTAGTGTTTTTTCCAGTTGGTTCCTTATAAAAAAAAAATAAGGAAGGCAAAACTCACCTGTAACCAACTAATTCACAGTGCATAGGCCCATTCAACTTTATACTGGTTTTACTAGCTTTTAAGCAAAAACTATTTTTCTAGTTTTAGTACAAAGTCTCCATACAAATCCACTTGTGGCAGCAACACTGTTGATTGTTTGTGACTATTTACTCAGGCAGGTAGGATTGGGAGGTAATGAAAGGAGGGCAACAAGTAGGAGGGTGGTAAGATATACTAGGGAAGGGGTGGGGGTGAGGAGGTTATGAGAGACATGAGAGGAGAAGAGACCCAAAAACCAGTAGATACCGGGCCTCAGGTAGATGCTGTGTTCCTTGAAAGTTCAGCACAGCCGCCAAATGAACAAAATATGAGCATATGGCATATCAGACCAACTGTGTGATTGTGTTGAAGAGAATGCTAGAAGCTCTATCACAGGATAGAGTAGCATGGAGAGCTGCATCAAACCAGTCTCAGGACTGAAGACCACAACAACAACAACAACAACAACATATTGTGAAAAGTATTGGTCCTATAACACTCCCCTATGGCATGAACAATGTTCCTTTTATGTCTGAAAACTATTCTCCATTTAGAATGATATTCTGTGTTCTGTTTGGTAGAAGCTCTTCAACACAGTCACACAATTGTTCTGATATGCTATATGCTCATATTTTGTTCATTAGGCGGCTGTGCTGAACTTTCAAGGAACACAGCATCTACCTGAGGCCCGGTATCTACTGCTTTCCGGGTCTCTCCTCCTCTCATGCCTCTCATAACCTCCTCACCCCCACCCCTTCCCTAGTATATCTTACCACCTTCCTACTTGTTGCCCTCCTTTCATTACCTCCCAATCCTACCTGCCTGAGTAAATAGTCACAAACAATCAACAGTGTTGCTGCCACAAGAACAAAACACTCATTAAACCAGTATTTGAATACTGCTTGTCAGTTTGGGATCCATACCAGATAGGACTGATAGAGAAAAAATAGAGAAGATCCAAAGAAGAGCAGCCCTCTGCCAACGCATCCACCCATCTTTGCCCGCTCCTCTCCTTTTTCGTTCCTTTTTTTCCCACCTCCCTGCCCCACAACCTCCTGACGCTATGCCTGTTGGCAGTCTAGTCCCTGCACACTCCACCAGACAGCATTCGTCTCTCTCCCCTCCCATACACTACTACCCTTCCCCGTCCCCTTCCCCTTCCCATTCCCCTTCCTCTTCCCCTTCCCCTTCCCCTTCCCCTTACCCTTACCTATCCCCTCCAGATTGCTGCTTGCATCCCACATTATGTTGCATTCTGGTCCAAGATGCGGGAGTGGCGGTTGTGTGTACATGAGATGTGCCTACTTTGTGTGTGTGTGTGTGTGTGTGTGTGTGTGTGTGTGTGTGTGTGTGATTGTCTGTTGTGTTTATGTCTCTCCTTACTGAAGGAGGCTATGGCCGAAAGCAATATGGGAGTGTCTTTTAATAGTACCTGTCTGCAACTTAATGTGTCTTATTTTTGGGCAGAAGCAATCTGCCTTTTCCTACATTGTTGAAAGTGTACCTTCCTAGAAGAGTCTATCAATATATAGGGTGTTTCAGAAGTGATGGTCAATAATTCACACATGGAAAGTAGAGGCCTAAAGTAGCTAAAAGGCTCCAATGAAAATGGGGACTTATCAGCAATCATTCTTCCCGCAAACCATTTGTGACTCGAATATGAAAGTGGGGAAAGTGACACTGGTTCACAAGATACCCTTTGCCTCACACTGTGATAGTGTAGGTTTAGATGTAGACTGGTGGCTCTCAGTGGCAGCTGTAAAATGAATGCATAGTGACTGTCCAAAATTCTCTCTGTCTGTTTTCTGAAAACACATTTTATCGTGTAGCTGTTAGTGAGAGCCATCTGTTTCCTCCTCTCCCTCTTCCCACAACTTCCTCTCCCTTCATTGCCCCATACATCTTACCCCCTTCCAGCTGTCATGTGCCTTTCTACACCTCTCTCTCACTCCTGTCAGCCTGAGCAACTGCTTATAAACAGTTAGCATTGCTGCAGCTGCACACAGGCACACTTGGGTATCTGTTTTGTTATAATAGGAAGAGTGTGAACTTAGGACAGAAAAAATTCAATATCAAGAAAGCTAGTGAAGCCTTTATTATGTTATTTTTTTCTTCAGTTGATAGATAAGTGCTTCCACCTATAATGCTTCCATCTTTATAATTACTCATCACATCTGGGCTCACCCTTACCATGAAGCAGACTGGGTTATCTGACAAAATAAGGCATGAACCTGTATTACTGAGAAGCTCCCTGTTTAGCAGATGACATGTGTAGGCTGTTTTCATGGAACAGACACGACATTGTGGCTGATGAAAAGTATTGAGTATAAATGGAGTAATACAGTCTTTGACAACACCAGAGAGGAACTCTCAGATATCCAGCATTGCTCACCAAACATGACGCCCTGAAATTGCGTGCCTTGTCCTTTCACTGCTGCAGAAAAGCCTGTGCAGGTATTCATTGATCTGCTGTTAGTAATTATACTCTACTACATCATTTCCTTACTTATCTTTTACTAATTCTGTAATGTTGACCACTTCTTGATCACAGCAAAAGCTTCCCAATGGTGGAGACTTTTGATTGATGATTGATGATTGACAGCTAATTTGCATTGCAGGAACTTTATTTGCTTACAGTCAAGTCATTAATGAAATACCTGTAAAAGTACATGAATGTTAAGCAAAATTATTGTCACTAACTCTGAAATATTTGTTTCCTCTACGTATGTTCGAATACCATGTAAACTGTGTGTTAGAAAATATTTCAATGGAATATCAGTAAGCATCCATTACAATATTTTCAGTGGACTCCTACTAAATAATCCCATTTTGTATCAGATGATATGAATACATTTGTGCTATTCTGTGTGCTGACCTGGGACTTTATTTGAGAAAAAAGAGTATCCTGTCATGTTTGGAACTAGCATATTTGTAACAGAAAGATAATTATCTTACTCTTTTCGTGATTGGTGACAATTTCTTTATTTTAAGTTTGTATCGTAAAATTATTTCAGCGACAGGACAGAATATTTGATCCTGAAATGTCTTCAATAGAGCCATCTCACACGGTGCTTAAAGATGATGAGCTAATTCACATATGTGTTCAAAATTTGTTGCACCATTCAGCAATTGAAGATAATGCAAAAGGTAATGTCATTTTTTCTTTTTCTTTAAATTGAACATGGTTAATGTTATGAGAATGACTGAGGAAGGACTGATAATTAATGTACGTTCATGTAAAGTGAAATGATAATTATGCACCAGGAACTCTGTGGAGATAAATTTATTTGTTATTATACCGTTTGTGTGAATTATGTTCATAAGTGAATGAAAGAATCCTTTTGGAGCACCAGGCAGGGATACTTTTTCAATGTACACAAAAAAAGAATAAAATAAAATCTCTATATTGGCTAATGAAAAATTTGCAAACTAAAGAACATTGTTAGAAAGATGCACATTACTCAGAAATAGTCTATGACTCAAAAATACTGAACATAAACATGTAGATTAATAAATGTGTTGCTGACTTATACGGAAAACTAAGTCAATTAATATGCTGTACTCTTTCAAATGCCTTTTCTTGCTGCAGTTGTGGTAATGAAAAATAATAATGCCATTGGAAAGATTTTGATGATGGGAATTAAGTGTAATGAGAATGCAAGAAAGTGTGAAGTCTCAATTACACACACAATAAGACAACAAATTAAAAAGAGAAGATAAAGTTCTACAAAAGGTGTAAATAAAAGATTAGACTAGGAATAACAAGGAGCACATATCTTCTAATGGTGACTTGATGTAAAGCTGAGGTATGAGACTGGAGAACATATTATGAGATATTAGAATTCAAAAGTACTCAGATTGTAGAAAGAGAAAAAGTATAAGGAAAGAAACAAAATACAAAGAAGTGTGCATCATAAATTTATAGTGACAGATGGTTACTACTTGTAATTTCATGGTTGTGTGGACTAGGTTGTTTGAAACTTGTTAGCTATTTATTTATTTATTTATTTTTTTTGTACGAGTTACAGTACTCTTGAGTGTTTTATAACATTGTACTGTGTAGGAAAAAAATAATTTACTTCTCCAAATTGTTACTGTTAACCCACATTCATATTACACTGAATTAAACTATTCATTAGAAAAATGAGAATATTACTAACAGACTTGGAGATAAACCCATTTGGCTGTTCTTATGATAGTAGCAATGCTCCTCATGTGAGGTGCTCTTGAATGTGTCCAAAGTGGGACATCTTGGCATTAGCTAAAGTATTACAGAGGGCAGCTTTTGCTCTGTAAACAGGTGAAATTTAATTACTGTATGTTCCATATTACACAGTGTGATCATGGAAACAGCCAACATTGATTTGCACCTGCATGCCACGAATTGAGTGAAATTATTAATGAGTTTATTTTGCAAATAGAGCATTCTCAAACCCTTTGTCAATCAGGGAAGATCCTGACCTAATTGCAGCACATCTTTCAAGTAGATCCCAGGGATGTTCTTGGAATGAAATTGTAAGGTACACTGTAGCCACAGCATTGAAGAAAGACCCTCTGCTTTTGGTGTGTTGTAAAGTGATACCAGCATGTGGAGCAGAGAAAATTGAAGGTTCTAGTGCCTATACCTCCAAGCTGTCCAATAACATTTTTTAGAATATATAGATTACAATGTGAACCAAAATTCACGCTCTCGGACACTGGAGCATACTAACAGTACAAAAACATCTCCAACACAATTTTGTCGTGTGCTTATTTTACTAGAAGATGTTTAAAAGGAATGCAGTGTGTCAGCAGTGTTATCACATATGTAGAAAGTATCTAGATTCAGTGCTTTGTAATTCTGCTCCCCAGACAGTGCAGTGGGTAAAGTCTTGCATTAGAATACTCCAGAGTTCAAGAGTTCTATTTTGGATCTAGGTGTCTTGTTATTTATTTTTCTAATTTTGGTCTGCCCAATAATCAGCTGCATACACTGTTTTGATAAATAATGCATATCCTGCAACTACACTTTCCTTAAAGTTGAATAATTATTGGTTAAACATCTCAGAAACATTCATGAAGAGTAATAGTCAAATATAAATGAATTACTTGTTGTAAAACAAAAATAACTCCAAAAATTGTCCATGTGGAGATGTTAAACGTATGTGTTACATTCGTCAAATGTGGCCAATTGTAATCTTTTAAATACACTATCAGTGACAGCGTGTATTTCACAAAATATACCTAGTCTTTCACGAAATATACACAGTCATTGGAATACTTGCTCAAACAGACCTCCCTATATCTCTGAACATTTAACAGCTCACTGGATCATGCTTCTCTGAACTCTTTGCAGCTCAGATACTTCCACAATTACAAGAGCTGCACGGAAGTTCACTACGTTTTCCCACTTTCATCAGTGGAGTAGAATACACATAAGAAAGAGTTTATTAATTCCATCTGAAGCTAGTAACTAGACCTACTGATGTTGTAATATCCAAAAGAAATGTAATGGACATAAAAATGGTAAGCATGATAATTGATTCCAATCAGTAGAACCGTTCACAGATGGGTATACTGGAAACTGGATTCAAATGTAATTGAAGCAGTAGTGTGAAACAATACACTTAGACTACGTGGCTAAATGATTTACATGGCTACAGAGTAACTGCCTAGGATAAAAGAAGCGGGATGGACCAAAAAGGAGAGGGCTGGAGTAAGTGGTGGTGTAGTTTCTCTCGTTCTCTCTCCTTCTTTTTTGTATTATTATTTTGAAAAAAGGGATATAACTGAGGAGAAGAGAAGCTGTGGCCACAATGGAATGGAAAGCACTGAGTGGTGTAGAGCATGGAAGAAACCAGGTAAAATGTTGAAATATAAAATACACCACTAAAACTGGAGTATTAAAAACAACTGTACTCCCATTTCTGTGTTTGTATTAAACAATTGCATGTGTTTTTGTATAAGATATGCTGTAATAGCTGTATATGATTAAGAAGCCAAATACTGTATGACACAGTTAAAAATTAAAAAATTAAAAAAAGGAAGAAACTACACTTACAACTGGAATCGAACTTGAGTACTCTAATACAAAACTCTACCCATTGCGCTGACTAGGTAGCATAGTTTTGAATCAAGATACTTGTCTTACATGAGAATTAGGTGTTGCCAGATTGCCTTCCTTTGGCTTCCTTTTACTACAAAAAATATGCATGTGACAAAATTTTGTTAGAATCAAACAATGGTAAAAACTGTGATGAAATAATGACAATATTATGAAAAGAATAGATTACTTCTCACGATATAGCAGAGATGTTGAGTGTGTTTGTGTGAGTGTGTATGTGTATATTGTCTAATTTGGATAAGGCCTTTCTAGCTGAAAGCTTGCTTGTTTGACCATCTTTGTGTTGCACCTATATGCAACTCAGCACCTCCATTGTATGGAGAGTAGCAATCTATCCTTTTCATAATACTGTCAAAATTTTGTTACAGACATTTTTGCACTGTTAGTATTCAAGGAATCACATTGTGGCATCCAAATGTACAAATTTTGATTCATCGAGTATATGTCCATACAATTGCCAATTTTGTTTTCTGTTCTCTCCTATCACCACATAATGAGGAAACTGATCCACTTAGTCCATATTCAATTTCTTTATCAAATATGCTACCAGTTTTTGTATATCATCTATAATGCAATGCATTATTCCTCTTTCTTGAGCTCTGGATGATTTTCACCAAATTCCATAAATATTTCATTAAGATGTTAAATTACAGAGAAGATTATTGAAAACTGAAGATGTGACAGAATAACATGACTTTCATTTTTAGCATGCTTTGTGTTTGTGAAATTATGCCACATTACGTTGGAGTTGGATTTCTTAAAACTGATCGTGTTAGTCAGCTCACATGTTAAAGTAAGACAAGTGGCTGGTAAAGTGCTGCATGGTAGAACCATTCTTATTCTGTGACTATCAGTTGATAATTTCATTTACACACACACACAAATCGATCCAATTGTGCATGAATCTATGGAATGGACCGAGTCAAAGTTCAGAAATAATAATTACATAAAAAGGAAAACAACCTTATCCCCAGATGTTTCAGAGACTCTTAGATTCTGACTGCCACGGAGACCAAGAGGAGAAGAAAAAAATCAGATCCTGTTTCAGAACTTCATTTACTGTAAAATACTGATAGAAAGTAAATGAAAACAGGAGAATGAAATACACATGAAGGTGGAAGGGAGAAATGATTCAAGATCTTGTATTAGGGAAGATGTTTCCATTTTATATTTGCTTCCTGTGTTCTTTGTGAACAATGACTTACCTACTGCAGTTCCATAGAAATATTGTCAATGAGAATTTCCTTATTTCATGAGTTAATGTACATTATTCTGAAAAAAGAATATTTTTCCACCAGAATAACAGTTATTATCCAAAAGTTTTGGAATCAAAATTAGGAGTGTAATAAATGAGTGTAATATGAACTTAAGGAAAAAAATAATGTTTTACTGTGTGAAAGTGCACACACATTTACAAACCACCGAGTACTGACAGGCTCACACAAATGCCTATATTGTGTGAGCCTATCAGTACACTGCAAAGAAAAGCGAGTTGCTAAGCCCAGAAAATATAATGCCCTCTGGGCTTAGCAACTCACTTTTCTTTGCAGTGTAATATGAGGGAAAGGTAGAATGTTCTTGATCTGACTCAGAGTTGGTGTTGACATCAATGAAATTTTGTTTTTATTGTGCTAGTACATGTTACTCAATAGTGTAAGCCCAATGTCAGCTAGATCAATAAACTAGTTTTGCTTACACAGATTTATAATGTAGTCATGTGTGTTTCATTCGAAAGGGTGACCTGGAATACCACGTCATCTAAAGTTCTTTATTTTCATGGTTTATTACCAACAGAAATTGAAGGTGCTGTTGAAGCTGATCTGTGTGAAGGATGACCTGAAAGTGCATGAGTAAAAGCAAATGCAAAACTAGAGGTTTGTGCCATTAAAAAAATCTGTCTTTTGGGTGACAATTTGTTGCTGTGGATGAGGTACCACCCTACCCCAGATATAAAAGTCATGGGTAGAAGTGGGTGGCCTTGTACCTGAAATAATGAATGAGGTTTCATGTTCCAGAAATGGTTCACTGTATTTTCTGATACGCAAAAGAGATTCCTTTTGCTTACCTAGCAGAAGTTAAAAAAATGATGGACAATACTACGCAACACTTACATACAAATTAAATGACATATACGTTATAACGTCAAGTTGAACACATATATTTCAAAACGACACAACACATATAAGTCACTGAGCAAGTTGACAAAGCAAGACATGTGAACACGGTAACATTCAAATGAGCACTGAGTCCAAGTCTAGCGGCCGCTGACTGGCTGGCCACTTAGGTGGCGCGGCTGCTGCATGGCTGGCAGACAGTGCCGCATGTAGAGGACGCGCGTAATTGCGCGGCGGCACTTTGAATGATCGGTGAGTCACAACACTTTTCCCCCCTTTGAAATTTTTGCACAGGTCTTAATGGAGGTGACCTGTAGATTGCTAACGTCCATAGGTGTTGTTTGACTGGCCGTAAAGTCTCGAGGAGGAGGCTTCCTGTACGGACGGAAGTGTCCCCGATGATAACGGGTCGAGATGACAGGAGACGTAGAGGTCGAATCTGCTGGGGCCCCATGCACCAATCTGCCCGTTGCGGCAAGTCCAGTTGATATAACAGGAGACATGGGCGATGTGTCGGTGTCTGTAGGAGAAGGAGGCGAGTAGATTGGCTCCAACAGGTGATGGTCATCTGGTTCCTGCATGAGAACGTCTCCTGGTGGTGTCCGTTCTTGTACTGGCACCGAGATGATGGTGAGAGAGCTGCATTGTGAGTAATGAGAGATGCCAAGATCCCGAGCGTCGGGTAGAGCCGAAGGTGGTGTAGCGGCATTCGCAACAGGCGTTGCCGGCACAGGAGGCCGAAGCTGGTCCGAATGACGCACTGCAACACCCGTGTCTGTCTGGATTTCATACAGGCGTTGGCCACGGTGTCGTAAGATGCGGCCCGGACTCCATTTTGGCCGCCTGCCATATCCCCGTACCCATACAAGGTCTTCGGAAGTGAACCGGCCAAGCGAAGGCACCTGCGGCCATGAGGTGGAAGGCCGCAGAAGGTGAAGTAGCGTGCGGGGCTGTCGGCCATGTAATAGCTCAGCCAGGTTGTGGTGGCCCATGGGGGTGAAACGGTAAGACGCCAGAAACTGGAGAAGCGCATCATCAGCAGCAGAAGAAGTCAGGAGTTTCCGCATCTGAGCCTTAAATGTGCGGACCAGTCGTTCAGCTTCACTGTTTGATTATGGATGGAACGGAGGGGCCGTGACATGCATAATGCCGTGACGAGCACAAAAATCCGCAAATTCGGAAGAGGCAAATTGCGGACTATTATCAGTAACAAGAACAGGGGGAAGGCCTTCAAAGGAAAAAATGTGGGCGAGAGCACTTGTGGTTGTCGCGGTGGTAGGCGACGTGCAACCGACAATGAAAGGAAAGTTAGAGTAGGCATCAATAACGAGAAGCCAAAAAGAACCTAAAAAAGGTCCCGCGAAGTCAGCATGAATGCGCTCCCAGGGCATATCAGGCGAAGGCCACGGTGACAAAGATGACTTCGGGGCGGCGGCCTGTGACACACAAGGGCCGCAGGCAGCGACCATGTGTGCTATTTCAGAGTCAATGCCAGGCCAGTACACATGACGGCACACCAGAGATTTTGTGTGAGGGACACCCCAGTGCCCTTGGTGAAGGAGGCACAAGACCGAAGCACACAAAGACACAGGTACCACAACACGCGGCGAAGCATTGTCAGTGGAAAGGAGGATAACATCATCCCTAGCTGTGAGGCGGTAGCACAAAGCGTAGTAGTTCCGTAACGGGTCACAAGGCTTAGCGGATGGACTATCTGGCCAACCCTTCTGAATACAGCGTAAAACCTGGGAGAGGGTAGGATCAGAACCCGTAGCAGCCGCCAGCCGGTCCCTGGTGATGGGGAATCCGTCCACAACCCACTGCTCGGAAAGGCAACATCCAGGTGGAAACACAAAAGTTCTCGCTATCGAATGCCAGATCAGGACCCATGGGAAGGCAAGACAGTGCATCAGCATTCGCATGTTGAGCCGTCGGCCGGAAATGAATCTCATAATTGAAACAAGACAAGTAAAGAGCCCAATTCTGGAGGCGGTGTGCAGCCTTGTCGGGAAGTGACGTTGATGGATGAAACAAGGAAACAAGTGGATTGTGGCCTGTAACAAGATTAAATTTGGATCCATAGAGAAAAACACCAAACTTATGAAGAGCATAAATAATGGCCAAAGCTTCTTTTTCAATTTGAGAATACTTTTCTTGGGCATCCGTGAGCCTATTGGAGGCATAAGCAATGGGTTGTTCAGAGCGGTCAGAAAAACGGTGCGCAAGGACTGCACCTATCCCGTTTTGAGAGGTGTCCGTGGCAAGAACAAGATGTTGCCAGATCGATAAGTAGCCAGGCACGGGGCCTGTTTCAGCATAGTCTTCAATTTCTGGAAAGCCGCATCGCATGACGCGGACCAGTGAAAAGGCACGTTTGTATGGAACAGGTGAGGCAACGGCTGAGCCACCAAAGCAGCAGACGGTAAAAACTTGTGATAGTATGCTATTTTCCCCAAGAAGGCCTGCAGTTCCTTAACAGATGTAGGACGAGGAAGGGCATCGATCGCAGCGACAGTTTGCTGAAGCGGACAAATACCATTCCGAGAGAGTTGAAACCCCAAGTTTGTGATAGATGCCTGAAAGAATTGCGATTTCTGAAGATTACACTTAAGACCGGCAGTCTGTAAGACATGAAAAAGTGTACGGAGGTTCTGAAGATGTTCTTCAGTGGTGGAGTTAGTGACAACAATGTCGTCCATGTAATTGATACACCCAGGGACAGTGAGCAATAATTGTTCCAAGAATCACTGAAAGACAGCAGGGGCACTGGCAACCCCGAATGGCAATTGTTGGTATTGATAGAGACCGAAAGGCGTGTTAAGGACCAGACACTGCCGGGAAGCAGTGTCGAGAGGAAGTTGTTGATAAGCTACTGACAGGTCAATTTTAGAAAAATACTGGCCTCCCGCAAGTTTAGTGAACAGTTCTTCAGGTAGGGGCATAGGGTAAGTGTCGATGAGGCATTGCGTATTTACAGTGGCTTTAAAATTGCCACAGAGACGAATATCACCATTGGGCTTAGCAACGACGACAGGAGAGGACCACTCACTGGAAGTGACAGGAAGCAAGACCCCTGAAGTAGTGAGATGATCCAGCTCCCGTTTTACCCGATCACGAAGGGCCACAGGAATAGGTCGAGCCCGAGAAAACTTAGGCCGAGCAGTGGGTTTGAGCATGATATGAGCTTCAAAGTCATTTGCACGGCCTAACCCAGGAGAAAAAAGGGACGAAAATGTGGTCAACAAGGAATCCAATTGAGCATAACGGATAGCATCAGAGACGATATTGACAGTGTGATCTATGGAGGACCCAAAAATGCGAAAGGCATCAAAACCAAAAAGATTCTCTGTGTTACTCTGGTCGACCACAAATATGGGAACAGTGCGAATGATGGATTTGTAAGATACCTCAGCATTAAATTGTCCCAAAAGAGAAATCTTCTGTTTATTGTACGTCCGTAATTGCCGAGTGACAGGTGATAGGAGTAGAGAACCCAACTGAAGCGGACGAATACCATCCTGAGAATTAATTATAGGGGCATCTGAACCGGTATCCATCTGCATGCAAACATCTTGACCAAGGGTTTGGACAGTGAGGAATAACTTCCCTGAAAGGGAAGAAGTGCAATTGACAGACAACAGAGAAGCAGAGTCAGCGTCATGGTCATGAACTTCATGTATGCAGTCGGATTTGCAAACGGCAGACACATGAGCCTTCTTTTTGCAATTGTGACACACGGCCCAACGTTGGGGATAGTCCTCCCGTGAATGTTTCGTAAAACACCGCGGACATGAAGGAAGTTGCCGGGGGTTTTGCTGCATTTTCTTAGAGGGTTGTTTACGGTTAGGCTGAGTCTGTGCGTGGGAGCCTACTGCGGCCACGTCGGCCAGGGGGGGACGCACCGCACGCGTCGTCAACAGCGCACAGAGGTTATATTTCCCCGACGTCACCCCATGCCTCTATTTGCGCCCCAGCGGCGCGAGAAATTTCAAAAGAGTGTGCGATGGATAGGACTTCATCTAACGTCGGATTTTTCCAACTGAAGGGCATGTTGCCGAACTCCTTTGTTAGGCACCGACCGGATAATAGTATTCTGTACCATGGAATTGGCATAGGATTCTTTGTGAACGTCATTAACAAATTGACACTTTCGACTGAGGCTGAGAAGTTCAGCAGCCCAGGCGCGATAGGGTTGATGCGGTTGTTTTTGACAACGATAAAAGGCAACATGAGCGGCTACCACATGCATTTGCTTTTGAAAATAGACAGACAGAAGTGAGCACATTTCAGCAAAGGACAAAGACGCAGGATCTTTCAAAGGAGCCAATTGCGACAACAACCAATACATTTGAGGTGAAATCCATGAAAGGAACAGAGACTTACATGTTTGTTCGTCTGTGACATAAAATGCCAAGAAGTGCTGTCGAATACGTTTTACGTAATCAGACCAATCTTCCGCCGTCTCATCATAAGGAGGAAAAGGAGGTACAGACAACGACGAGAAACGCCGCCATTTGATGCCGCGACGAAATCGTGAATCGCCGATGTTAGAAGCGTTTGCTGTTTAATGAGACCTTGCAATAGTTGCTCGACATTAGCCATGGAAACCTGTGGATCAACGATCAAAAGGGAAAATCCACTACCTCGTTGCCAGTTGTTATATCGTCAAGTTGAACACATATATTTCAAAACGACACAACACATATAAGTCACTGAGCAAGTTGACAAAGCAAGACATGTGAACACGGTAAAATTTGAATGAGCACTGAGTCCAAGTCTAGCGGCCGCTGGCTGGCTGGCTGCTTAGGTGGCGCGGCTGCTGCATGGCTGGCAGACAGCGCTGCATGTAGAGGAAGCGTGTAATTGCGCGGCGGAACTTTGAATTATCGGCGAGTCACAACAATATATGTGGAAGAGAGGGTTGCAAATGAAGAGAAAAATGGGCCATCTTTCATGCTGAGAAATTGCCTTCTCAAAAAGGTCCTTTGATAATGGTAAAGCGGGGGGATTTGAAATACTGATTTTGGAATGCCCACCCTACCCACTAAATTTGACGTCTTCTGCGTTTCACGTATCCCCACAGCTAATGAACTTGGTATTTGGAAAAGATATTTAGCCATAGATAGGCATTTTGTTGGACACTGTAGAATCATTTGTAAACTGTGACATTGTGTCATTATGGAGAAGTCTGCTGTGATGTGGCTTTTTATTTTAAATATTCATTTCCTGAGAAATTCACATTTTATTTAATTATTTATACATTTTATGGTCTTCATTGGACCACTTTAGTTAATTGTATAAAAAGGACTTTTCTATGTGCATTAATGACTCTGGTGATGTTTGTTTCCATTTACTTTACATTTCAGAACTGAGGAAATTCTGGTGATGTGTGTACTCTTGAAGCATCTTTTATGGTTTTACACAACAGTCATCTTCCTTGAAGGAGACAAAATGCTTTTAGGTTTCATAACCATTCTAAGGCACCATTATCTTTCCATCACCCATTTCAAACCCAGTATCGTAGATTTTTCCATTTCTTATATTCGTTCTCTTCCAGTTATCCTGGCCAGATAACATGCTTATGTTTCTGGAAAACATTTCTACTGTTTTAGGGGGATAACTGTGTTTCTTTTAAGATATTTTGTTATTGTTATTATTATTATTAGCATTATTAGAAACATAACTATAAAGGAACCAGAACACAGCTATCACCTTTGGAATAACTTCTCCCTGCAGCATCATCCATGCACACGTCTCCTCCTCCCACATCTCCTCCCCGCCCTGTCTTGGTCAGGTCCTTCTTCCCACCTGTGCACATCCCCTTCTTGCTCTCTCTCTGACCATCTCACCCCCCCCCCCCCACCTCTATGTCTATCTTCACCTCCTGCTCCCTCTCTCTTATACCCTATTGCCCACCTCTCTCTTTCCATCCCCTGCTGTTCTCCTCTTTCTGCCTGTCCTATCATGCCCCTCTCGCCTTGTGCAATCCCTCCGCCCACCTCTCTCTTTCCATCCGTTTGTCTATCCATGTCAACTTTCCTCCTGCCATGCCGATCCGTAGGTATAGCCCTTGCACAAGAGTTTGACAAAACAGGCCAATACTACTCCCACAAGATGTCTGTCATGCTGGACAGCCTACACATGAGGACCTTGGAAACAGGTTTTTTGCCCTGAGGTGTATGCTGCCAAGCAACACAGGTTGATAAAGCAAGCCAATAGTATTGCAACAACACACCTCTCATGCAGCATAGGCTACATACGGGGCCTGGAAAACTGTTTTTGCTCCTGACACATAGGCAAAGTGGGCTAATGAGGCAGGCTGATACTCCTCCAAAAGGATGGAAAACTATTTCATGGCTCTGATGTTGAGGCTGCCCATAAAGCAGGTCGATAAGGCAGGCTGACACTATTTCCTCACAAGATGCTTGTCTTGCAGGGCAGCCTATATGGCAGGGGCTGAAGAAAAAGAGGGGGGGGGGACACTTTTTTTCTGTATATCTAGTCACATTTGAACCAGGAGGCTATAAAACCCACAGTTCTGATACTCATGAAGTTTGCTGTTTGTTTGCGTGGCACTGATGAACCAAAACATTATGATCACCTGCTTCATAGCATGTTGATGCCCCTTTGAAACACAGTACAGCAGCAATTCTGAATGGCGTGGCTTCAACAAACCTGTGGTAGCCTTCTGGAAGTATGTGGCACTAGACATCTATACTCAGATCATGCACTTCAGTAGATTACAAACCAGTGATTTATGGGTGCAGAACTAGGGTTTGATGGCATCACAGATGTGTTCTATTGGGTGGCCAAGGCATCAACATAAGTTCACTGTAACACCCGTCAAACCCCTGTAGCTTCATTCTGGTCTTATAACACAGACAGTTATTCTGCTGGAACATACATCGCCATTGGGGAAAATATCGATCATGAAGGGATTCAGGTTATCCACAATAATTTTTATGTCATGGTGTCTTCTGCTGTGGCAATAAGTGCAACAGTAGCAAACAGCTACCCACACAACATACATAACAGCAATGGTACTCCTGTCTATGCAAAGCAGAAATTGAAAACAGCCAGCTTAATACCAGATTAACTGTCACCAGGTTAGCAGCAGCTATTTCCTACTTCTGCCAAAACCAAGTTTGACGCAGACAGACAAAAGTGTCACTCCGTGAGAGAACTATTTAGGCCTGTGCTGCAATGGCAGCCAGTAGCTTTAGCACAACCAGCCACATTGAGAAGACCACACTGGACTGTGTGCTACCGTGATCAACTCCTCTACTCATTGCTGTCCCCGTGACGTGAGCTCTGCCAATGGGGCACTGCTGAATGGAGAGGACTTGCTGTTCTGTGCTCTGTTACATCTCCCTCATTTGGAAAGTGTCAGACTTAGTGTTATTCTGTTCTCTGCTACATCTCCCTCACTTGGAAAGTGTCAGACTTAGTGTCATTATAACAAACATTATTCATACAGACCCTAGAGGATTCAACGTGTGATTGTTATTTTTGATCTCAGTTTTTTGAATATTCATTCAGTCCAGAAAGATTTTTGTGTTTCTTTTTTCTTTAGAAGCTAGTTATTGTTTAATACCAAGTCTATTATGTTATTTCTTTACTTGCAAAGAAAACTGTTTAATGGTATACCTGGTAAGCATTTCTTATGATATAACTGAAGTGAGGGACATATCTCCTTCAATTACTGCCAAATGTTGCAAGGAAGTTCAAGTGAATGTCCCTCATAACATTACTGCTCCCACTGGTATGTATCCATGGCATGATGTATGTTTTAAACAGCCATTCGCCTGGATGATGACCTGTCTAGGCATGACTCTTGATCTGGTGCAACAACTGGGCAATAAATTTCCACTAATCCATGGTAGAATCTCCATGATCCTATGCCTACTGCAAATGTAATGGACCTGTCTGCTGTGGATACATATCTTCAGTTTTTTGCACCAAACTGTGTGCTCCAAAATACTAGCGCCTGCATCAGGATTGTACTCTGTCATCAGATCTGCCACAGATTGCTGCCTATCCAGCTCTACAGACTGGCCAAGCCACTAACCTGCATGTTCTCTGATGATGTGCGGATGTGCAGCACCTTGTCACCTTATTCACAGTTTCATTTGTTGTGACTCGCCGATCTTTCAAAGTGCCGCTGCACAGTTACGCGCAACCTCTACATGTGGCGCTGTCTGCCAGCCATGCAGCAGCACCGCCACCTAAGCGGCCACCAGCCAGCGGCCACTAGACTTGGACTCTGTTATGATTTGTCTGTTAAAGTGTACACATGTCTTACTCTGTTTACTTGATCTGTGACTTTCATGTGTTGCATCTTCCTTGAAATATCTTTGTTCAATTTGAAGTTATAACAATTGGCAACGAGGATGGGATTTTTCTTTTCCATCGTTGACCCACATGTTTCCATGGCTACTTTAGAGCAACTATTGCAAGGTCTCATAGAACAGCAAATGCTTCTCACAAATGCGATTCGTGATTTCGTTGCGTTTGTCTCTACCTACTTTTCCTCCTTACGATGAGACGGCAGAAGACTGACTGATTACAAAAAACGTCTTTGACAGCACTTCTTGGCATTTCATGTCGCGGACAAACAAACATGTAAGTCTCTGTTCCTTTCATGGATTTCACCTCAAATGTATCGGTTGTTGTCACAATTGGCTCCTTTGAAAGATCCTGCGTCTCTGTCCTTTGCTGAAATGTGCTCACTTCTGTCTGTCTATTTTCAAAAGCAAATGCATGTGGTAGCCTTTCGTGTTGCCTTTTATCATTGTCAAAAACAACCAAATCAATCCTATCGCACTTGGGCTGCTGAACTTCACGGCCTCAGTAGAAAGTGTCAATTTGTTACTGAAGTTCACAAAGAATCCTACACCGATTCCATGGTACGGTATGCTATTATCCAATCGGCACCCGACAAAGAAGTAAGGCAACGTGCCCTTCAGTTGGCAAGTCTGACTTTAGATGAAGTCCTATCCATCGCTCAGTCTTTTGAAATTTCTCGCGCCGCAGGAGCGCAAATAGAGGCATGGGGCGATGTCGGGGAAATACAACCTCTGTGCGATGTTGACGAAGCGTGTGGCGTTTCCCCACCGGCCGACGTGACCGCAGTACGCTCCCAAGCGCAGCCTTGGCCTAACCATAAACAAACCTCTAAGAAACTGCAGCAAAACCCACGGCAACTTCCTTCATGTCTGCGGTGTTTTACGAAACATTCATGAGAAGATTGTTCACAACGTTGGGCCGTGTGTCACAAATGCAAAAAAAAGGGTCATGTGTCATTCGTTTGCAAATCTGACCGCATACATGATGTTCATGAACATGATGCTGATTCTGATTCTGTGTTGTCTGTCAATTGTACTTCTTCCCTTTCAGGGAAGTTATTCCTCACCGTCCAAATACTTGGTCGAGATGTTCGCATGCAGGTGGATACTGGTTCTGCTGCCACTATCATCAGTTCTCAGACATATCTTCAGTTGGGTTCTCCAATCCTGTCACCTGTCACTAGGCAATTACGGACTTACAATAAACAGAAGATTTCTCTCTTGGGACAATTTGATGCTGAAGTATCTTACAAATCTGTCGTTCGTACTGTTCCCTTATTTGTGGTCGACCATAGTAATGCGGAGAATCTTTTTGGTTTCGATGCCTTTCGCGTTTTTGGGTTCTCCATAGATGACTCCGTCAATATCATCTGTGATGCTATTCCTTATGCTCATTTGAACTCCTTTTTGACGACATTTTCGTCCCTTTTTTCTACTGGGTTAGGCTGTGCAAACGACTTTGAAGCTCATAGCATGCTCAAACCCACTGACTTGGAAGGTAGGAGGCGAGGTACTGGCGGAAGTAAAGCTGTGAGGACGGTGCGTTAGTCGTGCTTGGGTAGCTCAGTTGGTAGAGCACTTGCCCGCGAAAGGCAAAAGGTCCTGAGTTCGAGTCTCGGTCCGGCACACAGTTTTAATCTGCCAGGAAGTTTCAAGTTTCATCACCATGTTGTGATTTGAATCAGCATCAGCCGCCCTCCTCACCTTAACACAGCAGTAGACAGCTGCTCTACTAGTGATCCAGAAAAAATGAGCATATAGTATACTTCAGATCTGTGCAGGAATGGTTGTTTTCCTGTTCACTAGGGTTGTGTCCAGCTGTTCTTAAAATATCTGCCAGGAAGTTTCATATCAGCGCACACTCCGCTGCAGAGTGAAAATCTCATTCTGGAAACATGGTGATGGTCAAGTATAGGCAGAGGATATCAACAAAAATCTGTAACCATGCAGAAAGGGATAGGAAGTGTAATGTGTGGCCAGTCATCATAAGTGAAAGAGAAGGAGCAGAATTCCAAACAGTAGGACGCTGCTGACTTGTGGGAAAAGGAAGGATCCTCAAAGGTAGGGGACCGTTCCTGACAGAAAAGGCAGCCACGCAAGAGGCTGTAAACGGACAGTTGGTAGTGTACAGGGGTGACTTACCGGACATGTAATGTAGTCATGAAAATGTCAAGTGCATTTGGAAACTGGACAGCCTCTATGATGAATGACCAATAAACGGACATGGACTGATCTAATAATGGTTACTTGGAATGTACTAAGTCTTAATAGAGCAGGGGTACTCAGGAACATGGAAGACCAACTGAGAAAGTATCAAATAGAAATAGCATAGTTGCAGGAGATTAGGTGGTAGGAAACCTGCACATGGGATTCTGGTGACTACACAATGTTTGGCAACTCCAGTGGTTTAGCCAATCTTGGAACAGGTTCTTAGTACACAGGGCATGCAAGTCAGTGATTTTGAATTTTGTGTGCATAAATGGTAGGAAATGGCCACTGAGAATAAAAATAAAATCCTTCTATATGACACGTGAGTTGCACCCACATTCTAACTGGGGAAGCAAATGATGAGGTCAAAGACTCATTTTATGAACAGCTTGAAGACAGATATGATGCCGTATTGTAAAATGATGTGAAAGTGATTTTAGGTGGTATGAATGCCAAGGTGGGAAGAGAAACAGGGTTTAGACCAAATGTGGGAATGTACAGTCAAGATAAAGGGTTTAATAACAAAGGATTGTGGGTTGATTTTCCCATAAGCAAAAACCTCACTGAAAGCAGCACCATATTCCCACAAAGGAATAGCCATCAAGGAACGTGGAAATCTTTGTGTGAGGACACAGTCAACCAGATAGATCATGTGCTTACCCAAAGACGGTGTGGTTCAGACATTAAGGATGTTAAGGTGAGAAGGGTAGCTGATACTGATTCAGACCACTACGTGGTGATGGTCAAGTATAGGCAGAGGATACCAGCAAAAATCTATAACCACGCAGAGAGAGATAGGAAATATAATGTGGATCCAGTCACTACCAGTACATCAGTGAGAAAGACAGAGCAAAATTCCAAAGACAAGTGTATGAAGGGATGTGTGTGATTGCCATTGAGCAGGAAGCTAACCTTGAAGTACAGTGGCAGCTGATGGAAAGATCAAAACAACAGGCAGTGGAATAAAAGCTGAAACTGGAAAACAGAGTAATATGAAGTGAGTGGTATAATGATGACTGTGATAAGGTTATTGAGGAATTGCTTAACACAGGGAAGGAGATGCTGTTGTGAGATACATGGGCTGTCATACAAAATGATCAAGAAATGAGACTTTTGTATCTGCACAGGCATGTCGACACTGCTACTCTACACTGACAGCACAGGAACTTCATGAGTCGATAGTGGCTTGATAATAACCATGGAACAGAACCCCGTGAGAGGAAATGAAAACTCGCCATGTGAGTCAACCTATGGGCAACAGAAAGTCCAAAACCTTATAGAGACATGCACGGGAATAAAATCAACACATAGATGGTGCGGGTGGTGTTGACTGCATACTCGGCAGTAACACTAGACACATAGACCGAGGTGAGGTCCACAGTATATGAGCTTACTGTAAGCACCGGCCTGTCCAACTTATTGCCGACCTCAGGTATACACCTCCCATCAAGTGGAACTACTCATACTACATGCCACATGTGGCCTCCTTTGCAGGTGTCCACAAAATTCTGCTGCACTACCCACACCAGCTTCTCTGTCTCCATTGTGATAGCCACTGAAAAGGCCTCTTATGGCTGAAAATAGCCAGACCTGGACCATGGCCTTCACCGCTACCTTCACTGGAAGGATATGGAGACCGAGCAATGGGGGTCCACTGGCAGCAATGGAGGCAAGGGGTGAGGCAGAGGAGGAGGAGGAGGGCGGATCAGAATCCATGGGGCTACATTGGCAGGTGCAGTAGCAAGCCCCACTGGGGCCCAAGTTTACAGGCAACAGGAGGACAATAGAGAGTGCAGCAATGGGGAGGCACAACATAACAAGTGGGGGCTTGCACCATGCCAATATCGACCAACCCTGTTTCCTTGCTGACCAGAAGACCACAGTGGTGATGTCCCAACAGGGTGCAGATGCAGCTGATTTGCATGGCAGGTCAGCTGCTCCCTACTAACATCCACCACATACAACTGCCGTTTTTTGCTGCCTACCACAACATGCAGCAGCCGCTTCTGCTACTGGCGGAAGGACCATGTCCAAATGGCAGCCTCAGGAGGAAAATGCAATGGGCCACAGTGATCAGGGTTAGCCATTCAAGGTGCAACAAATCCATGAAGCCCCCGCAACTGGCACTCGTGCAAGTGTTCTGCTGGACTGCACCTATTGATACTGACTTCTTCATTTTGGTTTGGAGAGTATGTGTGAAGCATTTCACTTCTGAGTTAGAAGCTGGGTGAGACAGAGTGGTAGTCAGATGCTGGATACAGTTGTAAATACAAAAGTCTTCAAACTCTCGCAACATAAATTAAGTGCCGTTATTGGACACAAGGGTCCCAGGGAATCCCTCAGTGGCAAAAGTAACAGACAGTGTACAACCAGTGGCAGTCTACAATGTGGAGGACAGCGTGGTTGCATACAGGAAATTGAACAATGTGTCAACCATCAATAACTACATGCTATCCAGAAGCAGACCTGCATAACTGACATGCACCCTGTCCGTAGGGTGTTCCAGGATTGGCCAAGTAGAAAACTGGTGTGGCAATGCAGCCTGTTGTGTGCACATCCTTGCAAGCCTGCCCTGATGTTCGATGTCACAATTAATCACCATCCAGTAGATGTGATGTCGTGCCAGTACTTACAAATGAGTCATAATCCAGTGCTGTAATTTGTTCCTGAAATTCAGCTTAACTGCAACAAGTACAGATGTACTATACTCTGTTCATCATAAGAATCATAAGAATAAACCTGATGTAAACATTACACTATGTATTCTTCTGCATTGAATCTCATTGGATTTTGTTTCACATGGAGTGTAAGCCAAGCTGTGTCCAGTACAGTCAAGTACAATCACAGGGATATGTTTTGTGCTGTGCTACACACATATAGACTGAGCGATAATGTTGGACAACAGCCTTACTGGCACTCTAAACTTGGACGGCACTGGTCAGCCAGCTGGTCCAAATAACCTGCAATGATTTGAGCAGTTGCAGTTCAGACGTAAAAAGAGATGACCAAAGAAACAATATAACTTTGAATGTCATTTAATTTTTAATGAGAATGAAATAATATTCGGCAAAACTCCAACACTACTACAAGCTTCTTAGGTGACCAGATGGAAAGCATAAAGTGCTCTCATTCTCACCTAACATAGTATTCTAATTACAAACAAGAGTGATGAAAATTCCTAACTCATACACAGGGTAATTTTCCTGAGCAAGCAATGCACAAACATACCACAGGGATTTCACCATTTTGTTGAATACTGAAGCCACTGAAGGTATTAATTACAGTCAGTTGTCAGGTAATCTCTTAGTTTTTTCCTTATCCGAATCCAAGAAATACATATAAGTTCTGGACTATCATCTGCTATGTCAATAACTAGTCAATCAATAGGAGAATCCACGAAGCAACCCAGGCACCGAATTGTCTCCCCTTCTTTTATGACGTGCCATTCTCTATCCCCCTGCCACAGACCCAAGTGGAATGATCGTCTTGAAGGTGGAATGATGAAAATAAAATTTTTAAGCATTTTTTCATTTTTGAGGTAATAATCACTGAAGAAATATTTTACTACACTTATTTAAAATGATTGCATTACTGCACTGAATTTGTACAGAAGTCATATTGTAGTAATATTCACATTATTTTATATTATTAGCAACACACTCATGCATGTCCGCAGTTTCTACTGAGAAATTCATTAGTGGAGTAAGAGTTGGCCACCAATAAATGCTTTAGGCTCCTCTTAAACTGAACTTTATAGGTAGTTAAACCTTTTATTGCTCCTGGAAAGTTATTGAAAATTTATGTTCCTGAATAGTGGACACATATTGGAGCAAAGGAAGTGTCTTTAAACCTTTGTGAAGATTATTCTTACTTCTAATATTGGTTCCATGAACTGAGCTGTCGGTTTGAAAAAGAGACACATTTTCATTCTCAATTTAATTGAGGAATAAGTACATTGTGAAGCAGTAATTCTGCGTATACGTCTACATCTGTACTCTGCAAACCACCATGAGGTGCATGACAGGGTACGTACCACTGTACCAGTTATTAGGGTTTCTTTCCATTCCATTAAGTTACGGAGTGCAGGAAGAATGATCGTTTGAACGCCTCTGTGCATGCAGCAGTTATTCTTATCTTATCCTCACGATCCCTGTGTGAGCGATGAATAGGAGGCTGTAGTATATCCCTAGTGTAATAATTTAAAACTGGTTCTTGAAACTTTGATAATAGATTTTCTCAGGATAGTTTATCCCTGTCTACAAGAGTCTGCCATTTCAGTTCCTTCAGTATCTCTGTGATACTCTACCATGGATTACACAAACCAATAACCATTCATGCTGCCCTTCTCTGTATATGTTCAAGATGCCCTGTGAGTTCTATCTGGTACGGGTCCCACACACTTGAGCAATATCCTAGGATAGATCACACAAGTGATCTCCAGTATTCTGCCAATAAACCTGCTTTTTCCATGACTGAACCTAGGTGATCATTGCATTTCATATCCTACAAAGTGTTAAACTCAGGTGTTTGTATGAGTTGGTCTATTTCAACAGTGACCCATTGATGTTATAGTTGTAGGATACTACTCTTTTTCCTTTTGTGAAGTGCAAAGTTTTACATTTCTGACCATTTAGAGCAAGTTGCCAATCTCTGCACCATGTTGTAATCTTATCAAGATCTGACTAAATATTTATGCAGCTTCTCTCGGGTACTACTTCATTATGATAACTGCATCATCAGCAAAAAACCTAATTTTACTATTGTCTTCAAGGTTATTAATATAGAACATGAACAGCAAGAGTCCCAACACACTCCCCTGGGGCACACCTGAAATTACATCTACATCTGATGATGACTCTCCATCAGAGAACGAGCACCAGTTTTGCCATGACTTTATGGCCTGCCGAAGATACATAAGGAGAATGTTCCACTTTGCCCTATCATCAGTAATATAGGTGCCCCAACATACACCTAGCTAAACATCTGGCTTCCCTTCTGAGTCCCATGGTGGGGAAATGTGAACACCGTATTCAAAACTCAGAAGATTTCATACAGAGACTGAAGAACCTGCACATTGAATCCACCGATTTACTAGTGAGTTCGATGTGGTTTCTTTGTTCACACGAGTGCCTCTGATGGACTCATTACAACTCGTAGGAGCTAAGCTGGAAGAGGACATCTTACACTTTTTCAAACACATGCTTACCTCGACTTACTTGTTAGTCAACAACCAGTATTTTGAGCAGACTGGCGGTGTTGCTATGGTAGCCCTCTGTCTCCCATAGTAGCTAATCTTTTATGGAGGATTTCGAGGACAAAGCACTTTAGACGGCAGTTTTGAAACTCAAATGTTTTTGGAGATATGTAGATGATTCGTTTGTGGTATGGCTGCATGGGACAGCAACGCTTCCTTCTTTTATGGAACATCTGAACTCCCTCCACCGAAGCATCTGTTTTACCATGGAGGTAGAGAAAGATGGTGAGCTCCCATTTCTGGATGTTTTGGTTCGTAGAAAAGGAGACAGCTCTTGGATCACAGTGTGTTGCGGAAGCCTATGCACACAGACTTGTATTTACAAGCTACGAGCTGTCATCATCCCTCTCAGCGCAGCAGTTTATTATGGACGCTAGTGCATAGGGCTAGAGCCATCTCATCAGGACGGCTTATCGGCAGAGCTAGCCATCTCCGCTCTGTGTTTGCCCAGAACAGGTACTCGAGAAGCAGATCTGGAACGCATTTCGTCCAGCACACTCCAAACCTCAAGAAAGCTGAAGAAGCAGAGAACACAACAGGGTTGGTTTTTCTACTGTATGTCTGTGGCGTGTCTTTTAAGATTGCCAGAATTTTCAAGAAAGACCGAATTAAATGTGTTTTCTGGCCTCCAGCTACGAGTGCAATCAATGCTGGGCTCTGTTAAAGACAACCTTAGCCTGAGGAGACCAGGAATAAGTAAAATCCCGTACCACTGTGGGAAGTCTTATATTGGCCAGACGTGTCATATGGTTAAAGACAGAAGCAACAAACATAAAAGTCAACGATGTTGGGTCAGCCAGAGAAATCTGCGGTTGCTGAACACTGCCTTGACACGGAACAAGGCATGAACTATGAAGAAACCGAGATCCTCTCGTATGCTTCCACATACTGGGACTCCATCATCAAGAGGCGGTCGAAATACGTATAAGCAGTGACCTAATAAACAGAGACCGGGTTTCACCTGAGCAAAGCTTGGAGCCAGCCTTGGCGGCACTAAGGAATCGTCAGCAGCAGATTAGCAACTGCATCGAGTCAACGCAGATGGAAACTTAGTGCAGATGCTGAAATTGTGCGCCAACACCTTGCGCACGCGAATGGGGTCCGTCGCTCCCGGCCGCATTTTCCTGCGCCGTGGCGTGCTTCCGCAGACCGCGACCCGTTTCTCAGCAGAGGGCTCTGGTATTCGACACCGTTTACGATTGGTCTTCGATGACATTATGCCCCCGCTGGCACCTACGCTGTTCTAGAAAGCTAACATATAAATTGGTGAGCTTCTCAGCGACTCGACAGTAGCACCTGAAGATGGCGGGCAGTTGTCTCGCTGACATATTGTGCGGTTTTTACAATATTATCCGGTGTAATTCCCGGGAACCTATCAAGCAGATGCAGTGCCGGTAAAGCCTCAAACAGCACACACTGTTTTCTATTAAAAAGATAGGATGTGAATCATGAGCCTGCTACTCCTGTTACCCCACAATATTTTAACTTTTGTGTAAGGATATCATGCTTAACACCATCAAAAGCTTTAGCAGGTCACAGAATATTCCAAGTGGTAATAACTTGTGATGTGAGAAAAGTGCAAGTTGGATTCACGTGATCATTGTTTTCAGAAACCATAGTTGGAATTGAGAAAATTTTTCTTTGTGGACAAAGATCCATTTCAAATGAAGAGTTGATAGCTGGAGTTGACAACTATTTTTCAAGCCTGGAGGAAACTCATTTTTGAGACAGGATCACGGCACTGGAACATCATTGGACCAAGTACATTGATCTACAAGGAGACTACATTGGGGGGGGGGGGGGGGGGGAGGAGATCAGTTGCTTTTTTTCTGTTCCGTTCCGAGAACTTTTCAAACCACCTTCATAGTTTATCATGGCACTCCGTAGTTCCGTAAATGTACCTCTGCAAGATGTTCTCCTGGAAAACTTCATCTTGACTTGGTGAGTTACCCCAGAAAACAATCCCAAATGACATTATGAAATTAATGTAAGCAGAGTATGTCAGCTTTTCATTTTTATGTCCACTATAGCTGACAGCATTTGCATTGCAAATAGAGGTTTGTTTAGGCAATTCAGCAATTTTGTGGTGTGCTCCTCCTAGTTTAATTTATTATTGAGCTATAATCCCAAGAATTTAACACACTCACTTCTTTTGTCTGTTTGTCATATTTTAGGCATATACTGACAGGAAACCTCGTACTAGTAGTGTGTTTTTCAAAGTTTAGTGACAAAAGAATTGGCTAGGAACCCATTTATAATATCCCTGAAAATTTCATCAACCAATCTTTCTAAGACTACACTTGATGTGCTATGTATTCCAATGTTTATATTATCTGCAAACAAAACAAACTCGGCATCTGGTAATGTGACTGATGAAAGGTCATTGATATACACAAGAAAAAGCAAGGGCTGTAAAATGGAACCTTATGGGATGCCACATGTAATTAATTCCCAGTTTGATGATGCCTGATAGCTTAATTTGTGTCTCTTCCTAATTGCATTCTTTGTTTCCTGTCAGAGTTATAGAAATTGAACTATTTTGCAGCATTTTCTGTTACACCATAATATCCTAATGTACTTAAAAGGAGACTGTAATTTACACAGGTCACAAAATATACCTGCAGCCTGTAATTTATTGTCTGAAGAATTACACTATTTGAAGATAGTCTCAATACTATAATTTGTTAGAAATCCAAAATGAGACTTTGAGAATATATTATTTGTTGTTGGATGGTAAGAAGCATAAGTGTATTATCTTTTCTAAAATTTCTAGAATGCTGGCAAAAGTGAAATTGGACATAAATTTGATGTTTTTTTTTTTTATCTCCTTTCTTAAACAAAGGCTTAACATCAGCATATGTCAACCATTCAGGAAATGTTCCACAATTGAACAACTGGTTACTACACTCAGAAGCATACTCTTTAATTAACGTTGTTGATATTTTATCATAACCACAAGATTTTTTGTTTGTTTTAAGGATTTTATGGTGGACCTTACTTCTGCTTTGTTAGTGAGGGTCATATTCATGTTAGTGAAGTTATATGTACTGTCTTATCTGAGGTACTCCGTGGCAGTGTCACTGACCTGACAACCCCATCTTTTAACAGTTATGAAATGTTTGTTGAAAAGTTTTGCATCAGTGCACTCACCTGTTAGCAATGTATCATTTACTCTTAATGCTGTTTGCCCTTCTTCAGTTTCTCCTTCACTATATCCCATATTATCTTTATTTTGTCATCTGATGTGCTTATCTTTTTCTTGTAATGTATTTGGTTTGACACCCATATTACTAACTTTAATATTTTACACTATGTCTTGTAACGTGCTACAGCATCAACATCATAACAGTGTCTGACTGAATAAAGTTTACCTTTTGTTTTACACAATACCTTTACTCCTTGAGTAATCCAAGGTTTCTTTGTAGACTTTATTCTAATCTGGGTTAGTTCTTGGGGAAAACAATGTTCAAATAAGATAAGTGCTTTTTTTATTAATAAAAGTGTTATATTTTTCATTCATCCCAGTAATGCTGTATACATCATTCCAGTTCATGTCTTTGAGGAGTGTCCTAAAATAATTAATTTTTGTCTTACTGCCCAGCCTCTTGAATTCAGATTTAATAGATTTTATATCCTGTTCAGTATTTACATTGAACAAAATGAAACTCCAGTCACGGCCTGAAAGGCCATTGACTATTGGCTTTGTAATATAGTTTTGTTCATTAAACCTTTTATAAATATACTGTCAATGGCTGTTTGTGAGCAATTAGCAGCCCTAGTTGGGAAGTTTGCAGTAGGAATTAAGGTGAATGATACTGTTACTGACTCTAATAGATTCTTGCACAGAGTGTTTTTAAGAAAATCTGCATTAAAGTCACCAGCAGCCACTATTCTTTGTTTTGTTGTTTGTTAAATAGGCCAGTAGAGCTTCAGGCGATTTATAAACAGATTAAAATTACCTCCAGATGCTCGATGTACACTTATTATTATGAAGCATTTATTATGAAATTCTGCTTTGGTTGCACATGCTTCCATATGCTGCTCTAGGCAAGATTTATGATGTCTGTTTTCTTAAATTTATGACAACTCCTAACGAATGTGGCAACTCCTCCTTTCTCCATTTCTACTCTGCAAAAGTTAGATGCTAACCTAAATTCTGTAACACTTGACACATTAATACCAGTGTCACATGATCGCAGTTGGATTTGATGGCTCTAATTCATCAATGTAAGTAATTAGTTCATTAATTTTACTTTTTAGTCCTCGAATATTTTGATGCAATAAAGAGAGCTAACATTCCCAAGTGACTCAGTTAAATTTGGGTAGAAGTAAGATTTCTGCTGATTGCTTAAAATTTTTAATCAACATCTGTTTGTGCAGATGCAATATGCCAGAATTATTTGTTTGGTCTCTTTCTCAGACTGAAAGTTTTGTTTCAATCTTAACATTTCTTAAATATGGATTCTTTTCGCCCTTCCTATCCAAACAACAACGTTAAGTTGAAATACAGGAATAGATTTCCATATCTGAAACTTTGTATGGATCCTTCCCACCAACACCAGCTTTTCTGAACTGCGTAGTTCGGTTTGCCTGCAATACATCCTACGTTCCTGTAACCCTCCTGGTCTCACCCATCCAGCCCCTCCCTGTTCCCACTCCAGCACTACACAGCCATCACTTCACTGCCACACCAGTCTTTTAATTTTATTTTTATTTCTCTCCCTTCCTCTACTTCCCCCCCCCCCCCCCCCCCCCCCCCCCCCTGTTCCCACCATCTCTCCTGCCCTCCGTCTAAACTGCAGCACTTCACTGTCTGCCACCCTCACCATACTATCCCTCCCCCTCCCCACCCCAGCCTCCTCCTTACCCCCACCTAGTCTCGACTCTCATCATGCATTGGTGCTGCTGCTCGCAGTGTGGTTTCAGTTATCTGAGACTGCAGACGTGTGTGCAAGTTGCGTTTGCGTGTGTGTGTGTGTGTGTGTGTGTGCGTGTGTGTGTGTGTGTGTGTGTGTGTGTGTGTGTGTGTGTGTGTGTTTGTGTCTATTGCTGACAAAGGCCTTAATGGCTGAAAACTATAACTGTGTGAATCTTTTTATTGTGTCTGTCACGACTCAGCATCTCCGCTGTATGGTGAGTAGCAATTTTTCTTCTCTAAAATTGTTACATTTCATCCTGGATTTTCCATTGTTTGAAACTGTTATTTGTCATCAGACAGGCCTGTGACGAAAATGGCACCGATAGTCAGTGACTTCTCATAGTCTTGATTCTAAAACCTGCAAGAGAATCAAGAGCTGTGCAAGGGTGGGTAAATGAATTATATAAATTATGTTATATTTATTATATAAATCTATGAGAAGAAATAGGTAGGTGCATGGAAGTGTGGGTCGATCCGGGGAGCGTACTTGAATTGCTTAAGTGTAAGATATCTAGTTGCGAAAAGCAGGATATCTTTGTTTGAGGCCCAATCTAGCACAAATTTTCATGTGTTGCGTTTGTTAGTACATATATACCTATTATAGGTAAGTTTAATTTCTGCAATAAATTTCAATATTTGAAACTGTAGTTCATCATCAAATATAAATATATACCATAGTGTGATGCATGCGACAACTGGAGTATGCAAGGGTGCAACTCCAGGAGGACAACCAGTTGTCAGCATTACTTCTCTCTGGCAAGTGTGAGGATACCCCGGACAACGTTGAGTCATTCATGTGGGAGAGAAAACTAAGACCAAGTTAGCTCCACACCCAAAGATACACGCTCTAGCCAAATTAACTCGACTGCTGTAATAAATTTTGGTAAAGCGAGTCAGCGGTCATGGCATTCACAACCTTTTGCGCTGTCAATGGAAAATCTGACAGTGTTTGCTATAAGGCATCATCCAGTGTGAACAAGAGAGCCTCCTGCTGATAGAACTCAGATTGGGCCCACCAGTAGCGGTGATAGTGGATCAGCATTGGTGTGCTGGGTAGTGAAGTGGTAACAAATTTCATACCAATAGTTACTGAGAGAGAGGGCTCACCACTGCAGTTGGTGGGCAAAACTTGGAATGAGGGCCATATAAGGAAACCACCAGCCTTGTATAAGAAAATGTGAAACTTTCTAACCCCAACAATAATAGCTAGTGCATCCTTTTTCACCTGTCAATAATCATGCTGCACAGTGGGAAGCACTGTCAAAGTGTACATGATAGTCTGTTCGGTGCCATCTGTGTTCCAAAGGGACAGAACTGGACCATTTTCATACTGGGATGCATCATAGGCCAGTGTTGCAGGTTTACTCAGTGTAAAAGAAGCCAGACAGGGAGCAGAGCACAGACACTGCTTGAGAGACTGAAGAACTCATTGACATTCTGCTGACCAGACAAATGTCCTTCTTGCAAAGTTGGTTAAGAGGAAGCAGATGTGCATGGCATGGGAAATGAACTGGCCATAATATGAAATCTTACTCAAAATGAGTGCAGCTTCTTCAGATTCTTGAATGACAACAGGTTGCAATGGCTGTGATGTGGTCACTTGCTGAGACAAGGCCATCTTTGCTAAGTACACATCATGAAAAATATACCTTTGGGGAGAAAAAAACTGCACTTTCCCAGCTTGCAACAGAGGCCAGTCTTCAGGGGGTGTGGGAAAACTGCCTCAAGATTTTTGTAAATGCTTCTCTCTTGTAGGGCCCATAACCCAGGTGTCATCAAGGTAACTGACGCAACAGGAAATTTTCTGAATCAACTGCTCCAAATACCATTGATATATTCTCGAGCAAGACTTAAGAAAAGTTTAGACATATTCATAGGATTTGTCGACCCTGAAAAAGCATTCAACATTGTAAAATGGTGCAAAATGTTCGAAAGTCTGAGAAAAATAGGGCCAAGCCATAGGGAGAAATGGGTAGTGTAAAATATGTACAGGAGTCAAGACGGAATAATAAGAGTGGAAGACCAAGAATGAAATGCCTCGATGGTGTGTACATACAAAGTTTGCCAAGGTAATACCATTCCTGATGTCCAGGCAGAGCTTCAAGGAATCCTCAGAACCTTAGGCCCCCTACAAAACCTTTCACCTGACTCCATCAACCTCCTGACCCCACCAACACCCCACACTCCTACCTTCTACCTACTTCCTAAAATTCACAAACCCAATCATCCCGGCCGCCCCTTTGTAGCTGGTTACCAAGCCCCCACAGAACTTATCTCTGCCTACGTAGATCAACACCTTCAACCCATTGCATACAGTCTCCCATCCTTCATCAAAGACACCAACCACTTTGTCGAATGCCTGGAATCCTTACCCAATCCGTTACCCCCAGAAACCATCCTTGTAACCATTGATGCCACTTCCTTATACACAAATATCCCGCACGTCCAGGGCCTCGCTGCGATGGAGCACTTCCCTTCACGCCGATCACCTGCCACCCTACTTAAAACCTCTTTCCTCATTACTTTAGCCAGCTTCATCCTAACTCACAACTTCTTCACTTTCGAAGGCCATACATACCAACAATTAAAGGGAACAGCCATGGGTACCAGGATGGCCCCTCGTACGCTAACCTATTTATGGGTCGTTTAGAGGAAGCCTTCTTGGTTACCAGGCCAGCCAACCCAAAGTTTGGTACAGATTTATTGATGACATCTTCATGATCTGGACTCACAGTGAAAAAGAACTCCAGAATTTCCTCTCCAACCTCAACTCCTTTGGTTCCATCAGATTCACCTGGTCCTACTCCAAATCCCATGCCACTTTTCTCGACGTTGACATCCATCTGTCCAATGGCCAGCTTCACACATCCGTCCACATCAAACCCACCAACAAGCAACAGTACCTCCATTATGACAGCTGCCACCCATTCCATATCAAACGGTCCCTTCCCTACAGCCAAGGTCTTCGTGGCAAATGAATCTGCTCCATTCCTGAATCCCTGAACCATTACACCAGCAACCTGAATACAGCTTTCTCATCCCGCAACTACCCTCCTGACCTGGTACAGAAGCAAATAACCAGAGCCACTTCCTCATCCCCCAAACCCATAACCTCCCACAGAAGAACCCCAAAAGTGCCCCACTTGTGACGGGATACTTTCCGGGACTGGATCAGGTTCTGAATGTGGCTCTCCAGCAGGGATACGACTTCATCAAATCCTGCCCTGAAATGAGATCCATCCTTCATGAAATCCTCCCCACTCCGCCATCCACCTAACCTTCATAACCTCTTGGTTCATCCCTATGAAATCCCCAAACCACCTTCCCTACCCTCTGGCTCCTACCATTGTAACCGCCCACGGTGTAAAACCTGGCCCATGCACCCTCCTACCACCACCTACTCCAGTCCTGTAACCCGGAAGGTGTACACGATCAAAGGCAGAGCCACGTGTGAAAGCACCCACGTGATTTACTAACTGACCTGCCTACACTATGAAGCTTTCTATGTGGGAATGACCAGCAACAAACTGTCCATTCACATGAATGGACACAGTATAATGGTCCCTAGTCGTATATATTGCTATAATCGCACTATTTCAGTCCTATTTACGGAGCTTGTTAGCACTTGATGTTAGGTTGGCGCCATTAAAATGCATTGTGGTAATCGCTGCTGCTTGCTGGATTGCTGCTGTGTCTCGATGCTAATGCTAGCTCTAAATCTGGTTGTCTAGGGGTAAAAAGATGAGGTCCTGTGTTTTTGATGTGCTTTTGATGATAAATAATGAGCAAAACCAGCAAATATTTAAACTTCAAATATTTATTACTCTGGTGGCCATCTTAATTCCACCGTCCACCAAAGACAATGACACAGCACAAAGTAGCACTTCTTTTACATGTTCTTTGCAATGTTTATCCACCTCGAACAATAACACACATACACTTTACCAATGTGACATTCAGACTCCGCTCCCGACCCTTCTTGCTGCTTGTATTTATAACCTTGTCAAAGAACTACTAAAAAGAGATACAGTTTATAAGTCACATGTACATCTGTTATCACAATTTGTGCAGAAAAGTTATTAATTTATATTGAGTGACATAATTTAACAGGTTATTAAAATGACAGACAGATTTGTTGACTTGACAGAATAATTCTTTGTTACAAAAAGGCCGTTTTTTTGTTTTTTAGAAGTTTGTTAATTGACTTCTCTAATTTGCATAAATAAGTAAATAACATGAATTATTAAGAATTACATTGCTTTTCGTCTAAAATAGGAGTGTTTGTGTGAATACTGAGTGAAAATGGTCCTAGTGAAGAAATAGGTGTCACTGGGTGATTTTTATTTAAGGAGATCCAAAATACCTAAGTTGGCCACTATTTTTCGTACGTCATATTAATTATTTAAGATGAACTTAGAGTTTTTACATGATGACATTTGCTGTTATCAGTGATCAAGTGATATTAACTTTTGTGTGGGTCAGTTATTCAGTATAATTTAATGGGTTGACTGTTTATGGAGACATGTTATGCAATCATTGTTAACATACACAATAACTTTTCTATAATCATAAATACTTGTTAAACTGGTTAAATTTGGAGGGTATCGCATACTTCGGTAAAGTAAAGCCTTTAATAGGTTCCGTTACAACAGGCAGACAGTATTTGTTGGTAATGAGGATCACCCTGTGGCTAAACATGCCTTGGTGCACGGTCAGCACATCTTGGCACAGTGTTACACCATCTGGGTTATCTAGATACTTCCCACTGACGCCAACCTATCAGAACTCTGGAGATGGGAACTTGCTCTTCAATATATCCTCTCTTCCCGTTACCCACCAGGCCTCAAGCTCTGCTAATTTCAAGTTGCCGCCGCTCATACCTCACCCGTCATTCAACAACATCTTTGCCTCTGTACTTCAAGCCCCGACTGACACCTCTGCCCAAACTCTTTGCCTTTACATATGTCTGCTTGTGTCTGTATATGTGCAGATGGATATGTGTGTGTGTGTGCGCGAGTGTATACCTGTCCGTTTTTCCCCCTAAGGTAAATCTTTCCGCTCCCAGGATTGGGATGACTCCTTACCCTCTCCCTTAAAACCCAAATCCTTTCGTCTTTCCCTCTCCTTCCCTCTTTCCTGACGAGGCAACCGTTGGTTGCAAAAGCTAGAATTTTGTGTGTGTGTTTGTGTTTGTTTGTGTGTCTATCAACGTGCCAGCGCTTTTGTTTAGTAAGTCACATCATCTTTTTTTTTTTTTAGATATATTTTTTCCCACGTGGAATGTTTCCCTCTATTATATTCATATCATTAATTTGAACCCAACAATTACGTTTGTTATTGTCACTGTTGCATTTCGAAATCTCTTCTGTTGTCTTATTTTCTCTTTTTGGTTTTGCCAGTAGTTTCACTTTGTATTCACCTTCTCCTTTTCACCGTAATCTACTATACAATTTTATCCCTCCTACATATACTCAATAATACGTCACCCACTTCCAAACCATAACCAAAATAATTTTTTTCTGCTTTCAACACTACCGCTGCTATGAAATCCACCGTTTCTAGTCCACAAACAGTTCCTTTCACCTATTAAACAACCATTTCGTCTAGTTCTGATAACTTTCGCTTTATTTCCATTTCCGTTTTTCGCACATCACCGATAATTTTTAGCCGCTTCCCACAGGTTTTAACGTCATTATTTCTTCGCCAGAGTATTGTTAGCCTCATTTTCATAATCTGCCACCACAAAACCACTCCTTTTAATACATTTACACGCAGTTTTTTCGAAATTTTCCCGAATTTCTCCATCCTTTAACGTGTTTTGGCGGCAACACAACCACCTAACCTTTGTGCACATCGTTGTCTACCAACCCAAGTTCACCACAGGATCAACATAGCCCAGCTTTAACCAACACTTTTTCGCCTTTTTTCACAACAGATCTCCATTTACTTTCTCCAGTTATTTTCATTTTCATATCAACCTCATGTTACACTTTCCAACTTCTAATACCATGTCACCCTCACAACACCCCCACAACATCCACATTAAGTTTTATTTACATTCCCTCCGCAAACATGCCTTCACCCTAGCCAGATTACGCTCGCATATTTTATTTTCTCAGGCTTGTCTGACATTTGGCATTACCCCCAAAGGCCTCACACTTAAAGTTCCCATCTCTGGCTGCAACCCTTCTTTCCATCAGTCCCTATACCAGTTCCAAACTGAACAATCCATTGCCCTCACCCACCTAATCCTTCACCTACACATCAACTCAGCCAATGAACACACCCGTCAACTCCTATCCTTAATAAAAGTCCTCAATCTTTCCTCTCCCACATCCACACCGGCTGTTCAGAGCATCCTCCTACAGGCCAACCACAAATTAGAACAGCATGCCACACTTCACCTCAAAAAACTATCCAATATCCTGGTTTCCCACCTCCGGAAAGGCAACTCACTCACCCTTCACAACCTTTCCAGCAAACCTCAACCTCCTCTCATTGCACACAAACCCAGTCTATCCCATCTACTCAATCTCCCACTTCCAGCTCTACTCCCTCCAAAACCTCAAAATTCCAATCAACACAGTCTGGTACCACAACACCCTAATTCAGTAGTTAACCTTTCCTCCAAACCTCTCTCCCAATCCGAAACCTCTGTCCTATCCAAAGGCCTCACCTTCAGCCCCACTCCCAGATTCAATCAAACAGCCCTCGTCAAAGATTTACTGTCTTACACTCGTACTCTCTGCTGGAAGTATCACTTTGCCACGAAGAAAAATGATCCTAATCCTACCCCTAATGATCCAACTCCCCAAGACACTATCCAAATTGAACTCTGCCTGGAACAGTTCTGTCCTCCATCACAGCGGGACCCACCTCCTCTTCCTCAAAATCACCCTCTCCAAACCTTCCAGGAATTCCTGACTTCCAGCCTTGCCTCTCAATCCTTCTTAAAAAAACATTAATCCTACTCCCAACATCACCACTGCTGAAGCCCAGGCTATCCGTGATCTGAAGGCTGAACGGTCCATCGTCATTCTTCCGGCGGACAAGGGTTCCACGACCGTGGTACTTGGTCGTCGGGAGTATGTGGCTGAGGGACTGCGTCAGCTTTCAGACAACACCACATACAAAGTTTGCCAAGGTAATCCCATTCCTGATGTCCAGGCGGAGCTTCAAGGAATCCTCAGAACCTTAGGCCCCTACAAAACCTTTCACCTGACTCCATCAACCTCCTGACCCCACCGACACCCCGCACCCCTACCTTCTACCTTCTTCCTAAAATTCACAAACCCAATCATCCCGGCCGCCCCATTGTAGCTGGTTACCAAGCCCCCACAGAACGTATCTCTGCCTACGTAGATCAACACCTTCAACCCATTACATACAGTCTCCCATCCTTCATCAAAGACACCAACCACTTTCTCGAACGCCTGGAATCCTTACCCAATCCGTTACCCCCAGAAACCATCCTTGTAACCATTGATACCACTTCCTCATACACAAATATCCTGCACGTCCAGGGCCTCACTGCGATGGAGCACTTCCCTTCACGCCGATCACCTGCCACCCTACCTAAATCCTCTTTCCTCATTACCTTAGCCAGCTTCATCCTGACCCACAACTTCTTCACTTTTGAAGAGCAGACATACCAACAATTAAAGGGAACAGCCATGGGTACCAGGATGGCCCCCTCGTACGCCAACCTATTCATGGGTCGCTTAGAGGAAGCCTTCTTGGTTACCCAGGCCTGCCAACCCAAAGTTTGGTACAGATTTATTGATGACATCTTCATGATCTGGACTCACAGTGAAGAAGAACTCCAGAATTTCCTCTCCAACCTCAACTCCTTTGACCACTTTCTTTGATGTTGACCTCCACCTGTCCAATGGCCAGCTTCACACGTCCGTCCACATCAAACCCACCAACAAGCAATAGTACCTCCATTATGACAGCTGCCACCCATTCCACATCAAATGGTCCCTTCCCTACAGCCTAGGTCTTCGTGGCAAACGAATCTGCTCCAGTCCAGAATCCCTGAACCATTACACCGGCAACCTGAATACAGCTTTCTCATCCCGCAACTACCCTCCCGACCTGGTACAGAAGCAAATAACCAGAGCCACTTCCTTAACCCTTCAAACCCAGAACCTCCCACAGAAGAACCACAAAAGTGCCCCACTTGTGACAGGATACTTTCCGGGACTGGATCAGACTCTGAATGTGGCTCTCCAGCAGGGATACGACTTCCTCAAATCCTGCCCTGAAATGAGTTCCATCCTTCATGAAATCCTCCCCACTCCACCAAGAGTGTCTTTCCTCCATCCACCTAACCTTCGTAACCTCTTAGTTCATCCCTATGAAATCCCAAAACCACCTTCCCTACCCTCTGGCTCCTACCCTTGTAACCGCCCCTGGTGTAAAACCTGTCCCATGCACCCTCCCACCACCACTTACTCCAGTCCTGTAACCCGGAGGGTGTACACGATCAAAGGCAGAGCCACGTGCGGAAGCACCCACGTGATCTACCAACTGACCTGCCTATGCTGTGACGCATTCTATGTGGGAATGACCAGCAACAAACTGTCCATTCGCATGAATGGACACAGGCAGACAGTGTTTGTTGGTAATGACGATCACCCTGTGGCAAAACATGCCTTGGTGCACGGCCAGCAGATCTTGGCACAGTGTTACACCGTCCGGGTTATCTGGATACTTCCCACTAACACCAACCTATCCGAACTCTGGAGATGGGAACTTGCTCTTCAATATATCCTCTCTTCCCGTTATCCACCAGGCCTCAATCTCCGCTAATTTCAAGTTGCCGCCACTCATACCTCACCTGTCATTCAACAACATCTTTGCCTCTGCACTTCCACCTCGACTGACATCTCTGCCCAAACTCTTTGCCTCTGTATATGTCTGCTTGTGTCTGTATATGTGTGGATGGATATGTGTGTGTGTGCGAATGTATACCCGTCCTTTTTTCCTCCTAAGGTAAGTCTTTCCGCTCTCGGGATTGGAATGACTCCTTACCCTCTCCCTTAAAACCCAAATCCTTTCGTCTTTCCCTCTCCTTCCCTCTTTCCTGACGAGGCAACCATTGGTTGCGAAAGCTAGAATTTTGTGTGTGTGTTTGTGTTTGTTTGTGTGTCTATCAACGTGCCAGCACTTTCATTTCGTAAGTCACATCATCTTTGTTATACTCACATGGGAAGTATTTTATTTTTTAAAAAATATAATCTACACCAGTTGAAAATGTTAAAAGTTCTATGTGCAGTACTTCAAGATCTAATAAAATTGGTAATTTTTTATATAGAAGGCTGTGGATTGCTGTATTATAAATGTCATGTCCAGAAGAGGAGGGCACCAGGTCGAGGAAGTTGAAACAAAGTTTGAGATACAAGAAACTTTCTGATGGTAAAACCATAAAAGGCAGGCAGAATGATTGATTAACTACAGCAGTATTATGGGATGGCCTTTAGAAATAATACTGAAGATTTGTTGAAAATGAAGCATGCAGTATGGGGTACCTTATTCCACAGACTGTCAACTGATGAAAAACCAGTACACAGCCTTTGCCTTCCTGGACCTGATTCATGGTGCAATTACCGCAATGCCCAATACCGGAACAGTTCACACAGCTATAAACATTCCATCGCAGCAGCAGTCATGGATATCATAAAACCTGTTTACAGAGAAAATCCTGAATTACTGAAGAAGTGTCTGCATGGTCAGACTCAAAATCCCAATGAGTCATTCAATAATCTTATATGGAATCTCTTACCAAAAAATGTTTTTGTTGGACCGAAGACACTTAAGTGGGGGGTCAGTGATGCTGTTACTGCTTTTAATGATGGCATCATTGGTAGGGCGAAAGTGCTTCAGCATATGGTAATTAATCCTGGAGCAAACTACATCAGAGAACTTGAACGGATGGACAAGGTTCACATTTATAAAGCAGAATATGCAGCACAGTTGGCCACTAGGGAGTCCAGAAAGAAGAAAAGAAGAAAAAACTTGGAAAAAGATCAAGAAGATGATATACAGTATGGTGCAGAATGCTTCTGGGTAACTAAAAATAAAAAATTAAGCATATATTAAGTGAGTTTAGTCTTTTGAAACTTTAGAAGCTGTTCCTGAAAATTGACATTTTCTTTTGCATTTTTCCCTAAATCTCAGAAACCACTTTGAGTAGAGTATTCAAATTTTCAGGGAGTGATAACATACATATCCTGAGTCTACTGAACTAAAAGAATGACATAATGTTATGTATAATTAAAATTATTTAAGATAACTAAAAAAAGTACACAAAATTTTAAGCTTGTAATTAAAATATTTTATTTCTGAAATCAGTGGCTGAAATGCAATTATTATAGTTCAGTAGACTCAGAATATACAGTTTAATGTCTTGTAAAGTTTCATGGCAATGGCTACTATGGTTCCTAAAATACAGGGAAGCAAAGTCACTAAATTTAACATTGTCGGGATAGGGTGATCCAACTCCCCTTAACATCAGGATTGATAGCTATGAAGTAGATGAAGTTAAGCAATTCTGCTACCTAGACAGCAAAATAACCAATGACAGGCAGAGCAGAGAGGACAACAAAAGCAGACCACCAGTGGCAAAAAGGGCATTCCTGGCCAAGAGAAGTCTACTAATATCAAACATATGCCTTAGTTTGAGGAAGAAATTTCTGAGCATGTAAGTTTGGAGCACAGCATTGTATGGTAGTGAAACACGGACTGTAGGGAAACTGAAACAGAAGAGAATCGAAGTATTTGAGATGGTGCTACAGACGAATGTTAAAGGTTAGGTGGACTAATGAGGTAAAGAATGAGGACGTTCTGTGCAGAATCGGAGAGGAAAGGAATAATTGGAAAACACTGAAAAGGAGAAGGGACAGGATGATAGGGCATCGGTTAAGACATCAGGAAATGACTTCCACGGCACTAGAGGGAGCTGTAGAGGGCAAAAACTGTAGAGGAAGATGAAGATTGTAATACATCCAGCAAATAATTGAGAATAGGTTTGCAAGTGCTACTCTGAGGTGAAGAGGTTGGCACAGGAGAGGAATTTTTTGCAGGCCGCAACAAACTAGTCACAAGACTGATGACTGAAAAAAAATTCTCAACACAGACAGGACCCCAAAAGGCAAGCAGTTAAACTGATAATACCCATAGTTGGTGTTGAGGACCGAGGAAGCAGGCATCACACAAGTCAATGTATGAAAAATATTGCACCCCTCCCAGCAACTTTGCTAAAAACTCTGCTGGTCATAGAATTTGATATGAATCCATGATACATTGCATGTTGACCATCTGTTTAAAATTGCTGCAAGGGCGCATGGTGCCATCAGTTTTGTTAGTCGCCACCAAAATGATGACTCACAGACTTGACAAAACAGGAGATATGGTGCCTTGATCATTCAAATGCTGTAAATTGGCCTTTACCTATGCACATATGGAGAAGGAATGAGGCAACAAAATTTAGGTACTGTCATCGGCTTAAGCGAAATGTGCCTCAAAAATTTTTGTCTGGGCCAAGGTAGTATCTTTGGCTGTATGGTTGCAGTAAGGAGTCCAAATAGTTAAAAGGAATAGATTGAGATACCAAATGCACTTCATCAACTATCTGGAAGCCAAAAACAGAAAAGGTGTCGAGCCCAAGAATATTTTGCACCAATGGTGAGAATTTCTCTTGCAAATGAGTGCATTATATAAAACACAACCTGGCATAATGGCTGATGCACCTCTGGACATCCCAGCAGCCTCTGCATATCTTAATTAATGATGCTGACTGTTGTTCCCCTGCTGACTTGAAATTTGATGAGCCTCCCACCCACAACCAACGTCAGCAAAAGATGCTGGACAGCCTACCCAGAGCATCGAGGATGTCCCCAATCCAGTGGGCTGACTGACTTGCTGCTCACCAGCCGCCATAAACAGTTGCCAAATCGCCTTCCCGATGGCATACCCCAGCATGGCTTCCACATGAGGGCAATTTCTTCGAACATGCAGCAGATGACAATCAGGGCAGGATGACTGGCATGTCCAGTGAGTGAAAGGAGAATGGTCTGAGAAATCAAAAACTGCTGGGAGTGGAAATTACAATGTTTTGGCTGATGCAGGCCGTCAAGCTTGGTGTGGGCAGGCAAAGATGGCTAGCACTGTGATGTCAATGCAATGGAATCGTCAACTGCAGGAACACATGGTGACTCATCACGAGGGTCCCTTAGATACTGCTTGCATTGCTAGGGGCTGTTTACCGTGTACACCTAACTGAACCACCTGCCAGTTATCAAAAAGGACATTCCTTGCCACTGCTGTCAGCTCATATTAGTCCTCAATATGGGCAATGTTGACCAAAGAAGAGTCAACACCCCTGTCCAAATCTCGGGCTCAGGCATTAACCAGATGATCACATCTTGAATTAATGAGTACGCATAGAGGTAGCACATTTGGGACACTCAAAATAACACTTGCATGAGAGACCCCGCAAATCGGTGTTCCACACCACATATGACTGCCCAGGGTGTTTGTGGTACTGGTTAAACTACAATTGTACCACCAACACTTGGGTTTCATGGCCGAGATACTGTATCAGCAACTGACAAAGCTTGTTAAAGGGGAGTTTCTTGGGCCCAGTGGATGGCTTCAAATTTTGAACAACTTTGTGTAAACACATGCTGCTGGACAAGTAGGTGGCCTTATCAACTGGTAATATGTCTTACCTGGCAGTGCAGCAAGAATCATTGCACATAATTCTCTAATTTTTATGGAGACTCATCAAAACTGGCATATGGCTTCGAGTGTGCCGAATAAAACTGCACAACAGGCACATGGCCCATTGACAGTGGGGTTTGGTGCAAAGCAACTGCACATTGTGGTTCATCAGCACCTGCATCTGCTGCTGCTATTTATTTTGTAGGCACAAATGTTTGTGCCAGCATTGCAGAACTGCCATGTCTGTGGTGGTGCAAAATCGGCACTAGGAAAAGGGGTGTTACATGGATGTCCTTCGTCATCACTTTAGTATCTACAGAGGCATGACAACATCACTACGCTATACTGTTGGCACGGGTACTTCACGGGCCAGTGCTGGCTTGATAATAACTAGGGAACAGAACCTCGTGAAAGAAAATGAAAACTTGCTGTGCAAGGCAATCTATGGGAAGCAGAAAGTCTGAAACCTCATAGAGACAGGCACAAGGATAAACTCAGCATGCACCTGGCTCAGGCGGGTGTCAACTGAGTAAAAAACTCGGTACATAGCCCAAGGCAAGGTCCACAGTAGGTGAACTTAGTGTAAGCACTGACCCATTGACTCAGTGCTGCCTGCATGTAAAACACTGCTTTCAGTGGATCTGCCAATAGTATGGGCTGTGTGTATCCTGCATGGCAGGTTTTGGCACAAATCTGCTGTGCTACCCACACCAACTCCTCTGCCTCTGTCAAAATCTCTGGTGGTGGTGATACAGTGATACTAAAAAGTTGTAAAGCAAAAACTATTTGTAGAAGGAAAAGGAGAGAATTTGAGAAAAATAGACTCAAAACTATCAAGGAATGTAGAAATAAAAAGTATGTTAGAAGAATGTTTAAGGGAATAAAAAAGAAAAAAAAACAGTGATAGAAGTCTCAGGCAACAATATGCAGGGATAAAGAAGGAAAGTATCTACACCTGCATCATTACTCTGAAATACAACTCATACATTTACTAATTATTGCCTTTCCTGGTCCACTCGCAAGTAGAATGAGGGAAAAATGACTGTTCATGTCTGTCCGTATGAGCCCTGATTTCTCAGTGCAGTGTATGTTGGAGGCAACAGAATCATTCTGCAGTCAGCTTCAAATGCTGGTTCTCTAAATTTTCTCAACAGTGTTCCCAAAAAACAATGTCACCTTTCCTCGAGGGATTCCCATTTGAGATCCTGAAGCATCTCCAAAACACTTGCATGTTTTTCAGACCTATCAGTAACAAATCTACCAGACCACCTGTGAATTGCTTCAATATCTTCCTTTAATCCGACGTAGTATGGATCCCAAATGCTCGAGCATTGCTCAAGAATAGGTCACACTGATGCCTATATATATAGTCTCCTTTACAAGTGAACCACACTTTCCTAGAATTATCCCAATAAACTAAAGTCAACCATTCACATTTCCTACCACTATCCTCACATGCTCATTCCATTTCATATCACTCTGCAACATTATGCCCAGATATTTAGATGACATGACTGTATCAAGCAAGACACTACTAATGCTGTATCTGAACATTATGGGCTTGTATTTCCTACTGATCCACATTAACTTACATTTTCTTGCATTTAGAGCTAGCTGCCATTCATGACACCAACAAGACATTTTGTATAATTCATCCTGTATCCTCCTACAGTCACTCAATTTCAATATCATTACCATACACCACAGCATCATCAGCAAACAACCACAGGTTACTTACTGCCTATCCTATCCACCAAATTGTTTATGTATGTGGACAATATTAGCGATACTTTTACACTTCTCTGGGTCACTATTGATGATACCCTTGTCTCTGATGAACACTCACCTCCAAGGACAACATACTGGGTTCTATAACTTAAGAAGTCTTCGAGCAACTCACATATCTGTGAACCTGTTCCATATGCTTGTACCCTCTTTAACAGCCTGCAATGGGAAACTCTGTCAAATGCTTTCCAAAAGGACAAGTTGAGTTTTGGATGAGCAATGTTTTTTAAAACCATACTGATTCGTGGACATAAGCTTCTTGGTCTCAAGAAAATTTATTTCATTTGATCTGAGAATATGTTCGAGGGTTCTGAAGCAAACCAGTTTTAGGGATATTGGTCTAGAATTTTGTGGGTCCTTTCTTTTGCCCTTCTTATACACAGGAATCACCAGCTCTTTTTTCCAGTGAATTGAGACTTTGCATTGGGTGAGAGTTTTGTGATAAATGCAAGCTAAGTAATGGGCCATTGCTGTAGAGTACTTTTTGAAATACTGAATTTGGATTCCATCTGGACCTGGTGACTTATTTGTTTTCAACTCTTTCAGTTGTTTCTGTATGCCAGTGATGCTTATTACTATGTCATCCATATGTCAGTCTGTTCAATGGTCAAATTATGGTATGTTTACACAATTCTCCTTCATCAACAATTTGTAGAACATTAAATTTAAAATTTTGGCTTTTGTTTTGCCATCTTCAGTTGCCACACAGGTCAATAACTGACTGGATGGAAGCCTTAGACCCACTTAACAATTGTACATAGGACCAGAATTTTCTCGGGTTCTCTGTCAGGTCTTTTACTAAGAGCAGATCAAAACTGAAACTAAAATCGTAACAACATGGGAGGAATATGTTAAAGAAGTATTGAAAACTGAAGAAATCCATGAATTTGAAGAAGAGGAAAAGATGGAACAAGCTAATAGCAATGATGATGAAGAGGAACCAACATTGGAGGAATGATTCTAGCTGTTAATGACATGAGGAACTGCAGAGCTACAGCAAGAGATAAGATACCAAGTGAAATTTTGAAGCATGGTTGCATAGACCTATTAAAGAAAATGCATGAATTAGTTTGGAAAATACGGAAATGCCAACAAACTGTAATGCATCCACTACTATACCAGTACTTAAGAAGGATGCTAGAATAATTTGAAATTGCCATAGAGGTATAGAACTGGTGAATGCTGCCTAAAGAAATGCTCGCTAGATACTGAACAAGGAATTGCATCCATAAGCAGAAGCTACTATTGGGAAATATCAGTGTGGGTTCTGGAAGGAAGAGCATTAACAGATCATGTGTTCACCCTTAGATTAATAATGGAAAAGTGTTACGAGTTAAATACACTCCTGGAAATTGAAATAAGAACACCGTGAATTCATTGTCCCAGGAAGGGGAAACTTTATTGACACATTCCTGGGGTCAGATACATCACATGATCACACTGACAGAACCACAGGCACATAGACACAGGCAACAGAGCATGCACAATGTCGGCACTAGTACAGTGTATATCCACCTTTCGCAGCAATGCAGGCTGCTATTCTCCCATGGAGACGATCGTAGAGATGCTGGATGTAGTCCTGTGGAACGGCTTGCCATGCCATTTCCACCTGGCGCCTCAGTTGGACCACCGTTCGTGCTGGACGTGCAGACCGCGTGAGACGATGCTTCATCCAGTCCCAAACATGCTCAATGGGGGACAGATCCGGAGATCTTGCTGGCCAGGGTAGTTAACTTACACCTTCTAGAGCACGTTGGGTGGTACGGGATACATGCGGACGTGCATTGTCCTGTTGGAACAGCAAGTTCCCTTGCCGGTCTAGGAATGGTAGAACAATGGGTTCGATGACGGTTTGGATGTACCGTGCACTATTCAGTGTCCCCTCGACGATCACCAGTGGTGTACGGCCAGTGTAGGAGATCGCTCCCCACACCATGATGCCGGGTGTTGGCCCTGTGTGCCTCGGTCGTATGCAGTCCTGATTGTGGCGCTCACCTGCACGGTGCCAAACACGCATACGACCATCATTGGCACCAAGGCAGAAGCGACTCTCATCGCTGAAGACGACACGTCTCCATTCGTCCCTCCATTCACGCCTGTCGCGACACCACTGGAGGCGGGCTGCACGATGTTGGGGCGTGAGCTGAAGACGGCCTAACGGTGTGCGGGACCGTAGCCCAGCTTCATGGAGACGGTTGCGAATGGTCCTCGCCGATACCCCAGGAGCAACAGTGTCCCTAATTTGCTGGGAAGTGGCGGTGCGGTCCCCTACGGCACTGCGTAGGATCCTACGGTCTTGGCGTGCATCCGTGCGTCGCTGCGGTCCAGTCCCAGGTCGACGGGCACGTGCACCTTCCGCCGACCACTGGCGACAACATCGATGTACTGTGGAGACCTCACGCCCCACGTGTTGAGCAATTCGGCGGTACGTCCACCCGACCTCCCGCATGCCCACTATACGCCCTCGCTCAAAGTCCGTCAACTGCACATACGGTTCACGTCCACGCTGTCGCGGCATGCTACCAGTGTTAAAGACTGCGATGGAGCTCCGTATGCCACGGCAAACTGGCTGACACTGACGGCGGCGGTGCACAAATGCTGCGCAGCTAGCGCCATTCGACGGCCAACACCACGGTTCCTGGTGTGTCCGCTGTGCCGTGCGTGTGATCGTTGCTTGTACAGCCCTCTCGCAGTGTCCGGAGCAAGTATGGTGGGTCTGACACACTGGTGTCAATGTGTTCTTTTTTCCATTTCCAGGAGTGTATATTGATGCATCAGCTGTACGCAGGTTTTAAAATGGCTTATGATAGTATCATAGTCTTTTCAAGGTGTTACAAGAAATGAGGATATCACCAAAGCTAATAAGATGCGTGAAAATGACCCTGAGCAACACCAACTGAAAAATAAAAACTAATGGCAAATATTCCAGTAGTGTCTCGATCCAAGGATTTAAGCAAGGAGATTCTGTACCACTGGCCTTATTTAACTTGGCTCTGGAGGCTATTGTGTAAAACTGCCAAGTAAAACAGAAGGTTCTATTTTCAACAGGATGACTCAGAATACGGCAACTGCAGTTGACATTGCCATGCTTGAGAGAAACAGAGGATATTTACTGGAAAATGATCTACTTCTGTAATGCAAAGTGGGTGCATGTGGCTTGGTCATAAGTAATGAAAAAACAAAATATATAATCACCACCGGAAATGAAACGAGGTGGAGGGGTTTTGTCCTGTTTGAAGGGTTTGAAAGAGTTTTAAGTATTTTGGAGGAATAGTTATGGAAGATAATATTGTGGTACCAACAGAGCTAAAGATAAGAATAGGCGCAGGTAACAGTTGCTATTACAGCATCCCTGAACATGTTGCACTCCTCCAACATGTCAAGTCAGTAGATGATGTTGTTGTTATTGTTGTTGTTGTTGTTGTTGTTGTGGTCTTCAGTCCAGAGACTGGTTGGATGCAGCTCTCCATGCTGCTCTATCCCGTTCAAGCCTCTTCACCTCCAAATAACTACTGCAACCTACATACTTCTGGATCGGCTTAGTGTATTCATCTCTTGGTCTCCCTCTATGGTTTTTACCTTCATACTACCCTCCAATACTAAATTGGTGATCCCTTGATGCCTCAGAGCATGTCCTACCAACCGATCCCTCCATCTAGTCAAGTTGTGCCACAAATTCATCTTCTCCCCAGTTCTATTCAGTACCTCCTAATTAGATACGTGATCTACCCATCTAAACTTCAGCATTCTCTGTAGCACCACATTTCGAAAGCTTCTATTCTCTTCTTGTCCAAACTATTTACCATCCATGTTCAACTTCCATACATGGCTACAACCCATACAAATACTCCCAGAAAAGACTTCCTTACACTTAAATCTATACTCGATGTTAACACATTTCTCTTCTTCAGAAATGCTTTCCTTGCCATAGCGAGTTTACATTTTATATCATTTCTACTTCGACTATCATCAGTTATTTTGCTCCCCAAATAGCAAAACTCATTCACTACCTTAAGTGTCTCATTACCTAATCTAATTCCCTCAGCATCACCTGATTTAATTTTATTACATTCCATTATCCTTTGTTTGTTTTTTTGGTGTTCATCTTATATCCTCATTTCAAGACACTGTCTATTCAGTTCAGCTGCTCTTCCAGGTCATTTCCTGTCTCTGACAGAATTACAATGTCATCGGCAAACCTCGAAGTTTTTATTTCTTCCACACTGATTTTAATTCCTACCCCAAATTTTTCTTTTGTTTCCTTTACTGCTTGCTCAATATACAGATTGAATAACTTTGAGGGTAGGCTTAGGCTGGGCATCCTACTGCCTATGTGGAAAGTAATGGGAAACTACCACATTACATTCCCAAGCAGTACATGGTATGTCTCTCCATGTGAAAGATTCTGGAGTTAAAACTTCCCCTCATTCGGATCTCCGGGAGGGGAACACATTGAGAGTAGACATATTTGAAAGGAAGAAAGGGACAGTGAAGGGAGGAAAGATACGGATTGGGACATGGAATGTGAGGACACTTCTGCAAGTAGGAAAGCTAGAGAATGCAAAACAGGAGATGAAAAGGAACAGATTAGATGCCCTCAGTTTGTGTGAAATGAGATGGGGAGAGAATGAGGAGATAGAAAGTGGAGATTATAAACTCTTTTACTCAGGGGAAATCAAGAGTGGTGAAAACAGAGTAGGTAGATCTATTCCCGCTTCTTGAGTGTTCTTCGTACACTTTACCTTGATCGTTGTGAAAGTAGTGACATCTTGACGTTATCTCAACTTCATTATTTGTAAAGTGAGAATAAATTCATTGAGAGTAGACATATTTGAAAGGAAGAAAGGGACAGTGAAGGGAGGAAAGATACGGATTGGAACATGGAATGTGAGGACACTTCGGCAAGCAGGAAGGCTAGAGAATGTAAAACAAGAGATGAAAAGGAACAGATTAGATGCCCTCAGTTTGTGTGAAATGAGATGGGGAGAGAATGGGGAGATAGAAAGTGGAGATTATAAACTCTTTTACTCAGGGGAAATCAAGAGTGGTGAAAACAGAGTAGTAATACTGATAGGGCAAAAGTTGAAAAATAAGGTAATGAAGATACAATATATTGATGGAAGACTGATGATGATACGACTGAAGGGTAGTTCAAAAGATTTGGTATTAATACAGGTATATATGCCAACCAGCCAGCACAGAGATGAGGAAGTGGAAGAATATTATGAGAAAATACAAGAACTTATCGAGAAACAAAAAGAAATGCCTGCATTATCATCATGGGGGACTGGAATGCAGTGGTGGCTGAAGGAAGAGATGAAGATACAGTAGGAAAATTTGGATTAGGAATAAGAAATGAGAGAGGTGAACGACTAATTAGTTTCTGTAAAGAAAATTCATTAGCAGTGGGTAACACATTATTTGAACACCACAAAAGGAGACGTTACACACAGATATCAAATTTGAATAGGGAAAGATATCAGCTGGCCTACATCCTGATACAAAAAAGGTTTAGGAACTGTTTGAAGAATGCTAAAGCTTATCCAGGAGCAGATATAAATTCAGACCACAACCTAGTGATGGGAGAAATGCAAGTGAAGTTGAAAAAAGTCTGGAGAGGTAAAGCAGAGGAAAGAGTAAACATATAAAGACTCAAAGAGGTAGAAAAGGCATCAGATTTGGAGAACAGATTTATGAAAAAATGGCAAAGAGGTACTGTTGATGAAAGTGTTAATGACAAGTGGATAAAAATGAGGGAAGGACTCATGGACTCTGCCAAAGTAGTACTAGGAATTAGAGTAGCCCAAAGCACCAGAAAAGAATGGACAACAGAAAACATGTTAAAAAGGATGGAAGAGCACAGAAAGTGGAAAAGTGTAGAAACTGAAGAAGGCGAAAAGAGGTACAGGAAACTGAATAATGAATTGAGAAGAGAAACTGAAGAAGCAAGAGAAAAATGGATGAAACAGAAATGTGACAAAATAGAGAAAATGGAGAGAGAGGGAAAGTATGAAATGATGTATAGACTGGCTAGTGAGATAGTTTTTGAACGTAAAAGAAAGAGGAATAACATGGAAATAGAAAGAGCTGATGGTACTCTAGCAGAAGAACCACAGAAGATTTTGAACAGATGGCAAGAATATATTGAATGTCTGTATAAGGAGGATAAAATGCAAAGCAAAATTAAGGTTGAAGAGAAGCAATATGTGCCGGAAGATGGAAAGGGATTTACCATCTTGGAAGCAGAAGTAGAAAAGGTGCTTGAAGGAGATGAAGAATAGGAAGGCATGTGGAATAGATGATTTGTGAGCAGAACTGTTGAAGAGTCTGGGAAACAAAGCGAGAAAAGAAATAGTCTACCTCTGTAATGAGATATACGACAAAGAGGAATGGCTTGAGGACTTCGCTGCAACAGTTATGATACCAATAGAGAAAAAGAGAAACACTAAAAAATGTGAAGAGCACCGGACCATCAGTCTAATTTCTCATGCAGCTAAAGTCTTGCTGAGAGTGTTGAATAGAAGGGATTGCAGAGGAGCAGTTCGGTTTTAGAAGAGGAAAAGGAACAAGAGATGCTATTGGCCTGCTAAGAACTGTAGGGGAAAGATATATGGAAAAGGGTAGAGAAATCTTTGCTGTTTTTATAGATTTAGAAAAGGCTTTTGACAGAGTTAAGTGGAACAATCTGATGGATATTTTGAAGAGGAAAGGAGTAGATTGGAAAGAGAGAATCTGTATTTACACCAGAAAGTAATGATAAGGATTGGAAATGAAATGTCACAAGGAAGCAGCATTGGACGAGGTGTTAGACAAGGTTGTTGCCTGTCCCCACTGTTGTCTAACGCATACCTTGAAGAGATTATTGCAAAAAGCTTAGATGGGAAAAGAGGAATATGTATTGGTGGAAAGAGAATAGAATGTATAAGATTTGCTGATGACATGGTATTAGTGGCAGAAAGTGAGTGGACAGTGAATAACATGCTCAAAGATCTGAATGAAGCTTGTGTGGAATATGGGATGCAAATAAACACAGCAAAAACAAAGAGTATGGTTATCAGTACAAGACGCAGACTGTCCAATATTAAAGTAGGACAATCTATCATTAGCCAAGTAAGTGGATTTAAATATCTTGGAAGCACAGTAACTGAAGACTTGAGATTTCACCAGGAGGTGAAAACTTGAATTGCCATAGCGAAGGAGGCATTCAACAGAAAGAGGAGACTCTTATGTGGCAAATTAGATAAAGGACTATGGAAAAGGCTTGGCAATTGTTTTGTCTGGAGTGTGGCACTGTATGGGGCAGAAACATGGACGCTGAGACAAGAGGATGAAAAAAGGTTAGAAGCATTTGAGATGTGGATGTGGAGGAGAATGGAGAGAATAAGCTGGATGGAAAGAGTGAGTAATGAAAAGGTATTGGAAAGTGTTGCTGAGAGAAGATGTCTGCTGAAAGTTGTAAGAGAAAGGAAAAAGAACTGGTTGGGACATTCATTGAGAAGGGAGTGCTTGCTAGTAGATGCTTTGGAAGAATTGGTTTGTGGGAGAAGACTGAGAGGAAGAAGGAGATACAAGATAATAGATGACATAAAGGGAAGAGGAAATTATGCAGACCTGAAGAGGATGGCAGAAGACCGGACAGCCTGGAGAACTACCATGTGAAAACCTGCCTTTAGGCAGAACACTGATGATGATGATGATGAATGGGATAGGCTACAAACCTGTCTCACTCCCTTCCCAAGCACTGTTTCCCTTTCATGCCCCTCAACTCTTATAACTGCCATCTGGTTTCTGTACAAATTGTAAATAGCCTTCTGCTCCCTGTATTTTACACCAGCCACCTTCAGAATTTGAAAGAGAGTATTCAAGTCAACATTGTCAAAAGCTATTTCTAAGTCTACAAATGCTAGAAACGTCAGTTTGTTTTGCTTAACCTAGCTTCCAAGATAAGTCATAGGGTCAGTATTGCCTCGCATGTTCCAACATTAGTACAGAATGTAAACTGATCTTTCCCGAGGTTGGCTTCTACAATTTCTTCCATTCTTCTGTAAAGAATTCATGTTAGTATTTTGCAATCTTGACATATTAAACTGAACAGTTTGGTAGTTTTCACACCTGTTGACACCTGCTTTCTTTGGGACTGGAATTATTATATTCTTCTTGAAGTCTGAAGGTATTTTGCCTGTCTCATACATCTTGCTCACCAGATGAAAGAGTTTTGTCATGGCTGTCTCTCCCATGCCCATCAGTATTTCTACCGTAATTTTGTCTACTCCTGGAGCCTTGTTTCAACTTATGTCTTTCAGTACTCTGTTGAATTCTTCACACAGTATCATATCTCCCGTTTCATCTTCATCTATGTCCTCTTCCATTTCCATAATATTGTCCTGAAGTACATTGCCCTTGCATAGGCCCTATGTATAATCCTTCCACAATTCTGTTTCCCCTTCTTTGCTTTAGACTTGTTTTCCATCTGAGTTCTTGATATTCATATGGGTGGTTCTCTTTTCTCCAAAAGTCTCTTTAATTTTCCTGTAGGCAGTATCTGTCTTACCCCTAGTGATATATGCTTCTACAACCATAAATTTATCCTCTAGCCATCCGTGCTCCGTCATTTTGCACTTCCTGTCAATCTCATTTTTGAGATGCTTGTATTTGTTTTCACCTGCTTCATTTACTGCATTTTTATAATTTCTCCCTTCATCAATTAAATGTAATATCTCTTCTGGTACCCACGGATTTCTGCTAGCCCTCATCTTTTTACCTACATGATCCTCTGCTGCCTTCATTATTTGATCTCTCAAAGCTAACCATTCTTCTTCTACTGCATTTCTTTCTCCTGTTCTTGTTGACCATTCCCTAATGCTCTCTCTGAAACTCTACAACCTTTGGTTCTTTCAGTTGATCCAGGTCCCATCTCCTTAAATTCCCTCCTTTTTGCGGTTTCTTCAGTTTTAATCTACAGTTCATAACCAATAAATTGTGGTCATTATCCACATCTGTCCCTGGAAATGCCTTACAATGTAAAACCTGGTTGCTAAATCTCTGTCTTTCCTTTATGTAATCTATCTAAAACCTTCCAGTGTCTCCAACCTTCTTTCATAATTCTTAAAGTATCTCCAGGCTTTTTCCAAGTATACAACCTTCTTTCATGATTCTTGAACCAAGTGTTAACTATGATTAAATTGTACTCCGTACAACGTTCTACCAGGCAGCTTCTTCTTTCATTCCTTACCCCCAGTCCATATTCACCTACTACTTTTCCTTCTCTTCCTTTTCCTACTATTGAATTCCAGACCCCCCTATGATATTAAGTTTTTGTCTCGCCTAACTGTCTTAATAATTTCTTTTATTGCATCATACATTTCTTCAACCTCTTCCTCATCTGTGGAGCAGTTGGCATATAAACTTGCACTACTGTGGTAGGCATCGGCTTCGTGACTATCTTGGCTACAATCAAACATTCACTTTGCTGCACATTCCTATTTTTTCATTCATTATTAAACCTAAATTCTGTTATTTGTTTTTGTGTTTATAACCCTGTTTTCACCTGACCAGAAGTGTTGTTCCTCCTGCCACTGAACTTCGCTAATTCCCACTATATCTGATTTAACCTATCCATTTCCCTTTATAAATTTTCTAACCTATCTGCCCGATTAAGGGATCTGACAGTCCCCACTCCGATCCGTAGAACGCCAGTTTTCTTTCTCCTGATAACGATGTAATGATGTCCCCCTGAGTAGTTCCTGCTCGGAGATCCGAATCGGGGACTACTTTACCTCCGTTATATTTTACCCAAGAGGACGCCATCATCATTTAACCATACAGTAAAGTTGCATGCCCTCAGGAGAAATTACAGCTGTAATTTCCCCTTGCCTTCAGCTGTTCACAGTACCAGTACAGCAGTGCTTTTTTGGTTTATGTTACAAGGCCAGATCAGTCAATCATCCAATCTGTTGCCCCTGCAACTCCTGTACCCCTCCGTCGTGGTTGCACCTACGGTATGGCTAAAATCCAACTGTGAAATTAATGATGTCAATCAACATGATCTAATGGTGACTCATTGACTTACTTTAATCATTATAAGTTCTCTTGCCAGGAAATGAAATATAACAGTCGTTAGTTGCTTCTTCTGCTCCCTGTTGACACAGAATTAAATATTATCTACATCTCAGTTAACTAATTAGTAATGTGCATGTGAGTAAATTAATTTATCATTCTCATTGATTTAAATAAATGGCCACGTTTACAAAATAGTTTTGAATTAGTAGTACTAATGATCACTTCTTTAGCAAAGCAAATAAAGTCCTTTCTAATTACACACAAAGTTAGGTAAATTGTAAGCATTGACAGGATAATTTTCATTCAGTGACAGATACTAAATATCTTTCTGCTTTATATTAGTTAAATTAGCAAAATTTATTTATCTGCACACTGTTAAAAAAATAATGCATACACTATTTTGTTCCAGCATTTTTATGGTCATGGTTGATGAATTATGTGCTCAGTTTGTGGGTGCTCTTACAAATGGCTCCCTGTAATACATATCACATTCTTTTATGCACATTATCCTCTTGATGTACCATTATATGCATTTAGTACTCCACTTCCTGTATTTGAGGTAGACAATTTACTTAAGGCAGGTAATTGATGTTTAGAGCAGTGAACCTCCAGACTACATCCACTCAAATATTCTTTTTGCCTCACTTAGTAGATTAACCACAATTTTACAAGAACACATGCCACCTACAACCAGCCACTGCACTCATAAGGTTATTATCCCGGATTAACTTTATACACAAAATAAGATTCTTGGGGCACTGCTCAGCCTTTTATTGAATTATTACACTCCAATGAATTATTAGTTTTATTATGAAATTTACTGTGGTCACACTGTTACACAAAAGTAATGACTCTGCAGAGTAACTGCACTCAATACTTTTCTTACTCCATGATAGCTTACTTCAGACCATGTCTTTGTTTCTCTGTATTTTCTGGAACACGCGTTAATTTTTGGTGACCTCCAATTTGTCAGTAATTCCCCGTGTCAGGAATGATAAACTATCAAAACTCTGGCAACTCCTTCTAATGTCTCTGTCTATATCAGCAGATGACAGGCTGTGTAAACTGGAAACCAGCTCCCCAATACCTTCGCTGATCACTTCCACTGGAGGGAGAACTTAGATGCCCACATTTTCTGGACCTGAGACATGCCAGACCATCACGCTATCAGTCTCTTGTTCCGCTCCGATGAGGTACATCCTCAGCCGTGCTCTCAGCAGCTCGCCCGTGCAACACCATGTGGCTCATTTCGTCGTCTGCTGCATTTTGCTGGGATATGCGTGAACTGCAGAGCTCTTATCCTGCGCTCATCATCATTGTTTTGTTGCAGTGCTACTGCATTTTTCCGTGCTGCCTTCTCAAGCTGCGTCTCTTTGAGGTGCTTCTATTGACTACAGGTGTACAAAGCCTGATACCGGACACCTGTTTCGTCCTCCCAGTATCAACAGTTGGAATACTGTGTACGGTGTAGTGCAAATAGTGCAGTGACATGCAGAGCGCACCAGGACTACCAGGCAGATTTATTACTGCTCTATCCCTGGCCATTTTGGCACCCCTTTGTTGCCAAGCGTGCCATTGAAGTGGGCTTTCCTGTGCTACCAGACGATGTCGTGGTCCACCCAATCCAGTGCCTTCACGATGAGTGAGGGTCCTACTTGATTAAGAGATATTAGCATAGTGAATGTTACTGTAATGGTTAGTTTTTGGGTAATAAGTTAGAATGAGCCGGCTCGGCCCTTCCAGCAGGCCCCATCATTTATTGTCATTTTTCTTGACTAGCACGCTGTTTAGATGTGTGTGCCCCCTAGGAGTGTAGAAGAGAACATAAATCATTCCTTTCACACTACTCAGAGTGCTTCTACAGCAAATTTTACGTTGCCAATTTCTTTGACTTATCCATGAACAATTTCTGTTGCTAAAGTTCCAATAGTTGCATGTAACTTGAATTTATGTGAAATAATTTTAAGCAAAAATTTTGTATAAAAAATACACTAGAAAACTTGAATATGTTTTGTTATTGTGTTAATGGTTAATTGGTATGGATTTCTTACATTATGAAGTGTTCTGACTTAACTGCCACGATTGAGTGCTCAAGAAAAATTGAGCAGATAGCGTGAGGCTGTTCTGCTTCTTTATCAGCTTTTGAGAAACATTTGATAAAGCTGAAGACAAATAAGCGTGAAACAAATTTTTTCTATCACTCCTTGGTGACCACTTTACTCCTGGGATTAAAAATAAATCTGTTCATCTAAACTGACTGAAGTCTTGTTTGTGGGTGGTTTATTTCACATGGGTTTAGAAGCTGGAAGACATCAATATTTTGTCATGAGGTTACAGGTGATGAACATTTGGCCAAAATATTATGGCAAGGTGTCGATGCAATCTGGTTGCAAGACTAAAATGTAGTGGAATACTCATTGCACTAGGAACACTTCAACAGTGACATATAAGCAGTTTAACTGCACAAGTGTTCACTTCATTTGATCAAAAATTGTGCTATTCGCCTGTTGTAGTAACTGAGTAATACACGCAACCAATCCAGGTAACACAAATATGGCTTTATTAATAAATTTCTGAACAGTAACAGAAATAAGCCTCTCATGACTTCACATGTGACAAGACAAAAGAATCATACAAAAGGTGTGCTGTAAATGATACACAGAACAACTGATGTGAGCAATACAAACTAAAATAACATAGTTAGAGTGAGTCAGCATTGCTTCATGCGTATACAGGAGCAAGTCACCGGTAGATGGCATGGTGGAGGTCGTGCTGTGTGCAGATTTTCTACAGGCGGCCTCTAGTGGCTGGCTCATGCTGATGAAGTTGGTGGTTGATTTAAGTCCACAAATGCGGCGGCACTGTACTCGGTGCTCTTGTATTCACACACACTAGTAGCAGGACACAGCACATCTGACCCTCGTGTGAAGAGGGCACGCAGGTGATGGAGGAGATGGCAGAGGCCCGACAAGAGACACATCCCTCAGATCCAGAGTGGCGGCAGCTAGTACCGAGGTGGGGATGGGGTGATGTGCCGGGCAGGCACTGGAGCATAGGGCTGGAATGCATGAAGACGTGGGCACTCCCAAGGGTAGTGGGCCCATGTGGTGCCCGACATCAGCACTTGGGCAGAGGGTGCCACTGCATGTGAAACTCCCCAACAACTCTAGAGGAGAAGGCATGGAACCTTGCACTGTAATGCAGCAGGAATGACCAGTCTGGAAGTGATGTCTTCCATGGACACCACCAAAAACAAAGAGGCAATATTGTAAGGAAAAATAGTTGCGTAGGGGGTCTGAAGCCCGACCCAGCAGTTTATCTGGCCAGCCCTGTTGAACAAACCAATCCACCTGGTGGAGAAGCGGCTCCGTGGCAATGACAGCTGCTATGCATGAGCTCATAATTGGGAAACCCTCAACCGTGGCATGCATTTCAGTGTTATGATGGAAGCAAAGCAGTTCTTCACAATAACAGTCAGGATCAGGACCCACAGAAGGTGGGAGTTGACGCCCACATTGGCGTGTTTAGATGAAGGTCAAAAATGTATTTCATAATTGTGGTGAGACAAAAACAGGTGCCCAGCATTGTACGCAGTGTGCTACATTGTCAGGCAAAGAAGTGTGAGGGTTAAACAAAGAAACCAAGGGTTTATGGTCAGAAATGCCGTGAAAGTTGGAGCCATATAAAAAAAAGACAACTCTGGAGAGCATAGAATATGAAAATAGCCTCTTCTTCCACCTGAGAGAAATAGTTCCAGGCCGGAGTGACAGATTTAGAGATGAAAGCAACTGGTGATTGAGAGCTGTCGGCTTATTGGTGCTTTAGGACTGCACCAAGACCATACTGTGATGCATCACTCGCCAAAACTACGTGCTGCTCTGGAGAGAATGTAGGTAAACAAGAAGCAAAGAGTAGTTTGGATTTCAGTGTTTGAAAAGCACGTTTGCAGTGTGGGCTGCAGCAAAAAGGTACATTCTTGCATAGCAAGGCATGCAACAGGTTGGCCAGTGTGGCCTCCTCTGTCAGGAATTTATGGTATATTTAGGGTATCTTCCCTAGGAAGCCCTGAAGTTCCTTGGGGTATGAGGGGCAAGGCATATACTTAACAGTGAAGTTGTGATCTGGCAGAGTGTGAACAACATTCAGTGAGACATTGAGCCCCAAATAAACAATAGAAGGTTGAAAAAACTGAGATTTCACGAGGCTACACTGTAAGCCTGTGGACTGTGAGGCAGAAAACAGGGTACACAAATTTTTCAAGTGCTCGACTGTGAAGGAGCACTTGCCAACATCATCCAGATAATTAATGTAACCTAGGACAGGCATAGTCAGTTGGTCTAAAAATCACTGCAAAATAGCAGGGGTTGCTAGCCACAGCAAATGGATGGTCCACATGTTGATAGAGACCAAAAGGAGTATTCAAAACCAGAACTCGCAGAGACTATTCATCCACAGGAACCTGCACATATGCTTCAGGCTAATCAATTTTGGAAAATTACTGGTCACCCAGTATTTTCGCCAACAGTTCCTCCTAGCATGGGAGAGAATATGTTTCCATAATCAGCTGTGCATTGACAGTAGTTCTGAAGTCATCACAGAGGTGATGTTTTCCTGATGGCTTTTGAACTACAATTGGCAGAGATGACCATTCACTAGCCAGAACATGTTGCACCACCCCTAGAGATTGAAGTGTGTCCAATTTTGCTTCCATTTTATCTTTTAGGGCGACAAGAATTTGATCTTCCAGGGCGATAGAAATAGGACACGAGAGACAAAAACGAGGCCAACGTGTGGATGAAAAAGAAATCTGAGCAGAAGAATTTGTAGCACACCCTGTTCTTTCTGAAAACAAGTCCTAGTATTCCTGACACTGTGTTTCCAGTTAAGAATATGGTACCTCATCAGACACAAGGTGTGGGTGATAGAAAATCCAAATACCTTAAATGTGCCCATCCCGAACAAAACACCGGCATCAGCGTTCAACAAAAATGTGATGGAATGAACCACTTATTTGTAAAAGGCAGATGCTGTAAATTCTCCCAACAGCACGATGTTCTGTTTATAAATTGTTGATGGTATACAGCAACCAGCCACAAATTGGTTTTAGGTTACATTATTTAAAAAGTGCTGTTACTGGTTTCAAAATTTTCACAATTCATCAGATGGTTGTTTCATGCCTTTATCAAAGCAAATTATACATTGATTTCTTGTGAGTTGCCATGAAATGTCCACCTGACACATTTCATGGCAACTCACAGGAAATCAATATATAATTTGTTTTGATGAAAGTGTGAAAAACCCATCTGATAATGAATTGTGAAAAATTCAAAACCAGTAATGGTACTTTTTAAATAAACTACCCTAAAGCCAATTTGCAATTGGTTACTGTACACCACCTACAGTTTACTTCCCGCAACAGTCTTGGCCTTCAACCATGTCTTTATTTGACAAAATTGCATAATGTTCTGTTTGTTATAACTGTCCAGCTTCCACGTGACCGATGTGAATGGCAGTGAATCTAAACTCACATAGGTCTGAGAATTCAATAATATCACTTCAGAACCTGTGCCGACCTGTAGCCGGAGCACTTGGTGAAAAACACTGAACTCCATAAGCAACTTGGAAGGAGTCCCAAGCATTGGGCCCACGCAGTTTATGTCCATGCCCATATCCTGAGCAACCTTTCAGCAGAAAACACACACCAAGCAGTACAAGTAGCCCAGTACTTAGGGCATGCCAAACATTCATGCTGGACAAAACAGAAAAGATGAGATGGGAACAGAGATTGCTGACATTGTCGCTGTGGTGGCCACTGTAGTGATTCGAGAATTTCTGTGTAAATTTTAGAACCACTCAGCCTTCTACCATCTCGAACATATGATATTCTGGATATGAGTGTGGGATGGTAGAATCCTATCTACTGCGCATCACATGTTTGTGTGTTCAGGTTTAAAATCAGTTGCGGGAAGAAAGTAGACACGGTGGATGAACAGCACCGACAAGTATCTTTTGGCAATCCATAGATGTTTTAGTGAGTGTGTAAGGAAGAACCATGGAATTTATATGCAGTTCTGTGCTTATTGGGTTATTAACTATTGTTATCAAAACAAAGACAGTTGAAAAATAACACTTGACATAACATTGCTATAGGTAAGGCTTATTTTCTGATTTATGTTAAGAAAAGTTATGGCATCAAAGCCAACTTTCTTGTAACTGTAATTCAATTTGTTTCTGACATTCTACTGTACGAGAGACTTACCCAAAGTTTTATATTTATGTTGAAAGTGAGAGTTTTGTTGTGTATGAAAGTCAAATACATCGTTAACTGATTAAAAGCAAAGTTTTTATGTCTACTTATTTCATAAGTAGAAAGAGTCTAAAAATTCCTGGACCTACCATTGTTCAACGGAGGATAAGTCGAGAGGGTTTCTAGCAGCTGGCTATCCAGTAAAGAAGAGTGGCTGCAAATTCCAAGTAAGTCACCTCGTAAAGAAGTGGAAGGTGGTTTGGGGGAATAAACCGAAATAACCCAGATTCACATTCACACTTTAAGTCAGAAACATTAGACCACAGCTTCTTGGGCCTGACTCGGTCTGCTTGGCTCTGGGCCTGCGCGTTTACTGCCGCCACAACTGCTTCCTTGTGCAAGCTATCTGTCATCCTACTGGGCACATCTTGTGGCACTACTGCCACATAACACCAGGCTTTAATGTGGTCACCCACTGCCTGAGAAACTTCTGCCAACAGGGGTTTTCACAGAGTAAAACCTTCTGGTGCACTCCCATGTCTGGAGCTAAACAGATAATTGTGTCACTTTACGACGGGTTTGGTTTCTCATGGCATCAGTAGAATTCCATTTGTACTGTTACAACATGTGTTTGTTTGTGATGGTAGTTTGACAATAAACTGCATGCGTGATCAAAAGTAAGAACTGCTGGTTCTTGTAAAGGTGCAAGCTGACACTGTAATTGATGCACCTTAGATGGAATCCACAAGAGGAGTCTGTCATACCAAAAGCCAGAAAATGCTGTGTGGGTCTTTTTTCATAAGCTTCCCAATTCTCAACTGAATCATCATATGGAGGTATAGTGGGTGGATAGATCAGTGGAGCAATACTGTGTCTGTTAATGAAAGCCAAGATAGCATAGCACCTGTAATGACCATACCCATCGAAACAGCACTTAAAGACTGCACATGCAGAAACTGTTCCCCCAATCATGTAGTAGTCAAGTAAATACACAAAACCGATCCAAGTAACACAAATAAGACTGTATTCATAAACTTCTGAACAATAATGGAAATAAGCCTCTCATGACTCCACAGATAACACAACAAAAGAATCATACAGAAGGTGTAACATAAGCCATACACTGAACAACTGATGTGAGTGGTACAAACTAAAAGAACATAGTGAGAGTGAGTCATCGCTGCTCCATGTGTGTGCAGGTGTGAGCCACCAGTAGACCGTGCTGTGTGTGCACTTCCCAAAGCACATGAACTAGTAGCAGGATACTGCATGTGATAAAGAAAAAATAGCTGATTGAATGTTGGTTGCTCAACTGTTCCAGCATAATCATGATATTAATATGTACTATAGACTTTATGTTATTTTTATCACCAAAAGATGATATTAAGATTAATAATTGAGGTATGAAGACATTTTTACATCATACCCTGGCACAAACGTGAGAAGATATCAATCAATTGTTGATTTGTTGCTGCAATAACTTTTAGGAAACTTAAGAAACTGATAATCAAAGTGTCACAAATCCTCAATGGGTTTTGTAACTTCTCTGTGCTAAGTGAGATGGCACGAAGGCACTGGACTTGATTTGAGAGAAGAAGGGTTCGCTTTTAGGGTTACTTGTATGTAAAATGATGCCACAAAAATTTTTTTTCTTAATAAATAGTATTTTTTGTGGGCTCTTGTCTCCTCTCTCTCTCTATCTGTCATCTATCTATATGTGTGTGTCTTTTGTAATCCATTTTGACAATTAGTTATTCTCTCTCTCTCTCTCTCTCTCTCTCTCTCTCTCTCTCCCTCCCTCCCTGCCTCCCTCCCTCCCTCCCTCTCCCTCTCTCATTAGCATTTTATGTTATTTTAGCATTCTGAAGTTATGTGCTTTACTTTTCTATGATAATCCCTTACTATTCAGTCTTTTCTCATTTTCCATATTCAGCTGTGTCTATGTTTTCCCACTGTTAGCGTTTAACATTATATTTTGTATGTCTAATAAAAGTAAAATATTTCAGAATGATTGGAAAAGAGCACAGGTAGTCCCAGTCTTCAAGAAGGGTCGTCGAGCAGATGCGCAAAACTATAGACCTATATCTCTGACGTCGATCTGTTGTAGAATTTTAGAGCATGTTTTTTGGTCGCGTATCATGTCGTTTTTGGAAACCCAGAATCTACTCTGTAGGAATCAACATGGATTCCGGAAACAGCGATCGTGTAAGACCCAACTCGCTTTATTTGTTCATGAGACCCAGAAAATATTAGATACAGGCCCCCAGGTAGATGCTATTTTCCTTGACTTCCGGAAGGCGTTCGATACAATTCCGCACTGTTGCCTGATAAACAAAGTAAGAGCCTATGGAATATCAGACCAGCTATGTGGCTGGATTGAAGAGTATTTAGCAAACAGAACACGGCATGTTGTTATCAATGGAGAGACGTCTACAGACGTTAAAGTAACCTCTGGCGTGCCACAGGGGAGTGTTATGGGACCATTGCTTTTCACAATAGATATAAATGACCAAGAAGATAGTGTCCGAAGTTCCATGCGGCTTTTTGCAGATGATACTGTAGTATACAGAGAAGTTGCAGCATTAGAAAATTGCAGCAAAATGCAGGGAGATCTGCAGCGGATAGGCACTTGGTGCTGGGAGTGGCAACTGTGACCCTTAACATAGACAAATGTAATGTACTGCGAATACATAGAAAGAAGGATCCTTTATTGTATGATTATATGATAGTGGAACAAACATTGGTAGCAGTTACTTCTGTAAAATATCTGGGAGTATGCGTGCGGAACGATTTGAAGTGGAATGATCATATAAAATTAATTGTTGGTAAGGTGGGTACCAGGTTGAGATTCATTGGGAGAGTCCTTAGAAAATGTAGTCCATCAACAAAGGAGGTGGCTTACAAAACACTCGTTCGACCTATACTTGAGTATTGCTCATCAGTGTGGGATCCTTACCAGATCGGGTTGATGGAGGAGATAGAGAAGATCCAAAGAAGAGCGGCGCGTTTCGTCACAGGGTTATTTGGTAACCGTGATAGCTTTACGGAGATGTTTAGCAAACTCAAGTGGCAGACTCTGCAAGAGAGGCGCTCTGCATCGCGGTGTAGCTTGCTCGCCAGGTTTCGAGAGGGTGCGTTTCTGGATGAGGTATCGAAAATATTGCTTCCCCCTACTTATACCTCCCGAGGAGATCACGAATGTAAAATTAGAGAGATTTGAGCACGCACGGAGGCTTCAGGCAGTCGTTTTTCCCACGAACCATACGCAACTGGAACAGACAAGGGAATTAATGACAGTGGCACGTAAAATGCTCTCCGCCACACTCCGTTGGGTGGCTTGCGGAGTATAAATGTAGATGTAGAACTGAATTAATTTTAAGAGATACATCTCTTCAATGATCAAATGACATTTGATTAAACAGTAACTTGATTTTGTGAACAATTTTCAATAAGTTTTATTAATTAAAATATTGTATTTTTTATGTGTGCATTACAATTTTGTCCATACTTAAAAATTCTTATGTGAATAAAATGCATGACCATTTTTAAAAATGTATACTTGTATCCATGCATAACAGCTAGAACTTGGTATTTGAAATTTATATGGCAAAAATATTCATTCTAGATATTGTATCGGAAGGTGCTTTGCCACTGCTTATTGGAGTTTATAGGCATTTCTTGAATGACAGAGAAGTTGTGATAGCCCTTGCAAAATTGCTGTCAAATATATCATTTTACAAGGAGCACTTGAATGATATTTTTCAGACTGGTAAGTATTTGTTATATTTGTCTGAACTTCAGTTCCTATCAGTTATTTCAGTCATTTTTAATCTATGAGATTATCGTCTAATGGGTAAATGAATGTTACAGTGCATGTTTGAACATATTCATGTACAAGTATATTAATCAAAATAATTGTCTTTTTTGTAGATTTTGACTATGAATTTGCTGTTAATGTAGGACATGATACTCATATATTAACCTGCCATCACATTAGCACTTTTTCACACAGACTACTCTGGATCATACTTTTAATTTACATAAACTATGTATCTTACTGTTTTTATGCCAAAGACATGTTTGTAAATGTGTAGATATGAGTAGAAAAACGTACAGCGAGAAGCATACTAAACAAAATCTTGTCTATATAAAACAAAAGACTGTAAAACTGTGAGTACACATTCTTGTATCTGTGAAGTGCAGAACAACAAAGACTGAAGACATGAGTGGAAAAACAAGTTTAACTTCTCAGTTGAATTTCACACAAAGTCTGAATGCAAACACTGTCAGATGAAATTGAATGCTGAGTCCTTGTCACAGTCATACAACACTGTCACTTCCAGTCTGTATATGTCCATAGTTATAAGTGGTGAGTATGAACACTTCGAGAAAGTGCAGCGTCACTTCGCACTGCTGTCTGTGGTGGGGTGTGCACACAGGAGTACACAGGTTGCAGTGAGCCTGCTGTGGTGTGGCATGGTGTGATTGGCCCTTCGTCAGTAGATTGCTATTTTCTGTACGTATGCTGGTTGGCGTAGCTGGGTTTACTGCAGAAGTGGCTTAGGGGTGGTTGGGCCTGCACTATCAAGCAGTGGTGGTGCTGCCACTTATCGGCCGCGAGCTGAACACCATCCAATTCCTGGCCGTGAAATGCTGTGTGCCACGGGTTGGTCATTGATGATACTGCACACATCATCATATCACAATTCTGAGTACAGCCTGTCCGATGCATTTGTGCATAACTGTTCTTTATACCAGACTACATAAGGAATCAAAAAAATGTGTCTGGTAGACACTGTGCAGTTTTTAAAATGTTTTATGTGTATAAGATTTTGTTAATTGATTTTGACAGACTTCTCATTGTGTGGTTTATTACCTTATCTCAAAAGTGTGAGCCAGACAGAGCCATGTGATGTACGTGTTACATTATGCACTCATAGTTACTGAATTACTGAGAGGTGACTATTTCATCTGAATCTCTATTAATAACCAAAATTTGCATAATGGTAGTCACTGAGTTACAATCTTTTAATTGCTAATATTGTTGGCATTTCCAGCAGAAGACTCCGTTCCATTAAAAATAAAAATAAAAAGGGACTGTCCCAGTTCTGTTGTGTAGAAACAGATATAGAGTGTATGTGTGAAATGTCATTATACTGTTCAGAAAGAGTAATCAGAGGCATCATAGTAACCCTTTAAGATAGTTAAGAACTACTTTGGGTGTGCAAAAATCAATTAGCATGCTAAGAGATGTAAAGAGAAAAATAGTTGAAGCATGTAAGAAAATATTCAAGAGCTGTGCAAAATAATACGAACCACCGCTGGAATTCTCTAACCTTGATGTGACCGCAACACACTTTTACACACACTAATGAATCAAGTGATGCAGTGTCTTTGTAAACAAAGCACTAATTGAGGTTAAGCAGTATCCAAATGAAGTTCAAGAAGTAAGCACAAAATCGTCATGATAGTCCATTCAATCTGTAAGTAGGGGTAGTCCATATTACTGGCAAGTACCAATAATCCTTACACAACTGTGCATACTGCCTTATTGAAACACAGTAACTGTCTTTTAAAATTATCTTACTATATATTTCTGCCAGAAATCAAAGCAGGTACCTGATGCGGAAATATAAAATTTAAAAAAATCACAATAACCTCTCACATTTTTGAAGACAACCAGTAAAATCCAATGAAAAGTAGAAGTATCTTAACTGTGGCAACTCCCAGATACTGTATTCCCTGCACATGTCCTACACAATATCATTTTTTGAGGGTGTGTCCATATCAGTGATACCACCTTTAAATTAGTGTTCATACTTTGCATGGATCTTTATAAATCACTGCAATGAAGGATGAAGCTTTGGCAATGCACGCCACATACGATGGTGACATGACAGAAAAATCGCCAAACTCATGTAAGCTGAAGAACCTGAGATAAAAGCCAACAGGCAATTTGGTGTTTGAAAGTGTGAAACACCAATTCAGCCTTGTTTTGATTGGAGTAGTGAGCTGAATAAATGCTGGAAACCATTCTTGGATCACTTTTTCCATTACTAATGAAAATGTCTTGAGAAGCCCTGTTGGTAAGTCATGACTTTGTTTTTTACCTCATAAAATCTCTTCAGAGAATTATTGGTGTGATTCAGAACACTTCTGTCATTTGAAAATAATAGCATATCATCAACATGCAAAATGATGATGATAGTTTGGTACCATCTCTCTGAAAATAGACACATGGATCTGTGTTTGATCTGGCCAGTTTCAGTTTTATAAAGAAATCATCAGTTTATAATATATGGTATGTTACATAAAGTATTGGTCCTGTTCAACCACCAAGTATCTAAAAAGGGTTTGTGAAGTCTAGAGGTAGTTGTTTCATATGTTTACAGGGAATGATGCATGAGGTTTTCAAATAAGTGTATGCACTTACATCTGATCGTGGATCGTATCCTTTCACACTAATTGTTTTGTATTCTTATCAATGGCTGACCAGTAGCTTGACTATGGGAAAAACACCATCATGCAAGCAAATCTCCAGTGGCCTTTGTGTAGGAATTCCAAGTCTGGCAGTATGAGAAATAACAGCTTAATCGTAATAATTTTTGGATTTCAACATGAGAACTGTGTTCTTCATGGGCAGCAAGTGGAATCAAGAAAAGAGCATGTAGAAACCATCAGGGATAAGCGACAGAACCATACCCACCAGTTTAATTTACATCCCATTTATTGTGAAAACTTCCCTGTGAACATCGACTTGACCACACCACACACCAGAGGTTGCCAGTGGGTTTTGTGCTGCCAAAATTTCAGGCCCCCATGGCAGAGCTATCCAGGTCCACCTCTGTGTCTACGACTACATTTACACTGCGCAAACCACATTGCCGTGTGTGGCAGAAGGTAATTCTGGTACCAGTATTTCTTTCCCACCTTCTGACACTCCATTCAGGAAAGCTGTGTTGGAAGAATGGTTATCGGTACGCCCAGTTATTAGTAGTAATGACTTGGATGATGTGCCAGTAAAAAATCTCCTGGGCACCAAATATTGTTTTCTGGCCCACGGGTAGTCTAGAAATGGCATCAGAATTGATGTGAACATCATTAAGTTGCAGACAGGCACAGTTAAAAGACACCCACCTACAGCTTTCAGTTACAGCCTTCATCAGTAAAAAAGACACACACACACACACACACACACACACACACACACACACACACATGCCTGCCAACTCCAGCATCTCAGGCCGGAATGCATTCCGAATCTTACCACAAATGAAGTTGTTAGCAGTGGGAAATCGCATACACACTGTAGCACTCTGAAAATAGTAGAGAAAACCAATAAAGAATAGGAAGCTGTTGAGCCATGATGAGAGTCTCAATACTCACACCAAATCTTACCTCAGGCAACTAAGCCATGTGACTGTCTCCCATGATTGTGTTCTGGTTCATTGAACCGCTAGCACAGTGTCAGTTTTCATCTTTTGTGGGGTGTTCATTTCATTGGCACGACCTGTACTATGTTAGTGTCCAGTCTTTCTGATGCTCTATCTGTATCACTGCCATAGTGGGATACAAGAACACAGGTGTTTTATTTTTTTATCTTTGTACTATTCTGGAATAGTAATGTAGAAATGGCTTTTGTTGCTAGCTCCACATTAAGAAGCCATTTTATGTAGTGATGTTTTTGTTATGATTACTGTTGGGAAGTTGATTATATGACATTTGCTTTATTATTTTGTTCAGCTTAAGAAACAACATATATAAATTATGTATATTAACTACAAAAAATATGCTTGAATGTGGCATTTGCATTCATTATATAAAAAAAAATGAATATGTGCACCACCTGCAGGAATGTAATTAAAATATATTACAGGTAATCCCCTATTTCATGCCATTGCCTATCTCCCACAACCTGGACAAAGGGTTGGACTTCACAAAACATCTTCTGAAACAGTTAACATCTTTCCATTACACACTATGATTAAAAAGAAGACAATAATCTACCCATTATATTCATTAAAATCTCAGGGTTGCTTTCCTGAGTGTTAATTATTATTTCAAGACAAAAAAAAAAAAAAACTTTGGCAGACCGCCATTTACTGGAGTGCTTTAGTGCATGTCATTCAGGATGCTGCTTGGTGATGAGATGACATTGTACGACTGCCCTGTCTCTCCAACCAGTAAACTGATTAATGAGTGTGCCTGCCGAAGACATAATTGTCTGACAAAAAAATTTCTTTGCCTACGTCTATGTGTGTCTTTAGATGGTCTGGTGCCTCCTCATACAGATGCCTCATAGAGCTCCTTATTTAATCGTCCAAAATTTTGCATGCCAAACTTTTTTTGTGATTAAGTAACAGTCTTCTTCTTCTTTCTTGTCTCTACAGCTCATAGCCTTGGCCTCTTCTACAACTTCCTTCCATTTCTCTTGGTCCTTTGCCAATACTCTATAGTTTCCATAGCCCATCTTCCTAAGATCTTTGATTACTCCATCTTCCCATCTGGCTCTTGGTTGACCATGTCTGTTCTGCCCTCCTGGCTTTCCTGTAAAATTCTTTTTGGTACTTCTGTATCATTCATGCGAGCCACATGTCCCGCCCACCTCAGTCTGGATGATTTCACTATCCTTCTGATGGCTTGGTCTTTGTATGTGATATACAACTCATGGTTGTATCTCCTCCTCCATCTTCCTCTTTCACAGATTGGGCCGATAATTTGTCTAAGTACCTTTCTTTCAAATGCATCCAGTGTTTCAATGTCTTTAGTTGTTAATGTCCAGGCTTCAGAGGCATATGTAAGCACTGGTTGTATAAGTGATTTATAGATAGTTAATTTAGTGGTACAAGTCAGGAGCCTTGAGGATAGAAGTCTTGTTAGGGCAAAATAGGCTCTATTGGCTAGTATTAATCTCTGCTTAATTTCATAGGAGTATCATTTGGATGCGTAACTGTAGAGCCCAGGTACTTGAAATGTTCAACTCTCTCAAACCTATAATTGCCCATTGTTATTGCATTTGGCATATTTTCTCTATGTGCTTTTCCAGCTGCCATATATTTTGTTTTTTGTTCATTAATAATTAACCCCATGTTCCTACTAGCCTGTTAAAGAGCTGCAAATGTCTCTTCCATTGCTTTTTGGGTTCTTGCTATTATATCTATGTCATCTGCATAGGCCAGTATCTGCACTGATTTATAGATCGTTCCCCTTTTCAGAAAGTTTGCGTTTCTCATCACCTTCTCCAGGGTGGCATCAAAGAGAAGACATGCCAATGCATCCCCTTGTCGCACTCCGTTTTTAATACTCAATGTATTGGACGTCAGTCCTCCCATTCTTACACTACCTTGTGTTTCGCTCATTGTCATTCTCACCAGCCTTACCAACTTTCTCGAGATACCCAGTTCATCTTGAGCTTGATATAACTGCTCTCTATTTATGCTATCATAAGCTGCCTCGAAATCTATAAAGAGGTGAGGCGTGCCAACCCTGTATTTGTTTGTTTTTTCCAGGATTTGCCTTATGGTGAATATTTGATCTATAGTTGACTTCCCAGGAAGAAATCCGCATTGGTATGGCCCTGTCTCCTTCTGTATGATTGGGAGTATTCTGTTGAATAGTATATTACAGAACATTTTGTATCCCAAATTAAGTAGTGTGATCCCTCTGTAATTGCCACACTCCATCTTATCTCCTTTCTTATACCGGATGATCAAAAAGTCAGTATAAATTTGAAAACTGAATGAATCAAGGAATAATGTAGATATAGAGGTACAAATTGACACACATGCTTGGAATGACATGGGGTTTTATTAGAACCAAAAAAATACAAAAGTTCAAAAAATGTCCGACAGATGGCGCTTCATCTGATCAGAATAGCAATAATTAGCATAACAAAGTAAGACAAAGCAAAGATGATGTTCTTTACAGGAAATGCTCAATATGTCCACCACCATTCCTCAACAATAGTTGTAGTCGAGGAATAATGTTGTGAACACCACTGTAAAGCATGTCCGGAGTTATGGTGAGGCATTGGCATCGGATGTTGTCTTTCAGCATCCCAAGAGATGTCGGTCGATCACACTTGCGACTTCAGGTAACCCCAAAGCCAATAATCACACGGACTGAGGTCTGGGGACCTGGGAGGTCTAGTATGACGAAAGTGGGTGCTGAGCACACGATCATCACCAAACGACGCGCGCAAGAGATCTTCCACGTGTCTAGCAATATGGGGTGGAGCGCCATCCTGCATAAACATCGTATGTTCCAGCAGGTGTTTATCAGCCAGGCTGGGGATGATGCAATTCTGTAACATATCAGCGTACCTCTCACCCGTCACGGTAGCAGTTACAAAACCAGAATCACGCATTTCCTCGAAGAAAAAAGGTCCGATAACGGTAGATGCGGTAAATCCAACCCATACCATGACTTTCTCATCGTGCAATGGAGTTTCCACGACAGTCCTAGGATTTTCGGTAGCCCAAATTCTGCAGTAGTGGGCATTGACAGACCCTTGGAGCATGAAATGAGCTTCGTCGGTCCATAACACATTACTCAACCAATCGTCATCTTCCGCCATCTTTTGAAACGCCTACACTGCAAATGCCCTCCGCTTCACTAAATCGCCAGGTACATGATGCCTATGGATTTTGTATGGATAGCATCGGAGGGTACGCCTCAGTGCCGACCAAACAGTAGTGTGTGGAATGCCGGTGCGACGTACTGCACGAGTGCTGACTTCCCCATGCATAGACGAACCCGCTACAGTCTCCATTTCTTTCTGAACTGTCTCAGCAGCATTATGCCTTGTGCTCGGTCAGCCACTACAGGGTCTATTGTCTAAGCAACCCGTGGCTTCGAACTTCAAAATCATTCTTGCCACAGCTGCATTTGTCAACGGACCTTTACCCATTCGAATCCCCTTCCTATGGCGATAGAATCGTAATGCTGAACTAGCACATTCCCCATTCTGATAATACAGCTTCACTAAAAGTACCTTTTCAGGTAACATCAACATTCTGCGACTGCTGGCGCATCTGATTCTTTCTCTCATTACAGCTCCTTTTATACACGATTGTCATGCGCAGTCACTGACCTTTAGCTGTCCAGCGCCATCTGTTGGACATTTCATTTTTGTGAACTCTCCCCCCCCCCCCCCCCCCCCCAAATAAAACCCCATATCATTTCAACCATGTGTGTCAATTTTTACCTCTCTATCTACATTATTCCGTGGTTTATTAAGTTTTCAAATTTATACTGACTTTTTGATCACCCGGTATATGGGGCATATGATACCCTCTTTCCATTGTTGGGGCATTTTCTCCTCTTCCCATAGTCTGGTGACCATTTTCAGAAGGCCTCCTTGCTTAAACAGTTCTGCTGGAATACCATATGTCCCTGCCGCCTTGTTTTTCAATTTCTTCATGGCAGTTTTCACTTCTTCTATATTTGGTGGGGTAGTGTTTTGTCTGGATCCTCTTCCCCATTTGTTTCTGTTGGATTCCCTGGTATAGTTGTTCTAGGGTTGAGGAGACTATCAAAATACCTGCTCCATCTTTCACATACTCCCTTCTCTTCACTTATTATATTCCCTGTCTCATCTTTTATTAAGCTTGTTTTACTACCAAAAGGCTTCTGTGCCACATTCACCTCTCTATAGAATTTTCTTATTTCATTTTTGCTTCTCATGAGCTCCATTTCTTTGACACTTGCTTTCATCCATTCTCTCTTTTTTCTTTGCACCATCTGTTTTATCACTTCCCACTGATCTTTGATATTGTTATATTCTCCAACATTTTACAGAATCCGAGTTAACTTCTCCTGATATTGTTCTCTAACTTCCACTGATTCTAAAGTAGTTGTATTATATTTCTGTGCCCTGCGTCAGACTCCTTTCGCTGTGTTAGATATCCTTGCCCTCACCCATGCCCATACCAGAAAATGGTCTGTATCTATGTTTCGGCCTCTGATACTCCTCACGTCCAATAGGTTTGATTTGTGTCTCAAATCTATCAACACGTGGTCAATCTGGTTTACTATGTTTCCATCCGGTGAGTTCCATGTCCCCTTATGTATTTCTTTATGTGGGAACTGTGTTGATACTATTACCATGTTTCTAGGTGCTGCGAACAGTATAAGCCTTGTTCCGTTCTCATTACTTGTTGCATGTTTTCTGTGGGGGACAATTATTGGTCTATAAATCTGTTCTTTCCCCACCTGAGCATTTAGGTCTCCGGCTATTATTTTAATATCATGCCCTGGGCACTCATCATATACTTTTTCCAAAGATTCATAGAATACTTCTTTCTCTTCTTCTTCGGATTCTTCTGCTGGTGCATGGGCATTAATTATGGAATAGTTAAAAGAATTTCCCCTTTATCTTGAGTGTTGATAACCTTGGACTAATGGGTGTAAACCCTATTAGCAAATGCTTTAATTGGCGGTGTACAACAAATCCTGTGCCCAGCTCATTATTTCTTTTGCTTCAGGTATAGAATATATTCACCTCTTTCTTCTCTAAAACTCCACTCCATGTCCATCTAATTTCTTGTAGTGCTATTATACTTTGCTTCAGATTCATTATTTGATCCAGCATTACTTTCAGTGCTTCTGGGCGATATAGGGATCTCATATTCCAAGTACCAATATATAGATCTGATCTATGCCTTATATTTCTCTCCTTCCTTATTTTCCCTCCTTCATTTACTTGTATTCCATCCTCTTTGTCCTTTTCCATGTCAGGTTCGTCTTCCTCCATCCGTCCGACTTTACTTTGTAGAAGTTTCGCAACAGTTGTTTTTTACAGAGCGGGCTGTCAACCCTGTGTCCAACCCCTACCGGGGGTGGCTGATTTTTAATCAGGGTTTTCTTCCCTTAGCCTTTGGAGACCCATCTCCCAACTACAAGGCAGCAGTTGTTGTTTTGCTAGTTTTGGTCCGTCCCGGGTATTTTATTTCCCAGGTGTCCACCATATCTGGTGAACGTTCCCCAATCTGCCACCTGGGGAGGTGCCCGATGGGAGACTAGCAACTTCACACGGGTTAAGTAACAGTCACCCACACTTAAAATCGTATAGTGTCATTCAGCATCCCATACACACTGTCTTCATTTAACTACTTTATACCTCATTTGTACCAATATAATTAAGAATTACATTACACATAGCCAGCAGTCAGTATTTTTGGAAACTTGCTACTTTTAATTAAAATTGTTCTATGTGTACTGCCATATCATCTTATATGATGACTTGGCATTACATCCAGAAGGATTTTAATGACATTGATGCTCTCTGTGGAAGCCTAGATATTTGCATCTTGATCATTTTCTTTAATGTTTATAATCTTTCAATGCTCATTGGACATGAAATGAAATGTTAGCTTTACTTACAGTCGTACAATGACTGAATATCATGTCAACATATAAAAGTTACACTAATGAAACTGGGAAAACAACAAAAACAAATATGAGCTAACTGTACATGAATTTATATGTTGTGACAAATATCTGTAGAAATAAATTAGAGGACTGCAAACATAAATAGACAAATATATTTCAACAGTTCCATTGTCAAAATCTACATATAGTTTAATCATCTACATCTATACTCTGTAAACCACTGTACAGTGCATGGCACAGGATATGTTCTATTTTACCAGCTATTAGGGTTTCTTCCCATTCCATTAATGTATTGAGTGTAGGAAGAATGATTGTTTAAATCTCTTTGTGTGCTATAATTAGTCTGATCTTGTCCTCATGATCTCTATATGAGTGATAAGTAGCAGGTTTTAGTATGTTCCTAGAACCATCATTTAAAGCCAGTTCTTATAAGTGGGCTTTCTCAGGATAGTTTACGTCTGTCTTCAAGAGTCTGCCAGTTCAGTTTCTTCAGCATCTCTGTGACACTCTGCCAAGTATCAAACAAACCTGTGACCACTTGTGCTGCTCTTCTCTGTATATGTTCAATATTGCTCTTAGTCCTATTTGGTAAGTATCCCATACACTTGAGCAGCATTCCAGAATGGATCCCACAAGTGATTTGTAAGCAATCCCCTTTGTAGACTGTTTGCATTTTCCCATATTTTACCAATAAACCGAAGTCTACCACCTGCTTTACTCAGGACTGAGTCTGTGTGATCATTCCATTTCATATCCCTACAAAGTGTTACACCCATGTATTTCTAGGACTTGACCCATTCCAGCAGTGACTATTTGATATTTTAGTCAAGGAACTATGTTATTTCGTTTTTTGAAGTGTACAATTTTACATTCCTGAATATTTAAAGCAAATTGCCAGTCTTTGAAATACATTGAAATGTTATCAGTATGTGACTGAATATTTATGCAGCTTCTTGCAGGCAGTACTTCACTATAGATAACTGTGTGCATTGCAAAAAGTCTGACATTAGTATTAATATTGTCTGCAAGGTAATTAACATACAACACAAATAGCAAGGTTCGTAGCACACTTCCCTGGGCTCACCTGAAGTTACTTCTACATCTGACGATGACTCTCCATTCTAGATAACCAGCTGCATCCTACATACCAAAAAATCCTCAATACAGTCACAAATTGTACTTGATACCCCATGTGATTGTTATTTTGACAATAAGCGTAGATGTGATACTGAGTCAAACACTTTTTGAATATCAAGAAATAGTGTGTGTGCCTGACTGCCTTGATCCAAAGCTTTCAGTAAGTAATGTGAGGGAAGTGCAAGTTGAGTTTTGCATTATCACTGTTTTCTGAATCCATGCTGGTTGGCATGGAAGAGGCCATTTTGTTTCAGATACCTTATTATGTTTGAGCTCACAATATGTTTGAAGATTCTACAACAAATCAATGTCAAGGATATTGGACAATAGTTTTGTGGATCATTATACTACCCTTCTTGGATACAAGTGTAACCGGTGCTTTCTTCCACCTAATGGGCATAGTTCTTTGTTCTTAGGATCTGTGATAGATTATAGTTAAAACAGGGGCTAACTCTGCCACAGAGTCAATGTAGAATCTGATAAGATTTCCATATAGTCCTGGACCTCTGTTCAGTTTCCACGATGTCAGCTGTTTCTCAACACCACTGACATTAATACTTATTTCACTCATCTTCTCAATGGGATGAGGATTAAATTGAGGCAATTCTCCTGTATTTTCCTTTGTAAAGGAATATTTGGAAAAGCAGTTAAGCATTTTAGCTATCCTCAGTTTCAGTTCCTGTCTTATTCATCCAGCCATGTGGATTGACTGCGCGGTTAGAGGCACCATGTCACGAATCGTGCGGCCCCTCCTGCAATAGGTTTGAGTCCTCCCTCGAGCATGGGTGTATGTGTTGTCCTTAGCGTAAGTTAGTTTGTGTAGTGTGTGAGTCTAGGGACTGATGACCTCAGCAATTTAGTCCCTTAGGAATTCACACACACATTTTTTGTCTAATTCACAAGTGAGTGGACACTAACATCGATGCCACTAACATTCTTTACATACAAACAGAATTTCTTTGAATTGTGTGAAAGATCATTTGACAATACACTGCTATGGTAGTCACTGAAAGATTCATGCAGTACTCTCTTGACAGTTAAATGCGTTTCATTCAGCATCTGTCTGTCTGTAGCCCTATATGTTATTTTACACCTGTTATGCTGTAGTTCTGTTTCTGTAGAAGTTACTTTACAGTGACTATATACCATGGGGGGCCCTTCCATTATGAACTATTCTATTGAGTGCATATCTATCCCATGCATAATCAATTGTTCTTTTAAACTTGTGCCATAGTTCCTCTACTTGCTCTTGTCTTGTACTGAAAGTTTCAGGCTCCTTATTGAGATATTACACCACTTCTTTTGTATCTAGTTTACTGAACATCTGTTTCTTTCTACTTGTCGTAGTTGCTCTTAGGTAATCATTGTTGCTACAGCATTGTCATGGTCACTGATAACAGTTTCACTGTGGACATTCTTAAAGAGATCTGGTACATTTGTTGCCATTAGATCTAATACACTGTCAAGTCACATTAACATGACCATCTGTTAAAAGCCTGAATAACCACCTCTTGCAGTGCGGATGACTGGGAGACATGCTGGAAGTTTCTGATTGGAATGTGTAGCCATGCCAATTCCAGTGCCGTGGCCAGCTGAGCTAGATTTCTCAGTTGAGGACCCATGGTGCAAACAGCCTGATAAATGTGGTCCCACAGATTCTTGTATTGGGTTTGAGTCCAGAGAGTTTGGTGGCCAGGGGTGTACGATAGACTCATCCTGGTGCTCTTCAAACAATGCATGTACACTGCAAGCTGTGTGACATGTTGCTTTGTCATGCTGGTAAATGCCATCGTGCCAAGAAAAAACAAACTACATATAGGGGTGGGCATACTTGTGTTGATTCATTGTGCCTCCCAGAATGACAAAATCACCTTGGGAACACCACAGAAATATTTCCCAAACCATAAAGCTTCCTCCTCTGGCCAGGATCTTTACGACGATTGTTGCAGGGCCATGCATGACAATTACCATCTGTCTGATGAAGTGTAAAACGTGATTCATCTGAAAAGGTCAATGTAAGCATTCATTGGACATCCATTTATGGTACTGGCATGCAAATTCCAGCCGTTGTTGCCAATGAACAGCAGTCAGCATGGCTGCATGAAACAGCTGCCTCTGCAGAGTCCCATATGCAGCAATGTTCACTGAACGGTAAGGAGACACTGTTGGTAGCCCCCCAGCTTTATCTGTGAAGTCAGTTGCTCAACAGTTGCACATCTAGTCATCTATACATGTCTGTCCAGCTGTTGTTTACTCCTGCCATCTATGGCCTACATTGCACCACAGGTGCCTCAGCACTGCTATTGGATAGTGCCATTTTGACATGCACAGTGTTCTGTAATCATGGCAGTACATGAATGGTTTATAAGCTTAGCTGTTTCAGAAATGCTTCCACCCTTGACCTGAAAGCCAATAATCATGCCCTTTTGGATGTCAGATAAATTGGTTCATTTTCACATTAGGACAACAACAGCACTGTTGTCCATATCCCCCAACATGATTTATATATCCTCCACAGCTAGTACTTCTGTCACATTGGCATTAAATGTAAGTGATGTTCACATTAATGTGACTGGACCATGTGTATTTCCATCATGAGTCGGGTTTCAAACTAAATGTTCTAGGTCGTTTTCAGAGAAGGCATTTAGTAATGTTTCTCATGTCTTGTCATGTCCACCACTAACAAAACTATAATTTTACCAGTGATTTCCGGATGATTTAAGTCTCCATTGATGATGACAGTATGATTGGGGAACTTACTTACAAGCAAACAGAGGTTTTCTCTAAAGTTTTTGATTGCATCAGGAGATGAGACTAGTGTGTGATAGAAGGATTCAGTCGCCATTTCATGCCCACCCTTGATAGTGAGTCTTCCCAAACACTCTCACATGCAGCTTCAACTTCTATCTCCATGGGTTTGAAAGTCTTGTGTACTGAGACAAATATAGCAATATAGCATTTCCATTTCCCATTAGCCTATCCTTTCAATAAACACTTCAATTTTCCCCAAAATCTCACTCTAATTTCAGGATTCAACCAGCTTTCTGTACCTAGTATTATGTAAACTTCACTACTTTTCAAGAGTGCTTCAGACTCTGGCATTTTGTTTGAAAAGGATTTGACTAGGATTTTAATACTCTTGTGTATAGGAGGCATTCTTTTGGACCTTACACTTACACTTATGGGTCTCCTACAGATTTTGTTATATGGGCTGGGTGAAGACTCACTTAACTTAAAAAAAAACTCTTGTACGCACCCCACACACAGTCAACTATCTGGCAAGCAGCCTCTGACGTATAGTGGGACCCTACGGCTCTCCACCCTTTGGTGCAGGTTTGGGAAGTCACAGCCTAGCTCATTACAGAGCCCTTGAAGTCTCTGGTTCAGTCCTTACACATGACCAAGAACCAGGAAGCTATGATTAGTTCTGGGGACAATGCAGAAAATTGTGAGCTTCATTGAACTTCAGTGCACAAGGCTGGTGTTGTCAACCTTCCTTGCCAGTTGCTGGAATGGTCCTAGAATGACATCAGAATCCTGTTGACAGGCACTTTTTGTTCCAATGTGTACCACAATCTGTGGCTGGTTCCACCCGTTCCCTCGGTGGCTGCCGAAACAGCCTGTTCAACATGTTGAATGAGAGCCCCCAGGCCTACACACTGATTGCACCTGGTGCTCCCCTCTGTCATTTCGCCAAGGGGTACCATTATTCACCGTATGTTTGAACTGCCAATGATTAACAGATCACCTACTCCTCTTGACACGGGACAAAGCAAGCTTCCACAAAACAGGCAAAGTGAGTGCTGCTGCCTCAGTTTCAGTTATAGTTTCAGTGAAAGATTGTACCTTGAACTTGTTGGTTAGGGGGTTCGATTTAACACTCTGAGTCCCCCTGGTCCCTGTCTACTGTATACGTGATGCCTGGATCTACCACTCAAGTGGATCTTGCACTCAAGTGGACGAGTAATGACAAATTCCATACTTCCCGCAGAGAAGACAGGATCCAAAGGAGAAGGCAGTACTTGAGTGTGTTTTGACACTACAGGTACATAATTCTCAGGAGCTATTGCAACACATTGATTCGCAGCAGTTGCCAAATGTTGGACAGTAGTCAGAGTGATTTCCAGCTGCTTATGAACGCCAGCTAACTCATCCTGTGTTCGAGAATAGCATCCACAGTGGAGCTGCATTATGGCTGGTGCAATGTTTTACAGGACAGTGAACAAATAACTTTAAATTAAGCCTGTTGACTACCTTTTAATCTGTGGAGCTAAAAAATTACTAATTTCCTATAAGATTTGAAGCAAATACACAAAACAAAATTTCCATTCTGGCAACAGAAAAACCTATGGTAAAAGTTACTAATTCATTTCCTAAAACTTTTTGAGGTTAATTACAGTTGCCAACAAACTACAAAATAGAGTTAATTTTTGATAAATGTCGATAATATACAATCTACTCCTCTTGAAAGGGAAAACTAAATGTAACACAATATGTTAGTTGCAATGTCTACTACAAGTAACTGAATCACAAATGAGAAGTAACTTTTCAAAACGAGATTAGTCCACAAATACAAATTTTACAGGAGAAGCAAAAAGCTAATATTAGGCAAAGTTGTGGAGTAAATTAGGATTTGTGTATGAGAATTTATTAAGCTTCAAGACGTTAGAAGAATGGAGTGAGGGAGACAAATCTCACTCTTCATTTAAAAGCAGTGTTGCCAACCTAATTTTTGAAATCTATGGGTTTTTCTTGTTTTACACCAGCCAAATGATCATAATGTGTTTTGAAACAAATCAAAGTTAGTCATTTGATAGAATGGTTGCTTACTATAATTGTTTACATATTGTATTTTGTTGCAAATTTACAAATGCTATAATCTTTAATCATTCACTCAAAATTAAAATTAAGCATGCCAGTTTCAAACATTGTTAAAGTGTACAGCCGTAATTTTTATTGAACTTGCAAATTATAATATACATTGTTTTTCTCGAAGTTATCTAAAACTTTTATAAGCAGTTAATTGAAATTATTAATAATTCTTTTCACACCTTAGTTAATTTATTATTTAAAAAAAAATTGTAAACTTTGTTTTTGATAGGTATTGAAAAGAAAATCATATTTTGGACATCGCTGTCAAAAACATCATTTGAGTTTTCCCATGTTTTAATTAAAAAGTAATGTTCCAAATTTTCTGAGTATTATTCTTTCAAACTTTCTTTCAAGCATTTCGTATCCTGGTTCCTCCTCCAAGCAATCACACTTTACATCTTCAGCTTCATCTTCCACATTCGCTACCACACAGTCGCTCTGAAGTGTGTCAACATAAAATTTTAAGGAATCATCTTCATTACAACTATTACCAAATTGTTTCAGAAGGTCAAATAAATCCTTATTTTTGTGATTTTATTGGATGTACCAGACTGACAACATTTAGGTGATGGATCTGATCTGTTGCTACACCTCTTTTTAGCAAGGTCATATAACTTTTCAACAGATCATCCAAACCATGTTAGGGCTCCATCATAAAAACAACACGGATTCTTTTCCCCTTCAGTTTCTTTTTGAGGATAACCTGTTTCTTGTCTCTTTTCCCTACTGGCTTCCTCAAATTGTGGCAGAGGTCTTTGGAGTTCAGAACATCCCAGTCTATTCCTAGTCTGCAAACATTCCCAATTTTCTGATAAATCCTGTGATATTGTTCAGGAGTTTGTATTTCAGACTGCTTCTGAAGGCTTTTTCCCACAGTACCAAAAAGTCGATCTGCAGGTAAGTAGGAGTGACCACACACTGGAAATGTAATGCATATCTCCTTCACTGAGACTGGAGAGATTTTTTTTTTACAGCTACCAGTAGAGAGAATGAACCACATTGGCATTCCTGTTTTGTCCAGTGCAGCCATCAAAAATAATCCTATTTTTGAAGTGTTTTCTTCATTTCTGTGCTTACTCAGAGAGTCTACTAAGGCTGAAACTATTTCATTTGAACCTCTACCAGCCTGGTCTTCAGTCCAGCAGTAAAAGTTTGGAGACTTATTGTCAGTATCTGCGATACAGAAAGCATAATTTGACAGTTGCCGTGCGTAACAAGCCTCACCAATAGCGATTTTTGGCAAGGGTTGGACATGCTGCAGATCACAGCATAAAGACAAGATATTGGGCAGTTTCTCTTTCATAATTTTGTAAAACTGTTTAGCTCTCTTTGTCTTTTGACCAACTCTTTCGTTAGCTTTATTTCATGTTTCATTCTACAGCAGTAACTACAAAAATCTACTACAGGATAACCAAACCCCAAATTAAGTTTTTTTGAGGATATGGTGCTGAAGAACCACTTTTTTACTTTTAACGAATCAGGGACACTTCCATTATACATTTTAAAAAGTTTCGTGACATTTAAGCCTGAAGACAGATACAGCCTTTTACTTTTTTGTCTGCTATAGTGACTTTCTCTAACCTTCAAATTTGTGATGAATTGTATCACACTATCTTTCTTTGCAAAGTTTTGTTTTGTTCTATGATCCCCTCCTCTTTTTTCAAAAATGACATTACCAGCAACTACTGAGAAGCAGTGCTATTAAATCGAGTTGTTCCTATACTAAACAGAACTCTAAAAACAACTTGAAAACACAGGAACTTGCATGCAGTCTACTCTGACCTGAAACTTTGAGTCTTCAGTTTTCTATCCTCGTTCCAAGGATGTTGTCATTTCAGATTGGAGACAACCATAAATGAAGACAAAATCCTGTCTTGCTGTAGTTTGTTTAAGTGTCTGTAGACCTTCATCCTATTCCTGATTAGATGGTATACAGGGATGGTACAGAATTTGAATCTTCCTTCTTTGTGTCCACAAGGAGGCTCAAACTCCAGCATTTCAGGATCCTTATCACAGTATCTGAATGAGTTAATTAGTACACGTTTAACTGGATTCCTATCCAGAAATTAAAGTGGAACACATAGTTAGTATGTGTAGTAAAACCAGTTTAGTAGACAATCTCACAAAAAATTGTCTTTTAAAACATCTTACCTCTCCATCTGCTGAATCTTTCTTTACACAACGCCTTTCTGCTGCTTCCTAGATCCAGAGGAGTGGTCCCCCTATATTACAACTCCTCCCACATTAGTCATATTTTTCACAAACAGCAAACTCCCACATAAATAAGATACTAGCCAACCAATCTGTTTCATGTGACAATAAGTGGTACGGGTATACAACAGATACATTGTAGTGAAGTTTTAAAACGCAATCTGTCTTTGCGCCACAGCTTTTATTTGTCATACTGAAAAAACATTTGTTAGCAATCGGCAGTAAATGGAATTTGAACCAATTTCACTGATGGACTTATTGCACTTTGAACCAAAAGTCAAATTTTGTAACTGATTTAAGCCGTTAAAAATATCATTATGAATGAAAACAACTCCATAGCTCATTGTAGCACACTTTGTAGAGTAGAAATTCACTTCAAACTAATTTTTGACCATGATTGGACCTATCGCGTTTTGAAATGTCACTCCTCAAATGCTGATTTAATAGTTTGAATAAGTTCATGCACTGGACAATAGTAATTTCTGAAAATTCTCGGGAATGTGTGTTTATTTGCACTGATAGACACCAAATTGGGATGATCTGTTCTTTGGCAGTAACTGTGAGTCACAAACACTTATTTTCTATGAAGTAACATAATCCACAACTTTCATAACTTTCAAAAATTAAGAAAATTTCCAAATATATAGTTTTGTAAATGTCCAAAAATGGTCAAAATAAATTATATCTTACATAATTATACAATGAAATTAGAGAATGATTATTTGAATGAGGATAGACTTACTGTTCATTTTCAAAGATCACAAATAAGTTTAAGGTTAAAATTGACAATAGCAGTATGAGTTTACCACAGTACACACAAATGTTTGAAATTTCAAATATATCACAATACAAATGAGTATGTATATAATCAATGAAAATTATGCAGAAGTGGCACAAACAGTAACATAAGTAAATGTAGAATTTCAAGCCAGCACATGAATGTGGCACACTTGGTTTCACTCGAAGGAAAATTTCAAAATTCGAATGAGGTATTTTTCATGTTTCTTGTGACATTTTCACATAAACCTTGTATTTGTTCATCTCATTAATATGTCACTAATGAAATTAAAATTATGAGCAAGAACATTGCTGTTTATACTCTTAGATATTTTATGGTTTCTGATAAGGATATTATCTTTCCCTCTCAATGTTTTGTTCTGACTGTAACTTGTACATTGCATTATCTTGGAGCCTTTTACCAGAATGTAGTGCAAAGGTTTTTAAATCTTCACAGCACTAAATTGGTGGTCACTGTGGTGCTGTGTCTGCCTGCTGCCGTCTTTTGCGTGATAGTTTACAAAGAGTATAAATTACCAGTACACACTTACTTGTTTCATGCGTGACAAGTCTCAAATCATCTAAGGGTAACTAAAGCCATTGTATCTAGTGATATGATGGATTACTGAGTTTGTGGGGAAAGAGATAATAAATAGGATAGTGGCTGTGGCTTGTGACTGTTTCCTTCAGCATGGATAAGACTTAATGTTTTGTGGTGTTTGTAAACAGGGAAAAGATTATAGCTCAATGTCCCATTGATAACAAGGTCTTTAGAGACTGAGCACAGTCTTGATTGAGAAAGGAAATCATCCCTGACTTTTCAAAGGAACCATCCCAGCATTTGCCCTATGCAGTTTAGAGAAATCACAGAAAACCTGATTTGGATGGCTGGTTGGGATTTGAACCACCATTCTACACTGTCTTACCACCATGCCATCTGCCACTGAACTACTTGGTGATGCTTGCTGCAAATATTGGTGTACTATATTTTAATTGATTATGTTTAATATTCTGATAAGAGGACACCAATTTGTTTTGATGATGTCCTGGAGCTCTAGCTATGCTCGAGAGTACAAAGAAAACATAGTAACACATATATTAAGCAGCAATACAGGAATGCCTTCCAAAGGGCCATGTTACAGCTGGACTGGAAGAGCTGTATCCTCGTCAGCAAAAGAGGGATGGTATGCGCTCAACTTACAGTTCTGCAAGTGCAGCGAAGCATCGGGAGCTGGCGGTTACTTCACGGAGTGACCATCAACCCATGGACACCACCAGCCTCCAGCTCTACATATCAATCTATTATTGATGTTGAAGATTGTCACTCATGAGTCACGACCCTAGGTCCACCTGAAGTATTTGCTGATGTGTGGAGATTGTCAAAGGCAGATGATGGACAGCATCGTAGTCACTCAGGTCAAGCCTCCAGCAGGCCTTCAGGGTGATTGTGGCCTTCATGTCCCATCAGCGTTATCTCATAAGTTGGCAGTGCAGATGGCAGCAGCAGCATCCTTCCAGACGGACTCAAGCTCTGTAGATGATTGAAGACAGCTATGCCTCCCGAGGGTCAACCTCTGTAGCATCCCTTCTCACTGGCTAGCTGCGACTGACACGTGGGCTGAGACTATGCATTGGGCAGTCAACAATCCATCCTCAGCAGTCACACTTTTGTTAAGAAGGGTGGGGTATTTATGTGGTGCTTCCCGTCTGCTCTGTGGTGGCGGGAATGACCATGATATTGTGGGTCCTGGTTTTCCCTTGCTGTCAGCTCTCCTAGTGACTTCAAACTTTCTCAGCTTCACCTTTCAGCACCTCTTTTGTGCTGGTTCAGCACCTGAATACCTATTGTTGCATTGTGCCTAGGCCTCCTTGTGACACACTGCTTCATCACAAGTATAACAGGATCTCTAGGCTTCCATGATGTCATTATGCTTCGCCTGCAGACTTGGGCACTCAGTCATTTTTCCTTGCTGCAAAGCCTCCATGTCTGTCGCAATACTCAGCATTTTCCCCAGCTGGCAATCTACTAGTCACTGGCACAGGTGGTTCAGCTTCCGGGAGCTGCCAAGGTAGAACATGGATGAACTTTTAGCATCTGCTATGGATACTACCCCAGGGAGTAACACATGGATTTTAAGATGGATTTAAGAAATTGTGTCTCGTTTGGACTCTTGTCCAAGCTGTTATGTAGAACATGGTAACATGTGTCAGACTAACTGGCTCTTTTTTTGCATTTTGGATTTTGGGAAGCAGCAATTAGATGGGTGTAGAGAAACATTTAAGAATTTGTGTGTCATGTGGACTTCTGCCCAAACTATTGTGTAGAATACTATAATGTGCGTCAGACTAACTGGTTCATTCTTCTTAGCCAGTGATCAACTGACCATGTCTGTCTGAACCATTATTGTACAGTTGACAGTCTTTGGTCATTTTACTTTGTTTTTAAGCAAATAAAAAAAGAGTTTTATTTTTTACACGTTAAAGACATTTTTGTGGACCTACATGTCTTTGTATTATAATGAACTGTTGCTGTTTTTAGGGTTTTGTATGTCAAACGGTAAAAACGGAACCCTTATAGGATGACTTTGGTGTCTGCCCAACTGTTAAAAACCCTTTTTCTCAGAAACAGTTAGACATATGAAGTTGCATTGTATGCCATGTACTAAGGTCTGCAGTCCCTTGGCAGTGTGAGCTTCTAAGTCAGTACAATAAAATGATATGACTATCTATGTCGCGTATTTTGATACTCGCCGACTTACTCTTAAAAACCTAAAGGGAACACCCATTAATCATGAATCTTGAAATTGGGTGAAAACAAAGTTTCATAGCACAACTAAAGGAAAAAATCAAAAAATTGTTAATTTGTAAGTATCTCACATGACATTTTTTTTGTCATTTGTTATCCGACTGTGTATCTGTCCATATGTGTGTCAAGAGCCCTTTTTGTCAGGAACCTGTAGACGTATGAAGTTGACATTTATGCCAGATACCAATATCTATATTCCCTTTGTGCTGTAAAACATTTAAGCTTCTAAGTCAATGCAGTCAAAATAGACAGCCATTGATGTCACATATTTTGATGCTTTGCCAGTATTGATACCAATAACTGCAGAAATCATTGAAATGCCCAGTTCCCAGGATGAATGAACTTTCTATATACAGACTTAAGATTGTATGGAACCCTTGTTGGTGAGCTCTACTTGCACTTACATGGATTTTTTTAAAACATTTATTTGACTTGAAACTTCCTAGCAGATTAAAACTGGGTCATGGGCTGAGACTCAAACTTTCAACCTTTGCCTTATGGCTAAGCCATGTCAGAAGTGCTAGTTCTGCAAGTTTTGCAGGACAACTTCTGTGAAGTTTGGAAGGTAGCAGATGAGGTACTGGCAGAAGTAAAGCTTTGAGGTCAGGTTGTGGGTCATACCTGCGTAGCTCAGTTGGTAGACAACTTGCCTGTGAAAGACAAAGGTCTTGAGTTTGAGTGTCAGTCCAACACGCGTTTTTAATCAGCAAGGAACTTTGATACCACTGCACACTTTGCTACAGAGTGAAAATTTCATTCTGGATATATTTCACATGTCTCTGTATGCAGTGGGCCACTGCCATGTATGAGAACATCCTACACCCAATGATTCAATGCTGATTAGTGCCCATGAAGGAAAAAAAATTAATTCCCTAAGCAGACCATTGGCTATTGGGAGATAGCCTTTGGCCTCACCCAAGCAACATGAGAAGTGGCCAAAGACTGCAATTCAGGACTGGGACTAGTTAAATAAGCTGGTACAAATTAAGCTGCTAATAGTGCAAGTTCCAAACTTAAGGACTGGAACACTGAGCAGGAGCACGTGGAATTGGCTGACACCCTCAAATGCTGCCACAGTATGTAGTACATATGATGTGATCAGATTAGATGGGAATATCAGAAATGCAAGGATAATGGAGAAGATTACAAACTAATGTGCCGTGGTGCATCATTCAACAACTGCATCACAGTAATTGTGTGAGAAACTTGTTAACAGTCTCTTAGTACTTTGTGGGGAGCTAAGGTACACATAAGAAGTATGCAAGGTGGTCACCTGTGCCTTGGACATTGAATCTCAGATGAATTTCATCCTTGTACGGAAACATGATTTTTCCCTTTCTGACAGGCACTAAGGTTACTCTATCTGGGAAAGTCACCCAACAGCACAAACCATTTATAACCGTCCTGAAGAGAAAGGGAAGTAAGCAGTAAAAAAGTATTTGGTTCCAAAGAAAACCAAATGGTGGAAAATAAGAGACCAGGAAGAAGCATTGTACAGTAGAATCGTACTTCCTCATTTCAATAACACATAAAGTGTATCTACCTGGCCAACATTTCAAGAGTGTATTAATATCACAATCATAGGAGGTCAGCATCATGAATCTGGTGCCCTGATACATTGAGAAACAAATATTATTACAGACAGAACATGTGTAGAAATAAATAGTAGCACTCATAAAACAAAAATGCAGTTTGTTTTTCAACCTTAGATGTGAAACTGGTCTACCAGGAAGTGACAGAAGATTCCATAAACATGTCAGAAGACAGTATAAGAGAAAACAGCTTGGAAAAAATGGAAAACCTGTAAAAAAAAATTCATAATGTTTAGTCATCAAAACAGAAGCTGTGAGGGCTGTGATGAACAGATTAGTTGAGAATCACACTGATGAATCAAACATTATGACCACTGTCTACCACAATACTGAATGTCATCTGGTGGTGATGCAGGCATGTGACATGGTAAGGAAAAAGTATCAGTGGAGCAGAGACAAATAGGGATTCATTCTAGTTACATATGGCCCGCAAATGAGGAAATCCACTGATACAAGCAGCTGTGACAAAAGGCAGATGTTTATATCCTATCATCTATGAATGAGCATCTGGGAAATGACGAAGCTGGTAGGCTGTTCGTGTGCTACTGTCATGAGCTTCTGTGGAAAGTGGTTGAAGGATGATAAAACTATGAGTAGGCAACACTGTGTTAGACGTCCATGCCTCATCACAGAACATGGAAGTTGGATGCTAGCCCATTCTGTAAAGTGGGATAGGAGGCATTCTGTGGCAAATCTGATGACAAATACAATGCTGATGCAGGAACAAGTATTTCACAGCACACCTTTTAGTTGACATTGTCGAACATGCAGCTTAGGAGCAAACAATCATGATGCTTTTCCATGTTAACCTTACAGCATCAATTTCAACAGCAGTGGGTATGGAATTATTGAGACTGGACCATATATCACTTGAAATGTTTTGCCATGTCAGATGAATCATTTATTGTGAGACCAGATTGATGGCCATGTACGGATCCACTGTCATCCAGGTGAATTTATGTTCAGAATGTAAACTATGCTTTGGACATGGAACAGTGGTGACAGTATTACACTATGGAGTATTTTGCCTGGCCTTCTCTGGGTTACATCATAATAATCAAAGGCAGCATGACAGCTGTTGACTATGTGAAGATTACGTCGGTTCACCTGTCTGTCTTTATGCTTGAAGGTTTCACCAACAGCTATGGCATCTTACGGCAGGATAACTGTACTTATTGTAAGGTTGAAATTGTGCTACAGTGGTTTGAGGAGCATGATTGTGAACTCATATCGATGTCATGGCTACCAAATTTGCCAGATCTGAACATCTAGGATGTATTCGGACACCAGCTCTGTGCCCATGGATGTCATCTCATAATTTCCAGGAATTGTGTGACCTGTACATAGACATCTACTGCCACATACTTCTGGAAATCTACCAAGGACTTATGGAATCCCTGCACATGGAACTACTGCTGTATAGCATCAAAAAGATGGGCCAACACATTGTTAAGCATGTAGTCATGTCTTGGCTCACCAGTGTATGTGATTCACTGGAAATCCCCGATTTTGCAGGACAATGTATTGATTGGATAGAGGCTGGGACTCGTGGAAATGATGAAATTCTGTCATGAAGTGGTATCCTAGTTAAAGAGATATCCTGGCTGACTCGGTTTGTCAGTACCTTAACAGATGTTAAGTAACTACCAGATGACTGGTTAGCAAGTGTAATCATCCTTATCATGAGGATTAAAGATAACCCAGTTGAATGTATAACCTAGTTGAGTGTACCAACTGTTGTGCAATGTAATGGGTTTCTTCTTTGTGTTGAGTTGAATTGTTCCTGTTATATGCACAATATTTTGACAACCAACATAGTCCTCTTCTTCAGGTGCTAGCGCGTGCACACACACACACACACACACACACACACACACACACACACACAAAAGCAGAAAACCTGCTAGCTTTTGTAGTAAATCCTTTCTTGAGGTAGAGCACGCGCACACACACACACACACACACACACACACACACACACACACACACACACACACCTACCTTTGCCCCTGCATAGTGCTGGCTGGGCGCACAATTCAATTACGTAGTGCTATCTGGAGACAACCAAATGCATCTAGCTGGCACTACATAGGGATGCTAGTGTGCGCGCATGACACATATCTGTGTGTTTGTGTGCGCACGTTCATGTGTGTGGCATAGCTTGAGAAAGGATTTACTCCAAAACCTAGCAAGTTTATTGCCTTTGTGCATATGCCTGTTGATGACTCAATGCTTCTGATTTTTTCTGAATGCTTTGCTGTACTCCTAGAGTTATGTTGTGTGTACTTACTGCCAAGACTCCAAACAGACTGTACACTGCTGTTGGTCTTGTCCGAATATTTATAGCCTAATTTGACTCTGGTGCTCACTATACCCTTTCATGCTCTTTTTTTTTATCATGTCCTGTATTGATTTTCCAAGAAATGTACTTTTCTCAGCCTTTACCAACCCTGGTAGGTTTGATACCTGGTGAGATCTGAATAAATTGGATGCCAGATACTAACCTTCTTAAGGGGGGTAGGACGTCAAATAGGCCGACGTGGAGCAAGAGAGGCACCACAGGACATTTTAATTTCCACTGTCTATACTTTTACAAGTAAATTCATAAAACTTTGTCAGCATGATCAGGAAGGTTTCAGGATTCACACTCGCAGCAGCGGAAGTTCAAAAACATAACAAAATAATTTTTCTTACATGTGAAATTTCATCATTTTTTCACTTACTGTTGGCTGCATTTGGTGCTATAGGTACACTTTTGTTAATAAGTAAGAGAGACCAAGAGAGACTCTCTGATGAATTTTGCACAGCATACAAACCATACTTACAGGTGTCTGAAACTCTAGAATCTATTTAATTTATGAAAAAATGAATGAGGTGTTACATTTTAAACTTTATGTTTAGAAAAAAATCAAATTTTGTAATTAATTATCTCAATTTTTACCACAGTTTTTAATAGATTTGGAAAATTCTAGAGTTTCATACTCCTGTAAGAATTGTTTGTATGCTGTGCAAAATTCATCAAATAATCTCTCTTACCTGTGAAGAAAAATGTACCTATAGCAACAAATGCAGCCAACAGTAAGTGAAAAAATGATGAAATTTCATATCTAAAAAAAAAAAAAAAATTATGTTATGTTTTTGCACTTCCACTGCTATGAGTGTGATATAGTTACCGGCACTAGATGTCTTTTACTCACTATTACTTAATCAGTTGTGTCAATTCTAATGGGTTACGGTCCCAGTGATGCATTTGGAATAAATGTATTCATAATATAGTAGTGAGAAAGTATTGGAAAAGTTCCAAGTTGTGCATTTGTATGAAGTACAAGTTATTTTTTACGTTAAGAAAGATCAAAGTTACCGTTAAAATGAGCGTGGCACAAATTCCACAGATTGAAAGACTTATGGGTCGCGAAAACTATGCAACGTGGAAATTTGCAGTAGAAGCGTATTTACGTTTGGACGACCTATGGATTGTGATGGATGGGACAATGAAATCTACAGATCAGAATTATTCAAGTAAGGACAGGAAAGCAAAATCAAAGTTGATATTACTGGTTGACTCAATTAATTATGTTCACATTGAAAAAGCTGCAACAGTGAAAGAAGTCTGGGACAAATTATGAAGTGCATTTGAGGATGGAGATCTTAAAAGGAAAATAGGATTATTATGTGAGTTAATTATCAATCAGCTGGACAAATGCAAAATCATAGACAAATACATCAACAAAATAATAGCCATGTCGAATCGACTGAGAAACATTGGGTTTGAGATAGCTGACGAATGAATAGGGACACTACCGTTGGCAGGACTGCCCAAAAGGTATGCACCTATGATTATGGGGCTGGAAAGCTCAGGTATACCAATCACGGGTGACAGTGTTAAAGTGAAAATCCTACAGGATGTAAAGAGTACTTCAAACTCTCATGTATTGGAGAAGAAAACTGCATCTGCTCTTTATTCAAAAAACAAAAGAAAGAAATCAGTGAGGTGCTGTAGACGTCAGAAAAAGGGGCATATTGTATCTCAGTGCAGAGAAAAAGTAAACCCAAGGTCAGACAAGCAGCAAAGGAGGTACGTGGTGGACAGCCCAGTGAGAGACCAATAATACAGGTAAGGCACACTCATGTTTTTATTCTTTTGGAAATGTGGTTAATTGTCAGCTGGAATGGATTTTAGACTCAGGTGCATCTGTGCATATTGTCAAAGACAAATCTCTTCTTCATGATGTTAAAGATAAGACTCATATGGGAATATCTACTGTTGATGGCAGCAAGCTCCAATGTCATTTGGCTGGGAAATTAGACCTACTTGTAAGTGTAAATGGTGAACTATGGTTACAGCACATGAGGTTCATTATGTAAAAAATGTTGTGACTAACCTACTGTCTGTAGGAGAAATTGTCAAGAAGGGAAATACAGTCACTTTTGACATGCATGGAGGGAGAGTAATCAATGAAAGTGGTGAAGTTATAACTATAGCAAGTAACGAGAAAGGGGTATTTTTAAGTTGGATACCATTGACAGTAAACATAGAAATGTTAGTCATTCAGTGTACTCAGTGGAAGGTTTTTATGGCACCATAGACTTGGACACCTAAATAGAAAGAGTATGTCTTTATTAAAGGATATGGCAAAGGGAATACAGAATTATAGTGTATCCAAGGACCCTTGTGAGATATGCATTAAAGGAAAACCAGTGAGGCTACCTTTCAGGACTAGTATAAGTAAATCTGCAGTGGTCTTACGGATAATCCATAAAGATGTATGTGGCCCAATGGAGTGCAAATCCATAGGTGGGAGTTATTATCTTCTGACGTTTATTTGATGATTATTCACGATATACTCATGTTTATTTTCTTAGTTGCAAAGATAAAGTGAAAGGTGCTTCTGAGAAATATTGTAATATGGTCAAAAGGTGGATGGGAAAGAATATTAAGATCATCAGGCCTGATAATGGGAGAGAATATATTAACCAGAAATTGAATACATTTCTGGCAAAAATTGGAATCAGGCATCAAACTACCATAAGGTACAGCCCATCTCAAAATGGGGTTGCTGAGAGGGCTAATAGGACCATGGTCGAAAAAGGAAGGAGCATGATAACTGATGCTGGACTATCAAAATATTTTTGGGCAGAGGTGGTATCAACGGCCACATATTTGAACAACAGAACACCTACAGAAGCGTTAAGGAATAGAACCCCCTATGAGATATGGGTAGGAAGGAAACCTGACCTAAGCAATATGAGGGTTTTTGGGTGCGATGCAGTGGCACACATACTAAAACAGTTCTGAGGAAATTGGGACCCAAAAGCTACAAAACATATTTTTGTAGGCTATTTTGAGAATTAAAATGGCTGCCGATTAATGGATCCATTGAATAAAAGGATAGTTACAAACAGAGACGTAGTATTCTTTAAAAATAGAAAGGACTCTGAAGGGCAAGACTACTAAGTTAACTGCCCCTAGTTCCGAGGGTGAAACCTTACACGAAGAAAGAGAAAATGAAGAACACAGAGGACAGTCAAAGGCAAATGGAGACTATTTATGATGACAATGAGATTGAGAGCGAAGAAAATGAAGAGAACAATGTAAGGCATTCTTCTTGTGTACCAAAACCGAAAGAATATCCAGATTTTGAGATGTATGCAGCCCAGTCTTTTAATGATGACCAAGCAACAGCAGAAGAAGCAATGAGCGGACCAAACTCTCAAGAATGGAAAGAAATAATGGAGAGGGAGTTGGAATTTTTATCTCAGAATGAAACCTTTGAATGGGTAAATACGCCAGCAGATAAAAAACCATTACAGGGAAGATGGGTATTCACTTTGAAGAGCCCTGAAAATTCATCTGCAAGATGTAAAGCATGACTTGTAATAAAAGGATATTCGCAAAAAAACAAGGGGTAGATTAGAAAGAAACTTTCTCACCTGTAGTCAAATATGCCTCATTGAGATATCTTTTAGCCTTGGCAGCAAAGCGAAATTTAACAATTCATAATATGGAGGTAACAACAGCGTATTCAAATGGGAAATTGGAGGAGGAGATATATGTCATTCCACCAAGGGAAGTCATGAAAACCAAATCAGAAAGGGAAAAGATTTGGCATTTGCGAAAAATTATTTATGGACTTAAACAGAGTGGACATTGCTGGAATAGATGTCTACATAAAACTCTAATAAATATGAGTATGAAGCAATCTAAGGCAGATCCCAGTGTATACTATAAAAGGAGAAGAGAAGGGATAATAATAATAATAACGGAAATATGGATGGATGACTTCTTTATCCTGACTGAAAACGAAAGACAAATGAGAATTTTTAAGAACAGCTGCAACCCAAGTTTAAGGTGCATCATTTGGGAGAAGTTACACGTTATTTTGGTATGCAGATCACTGAGGATGAAGAGGGATACGAACTGAGCATAAATCAATCACTATATACAGAAAAAATCTTAAAGAAATTTGGCATGAGTGATTGTAAATCCATAACTACTCCAGTGGAAGTAGGAGTGAGACTAAATATAAATGAGACAGATGTGGAATGTGATAAGAATGTTCCATGAAACTTCCTGGCAGATTAAAACTGTGTGCCCGACCGAGACTCGAACTTGGGACCTTTGCCTTTCGCGGGCAGGTGCTCTACCAACTGAGCTACCGAAGCACGACTCACGCCCGGTACTCACAGCTTTACTTCTGCCAGTACCTCGTCTCCTACCTTCCAAACTTTACAGAAGCTCTCCTGCGAACCTTGCAGAACTAGCACTCCTGAAAGAAAGGATATTGCGGAGACATGGCTTAGCCACAGCCTGGGGGATGTTTCCAGAATGAGAATTCCACTCTGCAGCGGAGTGTGCGCTGATATGAAACTTCCTGGCAGATTAAAACTGTGTGCCCGACCGAGACTCGAACTCGGGACCTTTGCCTTTCGCGGGCAAGTGCTCTACCAACTGAGCTACCGAAGCACGACTCACGCCCGGTACTCACAGCTTTACTTCTGCCAGTACCTCGTCTCCTACCTTCCAAACTTTCAAGAATGTTCCATATTTAGAAGCAGTAGGGAGTTTGTTATACTTGTCTCAAACGTCATGACTTGACAATGCTTTTGCCACCAACGCACTGAGCAGATATTGCAGAGACCCAAAGGAAAAGCACTGGAAAGCTGTGAAAAGGATATTTTGATATCTAAGGGGAACTTCAAGCCACAAATTAAGATACCATAAAGAAGCTAAAGCAAAACTGGAAGGCTACAACTATGCTGATTGGGCAAGTGAATTGGGAGATACACACTCCACTACTTGCTGCTGCTTTAAATTAATGGTGGGCCTCATTTCATGGTCCTGTCAAAAGCAAAAAACTTTTGCACTGAGTATCATAGAGGCCGACTATATGGTGCTATCTTACACCACACAGGAAGCATTGTGGCTAAGAACATTAATATGTGAAACAGTACCCAATTTAATCACGGAACCTATAACGATCTTCTGTGACAATAAAGAAGCCATTGACCTAGCAAAAACTGATGTCACTAGTGCTAGGACAGAACATAATGATATAGGACACCATTTCATTTGGGACCACATTGAGCAACAGAACATCGCAGTGGACTACCTGCGCAGAGAAGACATGTTGACTGACCTTCTGACAAAACCTTTGGACAAAGAGAAGTTTGAAAAGATTGTGGGGCTATTTGGTTTATCTTGTGAAGGCAAACCACAAAATATATATTCAAAGCAGGATGTTGTAACTGTGTGAACAATATATTTCGTGTGAGGCAGCGGCAAAGTGCAGCATGTGAAATATAATAGACCTCTCTGGTGCTATTGTACGCTCTTAGTTTCATGTGTGTAATATAATCTTCCTTGGTTGTTGTGTTCGATGTATTTTACCTGGAAGTGCAAATATAGCTACTGGCACTAAATGTCTTTTACTCACTATTACTTATTCAGCTGTGTCGACTCTAATAGTTTAATAGCCTGAGAAAGCCAGCGAATGTTTTTCTAATACTAATTATTCTGCCCATCAACTGTCAAATTTGAAAGTAAATACAGATAAGAATTTCAAGTGACATTTTTGCTTATTGCTGAGATTATTCTCTCTCTCTCTCTCTCTCTCTCTCTCTCTCTCATGTGTGCGTACATGGGTGCTGTTTTAATTTAGCATATTTGTTAATTTTAGGTTGGATAGGTATTCTAGCTCAATGGTCTAGAGAACCAGATATTCAAATATCATCACCTGCAGTTAAGGCCCTTTACAATTTGGATGAAGAGTTTGAAGATGGCAGATTTCCTCGCAGCATATATGTTCTTCATCCTACTGTCCGTACCATGCATGTACCAAAAATTGATGTTGTATTTATCCATGGTCTCTGGGGAGGGTTGTTTGTTACATGGAGGCAGAGAGATACTGAACAGAAGAAACATGTTTTGAAAGGTAAGTTCCATGTTTCAGCTGCCCTTGATTATTTTCATTAAATGTGATTATGTAGTACTAAAATACATAACCCGAGGAACTCATGTTGGATTCTAAAACTAATCTAATTTATATCTAAAACTAATGCAATTTAAATGATTCCCTTAAGTAATACTACATTATCTTTGTAGTCCTGGGCAGTTTGAAATTTTGGAGTGGAATCTATTAAGCCTATAATTATTAATTAAAAAATTATTTCCATTGGCTATGGCACCATTTCAACCATATTTTTTCTGTTTTGCTACTTCTATACAGCATATTATATACTGAAACAGGAGTTTATATACTGATACAGGTACATTGTATACCATAAATAGCTCTGTTTTGACATCCGTAGTGTATAAAATACTTGATGTTTTTGACGGATGGCACTTTTTGGGCTGATTTTATCTCAGGAAGGTGCTGTCTTACAGTGAAATACACCTTGCACACAACCCGTATTACCTTTCCTATTCTGGATATAAATGCTACATGAACAGGTATATATATATGTGTGTGGGGGGGGGGGGGGGGGAGATCATGATTAATAATTGCTAGAGTAATTGGAAAAATTGATTGGAAAGAATAGTTGAAAGAAATTTGGAGGTAATTCATGAATCTGTACACAATCCTTTAACTAATACCAATATCAACAGACCTTCAATATCAATATATTCAAGGTCAATATTCATAATTTGTGTGTAGCCTTGATTGTGACAATGTCAATGCAGAATCGCTCCCCCGTTGTTCACGTAAATTCTTCTTGTCTGCTCCGAACCTATGATTCAGGATCTTGCCAGCGAGCAGAATGATGAACAGACAGGGACAGACGTCATAAATGTGCAAATAAATTTTGCCTTTATAATAACTTTTTATAACACTTTTAATGTGTGGTTGAAATACTAATCTTTTATCAGTGCTAGTATAATGGATCCAAGCATATGTCCACACGCTGCTACTTCTAGAAACAAACGGGTGAAGATACAGGAATAAATAAATTGAAGAGTGTATATGTTATTCTGTTTCATACAGATGTATTAAAACATTATTCTTGCCACAAAACAACTCATTAATTTATCTTTTTTGGTATTCGCAACTTATTCAGTTTACATATAGCTTGTTGTTGTTATTCTGGTCTTCAGTCCAGAGACTGATTTGATGCAGCTCTCCATGCTACTCTACCCTGTGCAAGCTTCTTCATCTCCCAGTACTTACTGCAATGTACATCCTTCTGAATCTGCTTAGTGTAATCATCTCTTGGTTTCCCTCTATGATTTTTACCCTCCATGCTGCCCTCCAATACAAAATTGGTGATCTCTTGATGTCTCAGTACATATCCTACCAAGCGATCCCTTCTTCTAGTCAAGTTGTGCCACAAATCTCTCTTCTTCCCAATTCTATTCAGTACCTCCTAATTAGTTATGTGATCTACCCATCTAATCTTCAGCATTCTTCTGTAGCACCACATTTCGAAAGCTTCTATTCTCTTCTTTTCCAAACTATTTATCGTCCATTTTTCCCTTCCCTACATGGCTACACTCCATACAGATACTTTCAGAACGACTTCCTGACACTTAAATCTATACTCGATGTTAACAAAGATCTCTTCTTCAGAAATGCTTTCCTTGCCATTGCCAGTCTACATTTTATATCCTCTCTACTTCGACCACCATCAGTTATTTTGCTCCCTAAATAGCAAAAGTAATTTACTACTTTAAGTGTCTCATTTCCTAATCTAATTCCTTCGTATCACCCAATTTAATTCAACTACATTCCATTATACTCATTGTGCTTTTGTTGATGTTCATCTTATATCCTCTTTTCAAGACACTGTCCATTCTGTTCAACTGCTCTTCCAGGTCCTTTGCTTTCTCTGACAGAATTACAATATCATCGGCAAACCTCAAAGTTTTTATTTCTTCTCCGTTGGATTTTAATTCCTACTCCGAATTTTTCTTTTGTTTCCTTTCTTGCTTGCTCAATATACAGATTGAATAACATCGGGGATAGGCTACAACTCTGTCTCACTCCCTTCCCAACCACTGGTTCCCTTTCATGCCCCTCGACTCTTATAACAGCCATCTGGTTTCTGTACAAATTGTAAATAGCCTTTTGCTCCCTTTATTTCACCTCTGCCACCTTCGGAATTTGAAAGAGAGTATTCCAGTCAACATTGCCAAAAGCTTTCTCTAAGTCTACAAATGCTAGAAATGTAGGTTTGCCTTTCCTTAATCTATCTTCTAAGATGTCATAGGGTCAGTATTGCCTCATGTGTTCCAACATTTCTACGGAATCCAAACTGATCCTCCCCTAGGTCAGCTTTCATCAGTTTTTCCATTCGTATGTAAATAATTCGCATTAGTACTTTGCAGCCATGGCGTATTAAACTGGTAGTTCAGTAATTTTCATACCTGTCAACACTTGCTTTCTTTGGGGATTGGAATTATTATATTCTTCTTGAAGTGTGAGGGTATTTCGCCTGTCTCATACATCTTGCTCACCATATGGTAGAGTTTTGTCAGGACTGGCTCTTCTAAGGCTGTCAGTAGTTCTGATGGAATGTTGTCTACTCCCGCAGACTTGTTTCGACTCAGATCTTCCAGTGCTCTGTCAAACTCTTCACGCAGTATCATATCTCCCATTTCATGTTTATCTACATCCCCTTCCATTTCCATAATAGTGTCCTCAAGTACATCACCCTTGTATAGACCCTCTATATATTCCTTCCACCTTTCTGCTTTCCCTTCTTTGCTTAGAACGGGGTTCCATCTGAGCTCTTGATATTCATACAAGTGGCTCTCTTTTCTCAAAAGGTCTATTTAATTTTGCTGTAGGCATTATCTATCTTACCCCTAGTGAGATAAGCCTCTATGTCCTTACATTTGTCCTCTAGCAATCCCTGCTTAGCCATTTTGCACTTCCTGTCGATCTCATTTTTGAGACGTTTGTATTCCTTTTTGCTGCTTCATTTACTGCATTTTTATATTTTCTCCTTTCATCAATTAAATTCAATATTTCTTCTGTTACCAAAGGATTTCTACTAGCCCTCGTCTTTTTATCTACTTGATCCTCTGCTGCCTTCACTATTTCATCACTCAAAGCTACCCTTTCTTCTTCTACTGTATTTCTTTCCCCCATTTTTGTCAATCATTCCCTAATGCTCTGCCTGTAACTCACTACGACCTCCTGTTCTGTCAGTTCATCCAGATCGCATCTCCTTAAATTGCCACCTTTTTGCAGTTTCTTCAGGTTTAATCTACAGTTCATAACCAATAGATTGTGGTCAGAGTCCACATCTGCCCCTGGAAATGACTTACTATTTAAAACCTGGTTCCCAAATCTCTTGTCTTACCATTAAATAATCTATCTGAAACCTTTCAGTTTATCCAGGCCTCTTCCATGTATACAACCTTCTTTCATGATTCTTAAACCAAGTGTTAGCTATGATTAAGGTATGCTCTGTGCAAAATTCTACCAGGCGGCTTCCTCTTTAATTTCTTGCCCCCATTCCATATTCACCCACTACTTTACCTTCTCTTCCTTTTCCTACCATCGAATTCCAGTCACCCATGACTTAGAATTTTCGTCTCCCTTCACTATCTGAATAACTTCTTTTATCTCTTCATCATCTGCAGAGCTAGTTGGCATATAAACTTGTACTACTGCGGTAGGTGTGGGCTTTGTATCTATCTTGGCCACAATAATGCGTTCACTATGCTGTTTGTAGTAGCTTACCTGCATTCCTATTTTATTATTTGTTATTAGACCTACTCCTGCATTACCCCTATTTGATTTTGTATTTATAATCCTGTAGTTACATGACCAGAAGTCTTGTTCCTCCTACCACTGAATTTCACTAATTCCCACTATATCTAACTTTAACCTATCTATTTCCCTTTTTACATTTTCTAAACTACCTGCCAGATTAAGGGGTCTGACATTCCACACTTCGAACTGTAGAACGCCAGTTTTTTTTTCCTCGTGATAACGACATCCTCCTGAGTAGTCCCCACCTGGAGATTCAAATGGGGGACTATTTTATCTCTGGAGTGTTTTACCCAAGAGGACGCCATCATCATTTAACCATACAGTAAAGTTGCATGCCCTCAGGAAAAATTACGGCGGTAGTTTCCCCTTGCTTTCAGCCGTTCGCAGTACCACAACAGCAAGGCCGTTTTGATTAGTGTTACAAAGCCAGCTCAGTCAATCATCCAGACTGTTACCCCTGCAACTACTGAAAAGGCTGCTGCCCCTCTTCAGGAACCACATGTTTGTCTGGCCTCTCAACAGATACCCCTTCATTGTGGTTGCACCTACGGTACGGCTATCTGTATCGCTGAGACACGCCAGCCTCCCTACCAACGGCAAGGTCCATGGTTCATTGGGGGGACATATAGCTTACATATAAGAAAAGAAATGAATGAAAACATGATATAATTCAACACATATGTAACACTATTTTTCCAAATAATAGTTAACTTTAATCTGATGCTGTAAAGTCTAGGGTGGAATACAAATGATGGAAGGAGTAAAGGAGCACTAACTCTCTCTCTCTCTCTCTCTCTCTCTCTCTCTCTCTCTCACACACACACAAACACACACACACACACATACACACACACACACACACACACACAGGTTCATTGTCCATTCTGGGGCCTGGCAATGCAGCCTGACACATTATTTTTAAGAATGCTAGTATTTTAACTAAGGTTTTGAGTTTGTTTCGCATGCAGTACAAATATTCTGTGTGATCAGTTTATTTCAGTATTTTTGTGTACTGCTAGTCTCTGTTGTATCATGTTAAAAATTAATCCATGAGTTATGATATGAACTTTAGTAATTGGCTGTTGAGAAACCACTTTACATTAACAGCTCTGTTATCATTGACAATAAGGGGATTTATGTAAATATTGCTAATATTATTAGGTTAGTATTATACCTGAGGATATGCTTACCATTCACGACCATCCATTCTTATAGTCAGGAGGTAACAAATTAGGCCTATGATTATACCTGGATTTAATTTATCATCTGCCTCCTCACTCCATTATAAAATAACCTGCCTAAAACATAATTTGGGCAGTTCATGGCAGACTGCACAAATTCTGATGTGGGTGCGTGAGTAAAAAAAAAAAAAAAAAAAAAGTCTGTAACTACACACCGTTGAGTGACAGCCTGAACCATCCCATTACAGTACCTCCATAAATTGTAATTGTTAGTGCATTATCACCCTCCCCAGCTGCATAGGAACCATGCTAGAGCAGATAATCAACTATTGCATCATCTGGACTTTAGAGATGAGAAATGTTATAATTATATGTCAGTGTAGATTTGCAAGGTATCATTCTATTCTTGTAATTATCAGTTAAAATTTATCAGTACTAGAGGTGGTTATACATGAAGTATTGCTTCATAAGCACCATCTAGTTACAATATTAAGAAGTAAGTTTTTCTGTGATTGAGATCTAGGAATGTTCCACTGTTCTCAAAGCTGTTTCTTGTATGGGGTGTTGGGGCCTTTTATCAGTATAGTTGTCTCATTAGTAATCATGACAGCTTTTAAGAGTTCTCCAATCTCTTTGGTAAACATTTATGTTGTTCCAGAAAAGGTGTGGTCCAAGTACGAAACATCATATGACACCATATTCAATGTTTACCCACTCTGTATTTAGTTTTATTCATGTGGTATCATTTGTTAATATGGCTCTCTTTTGTATGTTGTCAAGATATGACTCCATCAATTGAAGAAGGCTTCCTTTAATGCCATAATGTTGCAGTACAGTAGTAAAATTTTGTGATGAACGGAGCAGAAGGTTTTGATATGGTCACAAATATTCTGCAATAAGCCATGACCTCAAAAATTCCTGATAAGATTGGAAGAATGGAAATGTGTTTATAATAAGTTAGAGGGCCTTTTCTTTTCTAAGTGGGCATTACTATGGATTTAAATCTTTCAGGAGATACACCTTGACTCATTGACTTATTGCGAAGATGGCAGTCCTAGGTGAAGGGTGTACTACCTTGTGTTGGACATTGCCAACCTCACAGCCAGAAGGGTGACTTAATGATTTTAGTGGTTCCTGTGGTGGTTGTGTTGACAACAGTGATACCTATTGGTGGAGTATGCATAGCCTGTCCATGTAAAACTAATGGACCTGTTTCTGATTGTTTATTTTTTTCCCCTTTGTACTACCAGCTACTATTAGGAAGAATTAGTTGAGTTTTAGGACAATGATTTGAATCCAACAATTTTTTTTTTTGCAGCCATAGTCATCAGAGAGTTAAATGTCTTTGTCTTATTGTGATTAATTATTTTGTGATGAATGATGGTCTACATTTCCTTTGCATTGTCTTTGAAATTTTGTAATTTTTTTGTGCGTAGTGCATGGTTTTTAAGATTTGTACATGTTTTTTAAAATTTTGATAATACATTGACAAGTTTTACATTATTATTTGTTATATACCTTTAAATCTTGATTAGAGATAGTACTCTGCATTGCATAAGATACTTTGATTCTAGATGTTAGCTATCCTTTCTCCTGGTTTCTTCTGTATTGGCTCTGACTCATTGAAAAAAAAAACTGATTTCATAGTGCTGTAAGACTATTGCTGCAAACTGTCGAGCATAGAGTGTGGCATAGTAGTTGGTGTCGCTGGCTGGTGTGCTATGGATCGCCAGTTTCAACCTGACCACCACAAATCATGTTATTAATATTTACCACTTCTGGAAGATTCTTAAAATATCTTATGTTTGCAATATTTGTATAGACTGGAATATTTATTTAGTGAGAGCACTCTCCATCCAGGAATTCAGTTCTATTCTGACTGCATGTATGTTGGTGTCTGTAATTACCTGCATTCAGTGCTAAGTGTGGTACTTCATCGACAACTAAGTGTGGTACATCATTGATGACCCTGCCACCAGATTTGGACTTGCATGTGGATTATGATGTGACATTATTTGGTGAAGAGAGCAAGGTACTTCAAACCAGCTACATCATTGTGACTCCAGTTGTCAGTAAAGACAGGAACCAGATTACAACCAGTACATCATGCCCATAGTACTTATATTCTTGAGATCAATTGATTCCAAGCCAGCAGTAAGTCAGCTGCGCTTCAGTCATCCATAAGTGTTTTTTTCGTATGCGGATCAGAACCGAACAAAATGGCTAAAAGGATTTGACCAAATTATAAAATATGCAGGAAGTCTGAGATGAAGTTTTTGTTAAGTGTGTACTTTTACTTGGACATCACAGTTCAGCAGTGGTTCAAAAACAATGAAGAGAAGTTCGGTAGCTGGGTTAAATTTCAGACCAAACTGAAGAAAGTGTTTGGTAACAATCAGCAACAACTGAAAAACAGGGCTCAACATTATGTGGGAATGACACAGTCCTACACACAAAAAGTTTTGGGCCTATGCCACTGTAGTGATTAGAGAATTTCTGTGTAAATTCTAGAACCATTCAGCCTTCTACTGTCTTGAACAAATGATATTCTAGATACGAGTGTGGGATGGTAAAATCCTACCTACTGCACGTCACATGTTTGTGTGTGCAGGTTTAAAGTCAGTCGCGAGAAGAAAGTAGATGCGGCAGTCGAACGGCACCGACGTGTACTTATTGGGCAATCCCTAGATGTTTTAGAGGAAGAACCATGGAGTTTTTATGCAGCTCTGTGCTTATTGTGTCATTGACTATTGTTTTGTGAAAGAAGAACAGTTGAAAAAGTAATCTTGTAAACTTCTAATCCAGCCTTGGTAGAGGCAAGACCTTTTTTTATGGTTCATGTGAAGTAGAGTCATGGTTATTAAGCCAGCTCTTTTATAAATGTAATTAAATTTGTTTCTGATGTTGGATGGAGTGAATGATGTACTGGAAGTCATATATGTATGGGAAAAGTAAGAATTTTATTCAGCATGGAGCTGAAATATACCGTTGGTTAATGAAAAGTAAAGTTTGTGTATCTACTTATTTCACAAGAAGAGAGAGAGGCTTAAATATTCCCGAGCCTAACATCATTCTATGGAGACAAAGTCAAGAGAGTTTTCCAGCAGCCAGCTAGCCGGCAAAGTAGATCGGCTGCGAATCTCAAGTAAATCACCTCGTATAAAAGAAGTGGGAAGTTTGTACGTCTACTTCTCACTTTAAATTGCTATCAAAAATTTAGACCGGATTGTGAATCCAAATATGACACATGCTGACAAAATCTCACACATGATGAAAGGAACTGCAGAATGCATGTACCAAGCTCTTCTGGTAAATGATGTCACAACAGCCAGTGAATTCATTTAGTGGTGCCAGTACATAAAGGAAAAGCATCAGAAAAGAACAGGCTGAAACAAGTATGACCAGCTGTAGAATGTGATCTGTGTGGCAGTTACAGGAGACCATCAAAACCTCACTTCTCTCATATGCCAGGTAGTAGGTGAAGAGATACAGCATTTAATGATAACCAGAACTGTTGGACCATGTACGTAAGAAATATCAGACATGAAAGTCAGTCCAGTACATCAGGAGGCAATTGATAATGTTGAAGAAGATGTGTATCAATCCATAGCGCCAATCCACATCACCAGTCAAATGCACCAAGAAGACTGGACTCAGCCAACTCAGACTTACGCTGCAGCTGTTCAATAACAACCCAGCACCTGACAAACACAGATACAACCAACTCCTACGCAAAGTCCAGTGCCCTGTGGAACAATAGACGTTTGGAGAACAGAGGACAACACACTGTAGTATTTCCTTTGTGGGTGCACTGAACACGTTGTACATTACTACAGAGAAAGAAGATGACTTTTTGATGACTACACTGCTAGAAGTCAAACATCACAACAGTTCTATTCATGACAGTGAACTGCAGACAATTAGAGTCGACTTCTGGGATGAAGCCCATTGCTGTAACCGGAGTGTGGTGATCCCAACATGCCACAGGCATTTCCCATCACCGTACAGTGGTACCAACTATTTGAATAGGTGGTACCAACTGTTTGAATAGTTGCTGACATCAGGAAAACTACGCAAGGAAACTCTCTACGGAGCTGAGTCCACCAGAGATGTCAGGAAATCTCACTGGCATCATCAAAGCCAACCAGTCCAGCTACTAGTTGACTCAGTGGCTTCCTTTTCTGTAATGGTTATCACCATCAGCTAAAGGAGACTATGTTCCATGACATGAAAATGATTGTGCTAAAAGTTGCAAAGGGAAAATATGTCCAGCTGACAGGAAAGTGCATTGCAAGAATAGCTATCAATGACAAAATACAGCCTATTGAATTTGTCTTGTAACAGAATGTAGTCATAATGTTGTTCTTAGATGGGATTTCTTGCAGGCATCACAAGCTGTCACAGGCTGTGGGAAATTAGATATCCAGATTGATGAGGGTATTTCAACAAGCACACACGATAAAGGTAGCTCTATGTAGTTGTTTGCTGTTGAAAACGTTGTTATCCCATAATCATCAACAAGACTAGCTCCAGTCATCGTCAGGTGGTGAGCTAAACTATAGAGCTTTTGTTGACTGCAAAAAGCTACATATTCTCACATGCTGCCACCGATCGTAAGTGTTGTTGGGGTCAGGAAGAACTTTCAATCACTAAACGTGACAAGCAGCCACAATTCATACTTAAAGTTTGAGTGTAGGGGCAGCTGTACTGGTCCAGGAAAGGCAGCTTAGTGTCATTCACAACACTGTAGGGGAGGAAGTTACTTTCGAACTGCCAATAGCATCTGACCTGACTGAGGAACAATGGTGGCAAGTGATAGCTATTCTGCATCTGTTTTTCAATACTTTTAAATTCAAAAGGAAGTGGAGAAGATGCAAGATGACATCACTGAACCTTCAGAGAGCCCTTGGGCCTCTCCTGTGCTCCTTGTGTAGAGGAAGGGTGGTACATGGTATTTCTACATTGACAGCTGAACAAAATCATGAAGAAAGATGTCTGTCTATTGCCATCCATTGATGACCTCCTAGACTGCTTGAATGTTGCAAAGTATTTCTCAGTTGTGGATGTGTAGACAGGCTTCTGGAACAATAATGTTCTACGAGTCGGTGCACGGAATGTCAGTTTTAATGTGGTAGAGAAGCTAGAAAATCAGAAAATGGAAATTCTAAGGTTGAATCTAGGTATTGTGGGTGTTAATGAAGTAAAATGGAAAGAAGACAAGGGTTTGTGGTCAGATGGGTATAGGGTAATATCAGAGCAGCAGAAAATGGTATAACAGGAGTAGGAATGGTTAGAATAGAAAGATAAGGCAGAGACTCAGTTGTTGATATTATTGTAGCCCAATTACAGGGCTATTTTCTCCAGAATCGACAGCAAACCATCACCGACAGCAATAGTTCAGGTATTTGTGGTAGAGTCATAAGCAGAAGATGAAGAGTTAGAGAAAGTATATGAGGATATTGAGCAGGTAATTCAGTACTTAAGGGAAGATGAAAATGTAATAATAATAGGGGATTGGAATGCAATATTAGGGGAGGGAGTAGAAGAAAGGGTTACAGAAAAATATGGACTTGATAATAGGAATGAGAGAGGAGAAAGATTGAGTTCTGCAATAAATTTCAGCTGGTAATAGTGGATACTCCATTAAAGAATAAAAAAAAGGGGGAGGTTTACTTGGAAAAGGCTGGGAGATACGGAAAGATTTCAGTAAGAGTACATCATGGTCGGGCAAAGATTCCAAAAGCAGATATTGGATTGCAAGTCAGGAGGAATCAATGTGCAAAGAAGTGCAATATAGCAGTGGAATGAGTTACACTTGTGCTGTGATAATGAATAGTTCAGTAGGCTTTTCAATTGAAGACCAATACACATCTCTAAAAAGGACAAGCAGACAAGCACAGGAGTTGGAAAGAAAACACAGGTACAAGGACAATAACTGCTAAGAAACCATGGGTAACCAAAAAAAAAAACCTTCAGTTGATCAACAAAAGAAGTAAATATAAGAAGTTCAGGGAAATCCAGGAAGACAGAAATACAAGTCACTTAGGAGTGAAATAAATATGAAGCTAACACAAAATAGCTACATAAAAAATGTGACAAAATCAAAAAAGAAATTATTGTCGGAAAGACTGACTCAGTATACAGAAACGTCAGAACAACCTTCGGTGAAATTAGAAGCAAAGCAGTAACACTAAGATTACAATGGGAATTCCACTGTTAAATGCAGAGGAGAGAGCTGATAGGTGGAAAGAGTACATGGAAACCCTTTGTGAGGGAGAGGACTTGTCTGATTATGTGATAGAAGAAGAAACAGGAGTCGACAGGTAAGGGATAGAGGAGCTGGTATTAGAGTCACAATTTAAAAGAGCTTTGGACAATTTAAGATCAAATAAAGCAAAAGGTATAGATTACATTCCGTCAGAATTTCTAAGACCAAGTGGCAGCAAAATGACCATTCACATTGGCATGTAAAATGTATGTGCCTGACAATATACCATCTTACTTTCAGAAGAATATCATCCACACAATCCTGAAGATAGCAAGAGGTGACAAATGCAAGAGTTATCATACAATCAGCTTAACAACTCCTGCATCCAAGTTGCTGACAAGAATAATATACAGAAGAATGGAAAAGAAAACTGAAGACCTGTTAGATGATGATCAATTTGGTTTTAGGAAACATAAAGAGACAGCAAGGCAGTTCTGATGTTGTGGTTGGTAATGGAAGCAAGAAAAATCAAGACAAGTTCTTAGAATTTGTCATCTGGAAAAAATGATCAATAATGTAAAATGGTGCAACATGTTCAAAATTCTGAGAAAAACAGGGGAAAGGTGTAGGGAAAGATGGGTAATGTAAATGTACAAGAACCAAGAGGAAACAATAAGACAAGAAGACAAAGTGCTCGAATTAAAAAAGGTGTAAGTTAGGGATGTAGTCTCTCGCCCTGACTGTTCACCCTGTACATTGAAGTACCTTGACAAAAATAAAATAAAAGTTCAAGAGTGGAATTAAAATTCAGGATGAAGTGCTATCAATGGTGAGATTTGCTGATGATATTGCTATATCATCAGTGAAACTTAAGCAGATTTACTGGTATGTTGAATGGAATGAATAGTCTAATGAGTATGACATATGGTTTTAGAGTAATTTGAAGAAAGACGAAAGTAATGAAAAATAGCAGGAATGAGACCAAAGAGAAACTCGACATCAGAATTTGGGATCATGAAGTAGATGAAGTCAAGTAATTCTGCTACGTAGGCAACAAAATGACCCACGATGGACGGAGCAAGAACCAGACTTCACTAACAGAAAGGATACTTGCGACCAGGAGAAGTCCACTAATATCAAACATAGGACTTGTAGGCCTTGATGTGAAGAAGAAATTTCTGAGAATGTACATTAAGAGCACAGGATTGTACGGTAGTGAAACTTGGACTGTGGGAAAACTGGAAGAGAAAAGAAGTGAAGCATTTGACATGTGGTGCTACGGAAGACTGAAATGTATTTTCAGTTGTGAATATGGGGGACTGTCAGCTGTATAATGGAATGACAACATGGAAAATGTATGCCAAACTGGGACTTGAACCAGGATTTCTCACTTATCACAAGCAATTGCCTCACCATTAGGTTTTCTGAAAGCTATCCAATTTCAAACTGTTTGCAAAACAAGATTATCCCCTTCAGAATACTCTCCATTACAACCCATAAATTTGTCGCATTGGTGCTTCAACTGTTCGTGTGTATATGTGTGTGTGTGTGTGTGTGTGTGTGTGTGTGTGTGTGTGTGTGTGTGTGTGTGTGTGTGTGTGCGCGCGCGCGAGTGTAACCTATCCTTTTTTCCCCCTCAGGTAAGTCTTTCTGCTCCCGGGATTGGAATGACACCTTACCCTCTCCCTTAAAACTCACATCCTTTCGTCTTTCCCTCTCCTTCCCTCTTTCCTGATGAAGCAACCGTTGGTTGCGAAAGCTTGAATTTTGTGTGTATGTTTGTGTTTGTTTGTGTGTCTATCGACCTGCCAGCACTTTCGTTTGGTAAGTCACATCATCTTTGTTTTTAGATATATTTTTCCCATGTGGAATGTTTCCCTCTATTATATTCATATCATATATATCATTATCCTTTTCATGCTTGGAAATAAGAAAAAGTTACACGGAGCAAGGTCAGGTGAGTAAGGTGCATGGGGCATTGGAACCACACCATTTTTAGCTGAAAACTGTCTAACAGAGATGGCTGTGTGTGCTGGTGCGTTGTCGTGGTGGAAGAACCAGCCTCTTGTCTGCCACAAATCAAGTCTTTTTTTATGAACATTGTTGCACAATCTTCTTAAAACTTCCAAATAAAGATTTTGATTGGCCATTTGATCTGGGGGAACAAACTCTGAATGAACTATGCCATTGGCATAAAAAAAAGCAAATCAGCAATGTTGAACATCCCCTGGTTCACTGTATGGAAGGTGTTTTGAACCATTCTCAAATTGTACCCATACAAGAGCCCACTCCCTGTGATTTCTGGTTGTGGGGCTACCTGAAGGACAGGTTTTGCCAGGAGAACATTCACACATGTGCTGATTGGAAGCACAGCATATCAAGAGAGGTAGCCAGAATACCTATGGGCATGGTATGTTCTGCTCTGCAGAATGCAATCCTGCACTTTCAGACTACTCTGGACACTGATGGGGTACCATATTGAGCCTCTTTTGTAACAGTAATGGTACCGATATGTAATGGTATGATGTACTGTAGCAGCACATTAAAAGTGTACCAACTGAATTGACTCTGCATTATTTCTCTTCCCCATGTCCTTGAATGCTGCCAAGACTGGTACTCATACAGTAATTAGTTTCCATGTTATAGCATTTTAAATCAAGAAAGTTTAATTATAACCATCAGGTATACAGAATCAGTTTTGTTTTTGTGTGTGTTGATGTCATAACACCAAACTTCAAATCATTTCATCCATTTTTCCCTTACTTAAAACTGATTATCGTGTCAAGAACATAAACTACATAAAATAACCTCAAAGCACGTGATATTTCGTAACTTGCTTTTATGCTCAGTTTCTGTTGCATCATATAATGCAAATGTATATACAACAAACTTTAGCAACCCATATATGCATCAACAGAATCTCCTTCTACAGCAGCAGCATCAGCTTGCTGATGGAAACTCACTACCCTTGACGATACTGACCACCTGTTTCCTGAAACAAGCCAAGTGGTCTAAACAACTTGTGTTGACATATCCCCAAATTTTTCTCATCCAAAATAAAAGAACATACAGTAATTGACAGCTGTCTGTATTGTTAACATGATTTAAAAAAAAATCACATTGACTAGGTGGCATCATCTTTATTACAGTTGAATGCTGTGCATAATATTTGATTTCCAGTATACAAGAAAATATGTAATGCAGTACCTGTCTCTGTTTGTTATTTTTTTATTTTATTTATTTTTTGTTTTTCATTGGTTTGATGACGAGGCAGTAATGTTACAGAGACCGAAAAAGACTGAAAAGGCATAGCTGCTGCCTTACATTAAAAGTTATTACTTTAAAAATTCCTCTATTGTTACCTCACTTATGTGTTTGATGAATCACAGTACCAGAAATTAATTATTGTCTGTCTTTCAAGTGGTAGATCGGAACACTTCACCATTAAACTCAAGCCATAGCATTAGTGATGAGAAAACAAGGGCATTTCTGGAAGAAGTTACCGAACTCAAGCAAGAAGAATGGAATGAGATAGGAAATGATTTTGAAATAGTGATGGAAGATTGTCCATTAAGTACCAATATAACTGCATGTGGGCCATATTCTTTCACTGGGTATGTATTGTGTTTTATATTGTACTCATAACAAATGGATCATGTCATACTTTACAAAAATAATGCAGGAAGTTTTACTTCATTACTCTTCAGCTGAACACAGGTTTTTTAGGTAGGGGAAGGAGGGAGGAAGCGTGGCATTAATTGAGATCCATAAGGTTTAATATTGGATGCTCTGTTATTTCTTATGTAGATTAATGACATTCCATTCAATACATAGCAATCAGAATTAGTTCTTTTTGCAGATGATCCAAGTGTTATAATCAGTACTAATAGATATACAGAAACAAACCATATTTTAAATATTTGTTTACAAGATTTGTTGACAGATTTCATGCAAATGATCTCTCTCAATTTTGAGAAAATGTAGCATAGTCATATCCACACATCCATATGTACAACACCAGTGATACATTTTATGAATCATCAGAAGTAAATAAGCAAGAGGTAATCTTCACAAGTTTTTGGCATACGTACTGATGAGAATTTAAATTAGAGAGATGGGAGTAGGGTGGGGGGGACACACATCATGGAGCTTCTTAAACAACTGAATTCAGTTAATTTTGCACTTCATGTTATTGCAGCCTTAGAGAGAGAGAGAGAGAGAGAGAGAGAGAGAGAGAGAGAGAAATCAGTATGTTAACATGTTGTTGTTGTGGTCTTGTCAGTCCAGGACTGGTTTGATGCAGCTCTCCATGCTACTCTTTGATTATTATTTTTATTGATGTCATGTGGAATTATGATCTGGAGTATCTCGTCTTAAGTAAATATTGCCTCTGTTACATGAAAACATGTTATAAGTATAAAACACTGTGCTCACCTTCAATTATCTTTAGACAGTTGTTTAAGGAGTTAGGTATTTTAGCTGCAGCCTCACTGTACATATTTTCTCTCTTGAAGTTTGTTATACGTGACCCATTAGAGTTCAGGAGGAATAAGAACATCAATAGCTACAATACTAGAAGAAAGCACTGATCTCCATGAGTTTTCATTAAAACTGACTTTAGCTCAGAAGAGGGTAAGTAGTATCATTACCAAAATCTTTTACCATTTTCCAATGATATTAAACACCTGACAGACAGCAATGCTAAATTTGGAAGTAAGCTGTCACAGTCCTCTGCTACACACCACAAGGTGGCTTTGCAGGGTATTGATGTAGCATATAGATGACTAGTTTATATATAATAGGTGGATGACTAGTTTTTACTCCTCCATAAAAGAATTTTTATTTTGAAACTTGTAACTTATTTAGTGTAAAAGTGTTAAATTATTACATGTGTTATTAAACTAAATATTCTTGTATGTTACATGAAATTGTCTGTGAATTGTTAGCATGTAGCCATATTTAAGTACTACCTAAGTTAATATTTTGTAAACTGACATCACTACAGTACACAGAGTGAAGCGAAATTTGCACACTCGGGCTTCACAGCGCAGTTCCTCACATGCCAGCAATAAAATAGTATCTCACAAAATTTGTCTGGCACAGTCGTACTGTACAGTTGGTGCAGTGGATAGAGTTTTGGTTTAGCATGCAGGAGGTCGATGGTTTGATCCTGGGTTGAGGATTTTTTTTTTTTTTTTTTTTTTTTTTTTTTTTTTTTTTTTTTTTTTTTTTTTTTTTTTTTCCCCCAGGTGGTGCGGTATCGGCCATCTTAATTCTCAACAGCGTTTGCAGTGGGTCCTCTAGAAAACATTTGCACTAACATACTGCAATTGTAGAAATGTAAGATTGGTCAGCTTTGAAAGAAGTCCTTTGCACGTCGTGGGCATGAATTTATTTGCACCACTTTATCTACTACATGCCAAACCTATTTTATTTGCACCCTTCTCCAGTGGTCTCATAGATTAGTACCAGCTATTGTTCTTGCCTCCTTCAGCTCCATTACATTTTGTTAGGGCCTTGCATTACCAGTAGGACTAGCAACATGCTTTGTGAATAATGTCCAAACTCAGTTACTATTTGTACATGTTATCACCATGGTCCCACTAATTATGTATTTCAATGTTGAGTCTGATGACCACATGCTGTTCAGTATGTATCTCAATGTATTATTATTATTATTATTATTATTATTATTATTATTATTATTATTATTATTCTATCAATGAAATTCTGGAAATATCATGTCTTTTACTGTTAGGGAAACAGTGTAATTTGAAATCGAGCATTTCACAGTTAGTGGTGTCGGGATGAATCGTGCAATACAGTATCTGTCAGAGGGGTAATTTGCATTAGGTGGAACAGTGCGCAAGACTGACAGCATGTTTATACTGTATGCACTGTCCACCAGACAGGGACTACTTGTGAGTGGAGTAACGTGCCCTGAGAGACTCCAATGTGCATGTGTACACGTATCAAATTTCCTCACTGTAAACCTCTAAATCAGTGTGGCAGACATATGGCATATGCAAGCGATGAATATGTGGGTATGCTTCTGCTCCTTGGTGCATCTGATAATCGGGCTGGTGTTTCTGCTTGTGAATATGCTGCTGGATATCATCATCAACACCATCCAGATAAAAATTTGTTTCATCGTCTGGAGCTGTACATTTGGGAGTCAGGTTATCTCCTTCCACCATCACATTACAGAGGTCATCCACAGACTTGCCGTACTCCAGCTTCTGAGGAAGCTATTCTGGAGGTCATACACCAAGAACCTCAGCAAAGTACACGTAGTGTAGCAAGGCAGCTGCATGTCTCGCAATGCACAGTCGTTAATGTGCTGCATGAGCAGGGGCTGAACCCCTATCATCATGCTTTCTTGCTACACCTGAATCCTGCATATCGCCATCAGCAGATGCAATTCTGTGAATGGTTCCAACAACAACAGGAAGCCAACAATGACTTCATGAACACTGTAATATGGTGGGATGAAGCAGCATTCACTCGTGATGGTGTCTTCAATATGTACAATGCCCACCATTGGTGTGAAGTTAACCTGCATGTCACCCGCGACCATGGATATAAAGTTCGTTTTGGCTTCAACATCGGGGCTGGAATATTGGTTGACAGAAGTTTGGACCCCTACATGTTACCTGACATTTGACTGCACAGAGGTATCATGCATTGTTCTCAAACTATCTTCCTGATGCATTGGAAGATGTTCCACTACATGTTCCACATAGGATATGGTTCCAACATGATTGTGCACCTCCACACTCTGGAATTAATGTGTGACAGTATTTGGACAGAACATTTCCAGGAAAACGGCACATGTTCACCTGACCTAAATCCCCTGGATTTCTTCCTGTGGGGAAACCTGAAGGAGCACATGTACTCTATTCTGCCGATGAATGTGGAAGAATTGGTAGCATGGTTTCATGCTGTTCTTGTTAATGTGGACGCAGCTTTGCTACGAAGAGTCCAGAGCTGCATGATCAGGTGGGCTGCACAATGTTTGGATGTGCACGCAGGTCACTTTGAGCATCTGTTGTTCTGAGGACAACATATTCTGTTGCAAAGGTCGTGCAGTAATTGTTGTTGTGGTCATCAGTCCAGAGATTGGTTTGATGCAGCTCTCCATGCTACTCTATCCTGTGCAAGCTTCTTCATCTCCCAGTACCTACTGCAATGTACATCCTTCTGAATCTGCTTAGTGTATTCATCTCTTGGTCTCCCTCTACGATTTTTACTCTCCACGCTGCCCTCCAATACTAAATTGATGATCCCTTGATGCCTCAGAACATATCCTACCAACTGATCCCTTCTTCTAGTTGAGTTGTGCCACAAATTTCTCTTCTCCCCAATTCTATTCAATACTCCTCATTAGTTATGTGATCTACCTATCTAATCTTAAGCATTCTTCTGTAACACCACATTTTGAAAGCTTCTATTCTCTTCTTGCCCAAACTATTTATTGTCCATGTTTCCCTTCCCTACATGGCTACACTCCATACAGATACTTTCAGAAACGACTTCCTGACACTTAAATCTATACTCGATATTAACAAATTTCTCTTCTTCAGAAATGCTGTCCTTGCCATTGCCAGTCTACATTTTATATCCTCTCTACTTCAACCATTGTCACTTAATATGGACATTATTATTGTCACTGGTTGCTAATGTGTGACATCTGAGCACTCATATTACATTAGTATAAATGACAAGTAGAGGTTGTGTTATTGTACTGTGCCATCATCTTTAGCATCTAAAAATTGATATTGTTTTGTAATTATTGTGTCCTATGACAGGTCATTTGTTTCAGCTGTATATTTCTTGTTTGTCTAACCATGTATTTGTTATGTTCAGCATTACAAAATGTTGTAAATTTACAATACATGTGACCTAAGAAATAGTGCCTACTACTGTATGAAGTGTCAGAATGAAATTAGCAAATAAAAAAACTGCGCTCCCAACTCAGGATCGAACCTTCGACCTCCTGCATGCTAACCCAAAACTCTATCCACTACACCAACTGTACAGCATGGCTAATATGTGCTAACAGATTTAGTTACCATACATGTGGTTACAGTGCTGCCAGATTGCCACTCTTTAATGTCCTTTTTCTGTTGGATGTAATCATTGGATGAAATTTCATGATAGGCATTTTTTTATTGCTGACATGTGAGGAGCCATGCTACATATGACCTAGTGGAGAAAGTCAGAAGTTCCTTGAGGATTCTGGTAGGTGATGCTTGGTAAAAGAGAAGTTGCAACACAAAAAAATTGTACTGAAATGCAGGAAGACCTGCAGAGGATTGACACTTGATGAGGGAGTGGAAATTGACCTTCAACATAAACAAATATAATGTATTGTGCATAAATAGGCAGAAATACCCATTACTGTTTGATTACATGATTGCAGAACAATCATTTCAAGCAGTTACAGCCATAATATATCTGTGAGTAAGTCTGTGGAGTGATTTAAAGTAGAATGACTCTCTTTCCTTGTGCCTGCATCCCGCGCTCCACAGGGTCGGCATGGTTATTGTCTGTTTTGGCAAGGTTATTGTCTGTTTCGGCAACGTTAATTGAAGGGGTGGCTGGATGCCCTTCCTGTCACCATCCTGGTGGATGAGATGATGATGAAGACAACACAACACGATGACGAGGATGAGGACAACACAACACCCAGTCCCTGAGTGGAGAAAAATCCCCGACCTAGCCGGGAATCGAACCCATGCCCCTTGACGCAGCATTCCACTGCACTGACCACCCAGCTAATGGGGCAGACTTAAAGTAGAATGACTACATAAATCTTATAATAGATAAGACAGATGTCAGACTGAGATTCATGGGAAGAATCCTCAGGAATTGTAGCCCACCCAAGACTGAGGTAGCTTACTAAACCCTCATTTGACCAATACTTGAATATTGCTTGTCATTGTGAGATCTGTATCAGATAGGATTGATACAGGAAACAGAGCAGATTCAAAGAAGATTTCATTACAGGTTCATGTAGTAAATGTGAAAATGTCATGGAGATGCTCTGCCGACTCCAGTGGCAGTTACTGAAAAAGAGGCATTCTGCATCACAGTGTGGTTTACTTTTCAAGTTCCAAGAGCATATGTTCCCAGAAGAGCCTGTTAACATATTTTTTCCTTCGATGCATATCTTGTGAAAAGGCCACATAGGTAAAACTAGAGATTTGAGTTTACACAGGGGAAAAAGGGGGAGTGTTAGTGGGACACAAAGTGTTAGTTGCATTTGCCAAGGCAGGCAGCCAGAGACTGTGGTCATGGTGTGTTAGTTGCATTTGTGTGTGTGTGTGTGTGTGTGTGGGTGGGTGGGTGGGTGGGTGGGTGGGTGGGTGTGTTAAATTGTTTTAACTTGTTTTGATAATTCATTCTTATAGGAAGTCAGAGAAAAAAAGAATTGTTCAAGACATTGAAAAAAAAAAAAACATTTACCAAAGCAGAATTATGAACTCACCAGCAACTTTCTACTCATTCACTGGCATGCATTCAGTTCTACTATGAATAGCATAATTGATGCAAATGTACCTTAAAACTCTGTTGTTGTTGTTGTTATGGTCTTCAGTCCTGAGACTGGTTTGATGCAGCTCTCCATGCTACTCTATCCTGTGCAAGCTTCTTCATCTCCCAGTACCTACTGCAACCTACATCCTTCTGAATCTGCTTAGTGTATTCATCTCTTGGTCTCCCCCTATGATTTTTACCCTCCACGCTGCCCTCCAATACTAAATTGGTGATCCCTTGATGCCTCAGAACATGTCCTACCAACCGATCCCTTCTTCTGGTCAAGTTGTGCCACAGACTTCTCTTCTCCCCAATCCTATTCAATACTTCCTCATTAGTTATGTGATCTACCCATCTAATCTTCAGCATTCTTCTGTAGCACCACATTTCGAAAGCTTCTATTCTCTTCTTGTCCAAACTATTTACCGTCCATGTTGCACTTCCATACATGGCTACACTCCATACAAATACTTTCAGAAACGACTTCCTGACACTTAAATCTATACTCGATGTTAACAAATTTCTCTTCTACAGAAACGCTTTCCTTGCCATTGCCAGTCTACATTTTATATCCTCTCTACTTCGACCATCATCAGTTATTTTGCTCCCCAAATAGCAAAACTCATTTACTACTTTAAGTGTCTCATTTCCTAATCTAATACCCTCAACATCACCCGACTTAATTCGACTACATTCCATTATCCTCGTTTTGCTTTTGTTGATGTTCATCTTATATCCTCCCTTCAAGACACCATCCATTCCATTCAACTGCTCTTCCAAGTCCTTTGCTGTCTCTGACAGAATTACAATGTCATCGGCGAACCTGAACGTTTTTATTTCTTCTCCATGGATTTTAATACCTACTCCGAATTTTTCTTTTGTTTCCTTTACTGCTTGCTCAATATACAGATTGAATAACATTGGGGAGAGGCTACAACCCTGTCTCACTCCCTTCCCAACCGCTGCTTCCCTCTCATGCCCCTCGACTCTTATAACTGCCATCTGGTTTCTGTACAAATTGTAAATAGCCTTTCGCTCCCTGTATTTTACCCCTGCCACCTTTAGAATTTGAAAGAGAGTATTCCAGTCAACATTGTCAAAAGCTTTCTCTAAGTCTACAAATGCTAGAAACGTAGGTTTGCCTTTCCTTAATCTTTCTTCTAAGATAAGTCGTAAGGTCAGTATTGCCTCACGTGTTCCAACATTTCTACGGAATCCAAACTGATCTTCCCCGAGGTCGGCTTCTACCAGTTTTTCCATTCGCCTGTAAAGAATTCGTGTTAGTATTTTGCAGCTGTGGCTTATTAAACTGATTGTTCGGTAATTTTCACATCTGTCAACACCTGCTTTCTTTGGGATTGGAATTATTATATTCTTCTTGAAGTCTAAGGGTATTTCGCCTGTTTCATACATCTTGCTCACCAGATGGTAGAGTTTTGTCAGGAATGGCTCTCCCAAGGCCGTCAGTAGTTCCAATGGAATGTTGTCTACTCCAGGGGCCTTGTTTCTACTCAGGTCTTTCAGTGCTCTGTCAAACTCTTCACGCAGTATCGTATCTCCCATTTCGTCTTCATCTACATCCTCTTCCATTTCCATAATATTGTCCTCAAGTTCATCGCCCTTGTATAGACCCTCTATATACTCCTTCCACCTTTCTGCTTTCCCTTCTTTGCTTAGAACTGGGTTTCCATCTGAGCTCTTGATGTTCATACAAGTGGTTCTCTTATCTCCAAAGGTCCCTTTAATTTTCCTGTAGGCAGTATCTATCTTCCCCCTAGTGAGATAAGCCTCTACATCCTTACATTTGTCCTCTAGCCATCCCTGCTTAGCCATTTTGCACTTCTTGTCGATCTCATTTTTGAGACGTTTGTATTCCTTTTTGCCTGCTTCACTTACTGCATTTTTATATTTTCTCCTTTCATCAATTAAATTCAATATTTCTACTGTTACCCAAGGATTTCTACTAGCCCTCGTCTTTTTACCTACTTGATCCTCTGCTGCCTTCACTACTTCATCCCTCAAAGTTACCCATTCTTCTTCTACTGTATTTCTTTCCCCCATTCCTGTCAATTGTTCCCTTATGCTCTCCCTGAAACTCTGTACAACCTCTGGTTCTTTCAGTTTATCCAGGTCCCATCTCCTTAAATTCCCACCTTTTTGCAGTTTCTTCAGTTTTAATCTACAGGTCATAACCAACAGATTGTGGTCAGAGTCCACATCTGCCCCTGGAAATGTCTTACAATTTAAAACCTGGTTCCTAAATCTCTGTCTTACCATTATATAATCTATCTGATACCTTTTAGTATCTCCAGGGTTCTTCCATGTATACAACCTTCTATCATGATTCTTAAACCAAGTGTTAGCTATGATTAAGTTGTGCTCTGTGCAAAAATCTACCAGGCGGCTTCCTCTTTCATTTCTTAGCCCCAATCCATATTCACCTACTACGTTTCCTTCTCTCCCTTTTCCTACACTCGAATTCCAGTCACCCATGACTATTAAATTTTCGTCTCCCTTCACTATCTGAATAATTTCTTTTATTTCATCATACATTTCTTCAATTTCTTCGTCATCTGCAGAGCTAGTTGGCATATAAACTTGTACTACTGTAGTAGGTGTGGGCTTCGTATCTATCTTGGCCACAATAATGCGTTCACTATGCTGTTTGTAGTAGCTTACCCGCACTCCTATTTTCCTATTCATTATTAAACCTACTCCTGCATTACCCCTATTTGACTTTGTGTTTATAACCCTGTAGTCACCTGACCAGAAGTCTTGTTCCTCCTGCCACCGAACTTCACTAATTCCCACTATATCTAACTTTAACCTATCCATTTCCCTTTTTAAATTTTCTAACCTACCTGCCCGATTAAGGGATCTGACATTCCACGCTCCGATCCGTAGAACGCCAGTTTTCTTTCTCCTGATAATGACATCCTCTTGAGTAGTCCCCGCCCGGAGATCCGAATGGGGGACTATTTTACCTCCGGAATATTTTACCCAAGAGGACGCCATCATCATTTAATCATACAGTAAAGCTGCATGCCCTCGGGAAAAATTACGGCCGTAGTTTCCCCTTGCTTTCAGCCGTTCGCAGTACCAGCACAGCAAGGCCGTTTTGGTTATTGTTACAAGGCCAGATCAGTCAATCATCCAGACTGTTGCCCTTGCAACTACTGAAAAGGCTGCTGCCCCTCTTCAGGAACCACACGTTTGTCTGGCCTCTCAACAGATACCCCTCCGTTGTGGTTGTACCTACGGTACGGCTATCTGTATCGCTGAGGCACGCGAGCCTCCCCACCAACGGCAAGGTCCATGGTTCATGGGGGGGAAAGGAAAATACCTTCAATTGTGCAAGATGTCTCCGTTAGAATGTTTTTCATTTCAATTTATCCTGAGTAGAAGATAGAATAATATTTACTATGATGACTGACATTGAGCTATTGCATTATATATTGATTCATTGGCTCTCTGTGTTACATTGGATATGCTTTCTAATTTCTTGAAAAATATCAATTCATAGGAAGCACAAAGCACATTAAGGTAACTGCTTTTTCATATTCTCCATGTTATGGTGTATGCAGGGCTGGCCCCCTGCACATTTTGGTCACAACACTTATGGTGGTGGGTGGATGTATGGGACAGGTCTTGCAACTAGGCCTATTGCAGGGATATGAGCCATGAGGCAAGGGGCTGGGAGCAGGGGTAGAGTAGGAAGGCGCAAGTGAGTGGCAGAATACCACTGTGAGAAGGGTGCGAGGGGTACAGGGTAGGATACTCCTAATTTCAGGGGAACGACGTGAGGGAGTCAAAACACAGGCAGAGAAAGTGATTCAGTGCTCCAGTCCTAGATGGTATTGAACCTATCTTTGTATTTATAAGAACATGTCACAATCAAAGGGCGACATGCAAACAATCAAAGTCTTTTGCTATATGCAATGTCCATGTAAGCAATGGATATGGATCACATGTCACTGCTATCATAGTGCTGGTCTAACACTGTGCGACCAAGGCTGGCAGGAGCAGCGCTTATATTCCCTTATTGTAGAGGCTGCTCCTGTCGTGGTGCGGTCCTGGTCAGCAAGCCATTGGCTGACATTGCCTCACAGCCTTCTCTGCTATTGCATTATTCGTCTTTGTGCTGGCACTTAAGGTTATGCCAAAACAAAGATATTGATGGTCATGGTGTCCAGGAAGGAAGTTCTAGGTTTAGAGTCAGACAGGTTTCTATTGAACACCTTACCTTAGATTCAGACAGGCTTCTATTGAACACCACCTTACCCATGAACAGAGTGAGGAGGCATGGTGGCATTTGAATCAGGAGAGATAGGTGACAAAATATTTGAAAAATGTGATTCAAATGTGACAAATTATTTCAATAAGCAGATATGACAGAAATGAACTACTTCGATTTTGATAACCCTGTACCATAAGGCCAGTTAAGACCATAGTAAATCCTGGATGACCATTACTTTTGCTTCATAGAAATTTATTCACATATGCAAGTACAATGGTAATATGGAATTGATAATTCAAAATTGGTAATTGTAATTCACAATCAATGTCTATGTTGTATTTTTACAGCTAATGACAGTCTATACTGGAAAAAGATTAACAGAATAGGTGTGGGTTGCTGTTTCTTAGGAATCTTAGCAAAAAATGAAGTAATCATACAAGGTATTTCTGAATGCCCTCTCCCTCCCTTCTTTCACTCTTTCTTCTGCTTTCATCATTCATGCACCCTCAGTCATACCCTAGGCCAATTTTGCTGCTTTTCTTTTCAAGTGTGTGTATCATTTTAACTGAAGCTTGAGATAGAAGTTCTTCCCATTCTCCTAAGATATTTGGTGTTCTTTTTTCCCTCTCTCCCTCCCTCCCTCCCTCCCTCCCTGCCTGCCTTCCCAGAACAGCTGTGTCATACTCAACTGACTTTTTTTATGTTTTTCATCTTTTTAATATCCTCTTCAAGATTCCTTTGGTTTTGTACCTCTTTTTGCTTTTCATCTAATTTGAGTCTTCCTTTCACATTCTCCCTTATAAGAAATGTAATTTTCATGTGCTTACTGTCCAGTGCTGTGAGTCAGTGGGCACAGAGAGAAAATGGGGGTATATCTCCAAAGCATCCCTCACAGTTGAAATACTGTTCAAAAATCTTTCAGTCATCACTACCTTATCTTCTAGTGTGAGCTTCAAAATGGAATATCTTCTGTCTCTCTGCCCATATTTCCATGGGGCAATGTAAGAGAATCCTCAACAAGTTTTGGAGCATTTAGATATTTTAACTCTATGGATGAGAAATGTCTTTCCGAGATGTGTCAGTAATTGTCAGTGCCATTGTTATCTAAAGCTGGATCATCTTTTTCAAACTGTAGAACCTTCCACTCATCTAATAAGTAATCTTGGCAGACATCAAATGCCATAATTTTTGCAACCTTAAACAATTCACTGCAGCTTCTGCTCTTTATTCTTTCTTTGGGATCTAAAACCCTAAGAATTTTCAGTGGTTCACTTTATAGGCATATCTTTTCTTTTCCATCACATGTTTGCAAGCTGTGATGTAATGTTTTTGGGCATTCTTTAGAGGCCATAACTTTTCATGTTCTTCCAGTTTATGAAGCTCTTCAGTTACTTGCCCACTAGCAATTAGTTATTCAAGAGGGAGCAGATTATCCAATGCAAAGAGTTTATTATGAAGAACTTCAGTAATTCTCTCAATTTTTCTCAAAGCAGAAACCTTCAAACACAAACCAAAAAGGTTTAAAGTATATTTTCTGTTTCTGTATGCAACTTGTGAATGAAAGGTATTTGGCTTTGAAAACATTGTATGAACTTAATGAATAGTTGCACAGATGAAATTCTGATTTGAAATTCTGCTTTTATTGGGGTTTAAAAAAGCATTCATAGCGACTCAACAGTAGTAAAATTGTTTTTTTAGATGTATATGATTAAGAAAGTAAACTGAATTCTGTCTCACTCTTCCAAAATCCTATTTGCTGAAGCTCCTGAAGTAAGTAACCATGTGGTTGTATGCCTCAGAAACTTGTGGAATGTTTCACTGAAACTGAATTTCTTCAAATTCTTCCCAGTGAACAGGTTAACCATCAAAATAACAGTAAATATTGACCAGAAATTTGGATGCTTTTTCAGCTAAACACGACAAAGCATATAGATAGGCACTATGCGTTGTACAAATGTTACATGTTCCAGTGTTTATAAGTTGTCTGTCTTGAGTCTCCTATGCATCACTATCTAAAACCTAAACATATTTTTATTGATGTTATGTCTATCTGATCCCAGCATAAGGCATGTGCTTAGTGACAGATTGGCTTCAAAAAGTGCTTCACATAATTTGTGATTTAAAGTTTCATCATCTCCTCTGTCTATAAAAAGGTTCTTAAGTGACATGTTGTTATTTAATGTTTACTCTCAGTCCAAACTGTAATGGCTGTTTGTAATTCTCTTTTATCTTCAAAATTGGTAGTTTTATCAAAACACAATTTGTAATATGATGAACATATGAACATGCTTCTTGTAACATACATTCCAGAAAATATGGTGCCAGTCCATCAGTTATTAGATAACTCATTTTCTTAAATGAAAGTGAAAAATGTTCAGGAACACTATCAGGCAACATCATCTTAAAAACATCACAAAAACTGTAGAGTAATAGGAAATCACCAGTTTCATTGTCCAAATCAATTTGCAGTGGTGGAATTACCCTTGGTATTTAAAGTGCAAATTTTTGGTGCACATAATGAGCTTGTGTCTGAGCTGAAAGTTATAAATGTAGCTGACATGGTCTCCATTTAATGTCCAAGCTATACTTACGTTTTCTAAAACATGAGTGGCTGAAAATTGCCTAAAAACCTTTTTTCTCAGACTTGATAGCCAAGAACACACACTGCTAAATATAATTTCAATACTTTTTTACCCATGCAGAGACTTTATTTTTCAAATTATCTGTCTTCGCAAACCAGTCACTACAGACTTTGCATTTTCCTGTGTCAAAAAGTTTATTTCCAGAATGGAACAGAGTATCACGTATGGCGTTAATTTTTAGGTTGATTAAAGGACATGCTCTCTGGCCACTAGATAGAAATAACATCTGTGACAATGACGAAAGGTAGTGAGGCACACACTGATTAATTAGCAGCTGTTTGTCTGTGTTGAGATCTGAGAGAGACCACAAGCATATGATGACTTGTGTAAAAAATGTACGCATGCCAAGTATTATTAACCTTGTGAATGTATTACGTAAGGGTTGTGTGTGGAAATATTTCTGGAACATTGATGAAGGTTTCTCAGGTCTCTTGGCCTACAGTCACATATCTGGAACAGTTTTAAAAAGTTGTTTAAATACTTATTTATTTATTTATTGGTCCATGAAACTACATAATAGTTTGGATGAGGACCTGCAAGGACATTAGTAGGCTAATAATGGAGGGAAACACCAACAGGAGTATTTGACACTAATAACCATTGCACAAAATATATAAAAAAAAGAAAAACAAAAAACACTCAGACAATCAAAAAGGAACAATGTACCTCAGACCTCAGAAGCCCTAGTGTAGACTATCTGCTTTCATCGCTGGAACATTCCAAAAAGTTAAATCAATGACCATAATACATAAACCTTGAAACAAATGTATGTAACATATTTCTACCTAAAAGAGTAAAATAAGTTTAAAAGATGACAACAATTTAAAAAGGTGACAAATGGCGACACTGTTAAAAAAGAAAAAAGGTGACTGGCTCCTCACACTGCAATTACTTCTCCTCTGATGGCATCACATGCAAACAAATCCATGGCACAACAGTGGGCCCCTGCATGTCAGCATCCTATGTCAACCACTCGTGGGCCATGTAGAAGAATCCTTCCTAACCACCCAGAAACCCAAACCCCTCACCTTGTTCAGATTCACAGATGACAGCTTTGTGATGTGGACTGAGTGTGAAGACACCCTATCCACATTCATCCAGAACTTCCAACACATTCTCATCCATTCACTTCACCTGTTCCTCCTCAGCCCTACAAGCCACCTTCTTCAAAGTTGACCTACACCTCAAGGATGGCTACATCAGTACCTCTGTCCATATCACACCTACCAACCACGAGCAATGTCTCCACTTGGATAGCTGCCATACCAAACTGTCCCTTCCATACAGCCCAACCACCCATGGTTATCACATCTGTGATAACTAGCAGTCCCTCTCCAAACATACTGAGGGTGTCCCTGAGACCTTCAAAGACAAATTACTCTCCCAACCTTGCACAGAAACAGAACTGCGTGCCTTGTCTCTCCAGTTACGTACCACCTTCCACATACTACATACACACTGTGCGGCCACAAAGGAGCAATCTTCTCATGACTCACTACCAACTGGGACTGGAGCACTGAATCACATTCTCTGCCTGTGTTTCAACTACCTCACATCATGCCCTGAAGGTAGGAATGTCCTACCCTATATCCTTCCCACCCCTCTCACAATGGTATTATGCCACCCACTTGTGAGTCCCTGCTCCACCCCTGCTCCTAACCCCTTGCCTCATGGCTCATATCCCTGAAATAGACCTAGTTGCAAGATCTGTCCCATACATCCTCCCACCAACATCCACTCCAGTCCTGTCACAGGCATCTCCTATTCTATCAAAGACCTATCTGTGAAAGCAGCTGCGTGATCTACAAACTAAGCTGCAACCACTGTGCTGGTTTCAAAGTGGGCAGGACAACTAGCAATCTGTCTGTCTGCATGATTGGCCACCCACTACCCATGGCAGATTTCTGCTCCCTTCAAGAGCAGTTGGTGTCTACAGTTTGGCTACAGTGGCCAGGGACAATGGTAATCTCTCTCTCTCTCTCTATCTATCTGTGTGTGTGTTTTCTATATCAGAAGAAAGCCTTTTGGCTGTAAGCTTAAATGTATGGCAATCTTTTTGTTGTGCCTGTGTGCAACTTAACACCTTCTCAATATGATGAGCAGCAATGTACCCTTTCTATAATACTGTTGTTATTCCATCCTGTGCTTTTCATTCTTTGAATTTTGTATACAGATTTCATATTTCACAGCAGCAGGCCAGTCTTCATCATAATAAACTAAATTAGTTTGCATTATTCTGGCTGAAGATCCTGCATTTGACCTTTAGTGTGTTGTTTTAGCCTAACCCCTTTCATGGTGATGGCAATTATTAAAGCTTTATGGTCACTGAACACTGTACTGTGCACTTTTGCACACCACTTCAGTTTCTTTCTGTGGATTAAGATTTGATCCAAGGCTGACTGTCTGGTAGGTGTTGTTGTTGTTGCATGGTTTACTATGAAAATAAGATTACATAATTCTGTGACACTGACTACAGCTGCTCTCTATTTATATTTACAGAGGAAGCTTTTGTTGAAGTCACTAATCCTTTTTGAATTTACTTTATTTAGGAATCATTACATTTTTTCCAGAAACACCCCAAAATTTACTGATGGAGAACGGTACACTGGCAATTATCAAATTTAATTTTGGAATTTTAATCACTACTGTCTGAAAGTCTTTGTCACTGTTTTGGAGGGTAATATTAGCTACATTAGTACCTTCCGTATCATCCTTGGTGAGTACAGGTATTCCCCTATCGTGACCTTCGAATCTACAATAGTAGTAAGCGACGGATAAATTTTAGAGGGAGAAACCAGTTATCAGAAAGATATATTCCATAATTATCTTATAATTAATGCATTATTAGTATATTGAAATGTACTTTGCTGTATAAGAGCTGAACATGTTGGTGAAAGATATTCATTACAGAATTTTAGGGAATATATACAGTACCACTAATATTAAGACCACTAATCTGCTGTGTTAGAGTTGTTATTTTTATTGAACAGGAATCCTTGTAAAGAGTTGATTCGTGTTGCAGAGATGTTCAGTGCTTGCACACCAGTTGTAGGTGTTATGCTGCTAGTTTTTTGGTCCTTAAATAAAGTCCTGTCTCTCTGTACCTTGTGTTTTGGTAGCAGCCACAGAGTTGAGGAATAATCCAAGATCTGTGCCCTTCAGGTGCAGTTGCAAAACGCACAGGAGGAGCTAGATAGGATGAGGAGGGAGAAGGGGGTTGGGGAATGGGAGCTGGCTGTTGGCAAGAGATCTGCTAGGAGAAGAAGATTTTCAGATAGTTTTACTATTGGTGTTTACAGTAGATATGACCAACTGTCAGAGTCTAGTGGAGAGGAATCTCTAGTAGCTGTAGATGTAGGAAGTATGCAGCAGACCTCAGTAGTTACGGTGGCTAGAACAGTTGCAGAGTCGAAGAGGAAGAAGAAGGTTCTGCTGCTAGGTAGTTCTCATGGCAGAGGTGTAGGCCAGCAGTTGCTGGAAGTGCTGTGCATTGTGAAGCCTAACGCAGGATTGGCTCAGGTGACTGTTAACATAGGGGGGTTATGTAGGGATTTTACTAAAGAGGATCAGGTAGTGATTGTGGGTGGGGCTGGTAATAGTATTGATGGGGATGGGGAGTATGACATAGATGGTGACCTGGAAAAGATAGCCACTCAGACTGGCAACACGAATGTGCATTTCGTGGAACTGTTTCAGCGTCATGATCAGCCTCATCTTAATACAGCCGTCAGGCTTAATAACATGAGACTTGGGGGTGCGCTGATGACAGAAAGCATGGGTCACATTTCAGTGGTGTCGGTGGAGTCTATCAGCAGGATGGGTTTCACTAGACATGGCCTGCACCTCATCAGGTATGGGAAGGGGAGGTTGGCAAAGCTTATAGGTGACAGCATAAGTGGGGTTGGTGGGATCACTCATGGGAAAATTCCTGCAGTAGTGGGTGTTAGAGCTGCACCTTTTTTAGATTGAAGTCAGCTGATAGGTATTCCTGCTTAAGGGAAGTCTCTCTAACAAAGGAATCACTTTTGACAAAGCTTAGGTATCCGAGTAATGAGGGAATTAGTATATTTCATCAAAATATACAAGGTATTAGAGATAAAGTTAGTGAACTGCTTATAGATGTTGACTCTGAAATTATTGGTATATCTGAACACTTCTTAAATAAGGAGATAATTCAGAGGCTTTACCAGGATACAGGTTGGCTGGCAGCTTTTCGAGGAGCTCTTTGCGGTGTGGGGGAGTAGCCATGTATGTGAAAATTGGCATCCCATTTGAGTCAATTGATGTTTCAAAGTACTGCACTGAAAAGGTGTTTAAAAGTTGTGCAGGTGTGGTTAAATTTAACGGAGTTAAACTTTGAACTGTTGTTATTTATAGATCCCCAGACTCCGATTTCACAACATTTTTGCTAAAGCTAGAGCAGGTTCTTGGTCCACTTTATAGGAAATACAAAAAGTTAGTTATATGTGGTGACTTCAATATTAATTGTATAAGTGATTGTGCAAGGAAGAGGATGCTGATAGACCACCTTAATTCGTATAATCTTATGCAAACCGTATTCTTTCCAACGAGAGTGCAAGGGAACAGTAGAACAACCATAGACAACATTTTTGTTCATTCCTCATTACTAGAAGGGCATTCTGTTAGCAAAAAGGTGAATGGCCTTTCAGATCATGATGCACAAATTTTAACTCTAAAATATTTTTGTGCTGCAACACGTGTTAAATATAGTCATCAGCTGTTTAGGAAAGCTGATCCAGTTGCTGTAGAGACCTTTGTAAACCTTATCAAGGAACAAGAGTGGCAAGATGTTTATAGCGCTGATACAGTAGACGATAAATATAATGCTTTTCTTAAGACTTTTCTCGTGCTCTTTGAAAGTTGTTTTCCATTAGAACGTTCAAAACAGGGTGCTAGCACAAACAGGCAGCCTGGGTGGCTGACTAGAGGGATAAGAATATCTTGTAGAACAAAGTGGCAATTATATCAAAACGTTAGAGACAGTCAAAATCTAAATGCAGCAGCCCATTACAAACAGTATTGTAAGGTGCTTAAAAATGTTATTAGGAAGGCAAAAAGTATGTGGTATGCAGATAGAATAGCTAAGTCTCAGGATAAAATTAAAACCATATGGTCAGTCGTAAAGGAAGTGGCTGGTCTGCAGAGACAGGTCGAGGATATAGAATCAGTGCGTGTAGAAGGCTGTATATACAAGGTTACTGGAGCATTTAAATTCACATAATTTGCTGTCAAATGTTCAGTTTGGTTTTAGAAATGGTTTAGCAACTGAAAATGCTATATTCTCTTTTCTCTGTGAGGTTTTGGATGGATTAAATAAAAGGTTGCGAACGCTAGATGTTTTCTTTGATTTAACGAAGGCTTTTGACTGTGTTGACCACAAAATATTACTGCAGAAGTTGGACCATTGTGGATTAAGGGGAGTAGCTTACAATTGGTTTGCCTCTTACTTTAAGAACAGAAAGCAGAAGGTAATTCTCCGCAATATTGAGAGTGGTAGTGATGTTCAGTCCCAGTGGGGCACTGTTAAGTGGGGCGTTCCCCAAGGGTTGGTGCTGGGGCCACTGCTGTTTCTTATTTATATAAAATATTACAGGTGATTCAAAAATATTTCTGTTTGCTGGTAACACCAACTTGATAGTGAAGGATCTTGTGTGTAATATTGAAACAGTATCAAATAATGTAGTTCATGAAATAAGTTCGTGGCTTGTGGAAAATAATTTGATGCTAAATCACAGTAAGACTCAGTTTTTACAGTTTCTAACTCACAATTCAACAAGAACCGATATTTTGATCAGATAGAATGGGCATATTATAAGCGATACGGAACAGTTCAAGTTCCTAGGCGTTGGGATAGATAGTAAGCTGTTGTGGAAAGCCCATGTCCAGGATCTTGTTCAGAAACTAAATGCTGCTTTATTTACCATTAGAACAGTATCTGAAATAAGTGACACTTCAACACGCAAAGTAGTCTACTTCGCATATTTTCATAAGCTTATGTCATATGGTATTATTTTTTGGGGTAATTCTTCTGATTCAAAAAGGGTATTTTTGGCTCAAAAACGGGCTGTTCGAGCTATATGTGGTGTAAGTTCGAGAACCTCTTGTCGACCCCTATTCAATAGTCTGGGAATTCTGACATTGCCCTCACAGTATATATTTTCTTTAATGTCATTTGTTGTTTGCAATATTAGCCTATTCCCAATTGTTAGAAGCTTTCACGGAGTTATTACTAGGCAGAAATCCAATCTGCATGTGGAATGCACTTCCTTGACTCTTGTGCAGAAAGGAGTGCAGTATTCTGCTGCATCCATTTTCAATAAGCTACCACAAGAACTCAAAAATCTTAGCAGTAGCCCAAACTCTTTTAAGTCTAAACTGAAGAGTTTCCTCATGGCTCACTCCTTCTATTCTGTCGAGGAGCTCCTGGAAGAGCTAAAAAATTAAGCAAATTCCGGTGTTACATTGTTGATTTTCTTTATTTAAACTTACGACTTGTCAACCGAATATGTTTTTTTTTATATTTCATTTTATCTGTTTCTAATATCGTGTTATAATTTCATGTATTGACTTGTTCCATGATCATGGAGACTTCTCCTTAATTTGGTCCCGCGGAACAATAAGTAAATAAATAAATAAATAAAAACATTTGTACCTAATTGAATATGTACCATGACATGTTTCACCTCGAGATTTCTGCCTATAAGGAAGTTTTTTACAGAATTTATAAGCTTTATTTAACATTTATTCTTTACCAGACCATTGTCACTCACTTTTTAGAATTCTTGTTGGACATACGCTGCTCCTACTGAGTGAAGTGTATGCAGTAGTTAGCACACTGGTCCGCATTTTGGAGAATCATGATTCAAGTCCTTGTCCAACCACCCAGATTTCGATTTTCTGTCCTTTCCGTAAATCACTCCAGGCAAATAGTGGGTAGTTGCTGTGAAATTTCCATCTCCATTCTTGAAATAATCTGAGCTTGTGCTCCAGCTCTAATGACCTTGATGTTGAGAGGACGTTAAACTCTAATCTTACTTCCTATTTGTCAATGCTACTGGTGAGGTCCTGAGCCTAATGAAGTGAAATATCAGTTAAAAATGTAGCTTTCTATATTGTATTCTTTACTATATCTGACAGCTGAACAAAGAATTGAACTGTGGCGTATTTAAACTATTCACTTGAATGGAACTCAAAACATTATTGGAACTGTTGGCAAAAGTCCATGACTGGTAACAACTTTCCTTTTGGCTAATCAGTGTGTTCAAAAAGCCTTCCGACTTGTTTTAAAGACTTCCAACTTTAAGCAGTTTGATTTCTTTACCCTGACAATTTCTCTGTGTCCCTCTTTTTTTGGTAGTAGTCTTTCTTGCTATAATCATGCATCAAGTGCCATTTAATATGTATTCACTGAGTAATGATTGGGCAAAGTATCCTGTGTAAAGACTTTAAAAAAGGGCAAGCACAAAGGACAGAGCAAGAGACTGATAAAAACTAAATAACAAATACTGAACTAATTATAGAAGCTTTATTGGACAGTAGGAGCTAAAGCAGCTGGTTGACTTCTTGTATGATTCCTTCTGTTTCTCTCTATATTCATCCCTTTTTGCATGTAAATTAAATGAGTTTCATTCAGTTTTTTCTGTAACATTTATGCTTGACATACAATGGCCAAGCATGATTGTTGATGGTACAAGTTTTTAATGCATGTCTTAGGACGTTGCTTGAAGATTCAACTGAAGATCCTCTTCAAAAAAGATGTTTAAAAATGGGTGAGTATCTGGAAACTCAGTGGGATGGGTCTAATTATGATTAGTGTCTTAAAATGTTATTGACAGAACACTGTTTAAGTATTAGAAAATGTATATTCTCGCTTATTTTTTGTAATTTTATATGAATTTTCTCTGTACATGTTAAGTGAAAAGTGCCCAGAATGCCATGAAGATATGTACACACCATGTTGGCCAAGAGACTGGCTTCCAAAAGATTGCCCTTACCTGCGGATAGTTGGTGTTAATTATGATACAACAATTTCCAGATGGTCCCCAACATGTCCTTCAGAAAAAATAAAGTAAGTATTTTGCTTGAAAAAGATGCTTCATATTAATATTGGGTAATTGTAGTCAGATCTTACTGTTATTGGTGCTACATTTGAAATTTGGAATAGCCTGTAATCCAGCATCCTATCCAAAGCATGTGTTAAACAACTACAAAGTTATAAGGTGTTGTTTACTTTTTGATAAACATTTTTATTTGTCAGCTGGTTAACAACAGTCACTGTGAGATTATAAATAATGGGAGGAGCAAAGCTAACAACTCACCTATATCTTCACCTATTCTTTAGATTGTATAATGAAAAGGAAAGTTGCCACTAACCAAATAACGTAGATGCTGACTCACAGTTAAAAAAAAAAAAAAAAGACTCACATATCAAGCTTTCAGCGAGTAAGGCCTTCTTGAAATACGCACACACTCTCATGCAAACACGACTCACAAACACGCCGTGCATTCTGTAATTAATCTAATCTTTTCTGCACTATCTGTATGGGAGTGATATGTAGTCTAATATTCTGATGACTTAAAGTGTGAGTGTGGGTGTGTTTTATACTGATTTATTTCCCCAAACCCCATTCCACTTTTTTATGAGGTGACTTACTTGGAATTTTGCAGCCCCTCTCCTATACGGGATAGTTGACTGCTGGAAAATCTCTTGACTTTTTCTCCATCGAATAGAGCTAGGTACAGAAACTTTTAAACCTCTTTATACTTATAAAATGAATAGCCAAACAAACTTTCCTTTTCATCAGTTAACGATGTATTTGGCCTTCATGCGCAACATAATTCACACTTTCAACATACATTTGCAACTTTCTGTAAGTACCTCGCACCGTTGAACATTAGAAACAAAATGAGTTACAGTTAAAAGACAGTTGGCTTGACTGCCATGACTTTCTTAAAATGAATCAGAAATTACATCTTGCCTCTACCAAGGCTGAGTGAAGACTTCACAATAGTACTTTTTCAACTGTTCTTGTTTCACATAACAATAGTCAATGACACAATAAGCACAGAACGGCATAAAAACTCCGTGGTTCTTCCTTACACACTCACTAATACATATGGATTGTCTGACAGGTATTTGCTGGTGCCGTTCAACCACCGCGTCTATTTTCTTCCCGCGACTGATTTTAAACCTGTACACACAAACGTGATGTGCAGTAGGTAGGATTTTACCATCTCACACTTGTATCTAGAATATCGTGTGTTCGAGGCAGTAGAAGGCTGAGTGGTTCTAGAATTTACACAGAAATCCTCGAATCACTACATATCTCCCCCCCCCCCCCCCCCCCTCCAATCAAACACGCGATATTTTATACGTAGTCATTATGCAAATAATGTAACTCATAATAAAATTTCATATCTTAACAGTATGCATTTTTTTACATATATTTATATACATATCTCTCCTTTCTGTCACAATTCTCTGTCCTCTCTGGAACAATCTTTCGCTTATTGTTTCTCTATTCTTTTCTTATTTTACTTATGTTATTAAGACATGAGCATTTACTCGTGGTTTTAGACAGCTTTACTAATATTTATGAATTGTGAGGACACTTTTTTTTAATTTCCTTTTTCAATCTAAAACTTCAGGTGTTTATGACACACGAGTAATCTATTTTCCACTCTTATTTTTTTGTACTACCTTTTTCCTAGAATGTACTATTTTCATTAGTTGAAGATTGGAGGAACTCTGGGTGAAATGAAAGTGTTCTTTTGACACTCATTTACTTTCACAAAACATAATAATGCTAGTCATTCATAGAATTTACACTTTCCAGAATATTTCCTATAAAATTTGTGACTTTTGTCATGATACTGTCCCCTTCTCCTAGGATCAGCACCTATTCCTTGTTTGTGGGTTGACCTTATGAGAGTACTTCCTCTTTCCATTCTGGTAGGTACGCCCCTTACAAAACATCTCAAATTTTTTAGGCCACAGATCGTCCTTTCTCCACGCAGATACATCTGCCCTTTACACTTAGTAATTGCCACGTACGTCGCCCTTATCCTTTCTGAGTAGGCCTCATGGTTCTTTACCCTAATATGCATTTCTATGTATACCATAGTTAAGTATCTTCTGGTAAAAATATAAATCTATTTTAAACTTCACATTCATTCTTTAATACATCATGCACTCCCTAGAGTCCTCCACTAATTATGAACATCTATACTTTCAATAGATATTATGTCTATATATACTACTTACATACCACTGTCCTTCAATTTATCAGAGTTTTTATTGCACTGATGTTGCTTGATGATCAACCTGACTAATTCTACTCCTACTTTCGGTTTCTTTCTTTGCTCACGCCACTCTCTTATTTATCCATTACTCATTACTACTTTATAGTTGTTCATTATGTATGTGCTCCTCTTCTTATGTATATTCGATGTAGAACCATCTTAATTCCCCATATATGTGCGCACAATTCCCTATGTACACACCTTTTCCCCTACAACACCTGGCAGTTCTCACATTGTGACAGGCTTTGTCTTATATGATTTAATGTTTGTGTAGAAGTGTATATTTGTGTATATGTGGATGTGTGTTCGTGTAGTCTGATTCTTCGGCCTTCTTATCTAAAGATAAGATGTAGGTTATTAGTAACCACGGAAATAAGGTAGAGCTTCAGCGATAGAAGCTTATGAATATGGAAAGAGCGAAAAAATAGACAGGTCCTCAAGATGAGAAGTAAGAAAGGAAAAATTAGATGTGGTTGTTAGGATCGAAGAAGAGAAAGAAGATATCCCCAAAGACAGGAAACCCTTCCTACCCCCCTTCCCCAGGATCCATACCTCTCAGGTACTTGAGTAAGTCGCCGGAGGAGGTTTGGGTCAAATTGTCTCCTACAGAACGGACATGTCCCACCTTCACCCCCGAGGTCACAAAAGGAAATCCCAGCCACCCTATGGAAACGGCAAATGAAGAAGAATCAGACACACTTGTTTGTGAGGGTTGTTTGAAAGGTGTGAAGTGTGTTTTGTGTTGGTCATGCTTTACCTGTTCTTGTAAACCATGCTTTTAGCTACAATACCCACCCCTTTCAAAATTTATTCAAACCCTCCCATCTATAGCACATCTCATGAAAGGTATAAAATACTCTATACAAAATAAAAAATCTATACACTATGGTATAACAGTTGTTCAGCTTGTTGTTGATGTGGTCTTCAGTCCTGAGACTGGTTTGATGCAGCTCTCCATGCTACTCTACCCTGTGCAAGCTTCTTCATCTCCCAGTACCTACTGCAATGTACATCCTTCTGAATCTGCTTAGTCTATTCATCTCTTGGTCTCACTCTACGATTTTTACCCTCCACCCTGCCCTCCAATACTAAATTGGTGATCCCTTGATGCCTCAGAACATGTCCTACCAACCGATCCCTTCTTTTAGTCAAGTTGTGCCACAAACTCCTCTTCTGCGCAATTCTATTCAATACCTCCTCATTAGTTATGTGATCTACCCATCTAATCTTCAGCATTCTTCTGTAGCACCACATTTCAAAAGCTTCTATTCTCTTCTTGTCCAACCTATTGACCGTCCATGTTTCACTTCAACACATGGCTACACTCCATACAAATACTTTCAGAAACAACTTCCTGACACTTAAATCTATACTCGATGTTAACAAATTTCTCTTCTTCAGAAACGCTTTCCTTGCCATTGCCAGTCTACATTTTATATCCTCTCTACTTCGACCATCATCAGTTATTTTGCTCCCCAAATAGCAAAACTCCTTTACTACTTTAAGTGTCTCATTTCCTAATCTAAATCCCTCAGCATCACCCGAGTTAACTCGACTACATTCCATTATCCTCATTTTGCCTTTGTTGACATTCGTCTTATATCCTCCTTTCAAGACACTGTTCATTCTGTTCAGCTGCTCTTCCAAGTCCTTTGCTGTGTCTGACAGAATTAAAATATCATCGGCGAACCTCAAAGTTTTGATTTGTTCTCCATGGATTTTAATACCTACTCCGAATTTTTCTTTTGTTTCCTTTACTGCTTGCTCAATATACAGATTGAATAACATTGGGGAGAGGCTACAACCGTGTCTCACACCCTTCCCAATCACTGCTTCCCTTTCGTGCCCCTCTATTCTTATAACAGCCATCTGGTTTCTGTACAAATTGTAAATAGCCTTTCGCTCCCTGTATTTTACCCCTGCCAACTTTAGAATTTGAAAGAGAGTATTCCAGTCCACATTGCCAAAACTTTCTCTAAGTCTAGAAATGTAGGTTTGCCTTACCTTAATCTTTCTTCTAAGATAAGTCATAAGGTCAGTATTGCCTCACGTGTTCCAATATTTCTACGGAATCCAAACTGATCTTCCCCGAGGTCGGCTTCTACCAGTTTTTCCATTCGCCTGTAAAGAACTCATGCTAGTATTTTGCAGCTGTGACTTACTAAACTGATAGTTCGGTAATTTTCACATCTGTCAACACCTGCTTTTTTTGGAATTGGAATTATTATAATCTTCTTGAAGTGTGAGGGTATTTCGCCTGTCTCATACATCTTGCTCACCAAGCGGTAGAGTTTTGTCAGGACTGGCTCTCCCAAGGCTGTCAGTAGTTCTGCTGGAATGTTGTCTACTCCTGCGGACTTGTTTTGACTCAGATCTTTCAGTGCTCTGTCAAACTCTTCACACAGTATCGTATCTCCCATTTCATCTTCATCTACATCCTCTTCCATTTCCATAATATTGTCATCAAGTACATCACCCTTGTATAGACCCTCTATATATTCCTTCCACCTTTCTGCTTTCCCTTCTTTGCTTAGAACTGGGTTTCCATCTCAGCTCTTGATATTCATACAAGTGGCTCTCTTTTCTCAAAAGGTCTATTTAATTTTGCTGTAGGCATTATCTATCTTACCCCTAGTGAGATAAGCCTCTACATCCTTACATTTGTCCTCTAGCCATCCCTGCTTAGCCATTTTGCACTTCCTGTCGATCTCATTTTTGAGACGTTTGTATTCCTTTTTGCCTGCTTCATTTACTGCATTTTTATATTTTCTCCTTTCATCAATTAAATTCAATATTTCTTCTGTTACCCAAGGATTTCTACTAGCCCTTGTCTTTTTACCTACTTGATCCTCTGCTGCCTTCACTATTTCATCCCTAAAGCTACCCATTCTTCTTCTACTGTATTTTTCCCCCCACTTCTGTCAATTGTTCCCTTATGCTCTCCCTGAAACTCTGTACAACCTCTGGTTTAGTCAGTTTATCCAAGTCCCATCTCCTTAAATTCCCACCTTTTTTAGTTTCTTCAGTTTTCATCTACAGTTCATAACCAATAGATTGTGGTCAGATTGTTCAGCTAGTCACGTCATATTATATTTTCCATAAATGTAATGCTCTATTCAACTTATTTCATCTGGACATCACTTTTTCTCCAGTCTCTATTTTATGGTTATATTCAGTTTTCTTTTTTAATAAGATTACAGGATAGTTCTAGATTTTTAAAAGAATTCAGTACAGAAAACTATTTTGGAAGAAACACCAGAAACAACTCGGGATCCAACGGTTGTCACGCTGCCCGTTAACTCAGAATATTAAGATCCCTGGGGGGATAGATGACTCCGCCCAGGTCCCATGGACCTGATATTAACTTTTCTTGTGCACTGGCAGACCAATAATTTTCTTTACATTTCTTTTGAAAGTCCTCCTAAGGGGAAAAATTCTCAATATTTACTGTATCCCATTCTGAGGCTTCCCCGAGAAGGTACCCGACAGCAAATTCGATCTTCGTAGAATCCTTCCAATTTTTTGGTATTGCTTGGTTAAACCTTTTTAAGAAGTGGGTCGGATGTACATCTCCTTCTGGCTTAAATTTATGGAATTGACTAGATAACCACGAATTAGCTCCCCATTGTAAATTATTCTCTGCTTCACATTAGGTGAAGTTACCCTTTTTTCTACTTTGTCTTGAATAAGCTTAAATTCTCTCCACAGGTCTACTATACCCTTCCTAGTATCAATAAGTTCAGAAGAAGGAATAGGCGATACATTCCCAGATGATATTCTCTTGGTAACTTTTCGATCTATAATTTCCCCAGATTGTTCCTCCAAACTAATTGCATTTATAATATCAGAGTTAGCTATTTTCTCTTTGAAATTCCTTTCTACATTGTCTACCCGCATACTGACACCTGTAATTTGCGATTGAATGATTGGCATTAACTCATTCTCCTTATCTACACTCCCTTGCAAAGTATACCACCCATGTCATACATCATTACACTTAATATTGTACACGTTTTCAAAAGAGCGTAACTTTTCAATAAGTTTGGATTCTACATTATTACATTTGTTCTCAGTGTTAAGTTCTAACCTTTTTGACAAATCCTGAAAGGTATCATTCGGTTTCTCACTAAGGTTGGTAAACATATGATTTATATGAGTTGTGAAAGAGTTTGTCAACTCATTTTGTAGATCTACTTTTAAATTGTCTACTGTAGTTCTTTTAGCGTCAGACTCAGTCTTCAAAGTACCCATGCCTTCCTGCAGATTACTAAATTCTTCACTTTGAGAGTCGACCTTGGCACTTAACAAACCCAAATTTGTCATTTGAATATTTAGAGTTTCCCTCTGGGCATTTAAACCTTCACTCTGGACATTTAAAGCTTCAATCTGGGTGTTTAATTGAGAATTTACTAAGCTTAGTTCTTTACTTAGAGTCACACTTTGAGTTTCGATTAAATTTACCAACTCAGCCCTGTCACGCACTTCTTTGCTAACTTTCATGGCAATAGCCAGGTCTTGAGTGTCCCCAACTTGTATATTCTCCATACTTTTATATGCTTTAGCCCTAGTAAGCATTTAAAACTAACTTTAAATATGACACAATAAAAATTTGCTCAATAGTATCTTGTACGACTTCCTACTAAAGTAATGAAGTGTTGTTTCACGCTCACCCGTCATAGAATTCTCGTAGCATAGGTGAGCGGATGTGGAGGCAGGTCAGCACCGGTGAACAGCAGCTGGTGCCGGCGGCGTTGGATGTAGGTTGGTTTCCGCGCCTGCATCCCTGTGACGTGTGTGAGAGCTGTATACTCCCCACACTGGATCTTCTTGGTTGAAGTGTTCTTTCTTCTTCTTAGACAAATATGTCAAAATCTTCTTTAATATTTTTATCATTGTGAGTTTTTCATTTCTTTACAGTCTTTCCCTTCAAATTTTGCTCCATTGGATACTTCAACATATTCCAATGTCTCGGAGTAATTTCCTTGTCTTATTATGTTTGGTTGCTACGGCAACACACAACAGTTTCTTTCCTCGTTTTTGACTTAAAATTCCTGTTTTCTCGGTCCTTTCACATAGGTCGCCATGTTCTAACATTTTGTGACGTCTTAAAGTGTGAAAGTAGACATACAAACTTTTCTTTTCGTCCGTTAACAATGTATTTGACTTTCATGCACAACATAATTCACACTTTTGCACATTTGCAACTTTCTGTTAAGTACCTCATACCGTCAAACGTTAGAAACAAAATGAGTTACAGTTAAAAGAAAGTTGGCTTGACTGCCATGACTTTCTTAAAATGAATCAGAAATTACATCTTGCCTCTCCCAAGGCTGAGTCAGGAGTCCACAATAGTACTTTTTCAACTGTTCTTGTTTCACATAACAATAGTCAATGACACAATAAGCACAGAGCGGCATAAAAACTCCATGATTCTTCCTTACACACTCACTAACACATCTATGGATTGTACGACAGGTAATTGCCGGTGTCATTCGACCATCATGTCTACTTTCTTCCCGCGACTGATTTTAAACCTGCACACACAAACACATGATGTGCAGTAGGTAGGATTTTACCATCCCACACTCGTATCTAGAATATCGTCTGTTCAAGATGGTAGAAGGCTGAGTGGTTCTAGAATTTACACAGAAATTCTCGAATCACTACAGTAGGGGGTTGTAGTATATTCCTAGTGTCATCATTTAAAGCTGGTTCTTAAAACTTTTTAAGATAGTTTACTTTTATCTTCAAGAGTCTGCCAGATCAGTTTCTTCAGCACCACTTTCCCATGGATCAAACAAACCTATGACCATTTCTGTTGCCATTCTCTCTATATGTACGATATCCTCTAGTAGTCCTATTTGGTATGGGTCCCATGTGCTTGAGCAGTATTCTAGGATGGGTCACACAAGAGATTTGTGAGGAATCTGCTATGAAGGCTGACTGGATTTCCCCAGTATTCCACCAATAAACCGAAGTCTAGCACATGCTTTACCCTGTCCCATGACTGAGCATGTGTGATCATTGCATATCATATCACTATTGATATGATTTGATTGAGTTGAACAATTGTAACTGTGATTCATTATAGGGTCTATGTTTCACTTATCATCTCAACTATATGGTGAAATATACTTAAAAACAAAGATGATGTGACTTACCAAATGAAAGTGCTGGCAGGTCGACAGACACACAAACGAACACAAACATACACACAAAATTCAAGCTTTCGCAACAAACTGTTGCCTCATCAGGAAAGAGGGAAGGAGAGGGAAAGACGAAAGGATGTGGGTTTTAAGGGAGAGGGTAAGGAGTCATTCCAGTCCCGGGAGCGGAAAGACTTACCATAGGGGGAAAAAAGGACGGGTATACACTCGCACACACACACATATCAATCCACACATATACAGACACAAGCAGACATATTTAAAGACCTTTAAATATGTCTGCTTGTGTCTGTATATGTGTGGATTGATATGTGTGTGTGTGCGAGTGTATACCCGTCCTTTTTTCCCCCCTATGGTAAGTCTTTCCGCTCCCGGGACTGGAATGACTCCTTACCCTCTCCCTTAAAACCCACATCCTTTCGTCTTTCCCTCTCCTTCCCTCTTTCCTGATGAGGCAACAGTTTGTTGCGAAAGCTTGAATTTTGTGTGTATGTTTGTGTTCGTTTGTGTGTCTGTCGACCTGCCAGCACTTTCATTTGGTAAGTCACATCATCTTTGTTTTTAAGTATATTTTTCCTTCGTGGAATGTTTCCTTCTATTATAACCAACTATATGGTGAGTGTTATCTTAACTACTTCCATTATTTGTTTTCCACCAAGTGCATTCCATTGCCATATTCTGCTATTATAACCTTATCTGTTGATTACTTGTATCTCATTTTGGTTACAGGTGTACACTGGATGACAGAAGTGAAGAAATTATGGAGAAATTAAAGCTCGCTGGAGTCGGTCAGCGACCTGTTATTTGGGTTACTCACTCTATGGGAGGATTGCTTGTGAAAAAAATCCTTGTGAGGGGTGCGTTTATTTCAGATTTCTGTATTTACCTTGCCATGAAATATATGTGGAGTATATGCAGCTGCATCTTGTAGCTGGAATTACTTTGGAATTGTCATAGAATTCTTGCCTTCTACTCAACATATACTGATATATTTAAAAACAAGTCTTTATGAAAATATATGTTTCAAGAAGAGTCCAGAAAAGTATTACTTCCTCCTAGTTGTATCTCATGGATTAACCACAGTGATACAATTATGGATAATTGTTTCAATACAAGAGCTTATCAACACTCAGTCTTCCAGCACACCATTCAAACATGGTACAAGTCGAAGGAGAAATGATAGTGGTTGTTTGGATGTTGCTGATTCTGCAGCTATTGTTCAGTTAATGAAAAGCCACCCCAGTTTCTTAACTAGAGCTTTATTACGTCCACATGACCAGTTTCAGATTTAAGGAGGCCATTATCAGGTGCTTCTGAAGCTGTCAAATGTTAATACATAATATGATGAGTATAAAAATATTTGTTTAATAATAAACGATGAAAAACAATGCTTTTATACATATGATAGAAGTGCATAAAGGACAGACAACTTGTAAAGAAGCAAAATCATATGATAAAAATTGTAGAAGCTGAGTGGTTTAAAAAAGTTTTGTGCCCATTGATTCCATGAGAAAAATGGGCATGTCATCATTATAGAGACTTTACAATCCAATAAATTAGAACTGTTAATGTGCTTTAGCTTAAAGAGAGTTATATTCTGATATGTATGAGAATTATAATTACAAGTTTTTCAAATAATGCGGTGAAATTAATTGTTTGTAATTAATGAGAGTGTAAAATGATCTCGATAATGAGGCATCTGAGTAGAGCATAAAGGTACAACCTCTAATGAGTAAAATTTAAACCACTGGCAACTGTTGAGGGCTCTAGAAACAACAGAAAGAGACAGTTTTCTGCTTCTTGTTGTTGCCATCAGTCTGAAGTGGTTTGACACAGCTCTCCCTGGTAGTCCTATGTGTGCAAGTGTTTTCATTTCTGCTGCACTACCACACCTTACATGCATTTGAACCTGCTGACTGTATTGAAGCCTTGGGTCTCCCTCTACAGTTATGCACAACCTTCCTTTCATTACTAAATTAACCAATGACACCTCAGGGTGTATCCCATCAATATGTCCCTCTTCTAGTTAAGTTGTGCCATAAAGCTCCCTTATTCTACAATTTGAGTCATTAGTTACTCTATATACCCACTTAATTATCAGAATTCTTCTGTTGTGTGACATTTCAAAGCTTCTGTACTCTTAATGTCTATTCTGTTAGTTATCCACATTTAATTTGCATATAAGATTACTATCCAAACACTTTCAGAAGACACAGCCAAACACCTACATTTATATTCTATGCAAACAGATGCAAGTTGCAAAAACAAAAATTTTTGATCAGTTGCCCAAGAGTATAAAATATCTGACAGGTAGCAAAGCAAGTTTAAAATCTGACCTTAAATCATGTCTCCTGGAGAACTCCTTTTATTCTGTGGATGAATTTGTATTTAAGTACTGGTGGCCTGGAAACGAGAGAAAGAGAGAGACCTAGTTTTCAAATGTTATTGTAAGAGTAGGACTAAAAAACAATGTATTCATTAATGTTAACATGATTACCATGTACAGATATCCTGTTAACTGGCTTGTTCCTCATAATTTTGATAAAAGAATCATTCAAATGATCTATGGAATATGTAACTAACAAAACAAACATATTTCTCTTTTTGAGGAAAGCTGTTCTTGTTATTGTGCTCTGCAGTATATGTCCTCTAAACTTATGCCATTGTCACTTATTTTGCTGCTACCCTACAACTTTTAGTGTTTCATTTTTAATCTAATTCCATCAGCATCGTGTCATTTAATAGCTTACACTTGGTATTCATTATTTATATTTATAATCTGTTTTCAGGAGACTTTCTAATCTTTACAACTAATTGGCCGCATCAGTTGCTGTCTCTGACAGAGTTACTATGTCATTGGCAATGCTTAAAGTTCATCTGGATCCACACCTACTTTTATACTCGGCAAACCACTATGAGGTGCATGATAGAGTGTTCATTCCATTGTTTCAGTTATTAAGGTTTCTTCATGTTCCATTTACTTGTGGAGCACAGGAAGAATGATTGTTTAAATGCCTGTGTGCATGCAGAAATTATTCTAAACTTTTCCTTACGATCCCTAAGTAAATGATACATAGAGGGTTGTAGTATGTTCCTAGAGTAATCAATTAAAGCTGGTTCTTGGAACTTTGTTAATAGACTTTCTCAAGATAGTTTATGTCCATATTCAGCAGTCTTCCAGTTCAGTTCCTTTGGTATCTCTGTGACACTCTCCCATGGATTAAAGAAACCTGTGACCATTCGTGCTGCTCTTTTCTGTATATGTTCAATGTCCTCTGTTAGTCCTATCTGGTACAGATCCCACACACTTGAGCAATATTCTAAAACTGCTCGCACAAGTGATTTGTAAGTGATTTCCTGTGTAGATTGGTTGCACTTCTCCAGTATTCTACCAATAAACTTGAAGTCTACCTCCTGCTTAATCCAGAACTGAACCTATGTGATCATTCCATTTCATTTCTCTACAAAGTGTTACACCCAGGCATTGGCCAGGAGCCAACAGTGACTCATTGATGTTATAGGATATTACATTTTTCTGTTTTGTTAAGTGCACAGTTTAACATTTCTGAAAATTTAAGGCAAACTGCTAATCTTCGCACCACTTTCAAATATTATCAACATCTGACTAAATATTTATGCAGCTTCTTTCAGTTAGTATTTCATTATAGATAACTGCATCAAGCCTTATTTTACTATTAATATTGTCTGCAAGGGCATTAATATACAACATGAACAGCAACAGTCCCAATGTACTTCCCTGGGGCACATCCAAAGTTGCTTCTACATCTGATGATGACTCTCCATCCAAGATAACATGCTGTGTTCTCCCTACCAGAGTCCAGTCACGAATTTCACTTGATACTTTATGTGATTGTACTTTTGACAATAATGCAGGTGTGATGCTGAGTCAAATTCTTTTTGGAATTCAAGAAATACAGCATCTACCTGATTGCCTGATCCAAAGCTTTCAGTATGTCACGTGAGAAAAGTACTAGTTGGGTTTCACATTATCGATGTTTTCAAAATCCATTCTGTTCAAGGTACCTCATTATGTTTGAGCTCAGAATATGTTCTAAGATTCTACAACAAGTTGATGTCAAGCATATTGGATGGTAGTTTTGTGGATCACTTCTACTACCCTTCTTGTTGAAGGATGTGACTTGTACCTTTTCCAAGAACTGGGCATTTGACATCCACTGTTGGATAATCGTCATCTTCAGGCTTCTCTGTTCATTAAAGTAGTCAGCTGCATATGTCTCTGGTGTCCCTGCATGTTTTCTTCCAATCTCTCATAGTTATTCCCATCATATACCAGATGTAGAAGTATGTAACTGGAATTTCCCTATGATGGTGCTAGCCGTCAGTGTAGGGCCCATGAGACTGTGTCTGCAGTGCTACCTGTAATGGCTGACGATGAATGTCAACATACAGTAACCCAAGTTCCATTCATTAGTATCTGTTTCAAACCCGTAAACATGTTGAGTTTTGTACCTATGAACTACAATTTGCAGACACCATTGATTTCCTGTTATCATTCGAAGAATACTGCTGCAGAATCCCATTGAATGCTTGTCGAAGCTTTTGGCGAACATGCTCTTGGGAAAACACAGTGTTTCGAGTGGTTCAAAAAAATCCAAAGTGGTGATTTTGACATGAGAAACAATGAGCATGGGAAACTACCAAAAAATTGAAAGACAATGAATGGCAGGCCTTGTTATCTGAAGATGATAATCAGACTCAACAGGAACTCATGGAACAATTGAATGTGATGCAGTAAGCCATTTATCTTTGGTTGAAAGCTATGTAAAATTTGCAGAAAGTGGGAAAATGGGTTCCACATGAACTGAATGAAAGACAGCAAGCAAATTGAAAGACCACTTGTGTAATGCTGCTCTCCAAATACTAAAGCAAGTCATTCCTCCATCGAATAGTGATAGGTGATGAAAAATAGATATATTTTGAGAATCGTAAGTGTCGTAAATCATGGGTGAATCCAGGCAAACCTTTGACATCCACTGCAAGACCAAATCGCTTGGGGGGGGGGGGGGGGGGGGGGGGGAAGCAATGCTCTTTCTTTGGTGGGGATCAGAAGGGTGTCATCTACTGTGAGCTGCTTAAGCCTGGTGAAACCGTTAATACTGATCACTACCAACAGCAAATGTTTGATTTAAATCGAGCATTATGTGAAAAATGACCAGAATATGGAAAAAGGCAACACAAAATCACATTGCTCCATGGTGACACTCCATCACACACAGAAAAAATGGGTCAGAGAAGCTATCGAGGCATTCAGTTGGGAAATACTAGGGCATGCGGCTTATTCTCCAGATTTGGCTCCTTCTGATTATCATTTATCAGCAACACTGGGGCATATTCTCACTGAACAATGCTTCACTTCATATGAAAATGTATGAAAATGGCTCACTGACTGGTTCAATTCAAAAGAAGAACTATTTTCTTTGTATAGCATACATAGCCTGCCAGAGAGTTGGGAGAAATGTATAAATAGCAATGTATAAAATATTGTCTATCAGTTTCAAGCAACACATGTGCAATTATTGCAACCAAATTCCGGTTTCGTACATCTACACCTGGTATCTCATCGTCAGTGTAGAGTGGTTTTCACATTTGTTGTTATTGCTAGACATTACCAAGTATTTAGACAAATAATATCAAATTATTACTTATCATAGCACTATTACAGCCACAGTGAAACCATGAAGAGAAGATTCAGACAGAAGATAAAACAGAGAGAGAGAGAGAGAAAAAAAAAGAGAAAATAAATCAGAGCATAATTATTAAATTGTCACTACTGCAATACCCCCCCCCCCCCCCCTTAATTTAATAATTTCATTAAATATCTGCAAATTTCACTATCTTCATCTACAGTCACACCGTATTGAACTGTACAGTTGTAGTTGCTTTTGTTAAAATATCTGCCACTTGTTCCTCAGAGTTATTGTATTGAACATTCCGATGTCCTTCATTATACAGGTGTTATGTGAAACTGTATTTAATATTCACATGCCTCAGTTGACTATGTTCCCACTTCTGTAGTAGACATATACATGACCAACATAAATAGATAGATATTGGAAAAGAGATAAATATTTAGTTAATTTATCTTACAAGATATTAAAAATATTCCATTACCCAAGTGTAACCCCCCCCCCGTGTAACCCCCCCCCCCCCTTACAAACTATCGTATGGGCACTCTTGATTAAGTATGAGACCTTAAACAAAAGGTGATACAGATTGACAACATAAATAGATAGATATTGGAAAAGAGATAAATATTAAGTTAATTTTTTCTAAGATACTGTGATTATCTTCGTTGCAGCTTGGGAGAGTGGAGATAGAAATATTTGCTATAAAACTAAAGGCATAGCTTTCTACAGTGTGCCACACTTGGGTTCACCACTTGCAGAGCTTACACAAGCCATGCAGATTCTACTGTGGCCATCGGTTGAAGTACAAGAGCTAAGAAAAGGTAAAGTGTTATATTACCAAATCATTTGTCTTTCTCATCAATTTCATACACACAAAGACTTGTTCACATTTTTTTATAACAGTTGTAGTGTGTGCAGATACTTATGTTAGATCTGACAATAAAAACAAATTATGTCCTGTTGCCACAAGTGATGCTATATTTCCTTAGGTGACAGATTGATTGCTGTATTCATGCAGTTTCTCACATTCATTCCACTATAAGCATTTATTGTTTTTCATTATATCATTTATAAAAGCCAGCAGCTGGATTTGGAGGTGATTTCCTTGCAGCTGGCAGCAGAGGAGATTGAACACTAACTCCCAGGCATCAGGATACATTTCTTCTTTGCACAATAATACAATTTGTATGAGGAAATGCAGCACTAAAACAATATTCTCATGGCAAATGATTGACTGTGAAGGAAATATAATGTATGTTGTAGCAGTTGGTGAAAGCGAAAGGGGAGGGGGGCAGGGCACTCAGACCCCAGGATGAGTGTTGCGAGTTCCAGCCATTCTATTTCTTTGCAATTTTAAGAATTGTGTTACTCATTTTTTTACCCAAATAAGGCCGGTATATAATTTATTGCTCTTCACATATGTTGAAGCATTTGTTACCTGTGTAACTGTAATCCTTACTGATCATGATCTGTGCCGACTTGATCTCTCTCTTTACAGATTCTCCAGAGTTAAAAAGTCTCCATCAAAAATTCTTGCAGATGCTCCCTCATTTGCAAATTCAAATAATAAGCTTTGCAGAAACAAAATCTACTCTTGTTTCACCACTGAGATTGCAGTTTCATTTTGTGCCTGTTCCATCTGCAGGTAATGTGTCATTTCTTGGTTTTTCTCATAACTATGAAATACGAGTGAAAGTTTTTTAATAACTTGCTTACTTATCACAGTTACATGCATCTTTACATTGGAATACATCTATTAACTAGATAATACAATTAGTAGAAAATAAATTGGAAGTGTTGAATAAAAATGTCAAAATAAAACATCACTATGAAATAGCTAAATTTTTACAGTGAGAAACTCTACAGATAAATAAGTGGAGAAAGAGAAGCAATGAAAGGGCACAGATACTTGGGAAAATGAACAGAATTCTATGGGAAATAAATTCCAAAAGGTGCAGCAAACCTGAACCATTCAATATAAAAAGGTCACTTGACCTTAAAAGTATGTAATGAGATTCAGTTGTTTTCCCTTTTAGCAGCTTTTCCTTTCCTGTCCAGAGGCTATTGGCTAACTTTTTTCCGTACATAAGCTCAATTTTTCTGTTTCTCTTAACTAGGTATGTTTCTGATTCAACCAATGAACTATAATAATGTTTAAACAAGTCTTGGAAAGTTTATAGAATTTTCTCTCATTTCATAGTAACCGTGCTGTCTACCATCTCAAGTAATGAACTGTGTTGTCTATCAACATGAGGTTCTGTTTTGTCATCTTTATGTTTTGTTTTCTATTTTTGTTCTATTTGTTTTTCTTAATACAATTTTATGTGTATGTTCTTACATCCTCTCAAATGCACTTCTTAGTAGTTTTGTTTAATTCAGGATATTCTGTAATGTTCCTTTTATTCAGTAGTCAGTGTCTTCACCTATCCAGCCCCTTCCCTGTTCCCATCCCAGCACTAAACAGCTATCATTCCACCTTCACACCCAGTCTTGTTATTTCTCCACCCCCCCCCCCCCCCCCCACTCTCCCCTGCCCTCCATCTAACCTGCAGCGTTCACTGTACACCACTTCCTCCATACTATCCTTACCCCTCCCACCTCAGCATCCTCCATACCCCCACCCAGTCGCCACTCCCACCATGCACCGGTGCTGCTGTTCGCAGTGTGGTTTCAGTTGCCTGAAACTGCAGGCATGTACGAGTTGCGTTTGCGTGCGTGCATGCGTGCGTGTGTGTGTGTGTGTGTGTGTGTGTGTGTGTGTGTGTGTGTGTGTTTTGTCTATTGTTGACAAAGGTCTTAATGGTCGAAAGCTATAATTGTGAGAGTCTTTTTGTTGTGCCTATGTGTGACTCCGCGTCTCTGCTATACAGAGAGTGACAACTTTCCTTTTCATAATTGTTTCTTTTATTGTCTACGTGGAGCCTTTGTCTTCTCTTTAACAGTAGTCTTATTCAATGTGTGATATTCTTTGCTCTTAACGTTTTCGTGCTTGCAACATATTTTGATGTGTGCGTAAGTACTTATTTTTAAAAATAAATAACCCTTCCATCTCTTTCTAAATAATTGGCATATTATGAGGTGCTGAAATTACTGCTTAATTTAATCTTATGTGCCAACTTATCCTGCTGATGAGCCTATTTCTATGAACCTGTTTCTTTCTGTCTATTTATCTATTTTTACTGTACATTGTATGACTATATGGTAACTTTTTAATTGTAAAGTGATTATGGACAATCACAATCTCTACAGTTTCCATATTATTTCATAAAGTATAATTTTAATTCCATTTGGACATTTCAAAGTCCAGTTTTCATTTGTAACAATGTGGCAGTGTGGCTTCAGCTGCCTGAGACTGCAGTCATGCACATGTGTGTGTGTGTGTGTGTGTGTGTGTGTGTGTGTGTGTGTCTTCTATTTTTGATGAAGGCCTTACTGGCCGAAAGGTTTATTTGTTACAGTCTTTTTGTTGTGCCCATGTGTGACTCAGCATCTTCTCTATATGGTGAGTAGCAGCTTTTCTTTTCATATTGTTACATTCCATCCTGGATTTTCCAGTTTTCATTTGTTTTTCTTTTTAAAGACTATGTCAAAGACAAAAACATTATTCTTTTCTCAAAGTTTGAATGACGTCTAACCCTTGTCATTTTTGTTACCACACCCAAGGTGCTCATTGAAGAATCAAGCCGTGGATTTTGTCCTAATTTTGCATTTGAATGTTCCATTATCATTTTGTATTGCAGTCTGCTATCATTTATCATTCTCTGTATGTCTTTGTAGAGGCCATCTAATTTCTCATCTGAAAGTAGGCATGTTGGTGCATAAGAGGATGATTTCCATTCAGTAGCTTGTACGTAATTTTAATGTAATCTTGCTATTCTGCCCGAGGGTCCCTCAGTGTCTGTAATATTGGTCTCAATTTCCTCGTATAAATTAGAACTTACATCTGAATTTATTCCTTGTTATGTTTGTCTGTACTAAAACATTTGTTCTGATAATAATTCTATCTGGCCTTTTTTTCCCTCTAATAATCTTACTGCATTCCATCTGGTCTTATTTAATCATTCTTTCAACACTACCTTTGAATTTACTACTTCTTCCTACTCCAGTAACCTACCTTTGGTTGCTTGGAACATGGTACATAATTTACACAGTTCTGTTGGTAAGAGGACATTCATTTCAACAAAAAGTTACTTTTCAGTTGAAGAAATAACGGAAGTTAAATTATATTAAAACTAAAATTTGATGAAGCAATGGTTCAAAGTCTTTAAAAAAGTTTTGAATGTGATAAATACCACTTATGGCTGTTAATGTATGTATTACTTTTGATTAAAATTTTGGCAGTTTGTCATTTTCAACCAGTTTCCATTTTTCATGCAGTTTCTCACACCTGAGTGAATTTTAACCTTTAAATGAGGAGTGAATTTTGTCTTTTAAATGAGTAGTAGTAATGTGTGCAGTTGAATGATACTACTTGTCTGTGGGTTAAAATACATGCAGCAGAATAAATTGCACGAAAATGCAAGATACCTGAAACAAACAAAACATCCAAATTGCAATTACAGCTACAATTATCTTCACAACCATGGTGGTATTTATCATGGTTGAAGCTAAAATTCCTTGAAGAGAACAGAATAGTAAAAGCAAAACAAAGAAACAGTGATATGAAAAATGTCCGTTTAATAAAAAACAGTAGATAATCAGTTACACACACAAAATGGTAATTTCTTACAAAACTATCAGAATCATAGGCTTGGTAGAAACTCAGAAACAATGGAAGGAATGGCTGGGACCACACACACACACACACACACACACACACACACACACACACATGCAAAAGTGATTTTGTGTTCAAAATTATTTGGCCCACATTGCTTACGTACATTGTTTATTAGGGGGGGGGGGGGTTTAATAATAGCTGTTCCACCAGTACTCTCAACAACATATTGTCCAAAGTATGTAATTCTTTGGGAGGCTGACAAGCACTCATTAATGAATCTTCTTGCACACAATCCAATGCAGTCTCCTCAAATTACATTGTGTTAACAAATCTTCTCAAGAACCTTGGCCAGCTCTCTATGGATTGAATGACACAGTTTCTTATATACTTTAATCAGTGCTGGATAGATTGTACTGACAAATAGTTGTTAAGAAAAATATTCAGTATGTTGTACCATTTCTGTGTTAATGATCATTCAAGTTAGCCATTCAGACTGTGGCACTTATTCAGGTAGCTGAACAGAGGTGTTATGAGCGAATGTGCTCTTTGTTTGGTTCCCTAAAACCAAAAAAAGTGAATGATACAAGAATTGGCCATGGGACAGTAGTAAGGATAAAAACTGAGCCAAAGGCTGAACAGTCTTTGCTCTATCTCTATGCTGTGAGAACACTGACACTAAGTGTATCTGGTGGGCTGCGTAAATTTGCACATGCAATGGCCTGACTGGCAAATTTCAGTGCTAATCAGCTAAAAAATGACACAAGAAATTGAACTTTTTTCTTAACAATTATTTCTCAGCACACCTGCCCTGCAACACCTACCTTATAAGCTTTTCAGACTGTTTCTGACCATCCTGTTTTATATATGATGATTAGTTTTGGTAACTCAGTGATGATCATCAGATATGAGTTATTATAAATCACAAAATAAACACCTTTTAAATAAAACAACTCATTCAGATGTTATGTTTTGTAGTGGATCATTAGAAGCTGTCACAAGGCTAGTGCATTGAATTTTGTTTTAACTTCTTCTGACTGAGTTATATTTCTTTAAAGGGTACTGGAAAATCACCATTTATGATTATTCAGATTTGAAGATGAGTTTTGTATAATTAAAACTGCTCCTAATATATTATATGTGACTAAGATTATGAAAATAAGCATTTTTCTCTGTCTAGGCTGTTCCATTGAATTTTCTTTTAACTTATTCTGAGTGAGTTATATTTCTTTAAAGGATGCTGATAAATAACCATTTATTTGAAGATGAATACAGTATAATTAAAACTGCTCCTAATATATTATACATAACTAAGACTATGAAAATAAACATTTTTCTCTGTCTGTTAATTCATATTTCCAGACCAAATCATACATTAAATGCTTGTCTGCAAGGTTTTGTTACAAATAATGCTTCACCTTCATTAGTCAGTCATTAACTGCAAACACTGGTAAACTCCACTTCAGAAACTTCACAAATCATTTTGAATTTTTTTTTTTACAGTAGCATCACTAGTGTTGATCAGGCAGGTAGTCATGTGGGAATTGAGCTTGCAGCCACATCAAGTGGTTTAAGCCTTTGGCCGAGTACTCCTCAGCTATTGTCAAGGGTGACTGGATTTTAAACCACTTGATGTGGCTAGAAGCTTGAGAGAATTTTACTACTGAGAAAAGTATTATAGAAAGAAAAAGAGGTGAAGATGAGATGGAAGCTACGATACTGCAACTCGCTTTATTTGTTCATGAGACCCAGAAAATATTAGATACAGGCTCCCAGGTAGATGCCATTTTCCTTGACTTCCGGAAGGCGTTCGATACAGTTCCGCACTGTCGCCTGATAAACAAAGTAAGAGCCTACGGAGTATCAGACCAGCTGTGTGGCTGGATTGAAGAGTTTTTAGCAAACAGAACACAGCATGTTGTTCTCAATGGAGAGACATCTACAGACGTTAAAGTAACCTCTGGCGTGCCACAGGGGAGTGTTATGGGACCATTGCTTTTCACAATATATATAAATGACCTAGTAGATAGTGTCGGAAGTTCCATGCGGCTTTTCGCGGATGATGCTGTAGTATACAGAGAAGTTGCAGCATTAGAAAATTGTAGCAAAATGCAGGAAGATCTGCAGCGGATAGGCACTTGGTGCAGGGAGTGGCAACTGACCCTTAACATAGACAAATGTAATGTATTGCGAATACATAGAAAGAAGGATCCTTTATTGTATGATTATATGATAGCGGAACAAACACTGGTAGCAGTTATTTCTGTAAAATATCTGGGAGTATGCGTGCGGAACGATTTGAAGTGGAATGATCATATAAAATTAATTGTTGGTAAGGCGGGTACCAGGTTGAGATTCATTGGGAGAGTCCTTAGAAAATGTAGTCCATCAACAAAGGAGGTGGCTTACAAAACACTCGTTCGACCTATACTTGAGTATTGCTCATTGGGATCCGTACCAGATCGGGTTGACGGAGGAGATAGAGAAGATCCAAAGAAGAGCGGCGCGTTTCGTCACAGGGTTATTTGGTAACCGTGATAGCGTTACGGAGATATTTAACAAACTCAAGTGGCAGACTCTGCAAGAGAGGCGCTCTGCATCGCGGTGTAGCTTGCTCGCCAGGTTTCGAGAGGGTGCGTTTCTGGATGAGGTATCGAATATATTGCGTCCCCCTACTTATACCTCCCGAGGAGATCACGAATGTAAAATTAGAGAGATTAGAGCGCGCACAGAGGCTTTCAGACAGTCGTTCTTCCCGCGAACCATACGCGACTGGAACAGGAAAGGGAGATAATGACAGTGGCACGTAAAGTGCCCTCCGCCACACACCGTTGGGTGGCTTGCGGAGTATAAATGTAGATGTAAATGTAGATGTAGAGAATTTGACAGAGCACTGAAAGGCCCCCAGTTGTGAAAAAGGCCCTAAAGTAGATAACGCTCCCTCAGAATGATTGATATCATTGGAAACTTGCCATGACAAAAATATTCCACCTGGTGTGCAAGATGTATGACACAGGCAAAATACCCTCACAGTTCAGTAAGAATGTATTGATTGACAGGAAAGATATAGTTGAGGGGGGGGGGGGGGGTTGAGGCAGGGTTGTAACCTATCCCTGATGTTCTTCAGTCTGACCAATGAGAAATTTAGAAAGGAAATTAAAATTCGGGGAAAAGAAATAAAAGCTTTCAGGTTCACCAATGACAAAGGACTTGGAAGAGCAGTTGAATGGAACGGCTATTGTCTTGAAAAGAGGTTATATGATGAACATCAGCAAAAGTAAAATAGGATAATCAAAGGTAGTCAAATTAAATAAGGTGATGCTGAGGGGATTAGATTATGCAATGGAACACTAAAAGTAATAGATGTGTTTTGCTGTTTCCACAACAAAATAACTGATGATTACCAAAATAGCGAGGATATATGTAGACTGCCAACAGCTAGAAAAGCATTTCTGAAAATGAATTTATCAACTCTGATATCATTTCAAGTGTTAGGAAGTCTTTTCTAAAGTAGTTGTCTGGTGGGTAACCTTATTTGGAAGTAAAATGTGGTCAATATACAGTTCAGATAACAAGAGAATAGAATCTTTCGAAATTTGGTGCTATAGAAAAATTCGAAAGTTAGATGGGTGGATTGAATAACGATTCAGATTCAGAAAAGAAAATAAATTTATGACTCGGTTTGAATAAAATGTGATTTATTGATAGGAAACATCAGAAGACATCAAGAAATCATCAGTTTCGTAATGGAAGGAAGTGTGGAAGGCAAGGATTGCAGGGGCAAGAGCTAGGCTCAGTAACTACATTCCACTGGATGTAGGTTCTGGTAGTTATGCAAGGGTGAAGAGGCTTGCACAGGATAGACTAGCATGGAGAATGCATCAAACCAGTCTTTGGACTGAAGACCATGGCAACAACAATAACAACAACGACGACGACAACAAATGTGGTACACTATGTATAACATAACCTGACTTACACATGACTACCTAGCTGACAAAGGTACAGTGATTGGCTAAAGTACAAGAGTTGGAACTTAAATAGTGCCAACTATTTATTCACAACCAATACAAAAGAGTTACATGTTTGCACCTGTTATTGTCTTTCAAAGTAGCCACCAGCATTGTGTAGAACCTGTTGCCAACGATGTGGAAGGCACAGTATACAGTTAGCAGTGCCTGTTCTGTTGGTGGTGCGAATGGAGCGGTCTACTGCCTGTTGAATCTCTGGAACAGTTCTGAAACGAATGCCACAAAATGGTTCCTTCATCTTCAGAATCAAATCAAAGTCACAATGACTTAAGTCCGGGGAGTATGGTGGATGGTACAGTACTTCCCATTCCCATCAACCGAACAGAGCAGCCACAGCCCGCGCATTGTCGTGCAAAATGATGGATGGGTTGCGTAGAAAGTGTCGCCACTTCTTTCGCAAAGCTGGTCGCAGGTGATGCTCCAAAAAAAAAAGTCATACTGTGCATTGACAATCTGCTGAGGAGGAATATAATGTGTCACAGTTCAACACATGAATCACCAAAACTTTAGACAGCTCCATTCGCACCATCAACAGAACAGGCTCTGCTAATGGTATACTACGCCTTCCTCGCTGGCAACAGGTTCTACACAATGCTGGTGCCTACTTTGAAAGACAGTAACAGGTGCAAACATGTAACTCTTTTGTATGGGTTGTGAATAAATAGTTGGCACTATTTAAGTTCCAACTCTCGTACTTTAGCCAATCACTGTACCTTTGTCAGCTAGGTTGTCATGTGTAAGTCAGGTTATGTTATACATAGTGTACCACATTTGTTTTCATTGTTGTTGTTATTGTTGTTGTCATGGTCTTTAGTCCAAACACTGGTTTGATGCATTTCTCCATGCTAATCTATCCTGTGTAAGCCTCTTCACCCCTGCATAACTACCAGAACCTACATCCATTGGAACGTAGTTACTGTGCCTTGCTCTCGCCCCTGCAATCCTTGCCTTCCACACTTCCTTCCATGACGAAACTGATGATTTCTTGATGTCTTCTGATGTTTCCTATTAACAAATCACATTTTATTCAAACTGAGTCATAAATTTATTTTATTTTCTGAATCTGAATCGTTATTCAATCCACCCATCTAACCTTCAGCATTTTTCTATAGCACCAAATTTCGAAAGATTCTATTCTCTTGTTATCTGAACTGCATATTGACCACATTTTACTTCCAAACAAGGTTACCTACCAGATAACTACTTTTAGAAAAGGAGGACTGTAACTGGTGCAAACATGTAACTCTTTTGTATTGGTCGTGAATAAACAGTTGCCACTATTTTAAGTTCCAACCCTTGTATGTAGAAGTATGAATGACTTTATGCCGATGAAAATCATAAAGGTACAAATGATATTGCACAAATATAAGGGAAACATAGTGGCTTACTGTGATGTTGCAACAACTGTAAGGGTGAAAGGTGTGGAAAAATATGTAGGCCTTGGTGGGTCTCAGTTGAGTGTGTGACATATGTACATATATAACTATAGCCCTGACATTGAAGGTTATTGATTTATGTTGAAGGTTATTTATTTCTACATGAGTGTAATATTATATCGCAAGAGAATGTTTCTTTGAAGTTATTTGGATTAGTAGTATATCTTACCGGTGTTTAAGGTAACATGCTTCTGGACTATGCTCATAATCTTAGATAGAAAATGAAATCTAATGGAGAGCTTGACTGTGTTTGCTTGTAGATCATTTCCAAGAGAATTGAGCACATTTTCCAAGGGTGCATGACAGGGTGTTTTGGATGGCAAGCGTGACAGCTGTCAAAGTATGATTTTGTTGGCAACTTCACTTTGAATTTCACTGTGAGAGTTTTTTTTAAACATATTGTATTTAATGTAGTTGGGTGCTTATCAGTACTCCAGTTTTATTTCTCTCAGTTATTCATTGCATGGAGTTTATTTACAGATCCTGGAGTGGGTGAAATATTTGAAATACCTCAAGATCATTTATGTATTTGCAAACCAGCAACACAGTAAGTGTATTGTGTATGTAACTAAGACTGTGTTTTGTTATTTGTGCATTGTATTTACAATGTGTAAAATTTTGCAGGCATTCATTTCTGTACCAGAAGCTAGTGGATTTAACCAAGAATGTTGAACAAACATATTGTACCATCATGGATTACTAGAGATTACTTGATTTTCCTTCTTAGGAAATGGACTAAAAAGGAGTTTTCACTGCTGTGAGATTGTTGGTGTGTTTCACAAGTGGAAATTGAAAATATGTAAGGCTGTGTAATTTGTCAGACCAAATGATTAGTATATAATGTGTATTAAAATTTTTCTGTATCTATGACATTTCTTCTTATCTTATTAAAAATATATAAACATATCTACATCTACATTCAGCCACAGAGTTATTGTTTTACTGTCAACTATCCCCACCCCTCTCTCCTGCTGTTTTAACATTACACACACAGTTTGTGGTTGTTTGTGTGTTACATTATCAACATGAAAAAGTTGATTGTTTCTAAATAATTTCATAAATTATTGAAATATTCTGAAATTATTTTTCCCAGAGTGATAACCTGTGCAAAAATACGGTTCCACCAATTAATAGTCATTATTTTGCACATTGCCAAGAATGTAATCCACAGTAAAAGCAGAGAATTTCATAAATTTCTAGGTACAGTCTTAGATTCTGCTGCATGCATAAGACTCTTTCTTGAATTCACCGTTTTTACCATTCCACTGTGAAATATTTTAAAATCACTACACTGAAACATTTCTATGTATAAGTAATTATCCTGTTTTCTATTATTAGCAATAAGCAATAGCATAATTTCATTCAGAACTGTATTTTTTGATTCTTTTACAATTGTGTTAATATTTTAGATAAGAGAGTCTAAAGATTGGTTCTGCACAAGACTTGCGGGGAAGTAAGAAAGGGTTTGTTGAAACTATTCATTCTGGCAATGAAGGTCAAACCAGGCAAATAGAAAGTGATTTTTCTTGATCAAATGCAACTCGAATATTTAAAGCTGAGTATGCCTCCTCCAAGCAATGACTTGGACTTCTACGTTAAGGAAATAAGAATTAAGAGAATACTTTGCATACAGCTGGTGTAGCAATGGTGATCGCGGAGACTAAAATAAAACTCATTAGGGTGAAGGGAAAGGTGTGAGGAGGGAGAAAGAGGGAGAAAACGAGGAGGAGGACTATCAAGTGAGGCATTGGGAATACCTGGGTAGCAACTGCAACAACAAAAAAAAGAAAGATTTTGGCAGTTTGGATATAGGGGTGGGGTGGGGGAAAGCAAGGTGGTGTGAAACTCTTAAGACAACATTGTGGCAAAATACAATTCTGAGCATTGGAGTCAAAATCTAAAATGAAGAGTATTTTTTATGCATTATTATTGCTGCAGTTTTGTTTTTCAACCATTTCAATAGAAAAGTCCGCATTAACTGTGTTTTAATGTTTCGTTATTCTTCTGATGTTCACTGAATAAAATAATTATTTTATTACTTGAATATTGAAGGACTTATATTACAGACATGCGAGTACAAACATCCTGTTTCAGCAGTACCTAAGCTCATACTATCTGCTTTACATAAATTGTTGTGTGTTTTTGTCCTTCACATTCATGGAAGTAATGGGCACAGCATACTCTGAAGTCTTACTTGGCACTCCATACAGCATTGGTAGCTCCATGCAGCACTTGGGTTGGGTTGGGTTGTTTGGGGAAAGAGACCAAACAGTGAGGTCATCGGTCTTGTCGGATTAAGGAAGGAAGGGGAAGGAAGTCGGCCGTGCCCTTTCACAGGAACTATCCCGGCATTTGCCTGGAGCAATTTAGGGAAATCACGGAAATTCCTAAATCAGGATGGCCGAATGCGGAATTGAACCGTCGTCCTCCCGAAAATGAGTCCAGTGTGCTAACCACTGCCCCACCTCGCTCGGTCACGCACCACTTGTTTGTGAGATAGAGATTTCTCCTGTGGAACTTCTGTTGCACACCACACACAGAGTATCTCAAACAAAAAATGAAAATAAAAAACAAATATTAGAATGTATACAGATATCTTCTTCTTATAAATAACAGTTTTAAGGATTACTTTCATTCCATTTAATTATTATTGAAATTGTAATTTCCAGATGTAATACAACTAAATTTTGTATCCTCTTAGTTTCAGAAAATAGAGAATCCATAATAGTTGTGCAGAAGGATAAGGGTAAAATTGAGGACATAGGCACCTGGGGGGAGGGGCAGGGGGGGGGTTGCATACTATAGCAGGAAAGAGCATCCTATAGTAGCAGAGTTAATAGTATCATTAAAAGAGAGTGAACTTTTCAGGGGTGGGAAAACGTAACTAAAAACTGTGGTGGAAAGTACAGATTTCCATTACAAAGTGCTAGACGAAAGGGAAGTTCTGTTGAAAAGGTGCATACTGTTATGGCTTGAAGCATCTTCTTGCACAAAATTTGTGGGCAAGGACATTCATTCAATTTGTGTTTGTGGTGATGACCATGAAGACAGGTTTGATGCTGATTCCGACTACAGTGATGATGGAGAGCTGGATGGAATTGTGCCAATTTCCCTTAAGATGGTGAGTGAAGAGCAACAAATATCAGTTATTTATTGCATCATCATCATTATTATAAGGTGCCGAGTGAGAAGTTACAGTCTCGGTTATTCGTTATTTTGTAAACTATGTACCGTATTGTTTGCAAGATATCAGTCATCATCAAATGCTTATTTTCTGTATTTCTTTGCTCCATTATCAAAAGCGTGTACTTCATTATGATTATATTTATGATAAAACATTACAAAGGGCCATATACATTATTATGCATTTGTATATTTGCTGTCTTTGCGGTAGTAAGTCATAAAATAATTCTTGTACAGTCTATACTGTTATTGCTCAATAGCTTATATTTATGAGATGGAACAGAAAACCATATTATCTGCTATGTGTATAGAGGCTAGTGTTGCAACATTGCTATTGCAGTATAGCCAGCCTAACTTGATGTAATGCGAACTGTCAAGTGCAATGTTTTGCCGGTGCATGTATAAATGACAAGGGTGTCTTGGAGGCATCGCTGGTGTTAGATGTGGTGTAGAGACTAATAGAGATTGACATCAAGAGGGTTACAGAATCGAAGTATTCTATGTGGTTCAGAGAAGCTGGTGGGTGAGGGGGAGGGGGATGGGAGGGGGGGGGGGGGAGGGTGCAGGTGGCACAGGTTGTGAAGCAGCCATTGAGTAGAGCATATTGTGCTCAGCATTGTATTCTGACACGTGAACCAGACAAGGACTTGGGGATTCTGGATGGCTTTCAAGGGTTCCTCTGGATGGTCCATATCATTGCATCTGAACCAGACAAGGACTTTGAGAGTCTGGCTGGCTTGGAAGGGTTACTATGGATGGACCATAGTTATGTCACCATTTGCAGCCAATGACTATGCTGTAAAGTTGAAGTTGGTATCTCATTGGGAGAGCTGGAAGGCCATTGGTGTATGGAAAGGTGGTGTCATCAGTGATGGGTAGGGATCAAGGTGGTAATGTGGGAGAGATGGTTGAGAGACAATGAAGAGAGCATTTTGTGTGTTTGATATGAGAGGCTAGGCTGTGAGCAGTGAGTTGGAGGTGTTTGTCAACAAGAGCTGAGTCTTTCAGTAGCTGTAAAATAACCAGCTACAATATGGTATCCAGAATGGTTAGGTTTGTAAATCTACAGAAAGCGTGTAGAAGAAGAGCAACCAGCTACAAAACATCAAAGACCATCTGAAACACTAACAATCCCTTGCCACAAGGGCCATACCCCTAAGTAAGAACTGTCCAATGCACCAGCCCTGCACATTGTACTCCAGTCCTGTCACAGGCATATCCTATACTATCACAGGCAAGGCCAGCTGTGACAGCAGTCATATTATATACCAGCTTTGCTGCAACTTCTGCACAACATTTTATGTGGGCTTGACCACCAATCAGCTGTCCACCCAACTCAGTGGCCATTGTCAAACTGTAGACAAGAATTGAATTGTGACCGCCCAATGTTAGGACATTCCACTGAGCACAACTCGCTCAACCTCAGTGCCTGCTTCACAACCTATGCCATATGGATCCTTCCCAACACGTCCTGTGATCCCATAATCGTCTTAGCTTCTACCTCTGTTAACTGCTGACCCACACCCAGTTCCGCTCCTACCCCATGGTCTTAACTTCACTCAACATGCACTCACACCCTCCTCTCTGCAGTCTCCCTTTTTTCTGTAATACATCTCTCTCCAAAGCCAGTACTGTTAGCTTTGAAGAAGGGTTCATTTGCAAGATAAGCAAGATTTTCAATCTTGTTTATGTGCCTTTTGACGACTTGACACTTTGACTATATAGTGAGTTGTTTCCTTTACTCAATTCATTAATTACAGTCCAACAAGGACTTATTATTACCAGTGTAGAACTTATTGAGATTTATACATATTTAGGGGTAATATTAACAAGTGATATTATCAGATCTGAGTGAATGACTTAGATTTGTAGGGAGCGTTCTGGGAAAATGCAGTGCATATGTAAACAAAATCACATACAAAACTCTAGTGCCACCAGTTATAGAGTATTATTCCTGTTTTTGCATTCTTTATGAAGTAGGTGTGACAACAGGCATCAATTGAATTTAGAGATTTGCTGGTGGGATTTAAACAGGTATACAAAATCATAACAGAAATGCTTGGGAAACAACAGTAATCTTTGAAAGGAAGACAATTTAGCTCTTGTAAAACCTCATTGTGTAAATTTAGAGAACCAGAATGTAAAGAAGTGACCATTATGCTGCCAGCACTTTGTATGTTATGTGGGGCTCAAAGGTATAAGATAAAAGAGATTAGTGCACTTACACAGGCATAATAATAATAATAATAATAATAATAATAATAATAATAATATATTTTATTTTTTATTTTCTTTAGGCTATTACAGCAATTGACAATGTCAAATGAAGATACAATTTACAATACAGTCTGATAAAGTATTGACTAATGAAATATTTTAGCTTATGTTACAATAAATGTACAGTGGGTCATCTATTGGATTACTGCATTTTACAGTTGAAGAATTCATTAATGTCATAGAATGGATGGGCAATTAACCATTCATGCAGTCTTTCTTTGAATGTATGTTGAGGAAGATCCTGTATAGCATGTGGCAGTTTATTAAATAGTTTGTGCCTTGTGACTTCATAGCTATTTATTGATTTTGATAATTTGTGGTAAGGTGTGTATATGTGTTTGATGCTTCTTGTATTGTAACAATGTACATTTTCTCTACATTTCACATCTTGTAGGTTCGTCTTCATATGGATTAAGACATTGTATATATAAAGGCTTAGTACTGTCATAGTTTTTTGTTCAGTAAATAAGGGTTTGCAGTGAGTCTTATGTGAAGAATTTGTAATTATCCTAATGGCTTTCTTCTGCAATAATAGGATTTCATGTATTGTTGTTGTCGTCTTCAGTCCTGAGACCGGTTTTATGCAGCTCTCCATGCTACTCTATCCTGTGCAAGCTTCTTCATCTCCCAGTACTTACTGCAACCTACATCCTTCTGAATCTGCTTAGTGTATTCATCTCTTGGTCTCCCTCTATGATTTTTACTCTCCACGCTGCCCTCCAATGCTAAATTTGTGATCGCTTGATGTCACAGAACATGTCTGACCAACCGGACCCTTCTTCTTGTCAAGTTGTACCACAAACTCCTCTTCTCCCCAATTCTATTCAATACCTCCTCATGAGTTATGTGATCTACCCATCTAATCTTCAGCATTCTTCTGTAGCACCACATTTCGAAAGCTTCTATTCTCTTCTTGTCCAAACTATTTATCGTCATTGTTTCACTTCCATACATGGCTACACTCCATACAAATACTTTCAGAAACGACTTCCTGACACTTAAATCAATACTCGATGTTAACAAATTTCTCTTCTTCAGAAACGCTTTCCTTGCCATTGCCAGGTCTACATTTTATATCTCTCTACTTCGACCATCATCAGTTATTTTGTGCCCCAAATAGCAAAACTCCTTTACTACTTTAAGTGTCTCATTTCCTAATCTAATTCCCTCAGGATCACCCGACTTAATTCGACTACATTCCATCATCCTCGTTTTGCTTTTGTTGATGTTCATCTTATATCCTCCTTTCAAGACACTGTCCAATCCATTCAACTGCTCTTCCAAGTCCTTTGCTGTCTGCCCCCAGGGGCTCAGCATTCATTTGCTGGGTACGGGCTTGGCGACCCCGGGGTTCCTGAGCTGGGGACTGGTAAGCGCCACCAGTCCCCCGTCACCGTAAGCTCTGAGCATACTTCAGCGACCACCGTGCGGCGCGGCGGTGGAACGTTGTGTGTCCCAGGGAATGGGGATCTTGGCTTGACTGCCCGGATCGCGAGGATGGAACAAACCTCTATAAAAAAAACCTCAATCTCAAGGTGTGCTGCGCGCTGATGAGATGCATGGCTGTTGAGGTGGAACAGTCGATAGCGGGCAACCTCTGGGGAACCTGCCGCACCTCAGTTGTATAAGGCTTACCTAGGCACGCAGGGCTCTGTCTAGGTGGACTTCTAGTTCCCTAGCTGCTCGTGGGACCAAGATGGATCCTTCGAAATCCTCTTTTCTTCCTCCCAGCGGAAAGGGTGGGCCGCTGGAAGGTTCTAACACGCAGTCTCTCAAGAGGGCCCGTGCAGTCAGTCCCCCTGACTCCAGCGCTTCTTTGAAAAGTCCAGTCTTAGGTAACAGAATACATTCTGGTAATCCGAATGTGTTTCTCATTGTGAAACGGAAGGAGGGTAGTTTTGAGAAGGTTTCGCCCTTCTATATACAAAAGGGATTGGAGGGAATATGTGGCTCCTTAAAATCGGTGAAGCGCTTACGTAATGGGACCTTGCTAGTGGAAACTTCCACTTCCCAGCAAGCAACTAACCTCCACTCTGCTAAATGCCTTGGAGAGTATGCCATAGACACTGAACTGCACAGCACGTTGAACTACAGCAAAGGTGTTGTGACATGCTGGGATCTAGTTGACATTCCCAAGGAAGAACTGCAACGTGAGTGGGCTCCAGAAGGTATCGTTGATGTCCAACACATCATGAAGAGGGTTGATGGCACTCTTGTCAAATCCGACTCCTTTATTCTGACCTTCAGTAGCACAAAACTTCCTGACCATGTTAAAGTTGGCTTCCTTCACCTTAGTGTGAGGCCTTATTTCCCGACCCCAATGCGCTGTTTTAAATGCCAGTGTTTTGGGCATACCACCTTAGGCTGTAAAGGCGAAGCGACTTGTGGAAACTGTGGTCAGGCTGCTCATGAAGGAGTTGGTTGCTCATCTCCGGCTAAATGTATTAATTGCTCTGGGAACCACCCTGTTTGGAGTAGGGACTGCCGCATATTTTTAGAGGAACGCAAGGTCCAGGAAATAAAAACAACCAAGCGTATCCCCTATGGTGAGGCCAAGAAGATCTTTAAGTCGATGCAACCTCCCACATTTACTACATCTTTTGCCTCCCTGGTTCAGAAGCCTACTCCAAAAGTCGATGCCTCAACGCAGACCGAGGTGGTGAGTGTTGGCACTAACACCTGTAGCTGTCAGTGCACTTGCAACGCACCCAGTGTTTCAGAGCCAGTAGCCCCTACTCGAACGGCAGACAAAGGTACAGTGGCGAACTTGGGCCAGCCCCTGGCGCCTCCAACAGCTGAGGCTGTTCCCAAGCCCAGTGCGCCAATTACCACTCCCACATCAGCTCCCCCAAAGTCCACCAAACCACAGAAAGCTACCGTACAGCAACAACAGCGCGTCAAATCCCGTGGTAAACCATCTGACCATGCGGATGTTGTTTTACGTGAGGCTTCATCTGACTCTTCCCCAGAGTTGATGGACGATGTATGTGTGGGGCAATCATCTCGTCCCACGCCTGCCCCTACACCTGCTGCTGTCTCCCCGCCCCGTCGGAGAGACAGGATGAAGGTGCTACCCCCAACATAGATGGCTCCCATACTCCAGTGGAACTTGCAAGGGTTCAGGACGCATGTGGAGGAACTTCGTCTACTCTCTCAGGGTAGACCACTGTGTCTCTGTCTCCAGGAGACGTATTTCCATCCATCTTACTCCCCTGAGATACGAGGCTACACACTCCACAAAAAGGACGACCTGCATGGAGAGAGAGCTAGAGGAGGTGTAGGTATTTTCGTCAGGACGGACTACCACTCCTCGCCTCTCTCACTTACGACGACTCTACAGGCCGTCACTGTGTCCGTGCACGTGCGTCATCCATTGACGGTATGTTCACTTTACTTGCCCCCAAATGATGCTCTTGATGAAGCAGCCCTCACCGACCTTCTTACCCAGCTCCCCCAGCCATTCATTATTTGTGGTGATTTTAATGCCCACAATGTGCTTTGGGGCTCTGCAATTACCTGCCCCAGGGGTAGAGCAATTGAGAGGCTTCTCCTGTCATCCTGTGCCTACTTGTTCAATGGAGGACAGAGTACTCATTTCTCCACAGCGACTGGGTCGTTCTCTGCCATTGATCTCTCACTTTGCTCTCCGGCTCTTGCCGCCAGTGCTCACTGGGAAGTGGTCGCTGACTTGCATGGCAGTGATCATTTCCCAATCTGGATTCACCTGCCAGATGGCGTGGGCCCCGAAAGGAGACCACCACGATGGGTGCTCAGTGGAGCTGACTGGACACTTTATAGCCAGTTGGCCCAATTCGACCACTGTGCGAATGTTGAGGTGTGGGTGGATCATATTACCAAAACGGTCCACCACGCCGCTGCAGCATCCATTCTACAGTCCACAGGCCACCGGGAGAGGTCACCTGTGCCTTGGTGGAGTGCCGAATGCCGCTCTGCGATCAGGACCAGGCGTGCGGCTCTGCGTCGGTTCAAGTGTCGGCCGACTGCTGAGAATCTTGCAGCCTTTCGGGTGGCGAGGGCAAGATGTCGCCGCATTATTCGTGAGAGCAAGAAGAGGTCATGGCAAACGTTCCTGAACACCATTAATCGTTCCACCAAAAGTTCCATTGTGTGGGAGACCATCAGGAGAATTTCTGGCAGAGGAGGGAGGTGCCCCGTAGCTGCTGTAATGAATAATGGCACTCTCCACACGGATCAGCGAGACATTGCCCAGACTATGGCAGCGTATTTCGCCACAGTTACTGCAACAACCAGTCAGGATCCAGGTTTCTAGCGCCATAGAGCCATTGCTGAGAGATGTAGTCTGGACTTCCATTCCACCTCTCATGAAGTTTACAACTGCCAATTTTCTATGTGGGAGCTGGATTCTGCATTGTCTGGCGCTCGTGACACATCCCCTGGCCATGACAGGATCCATTACAGTATGCTATGGCACCTCACAATGTGCAACAAAGAAATCCTCCTCGCACTTTTTAATGCCATTTGGGCGTCGGGTCACTTTCCTGACGCCTGGTGTGAGGCAGTTTTAATCCCTTTTTTAAAACCCGGGAAAGACCGCATGAGCCCAAGTAGCTACCGTAGTATTGCCCTCACTAGTTGCATAGGGAAGACCTTGGAGCGGATGGTCAACCGCCGCCTTGTCTGGATGTTAGAATCCCGGCAACTCCTTAGTCGCTTTCAGTGTGGGTTCAGGAGGTTTCGTTCCACCTTCGATAACCTTGCCCTCCTGGAGGCGGCTATCCAACAGGCTTTCCTACGCCGTCATCACCTTCTAGGTGTATTTTTCGACATCGAGACGGCCTACGATACTACTTGGAGGCGTCTCATCCTGGAGCAGCTTCACGAATGGGGTTTTCGTGGTTGTCTTCCTCTTTTTATTCAGTCTTTCCTCTCGCCACGATATTTTAGATACCGAATTGGTGACGTTCTGTCTGATCGCTTTGAGCAGGAGACTGGTGTCCCTCAGGGTAGCGTTTTAAGTGTGACTGTTTGCCATCGCTATTAATAGCATTACGTCCATAGTGAAAAGTCCTGTCCAGTGTTCTTTGTTTGTGGATGATTTCTCTTTGTTCTGCTCTTCTTCAAGCCTTGCAACGACAACCTGTCAGTTGCAACTTACAATTAGGCGTTTGGATGACTGGGCGAAGAGAGTTTTCCACCGAGAAGTCTGTATGTGTTCTGTTTAACCGTTCTCGTTCGATTTTAACCTTTCCTGAGTTGCGCTTGAGGGACACTATTCTTACTTTTAAAGACACGGTGAGATTTCTTGGGCTCATTTTTGACTCGAGGCTCACGTGGTTACCTCATCTTAAAGACCTGAAACGGCGGTCGCTTCAGGCTTTAAGTATTTTAAAATGTCTTAGCCACAGTACATGGGGAGCTGACAGGACTTGTCTGCTCCAGTTTTACAGGGCGTTTGTGCGGTCTCAGCTCGATTATGGGTGCACGGTGTATGGGTCTGCAAGGCCTTCTTACTTAAAAATGTTGGACGTTGTGCACCATGAAGGGCTTCGGTTGGCCACTGGGGCATTCCGAACTAGCCCCATACCCAGCCTCTGTGCAGAGGCTGGTGAACCGCCACTTCATATGCGACGACGGCTACTTACAGTGCGCCAGGCGTATCAAACTTTGTCCACGCCCTACACCCCTGCATACCATACCATTGCTCAGCCTCCTCTGGCACGATTGTTTCATAACCGGCAACGTGCGACGCAGCCCTATGGGATTCGCGCACAGGATTGCCTCGGTGCGATGTCTATGGCTGGTCTTCGTGTTTTACGTCGCGGTTGGAGCAGATCTCCACCTTGGCTCCTCCAGAGACCCAAACTTATTTTAGATTTGACTAATTTTAAGAAAGATGGCACACCAGATTTTACGTTCCAATCTCTGTTTTTTAACATTTTAGATGTGCATCACGGTTTCACTGTCGTTTATACTGATGGCTCCAAACAGGAGACTTTCCTTGGCTGTTCTGTGGTGTTCCCTGATCATGTTACCCGGATTCGCCTCCCTGCTGAATATACTGTTTTCGCAGCGGAGCTCCACGCGATCCTGACGGCACTGGAGCAGAAGCATCGTGTTCGGGGCGATCGCTTTCTTCTCTGCTCCGATTCTCTTAGTGCCTTACAATCACTGCAGAACCTATACCCGACTGAAGAGATGGTCCACCTGATACATGACCGACTGTACTTGCTCCAACGGCGGGGTAAAGAGTATCCTTCTGCTGGGTGCCTGGTCATGTTGGCATATGGGGCAATGAACAGGCTGATCGGGCTGCCAAGGAGGCCTGCAGAGAGCAGGATGTGGTCCAGTGTCCTATTCCCTTGCAGTCAGTCATCGCTGCACTCCACAGGAAGTGCATGGAGTTGTGGGAGGACGAATGGCTGGCGGTAACGGCCAATAAACTGCGGTCGGTAAAGTCAACCACTCGGCCGTGGCATTCCTCCTGCTGGCTGCTCAGGCGGGAAGAGGTGGCGCTCACACGTCTTCGGATCGGGCACTGTCCTCTGACACATAGCTATTTATTACAGCGGGAGGATCCTCCGTTTTGTGATGCTTGCGGTGTGCACATCTCTGTCCGGCACATTTTAACAGACTGCGTTGTATACCGTGATGCAAGGGCAGAAGCACAAGTTGATGGGGATCTGCCCTGTGTTTTAGCTAACGATGAGACGTGTGTGTCTAGGGTTTTTAAGTTTTGTGATGTGTCTGGACTCTGGCCTAAACTTTTAGGCTGGCGGTTTTAGTGTATTGCAGAGTGGCTGACTCCTCCCTTTTTTCCTTGTGGTCAGCCAGCCACTTCCATCTGCTCCATTGTTTTAGCTCCCTCTACCTTTTTCTTCCTGTTTTACTGCTGACGCCCTGCTTCATCCCACGCTTTGGTGTGGGTGAGCACATATTTTTCCATGATTGTTCCCCGTGTTTTATGTTCCGTTTGATGTAAATGCTCTGAGCTTTTTTCTTGACACCCGTCTCACTATGATACTGCACGGGCGCTGAAAACCTTGCTGTCGTGCGCCCACAAAACCCTTCTACTACTACTACCCTTTGCTGTATCTGACAGAATTACAATGTCATCAGTGACCCTCAATGGTTTTATTTCTTCTCCAAGGACTTTAATACCTACTCCGAATTTTTCTTTTGTTTCCTTTACTGCTTGCTCAATATACAGACTGAATAACATCGGGGACAGGCTACAACCCTGTCTCACTCCCTTCCTGACCGCTGCTTCCCTTTCATGTCCCTCGACTCTTATAACTGCCATCTGGTTTCTGTACAAATTGTAAATAGCCTTTCGCTCCCTGTATTTTACCCCTGCCACCTTTAGAATTTGAAAGAGAGTATTCTAGTCAACATTGTCAAAAGCTTTCTCTAAGTCCACAAACACTAGAAATGTAGGTTTGCCTTTCCTTAATCTATTTTCTAAGATAAGTCGTAGGGTCAGTATTGCCTCACGTGTTCCAACATTTCTGCAGAATCCAAACTGATCTTCGCCGAGGTCGGCTTCTACCAGTTTTTCCATTCGTCCGTAAAGAATTCGCATTAGTATTTTGCAGCTGCGACTTATTAAACTGATAGTTCGGTAATTTTCACATCTGTCAACACCTGCTTTCTTTGGGATTGGAATTATTATATTCTTCTTGAAGTGTGAGGGTATTTCGCCTGTCTCATACATCTTGCTCACCAGATGGTGGAGTTTTGTCAGGACTGGCTCTCCTAAGGCTGTCAGTAGTTCTAATGGAATGTTGTCTACTCCTGGGGCCTTGTTTCGACTCGTGTCTTTCAGTGCTCTGTCAAACTCTTCACGCAGTATTGTATCTCCCATTTCGTCTTCAGTTACATCCTCTTCCATTTCCATAATATTGTGCTCAAGTACATTGTCCTAGTATAGACTCTCTATATACTCCTTCCACCTTTCTGCTTTCCCTTCTTTGCTTAGAACTGGGTTTCCATCTGAGCTCTTGATATTCATACAAGTGGCTCTCTTTTCTCCAAAGGTCTCTTTAATTTTCCTGTAGGCAAAATCTATACTACCCCTAGTGAGATAAGCCTCTACATCCTTACATTTGTCTTCTAGCCATCCCTGCTTAGCCATTTTGCACTTCCTGTCGATCTCATTTTTGAGACGTTTGTATTCTTTTTGCCTGCTTCATTTACTGTGTTTTTATATTTTCTCCTTTCATCACTTAAATTCAATATTTCTTCTGTTACCCAAGGATTTCTACTAGCCCTCGTCTTTTTACCTACTTGATCCTCTGCTGCCTTCACTACTTCATCCCTCAAAGCTACCCATTCTTCTTCTACTGTATTTCTTTCCCCCATTCCTGTCAATTGTTCCCTCCCTCTTCCTGAAACTCTGTACAACCTCTGGTTTAGTCAGTTTATCCAGGTCCCATCTCCTTAATTTCCCACCTTTTTGCAGTTTCTTCAGTTTTAATCTACAGTTCATAACCAATAGATTGTGGTCAGAGTCCACATCTGCCCCTGGAAATGTCTTACAATTTAAAATCTGGTTCCTAAATCTCTGTCTTACCATTATATAATCTATCTGATACCTTCTAGTATCTCCAAGATTCTTCCATGTATACAACCTTCTTTTATGATTCTTGAACCAAGTGTTAGCTATGATTAAGTTATGCTCTGTGCAAAATTCTACCAGACGGCTTCCTCTTTCATTTCTCTCCCCCAATCCATATTCACCCACTATGTTTCCTTCTCTCCCTTTTCCTACTCTCGAATTCCAGTCACCAGTGACTATTAAATTTTCGTCTCCCTTCACTACCTGAACAATTTCTTTTATCTTATCATACATTTCATCAATTTCTTCATCATCTGCAGAGCTAGTTGGCATATAAACTTGTACTACTGTAGTAGGCATGGGCTTTGTGTCTATCTTGGCCACAATAATGAATTCACTATGCTGTTGGTAGTAGCTTACCCGCACTCCTATTTTTTTATTCATTATTAAACCTACTCCTTCATTACCCCTATTCGATTTTGTATTTATAACCCTGTATTCACCTGACCAAAAGTCTTGTTCCTCCTGCCAGTGAACTTCACTAATTCCCACTATATCTAACTTCAACCTATCCATTTCCGTTTTTAAATTTTCTAACCTACCTGCCCGATTAAGGGATCTGACATTCCACGCTCCGATCTATAGAACACTAGTTTTCTTTCTCCGGATAACGACGTTCTCTTGAGTACCGTATTTACTCGAATCTAAGCCGCACTCGAATCTAAGCCGCACCTGAAAAATGAGACTCGAAATAAAGGAAAAAAAAATTCCCAAATGTAAGCCATACCTGAAATTTGAGACTCGAAATTCAAGGGGAGAGAAAAGTTTTAGGCCGCACCTCCAAATCGAAACAAAGTTGGTCCATTGTAATATGAGACACAATTTAGGTTGAATGAATGACGAGACAGCTACAGTAATTTGGTTCGAGTCGAAAGCTTAGCAGTTAAGCTTTACCAGGTAGCCATTGCTATGCGTCAGGCGCTCCGTCCGTATTTATACGGATACCCTTCCTTTCTCACGTGCTTCGTCTGGTTTGAATCGATTGCTTATTTTGCTTTGATCTGATAAGTGCCGTTTTCTATGTTATAGGTGTTTACGTCAGTCACTCGAAGCTGAAAATGCATTACTATACTGTGTCATGCATCGTTTGTCGCATTCTGATAGTGCGTGTTTACGGCTTGTCGCTGCTCGCGGCATGGCTTGCTTTTGTGCGCGCTACCGCCGCCTACAATTTAAAAAGGAGAGGAATCGTCTCATTAGCAAAACAATGGCAAGAGACTGCTATTTGTTGTTACTTAGACTGCTGCTTTCTTTGATAATGATCAACAAGAACCAAATAATAGACTGCGTATGATAGAACATGTTCTGAACGAGAGTTTGGCGAAAATTTTTCTCCGTTTGAAAATCATTGCGGCCGCTTCTTTAGTACATCAAATTCTGCACAGAAATTAGTCATCTTAGATTTAAAAATCTAGTCAGTTGCCGTGCTTCATTTCTGACTGTATCACTATTAGGCCTAAGAGTAATACGAATATAAACATGACACGATACGTATATTCTTCCGCGTTTGCTGTTGTCTCACTCTAGTTTCGTAGTTTATTTGGCAGACAGGATATAAATGAGATAGAAGCAAACACGAAAGAATACATGGCAAAATGTTTATATTCGTAGTATTCTTATGGTGAAGAGAATACTGCACGTGATTCACATTTTATCAGGTTCCTATTAGCAACCATCTCTTCTCGCAGGTAGGAAAAAATTCAGAACGTAGAGTTGGCCATATTGACAAAAATCCCAGTATTACCAGTCGGATTTTCGTAGTACATTGAAATTCGAAGATGAACAATACGGAATTTGTATTTACTTCGTTGGATTATGTATGAAAAAGCAGTGGTCGAAACTCGGGCGGAGAAAAAAAGCTCGTCTTCCAATTTTTTTTTTTTTTTAATTTTATTTACTGACACAGAGGTTTTGGCGCCAGTATTTATCTTTGTGCCTACAAGTACAAAGGATGCCTGTGTAGCGCTACATATATTCGACGGCAGAAGTTAGTTGTGGCGGCACCTATCAACATTTTTCAGAACTTCCGCTTGCTTTGCACTCGATTCTAAGTCGCAGGTGGTTTTTTGGATTACAAAAACTGGAAAAAAGTGCGGCTTAGATTCGAGTAAATACGGTAGTCCCCGCCCGGAGATCCGAATGGGGGACTATTTTACCTCCGGGATATTTTACCCAAGAGGACGCCATCATCATTTAACCATACAGTAAAGCTGCATGCCCTTGGGAAAAATTACAGCTGTAGTTTCCCCTTGCTTTCAGCTGTTTGCAGTACCAGCACAGCAAGGCTGTTTTGGTTAGTTCTGCAAGGCCAGATCAGTCAATCATCCAGACTGTTGCCCCTGCAACTACTGAAAAGGCTGCTGCCCCCCTTCAGGAACCACACATTTGTCTGACCTCTCAACAGATACCCCTCCGTTGTGGTTGCACCTACGGTACGGCCATCTGTATCACTGAGGCATGCAAGCCTCCCCACCAACGGCAAGGTCCATGGTTCATGGGGGTAGGAGGATGTCATGTACATGACTACAATGACCCCACAAGATAAAGCCATAGGATATTATACTTGGGAAAAATGCAAAATAAGATGATCTGACATCGGCGCACACTCCGCTACAGAGTGAAAATCTCATTCTGGAAACATCCCCCAGGCTGTGGCTAAGCCATGTCTCCGCAATATCGTTTCTTTCAGGAGTGCTAGTTCCGCAAGGTTCGCAGGAGAGCTTCTGTTAAGTTTGAAGGTAGGAGACGAGGTACTGGCAGAATTAAAGCTGCGAGGATGGGGTGTGAGTCGTGCTTGGGTAACCCAATAGCGAAAGGCAAAGGTCCTGAGTTCGAGTCTCGGTCCGGCACACAGTTTTAATCTGCCAGGAAGTTTCATATCAGTGCACACTCTGCTGCAGAATAAAAATCTCATTCTGATCTGACATATGTTTCAGGTACACAATTTCTGAGTTGTCTTAATAAATAAATTACTCTAGATAGATTACTGCTAATATAGTTTGCATGTTGGCCCCAGGAACACTTTTCATCTAAATAAACTCCCAGGAATTTAACAGAACTAGAGCCATCAGTGGCTTGTCTCTTAGAGTGAAGATTATCTGCTGAGTTTTATTTTCATTTAGCAAGAAACCATTTGGTCTGAACCAATATGCTGATTAAGTGAGCGTATTTTCAGCACAGGTTTCAAGATATTTAAGATTGTTACTGCTATGTAGAAAAGTCGTATCATTTGCATACAATACAGTGGTGGATCTAATAAACGAGGGGAGGTCATTGATCATTATCAGAAACAGGAAGGGGCCCAGTACATATCCCTGAGGCACACCTACTTTATCATTTTCTATGTTTGACATTTCCTTACCGGCACAAACTATCTGTTTATGGTTATTGAGATAAGCTTTTAATAGTCTGAGACTGTTTCCTTTGATGCCTTAGAATTCTAGTTTCTCTAGTAGCGGTGTGTGCTCAACACAATCGTAGGCCTTGCTTAGGTCACAGAATGAGACCTGAGCAAAGCCTTTGTCCTCAAGAACTTAATGAGTATGTAACTGACTACCGTGTCGATTGCATCAATGGTCGACAGATTTTTCCTAAACCCGTATTGTGTAACATTAATTATTCCTAGGTTCTCAAAGTGAGATGATAATTATTGGTACATGATGGATTCTATTACCTTGGAGAATGCGGGTACTATTGAAATAGGCCTGTAACTAGATGGAGAGTCTTCATCTCCCTTTTTGTATGCTGGGATGATCCTAGACAGTTTTAATTCATCAGGAAAATATCCCTTTGTCTTCATCCAGTGGCCAGCGCTACATATTGGCAATGCACAACCACTTCACCAGACAGCCAGAAGCGGTGCTGGTCAGTAACATTTCAACAGAGGATTTAGCTTCTGCCTTAATATCCACAAGTGTTTCAACTGTCCTCTGCATGTCATGACATACTGTGGACATCAATTTGAATCCAAGCTGTTTGCGGACCTGAACAAATTCTGTAGCATCATATGCCATAAAATCACGAGCTATCAACTGAGCATTAACGAGATGATAGAAATCTGGTCCTGTTCTCTGAAGGCCATGCTCATGTGTCAATATTCAAACTGGACAACAGCATTACCATTTCTATTGCTCAGTCTGTGAAGCATGTACAAACTGGACCTGGACTTTTCACCTTCTGAATAGTTTATGGAGAAGCACCGTGACTACCAGGTGAATTTATTGATCCACAGGCAGTCCACGCATATGACATCAACCATGCAGATTTCATTTCTCACCTCCTGGAGTGAATCATTCAAGTCCAATCTCATCAAGCATTGAGGTATGGCACTTACCCTCCCAATTGCATTGCAAGCTGTTTGTGCACACATCATTATGTGCAAAGAAAGTGATACCAGCCATGACACCTCCATACACTGGCTCTCACTGTGCAATTGGCAAAGGCAAAAGAATCATTGACGTCTTTGTCAACAACAGCAACAACAACCCCTGTACCATCTCGCTGGACTGAGTGAAGTCTGCATGCATATTCCAAGAAGAACCTACAGCTGCACCGTGTCATCCATTTACTACAATGCCTTCACCAGCACCACCGTCAAAACCAGCTACATCACCAGCCAGCATGAGCAATCATACCACATGATCAGTATGTTGGGTCCATTTTCCAGTGCACTATTTGGACAATGCCCACTTTCCCTGAGGAGACTGCTGTAGTGACAAAATTGCTAGTAGCTGTCAGATGATATACATAAGCCAAGTGTCAAAGAGTTCATGTGTCATCTTCCACAGGACCTGTGTTTCCATTAGTTTACCGCTTCTTGATTAATATGGCTTTCCGTGACTGTCGGCCTTAGAGACTGATTCTTTCTAATTTTTTTGAGACAGTTCACATACTGCTGTTAACTTCTCAGTTGATAAGAAATACTAACTTTCATGTGAGATTAATTGTGTTCTTCCTAGTATGTTAAAGTTCTTACCTTTCTGTGGCATCACAATTTATGTTTTGTATTATGGCTAAATTTCAAGAACACACTTGATATGTGTCAGGGTTAATCTTGTAGAAGAGCTGAAAGATGCATGAAGCAATACGTCAATTTCCAGCGTCATACATTAGTGAAAGAACCTATTTATAATTCTGAAATTTACTTTCTTACATAAAAGCACTACACAGGTTGAAGGCTTCCATTCAGCTATTAGCTGACTAGTCTGATGTGACAGCCAGTGGAAAGCTGCAGATTTAAATTTTGTGTTTAAGAATTCATTAACAGTTCACGATCATACAGGTGTAATATCAACTGGCTGCCACACAAACTCCCATATGGAGGATATAGAAATAAATATCCTTGTCAGTGAAAAGCAACTGAAAGAGTTGAAATAAGTAAGTCGCAAGATCTGGATGAAACCCCAATTCAGTTTTACAGAGAATCCAAAGTAATCATTCTGAAGGAAGGCTCCATTCGCAATGATTTAAAGATGCTCCATAATGCCTCTAAACTACTCTTATTAAATACTCTAGAAGAGAGAGAGAAATTTATGCACATAACAAAAATAAGCTGCTGTCTTTATCAAATGACCAGTTGGACATATTTGTTGTAAATTTACCTGCTCGTTTGTTTTCTGTTTTAATGACTGGTGCTCCCTTAAAAAAAATAAAAAAATAAAAATAAAAAATGTTTAAAGTTATGTACTCGTATTCTGTCATTTTTATTAATGCTTCTATCATCATTTTTGTAACTTATTCATTCAGTGGGGTTCTATTAAGTAGTATTATCATCAGGATTACTTATTACATTCTTTGTCTGCTGGCATTTATTGAATGAGAGTTACAATTAAGAGAAATATACTTTTTTGCTCTCATCAAGCACTTGTAAAATTTGCCTGCTGTTTCATTTCCTGTTTTAATGACTGATGTCTTCCTTAAAGTGTTTAAAGTTATACGAGGTCTGTTCAAAAAATTCCAGAAACAATTTTTTTTATGCTTCCCTTTCACGTCTTATGCATGGCCTTCTTTGAAATACTCTCCTCAACAACTACTTCACCTTTAAGGGGCAGACAAACAAACAAATCATGGGTATGGCCATGGGAACCAGGATGGCTCCAACCTATGCCAACCTTTTCATGGGACATTTGGAAGGCCCCTTCCTGGGATCCATAAGTCTTCTGCCCCTGGTTTGGTTTAGATAAATTGATGACATCTTTACCATATGGACTCATGGTGAGGCTGACCTGCTAAAATTCCTGGAATTTCTAACTACCTTCTCTCAATTAAATTTGATATGGTCCTATTCTGAATTCCATGCCACTTTTCTTGATGTTGATCTTGTCCTCACCAAAGACGAGCTACACACTTCCACGCACATTAAACCTACCAGCAAACAACAGTGCTTACATTTTGACAGTTGCAATCCTTTCCATGACAAACATTCGCTCCCATACAGCCTTGGCACCTGAAACAAACGTATTTGTTTGGATGCAGGCTCTTTACAGCAATACACCACCATTCTCTCCTTAGCCTTCGCCGTATGTGATTATCCTACCAGCCTAGTTAAAAAGCAGATTTCCCGGGCCATCAAATCCAATCCTGGTACAGCTGATCCCTCCACAAAACAGCTTCGGAGCACCATTGGTGACTCAGTATTATCCTGGTCTGGAATGCGTTAATCAGCTACTTCGACAGGGCCATGACTTCCTAAAATAATACCCTGAAATGAGATACATTCTGTCTAAAATTTTGCCCACCACACATAGAATAGCTTCCCGTGGCCCTCTGCAATATTCTTGTCAGACCCTATGCTCCTCTTGCACCCATCTCCCTACCCTTGTGACCATCCCCATTGCAAGACTTGCCCCATGCACCCTCCTACCACCACCTATAATAGCCCTGTAACTGGCAAAACATATACTATCAAAGGGAGAGCCACCTGTGAAACGACACATATCATATACCAGCTGTTATGTAAACACTATTCAGCCTTCTACACTGGCATGACTACCACCAAATTATGAATTAGGAAGAACTAAAGATGGATGGGAAAAGACCTAGAGGGCGCCCAAGAACACGGTGGAAAATGGGAGTGAGAATATCTGTAGAAAGGAGAGGTGTGACCTGGCAGCAAGTGGAGGAAGAAACTTGGTGGGAGGACCAAGCCGAATGGAGAGGACTCATCAGCACCCAGACCTGGCAGTAGCTGGAGCGGGATTCAGATATAGATAGATAGATGAATGGTCATAAGCAGAGTGTATATACTGGCAACTTGCAATATCCTGTTGCAGAGCATGCTCTACAGCATGACATTTGTGACCTCAGCACCTGTTTCACCGCACGCGCCATCTGGATTCTTTCCCCAGACACCAGTTTCCCAGAACTCCACAGGTTGGAACTACCACTACAACATGTCCTTGTTTATCGCCACCCACCTGGCCTTTATTTACATTAATTTCTTCTGTCTCAGCTTTTCTTCGCTGTAACTACTCTTTGCTTCACTCTATTTTGTTTTTCTACATCTTTAATTGTCTTTCCCATCTATGTTTCACCGCCCACTCCCACCTCTGTTAAGTACAATGCACTTAGCTTCTCATGCTTATTAACGCATGCATGATGTTTCAGTAGTAATGTCTGTCTTGCATATTACCCTTCCTTCCACCTTTAAGCTCTCAGGTTTTCAAATCTCGCGCGATGCAACAATCAGTCTTTCATTCTCATCCCAACGGTAAGTCTCCTCTGACCTGTGCTTCTGGGTGACTTTACCAAAATCTACCCCTTTTCCTACACCTCTCCAATCCTTTTCCTTCACCCTTCTTCCTTCCTCCTTCAACCCTTCTGCCTGAAGAAGAAGTCACTGGCTACGAAAGCGTGCCAATCACAACAGTATTTTATGTGTGTGAGCTGCCACCGCTTGATGAGTAGATGTTTTATCATCCAATTAAATAATCTCCTCCACGATTGATACACTGCTCCCAATGCTGTTTCCACTTCCAAAAACAATCTTTTTATGCCTCTTCCTGGATTACATCAAGTGCCATCTGTGAATTTTGTTTTATCTCGTTTGACATTGCAAATCTTCATCCTTTCTACATGGTTTTCAACTTTGGAAATAAAAGAAAAGTCTGCAGGGGCCAGGTCTGGAGAGTACAGAGGATGAGGCAACACAGTGATTTCGTTTTTTGTGCAATACTCATGCACCAACAAGGATGAATATGCGGGTTCATCATCGTGATGCAAAGCCATCAATTGTCATGCTACGTTTCAGGCCATTTCCTTCTCTCATTATCTCATGGGTGTCACAACACACACCAATAGTACCACAGATTAACAGATGCTTCAGAGTCAAAGAAAACTATCAGTGTGCCTTTGGCATTTGACCTGACCTGACAAGGTTTTTATTTGGTCCTGGAGAACCTCTCCTGACCAATTTTCAAGATTGAAACTTGGTCTCAACATCATAACCATAGACCCACATCTCATCACCAGTTATGATTATCTTAAGGAACATCTCATTCTGATTTCCACAATCCAAAAGCTCTTCAGATGTTGCAAGATGAAGGTCTTTTTGGTCTATACTCATGAACTGCGGCATGAACTTGGTGGCAACATGATGCATTTCAAGATGCTGTGTCAGGGTTTTATGACATGATACAACTGAAATGTTACATTTTTCTGCAATCTCTTGGACAGTGAGTCTTCAATTGTCATGCACAATTTTGTTGATGTTCCTGACTTGAGTGTTGTCAGTAGGCATCAAAGAGCATCCTGAACGAGAGTCATCTTTAACTTCTGTTTAGTCATTTTTAAGCTGTGTGAACCATTTGTAACACTGAGTATGGCTTAAGCACTCATCACTGTAAGCTTCCTGTATCATTTGATGTGTCTGTGAGAAGGGTCTCTTGAGTTTCACACAAAATTTAATGCAGACGTGTTACTCCTCTAACTCTGGCATCTCAAAATTCGCAAACTGTGCAACACAACATTCTACTCAATAAAGCACTGAACAATAACTAACAGACATACAGCAATGGAGCTTCTGGCAGTTACACATTAAACACAGGCGTGTCCAGAGATGCCAACATTATTTCACTCTCAACACACCATTGGTATGAAATTATGAATGTTCCAGAATTTTTTGAACAGACCGCATATACTTCTCTTTTGCAATGTTTACTAATACTTTTATCATCTCTTACAAGGGAACCTCCCCATCGCACCCCCCTCAGATTTAGTTATAAGTTGGCACAGTGGATAGGCCTTGAAAAACTAAGCACAGATCAATCGAGAAAACAGGAAGAAGTTGTGTGGAACTATGAAAAAAATAAGCAAAATATACAAACTGAGTAGTCCATGCGCAAGACAGGCAACAAGCGTGAACAGCTGCGGAACAAGAGTTCCTTGGTTCAAGTCTTCCCTTGGATGAAAATTTTAACTTTTTATTTTCAGTTTATGTGACAAACACTTATGTTTTCATCGCTTTTTTGGGAGTGATTATCACATCCACAAGAAAACCTAAATCGGGCAAGGTAGAAGAATCTTTTTACCCATTCGCCAAGTGTACAAGTTAGGTGGGTCGACAACATATTCCTGTCATGTGACGCACATGCCGTCACCAGTGTCATATAGAATATATCAGACGTGTTGTCCTGTGGAGGAATCGGTTGACCTATGACCTTGCGATCAAATATTTTCGGTTCCCATTTGAGAGGCACGTCCTGTCGTCGACTAATCGCACGGTTTTGCCGTGGGATCGCAAAACACAGACACTAAACTTATTACAGTGAACAGAGACGTCAATGAACGAACGGACAGATCATAACTTTGCGAAAATAAAGAAAGTAAACTTTTCACCAGAGGGAAGACTTGAACCAAGTACCTCTCATTCCACAGCTGCTCACGCTAACCACGGGACCACGGTGCTCCTGAGCTCACACTATCCTTGATGTTGCCTATCTTGCACATGGACTACTCAGTTTGTATATTTTGCTTATTTTTTCATAGTTCCACACAACTTCTTCCTGTTTTCTCGATTGATCTGTGCTTAGTTTTTCAAGGCCTATCCACTGTGCCAACTTATAACTAAATCTGAGGGGGGTGCGATGGGGAGGTTCCCTTGTTAGTATTTTACATATACATCTCACATTGAGTCATACAATGGTACTACATTAAGTAGCGTTACTATTAGGATTTTTTAAAAAAAATATTATTTGTCTGCTGACCTTCAGGATTCTGCAGCTAAGCTATTGTAATTTTACCTCTGGCTGCTTAAGATCATACAGGTAACTATGAAAGAGATTGTGTTTTTCTGCCATGCCATTTTTGTCAACAAAAATAAAATTGTATTTTATATCCACATATACTAAGTTTTAGGCCTACTATTGTGTGACCAGTACCACTGAGCAACTATCTTCAACCTTCGTATCTACATGGGGCCCAACTATGGTTACTGGTTGTGACTGCAAATCTTGACACAACATGCCTGTCACTGCAGTCACATTTTATATTCCTTGTTGGCAATTTATCATATTTTATTCGTTGTCATGGTTACTAGTGGCATCTGTCTGACACATTAATGTTATGTCTACTCATATTGTCTGGTTGCCTCAGATGGTTCATGTCGATACTCTGCATGCCATTTACTTGGCAAGATAGGCATCTCCTTAACTTATCTTTTCTGTGGCTATACTCGATGTACCAACACCAATTTCATGAATGGCTCATAGAGGGCAGTCTTCATTCTCAGAACTGGCTGCTATTGGTTCAGTACCTGTAATTTAACATAATGTGTTCTGATGAACTGCTTCTTCTAGCAGTTAACTTCATTGCCATTTGCATTAAAATTCCACAGTTTATTTATTTTATGCTACTATTTTTTATGTATATTGCATTTGTATTGTAATTACCTACTAAATGTTTCATTGGTGGCTGCTGATGGCATGTGGAACACAGTGTGTGGAGCCTCTTCTACTTAACCCATAGCCATTCCACACTATCCAGCTGTTAATGTTCGTCTTTCAACAGATGGCACCTACACCATTCACCACCTCTGACTGCCATCAATGGTTATATTTCTGTTTAATTATTTTTTTAGTATGTAGATTTTAACTTGTAAATCTTGTTATCAGATGTACCTCTAAGTCTGTAAATGTACTTATATTTCAGAGACTGTTCTGAAGACGGTCTGCAAATAGATTGAAACTGGTCTCCAATGTAGTAAACATTTTAATGCGATCAAGACTGTTTTGATTTTTAACTTTAAAAATTGTGCCCTGAGGTCTCTGTTCTTCCAATAATGCGTACAAAAACCACTGATTAATATGTAGGTGTAATGTTGCAAAGTGGCATGAGATGGAACGAACATGTAAGGTTGGTTGTAGGGAAAGTGAACGGTCAGCTTTGGTGTATTGGGACAATTCTAGGAAGAAGTAGCTCATCCATACAGTAGACTGCATACGGAATGCTTGCAAGGCCCATTCTTGACGACTGCTTGAGTGTATGGCATCCCCACCATCTCAGATTAAGAAAAGACATTGAAGAAATTCATAAGCAGCATAGTGACAAACTGCAAAACAATTTTACAGCCACCAACATACATTTAATATAAGGACTATGAAGAAAAGATCACAAAAATCAGAGCTCGTACTAAAGCATATAGGGAGTCATTTTTCCCTGGCTTCATTTGCAAGTGGGACAGGAAAGTTGCAGTGGGACAAGGCACCCTGTGCCATGCATCATGTGGTGACTTATAATGTATGTATTTAGATGTAGATGTAGATGCAGATGAATTTCGGCCTGGTGGACTTTTTCAAGTGGTTATAAAGTGCCATAGCGTACGTCACAGTCAAAATGGAACAACTGTCCTGTCAAAAATCAGGAACATTAATTAAAGTCCTATCTTGTTTTGCGATATTGTGCACACTGAGGTTATGGAGGCAAGAAATTATCATACCTCAGTCACCAGGCAAAAAATGTTACCTTTCCACAAATACAGACTGTGGTACTGATCAGAGTGGAAATATTAGAAGGGCAGATATCTAAATAATAAGTAGGAACAACTGATTCAGATAGAAGAGAGCATTATGACAGACCTTGATTAAAAAAATAGTATATGTTGTCAGGTGACATCCTGAGGCATCAAAGGATGTGTTTATATGAGGTATTCTGAGGCCTCAAGGAACTGTTACTTTGCTAGTAAAAGAGAGGATGGGTAATAAAAATAGTAAAGATAGATTACTGCTTGGATACAGTAAATAGGTTCAAATGGATGTAGGTTGCATTAGTTATGCAGAGATGAAGATAGATACACAAGATATACAAGTATGGAAAGCTGCATCAAACTGGTTTTCGGACTGAAGATCTCAACAGCAAAATTCACAATGGAGCATGTATTTTATTTTACCCACATTCATGGCTTTGGCATCACATGTATCATCTGCTCAATACTACTTGGGAAGGGCATGATGTTACAGTGACATCCATTGCAGTTGATGATGTGATTGTGCACAGCTACTACTGTTGTCTTTTCCTTATTGGAGTGCCATGTGCATGCAAATTATCATCGCATCTACTTGGTATGAATGGAATGTTAATGCCTTCTGATGGAATGAGTCACCCAGAATGTCAGTATAAACTGTTGGGGATTTACTTTTTCATCTCTAATCATTTGGTTGGACTGCCTTCCAAAAGTGTCAGCATTGTGGGCAAATTGCCTCACAATCACACTTAACATGGTAGAGATAATATCACCTCTTAAAGAGTGATATTTGTGAGTGTTTGCTGAAAATTTAACTGTATCAGATGAAGCCTTGAAAACATATCAAACAGAAAATAAGTTTGATGATGTTTTGTACATATTGGTTAGTACTTTTTATGATATACTGTGTTCAAATAATTACCCTATAAAATTATGACCATCAAAAGAAAATTATAGACAACCAACTGCAGACATAAAATTTGGATGTTACAGAACATAAGAAAATGGATATTGACAGACTGAGGGCAGAGGCATAGCTTTTGGATGTGAAATTGGAAGTACTATTATGTCATCTCAAGTCAGTGTCAGTTGTATGATGATATCAGAAACATCAATACAGTTAGGCATTATGTGTGATGTATTACACTGAATGGATCTTTGGGTTAATTATGTTGATAGAAGTGAGAGTAATCAATAATGGATCTCCTCCTTAAAAAAATAAATGTTATTTGATGTTTTGGATACCCTAACTGGATGAAGACTTACAGTTTTAAAAAACTACAAATTGACAGAAGCCCTAAGACATAATAAGTTGAAGATGATTTAGAAATGCTTAACTTTTAAAAAGAGGTAGAAACCACATGAGGCTGTAATGTGGATGCAGAATGACTGCAGAACAAGATCCCAACTGGCTCCTATGCTGATATTAGGGACACACATTATAGTGTACTTACTTGCATTTTTGGCAATTATGATGATAGTTATATGCCTTCTAGCAGCTAAATTGGTGCACATGATTGTTTCACTCACACACCTTGCTCCAATCACTTTTATTAAATGAGCACTGTTGGAGAGATATAGGCAAATGACTACCACTTTGACACTGTATTTCATTGTACAGACCCATTGTATTGCCATTTAAGTGGTTGAGTATCAGTTTGACGTGCTAAAATTAAACCTGTTATGCAGTTTCTAACAAAACTCGAATTTTCTTTGGGTAAAACAGTGTGGTATCCATGTACTACTATTTCATGTGATTTAAAGCCTCCTATGCAAGATTTTATGTTGCCACATATTGAGTCCCAAGGACACATTGAACATCCTCAGTGATGCAGTAGGTATAATTTTCAGTCATACAGAGATTCCTCTGTAATTTCTGTTGCTGTGTACCAGACCATCTTTTACCCTTAAGAAAATTTCATTCATATCTAAATTCAAAGGATCATTTGAAGAATGTGCCATAATAAGAGGAGAACCCCCAAATGCAAGCAACCAATCCACTGACTCAGACTGAAATCCACTTTTAGGTTAAAAAAAAGAAAAATCATTCACATTTTCAGTGTGAGCCTTGTATAGATCCATTGTTGGGTCACTTACTTGGATTTTTGACAATTTACCTCATTGTATTCATTGAGCATATTTGTCACTTCTGTCTTCCCTGGTCTCCACAGTCGCTGTATTTGAATATGAGTGAGCCCATGTGATCTGTATTGGAAAAGTAATTAAAGGTCCTTTAACTTCCTTCAACATCTCTCAAGGACAAGGAACAGTTTCTTTGTGAATAACAATTCAACATCCAGAACTTACATGCATCAACTTTCAGAAAGAGTCAAGCTTTTTGATACTCCGAAACCTGTACAACATCTAAAGAATTGTATACAGTCACTCATAAGTTCATCCAGTCATAGAGTTCCAGTTGAGTCTTTAGTTCATTGATCTGCTTCAGGATTAACATAGGAATGCTGTTGAATGAGTTCTTATTGATCACTGTGGACAGTTGGAAACTATATGCTAGGTGGCATTTTAGTTGACAAAGTAGACACATTGTATGATAGTTGTTCAAATTTGTTTGTGTGATAGACATACACATTTCTCTTGGCCCAGTCAAATGCGGCTTATGGTCTCCTGTTGGCATCTAGAAAGCTCAAATAGTGTTTGAGGAAGGTTTTCTTAGGTGACTTTTGCAGATTGCTAAATGCTACATTGGAATTTTTACATTTCACCTGTGCTGAAGAGGAACTCTCTCTCTCTCTCTCTCTCTCTCTCTCTCTCTCTCTCTCTCTCTCTCTCTCTCTCTGTGCTGTGTGTGTGTGTGTGTGTGTGTGTGAGAGAGAGAGAGAGAGAGAGAGAGAGAGAGAGAGAGAGGGGGGGGGGGGGGGGGTATGGGCAGCTGTGTATTCTGAATCCAAGATAACTTGTGCTCTTAGACATACAGACATTACATAATACAGAAACTACTGTGGTATTTGTCATAAGTATGGATGCCATAAGTAATAACACTCTGCGTGATCTAACAACAGCACACCTCTCTTCTTGGGATCAACACTTTTCTGCTATGCCTTCTATTACTGTGAAACACCTTGGAAACTAACCTCAGTATTCTCCAGGCCTCTTAGACTTATTCTGTCAATGTGATGCCAGGTGGAGGTAGCACATTACACCAAATTAGCGACCACAGTGGACAAAAAGTTAAGTCAACCCCAGGAGATATGACACTGCCTTTAGCCATGATAATAGCATAAATCTGTTGAGTTTCTGCAGACATGCCATAGCTAGCTGAAGCCTTTCATTCCATTGATGATTAGATCCCATAGAGCTATAAGTTGTGGTGATGTTGATTTCTATGTTTCTCTCACTGACAAAATAATCACTGAATTTTCTATGGGTTTAAGTGTATGTGATTTAGTGAACTAGTCAAGATGTGATAGGGTGCCTGCATGCTCATCACGCCAGAAATATATATGTGCAGCCCTATAAACACAGCTGTTATCATGCTGGAAGACATTAGTGTTTCACAGCATATTCGTAATGAATATGTAGAAGAAAGGGCAAATTTTGTCACTGAGAACGTTGCAGTAAACACTCTGGTTCAGATTCATGGTACCTGAATGAGTGTGCCCAGTTCATGGTATATCTTGTACACACTTTAGATTAAATACTTCTTGGGAATGTTTGCCTACACTTTTCACCAAGTACTGTCTGTAAAGAGGCAAAATTGTGGACTCATCAGATCACACTACATAGCTTCTGTTAGCCACTGTTGAGTTTCTGTGTTTTCAGTCCATTTAAGATATGCAGCTTTGTGTGCTGATGTGAGCTATGACCTTGTGTGAGGTACCAAATGCCAAATGTCCATTGCATGAACATGAGACAGTAGGCCCTATGCTGATGATTGTTGTATTAAGCAAATTAATGCCCCATTTTATCAGAAACTACTGAACAGATTTGTCTAAAATTTTCACTGTGAATTAAATGATCTTCGTGCAACTTACTGACCCTAAATGGCTGTGATATTGTTATTCAGAGTATAGTTATGAATTTAATTTCCATGCATTCCAGTTCTTTTGTGAAAAAAGTAATAAATATTTTTATTCCAGCATAATTGCTGGTGCAGTCAACATGACAGAGGATCTACAGCTGCAATACAGTGGTGTTTACAAACTGTGAAAATTTCATTGAAGTCTCTTATAGTTTCTGAGAAATCAGCACAGATGTTTCAGAATTTATGGTTTGCAGAAAATGGGACGTAAAGCTTTACAACATGTATACCTTAGGAAACATCTACAGATGTGTTCCTGAGAAGTTAGAAACTTCCTGCACCATTATCAGGGTCCTTATTATCTTTGGGTTCATTTGCCTGTTTTCTTTTCCTACGTCTCTACTCTTTAGGCATTTGACTTGGCAATACGCAAGCCATCAAGTTTTCCTAGAATAGTTACAGTACACTGTCCATGTGATAAAGCTAACTGTTGTACAACTTTTAGTCTGGCAATGATCCCATTGTTCCATGTTATTACATTATCTGACACTCCTATTTGTAAAGTTCTATAAACAACAAACAGATTTTTAGGGATGTTGGTCACCATGATGTTGTTCAAGGCCTCATATACCTTTTGAGTCTTGTGGTGCAAGCACTTCCTTAGTTGATCAGGGTGCGCAAGGTCCCTGTAGATTGGTTTGATTTGATCTGTAATTGATTCAGGTATAGAGTGCTTGTGTGTGAATGTGTTGAGGTTGCCAGCTGCCTGTGTCTCCCTAAACTTGCACCATGTGTCGGGGGGGGGGGGGGGGGGGGGGGGGGGGCAGACAAAGAAAACTGTTGGCCTCTCATCAGTGGCTATATGTGGAAGAAAGCGACCTACACTACATTTATCATTGCTTCAGAATTCTCTCTGATGGCATTACTATAATATTCCTGCAGCTTGTTGATAATTTTATCTGTCAATTTGTACTTCATAGACATGACACCTAAAAGCTCTGCACCACTTTGTTTGCTCTTGAGTGCACTTTGTTTGCTCTTGAGTGTGTGAAGGCAGGTGCCCATTCTCTTTTTAACATGCCCCACATATTGAAATTTTATTACAGGAATATCATAAGGTTTACTCTGGTAGACAGCATTGAATGCTTTGCAGTCTCCATTGCCTAGGTATTCAGTATATCATATACCTGTCTCAGACTCAAATCTACTGAAGACAGCTACAGCAGCAAAAACTTCCATTCCTCCACTTGAGTCTTCTTAGTTTTTCACACTGCTAGTTTTGTGAAGAGCCATCCTGTTTCAATCTGTGGTTATTACTGAGCATCCATGGCAATATTTAGTATTTATCTGAGAGTCAGCAACTTTACCTGTGTCAGTACTTGTTGCTGTAGAATAGCTAATTTTTGAAGTGTGCCCTCTCTTCTGCCAGCTTCCATCAAAGGCAACGGGAATGTTATTTCTGTTGTCATTAATTTCTGCTACTTCTTTAGCTGCGGATTTCATTGAATATTCTGCTACTGTAGTGATAGCATCCAATATGCAGTTAGTGTACCTGTGACAATTTGTAGGGTGACAAATTCATTACGACACAAAGCACTTTATCACCTGTAAAACCCTTCCTTATGCACTGAAGACCATACACTAACCTCACATTCGTATCATATACATCACTGTTAAAACAGTTTTGTGGTGTTAAAATAGTTTTTGACTGCTGCAGACACTGCCGCAGTTTCTTCAATTTACATACTAAACCTACTATCACTTGCAGCTTCAATAAAAAGCTGACTTCACCACCACAAAATTTGCAGGCCACCATTACACTTAGAACACACTGCAGTAATCATAGATCTACTGTAATATTTGTACTTCCACAGTTTTCATCTACTTCCATACACATATCAGCTGTTATCTTCTTTCTCGTGGCCCTTGGTAGTGTTTACATGCTGCTGTTGCACTTATTTTGACCTTCATTTTCTTCAGTTTTCTGGTGTTGATTTTCTCTGAATTTATATTTCTCAAAAACACTTTTTGTTTTCATAATTCTAGAAAAACAGATTACTATATACCGCACTAAAACTTACAGGAAACTTTGTAATCACAGACATAGCAACCAACGACATGTGTTTTTCCAAGAAAATGACTCTTGTTTACAAGTGTACCAGCAGACATTTGACTATTGAAATGCACTGTAGCATGTTAACCAACATATGGACCAAGCATTTCTGTACAAAACACAAAAAACCTAACTCTCTAAGTGTAAAAGAGCTGGAGATATACAAAGTTGGGTGGAAAATTATTACAGAGTGACCAATGTCATTGATTTTTTTTTAAATGATAGTGCAATTATAACTGCATTCATTGACATCAGCAGTTCCCATCTAGACAAACCAGTTGTCATTGACAAGGCATGATACTTGTTGATTTTTTTTTATGACCATTATTTTTATGCCATGTTACATGGTTGCAAGGGGTACATTACTCCTTGTAGATATATTGGACAGTCTCCACATCAAACCATCTAACTGAATTCCTTACAACACCACTCCACTGCCATGATTTACAACAGTGATGGAGGCTCAAATGCCCCCCCCCCCCCCCCCCCCCCGGTTCCAGTTCTACACCATCTATGATGCTTCAAAGTCACTAACGTTCTCTTTTAAGGTAGTGACTAATATATTGCCTGGGGGCTTCTTTATTAGCTGTCCCACAGGAGAGAATACTGTGCAGCAAAACAGATAATTCAAATACTGTGGCAGCTTATTTTATGCAAAGTTAAGTTAAACTGCAACAAATATCCTTCACTGATGGCTTCGTTTTGGATATACATATGTACTGTTTGAAACTGTTTTTATGCCAAATGCTAGAAAAGTCGTTTTTAATGAAGCTGTTGTTCTGTTGAAACTATTGTCAAATAGGTGCTTGGGCTTCATCCTTTCACCAAAAGTTTAGGTACACTGTTTCCAGTTGTTTATTGATGACATGCAATACAGTCCAGATGATCTGTAGACTTATTTCATCTACATCTATATGGATACTCTGCAAATTACATTTAAGTGTCTGGCGGAGTGTTCATAAAAACACCTTCACAATAATTCTCTATTATTCCAATCTTGTACAGTGCATGGAAAAAAAATACCTCTCTGATTTCCCGTATTTTATTATGGTGATGGTTTTTCCATATGTTGGCTGGCATCATCAAAATATTTTCATCAGCTGCAATGAAAAATGCCTTTGTTTTGATGATGTCCACCCCAAATCCTGTATCATTTCGGTGACACTCTCTCCCCTATTTCGCGATAATACAAAACATGCTGCCTTTCTTTGAACTTGTTAAATGTACTCTTCAATCCTATCTGGTAGGGATCCCATAATGCACAGCAGTATTCTAAAAGAGGATGGGCAAGCTTATTGTAGGCAATTTCATTAGTAGATCTGTTACATTTTCTAAGTGTCGTGGCAATAAAATGCACTCTTTAGTTAGCCATCTACACAACATTTTCTGTGTGTTCCTTCCAATTTAAGTTGTTTCTAACTGTAATTACTAGGTATTTAGTTGAATATTTGTTTTTGATTCATAAGTTCAAACCTGTACCACTTATGTACAGGGAAAAGTGTTGATCCAAGAATGGATCCTTGAGAGACTCAATTTTTCAAGAAATATGTTCTTGTGTAGCCACATAGCTCATGATTTATTCACCTGAGTTTGCTTCCTATTTCCCAGGGTCGATATGAACTAATTTAGAACAGTGCTCTTAATGCCATACATTTAAAGCTTTCCATCTGGATACTGTGATTAAAAAAGAAAAAACCTAAAAAGCCTACAAACTAACTTTTTGTTAATAATGCTTATGAAGCATCAAGAGCTGTTTGTTGAAGGTAACATAGTATTACACTCTCATCTCATGTAAAGTTTGACTTGTAAACAGAAAGTGCAGCTGATGAGCAAGTGAAAAATGCTTTTTAAGCCAGCAAGTTGTACAATCTGCCTTTCTTTCCTCCTGGCTTATGCAGGTACAAGGAAACAATTAAAAGTTACCTTCACATTTCTCAGTTTTATAAAATTCTGTCACATTGCCATTTATTGACATAGGAACATTGGAAAAACAAATTTGTGCTTATTGTCCATTGTGTGAGACTACCCACAAAACATATTCCTCAATTGAGCTTACCTTGTAGTTGATGCAGGGTAGGAGTTTTATTTATTGTGATTATTGTTGGAGCTGTTATTGTTTGTTTTAAATTGGAAGTGGTTGTTATGTCAAGTATTAGTTCGTTCCTTGCGGTGGTTTCAAGGAAACTAATGTTCAAGTGCCCTTATTTTGGCCTAGATGAAGCCTGTTTAGCAAAGTTTCAACCTTTTTCAGAAATGAATCAAAGTTTATATTTGCAGATGTGAGTAATTATTGTATTTGCTTCATTTTATTATTGCACAAATTGGAGAAATAAAGAAACTGTTATTAAATCAGTACATTTAAACAACCATTACTAACAATTAAATTCTGAATTAGATATTGAAATCATACCTGAAGTCTAAGTGACTAACTGTTATCATTATCACTTTAACTTTGTAGACTGAGGCATTCCTAAGTAAATAAATTTTGGGCTGTTATCTATATGTTTTATGCTGAATATATTATTTAATATTGTGGCAGAAACTGAAGATAAGAGATATTGATGGACAGACAAGCAGCTTTCTTTTTCTTCTTACCTTGGCCAACCATATGTAACAGCTTCACTCTGAAATCTCCCAGAGGTATCAACAAAACTGACAAATGTGGGGAGCCATGCCTCAACTTTTGCTTCTGCTTTGTTATGAGAATTAATGCTACTATATCCACAATGGAATGTAACTAACTATGAGTACGAAAGATTATTCTAAACACAATAGTACATTTAGTATTAAATGAACCTTTTACAGCAGTTCATGGTGTTTATTGAAGATCTGTATATATTTCAGCAGACAACCTCTGATGAGTAGATGATTTCTTATAAATATGCGAACAGAAACGGTTGTGTTGAGCTAACAATGTTATTGCAACCTGTATTTCATCCAAATAGTATTTACACTTCATCAACTTATGCAGTAAAAATACTTATGGAGCCTGATATCTTTGAAGTGTTTGCTGCAAAACAGATATAGGGCTTCTGACTTCTGTTGGACATGTTAACTTTTCATCATCACACTGTCCTGTTGATCAAATTTATGAGCTGCTTGTAGAGAAAACAGTGCCTGCAATTATTAAAGATTGTATTAGTATTTATTAGTATCTAGTATTTAATAAAACATCTTAATATTTAATAAAAACATCTTTAATAAAAAAAATCTTCTGGCAGGTCAAAGACAGTATTAGTTGTTCTGCACAACTCCAAGCATTATTGTACTTATACTTGATGACATCATGAAGAATGTCCATTTATTAGGAAAATGACATGTTTGTAAAAGGATACTCTTTCATTCACTCATTTTCACACTGTGTGCCATAAATTCCATAATAATGCAGACCCTTCAGGGATGAGATGGGAGACAAAACCTACTTCACTGAAGCAGGCGCTGTGTGCTACTTCTGTAAAGTCATGCCAATCTGTCCACATTAGTATTAAAATTACTTTTATGTTACTTAGTGAACAGAAAGACAGCTACTTTGTTTTGTGTGTGTGGGGGGGTCTTGATCCCTGATCACTTGATTTTAAGACTTTTATTCCAATTACTAGTTTCAGCAGAATCGTGCTGTCATCCTCAGATTGGCATTACTGTATGAAAAGAAAGTAGATACTCAGTAATCTGCACAAGATACAACCACTTTTTGGGATGACCCAAATTTTACAAAAACTTTTACATACCTTTTCATATTACATTCACACACATATGATGTCTTTGACATTTTGAGAACGAAGTGTAAATACATTAAAGAAAACTCCACATGGTTTGTCATTTATAAAACAGAATGTTCCCCAAAGGGTTGCCAAATGAATAAAAGGTGAAAGTACAATGTACACAGCACCAATTGAGTAAAACTATACACCATGTTGAAAACCTCACACGGACTAAATTGAGACGCCGCAGCACCCTTGTGACTTGTCGTGTACATGTCAGGTGGCACCGTCTTATTAATCAGTGATGTATTGACATATTTTGAAATTAGACCCATGATATTTTTTATACACAATTTAAAAAAAAACATGTACAGAAACATATTATGTAGTATAGGAAACACATAGATATATCCTTACGCTGATTCATGTATATGGAGACGTGGCGCATTCCACAAATATAAGTTACATGCATGGAAAAACGTAATGGTAACAAATGTTTGTAATCCTCCTAACTGTCATTATGTGCTACAAGGCACTCAATACACCACAACAGCCAATGAGCTCACCCACTATACATGATGATCTTTTTATTTATGTGCTAGAAATTCCATTCACTAATCCATCCAAGCCTAACCATACAAAAGAATTATTGTATGCACCATAGACAAATAAATCTAAAAACCAGGGGGAGGGGGTGGGAGGATGGGGGAAGGGGAAAGGAGGCCATGGGGCGGGGAGGGGAAAGGGGCGAAAGGATGCAATGAGGGAAGGGAGGACAGAAAGGGCGAGGAATCCTACAGGGTTAGAGAAATGTATAGGTACATGGTTAAAAGTTATTTATCATGACAAGAATAAAAACATTTGCTTGTCACATTCAATTTACAGTACATTTGTAAAGATCAACAGTTAAAATATGATGCTGAAAAGGAAATAATAATATACTAATGCCATAATGTGCATAAACTAACTTAATCATAAAAGAAGGATGACAGCTAAGCTGAATTAGAGTTCTGTTGTTGTGGTAACACTTGCAGTCATATAGGCTCAGGGGCAGGCCTGAGAAATATTAGCAATGAGCATATTTTGATAAACCACTGACAGTATTGTATAGCCAATGGTGAACAGATTGCACAATATGCTAATATAACCACAGATGATCATTTATAAAACAAAATATGGTATCAAGTATAACAGTTACCGCACCGCGAGTCTCACCACAACAACAGAACTCTGATTCTGCTTAGCTGTTATCCTGCTCTTATGATTATGTTAGTTTATGCACACTAGAATCAGAATTTTTATTATCCCATAACATACAAAGTCAAATCACAGATCTGATGTACAGGGGACTTGTCAACATTACATTTACATTACAATTACAATTTGTACAGGGCTATTACAAATGATTGAAGCAATTTCATAAATTCACTGTAGCTCCATTCATTGACATATGGTCATGACACACAACAGATACGGAGAAAAACTCATAAAGTTTTGTTCAGCTGAAGCCACACTTCAGGTTTCTACCGCCAGAGCGCTCGATAGCGCAGTGAGACAAAATGGCGACAGGAGCCGGGAAAGCGTATGTCGTGCTTGAAATGCACTCACATCAGTCAGTCATAACAGTGCAATGACACTTCAGGACGAAGTTCAACAAAGATCCACCAACTGCTAACTCCATTCGGCGATGGTATGCGCAGTTTAAAGCTTCTGGATGCCTCTGTAAGGGGAAGTCAATGGGTCGGCCTGCAGTGAGCGAAGAAACGGTTGAACGCATGCGGGCAACTTTCACGCGTAGCTCGCAGAAGTCGACGAATAAAGCAAGCAGGGAGCTAAAAGTACCACAGCCGACGGTTTGGAAAATCTTACGGAAAAGGCTAAAGCAGAAGCCTTACCATTTACAATTGCTACAAGCCCTGACACCCGATGACAAAGTCAAACACTTTGAATTTTCGGCGCAGTTGCAACAGCTCATGGAAGAAGATGCGTTCAGTGCAAAACTTGTTTTCAGTGATGAAGCAACATTTTTTCTTAATGGTGAAGTGAACAGACACAATGTGCGAATCTGGGCGGTAGAGAATCCTCATGCATTCGTGCAGCAAATTCGCAATTCACCAAAAGTTAATGTGTTTTGTGCAATCTCACGGTTTAAAGTTTACGGCCCCTTTTTCTTCTGCGAAAAAAACGTTACAGGACAGGTGTATCTGGACATGCTGGAAAATTGGCTCATGCCACAACTGGAGACCGACAGCGCCGACTTCATCTTTCAACAGGATGGTGCTCCACCGCACTTCCATCATGATGTTCGGCATTTCTTAAACAGGAGATTGGAAAACCGATGGATCGGTCGTGGTGGAGATCATGATCAGCAATTCATATCATGGCCTCCAACGCTCTCCCGACTTAAACCCATGCGATTTCTTTCTGTGGGGTTATGTGAAAGATTCAGTGTTTAAACCTCCTCTACCAAGAAACGTGCCAGAGCTGCGAGCTCGCATCAACAATGCTTTCGAACTCATTGATGGGGTCATGCTGCGCCGAGTGTGGGAGGAACTTGATTATCGGCTTGATGTCTGCCGAATCACTAAAGGGGCACATATCGAACATTTGTGAATGCCTAAAAAAACTTTTTGAGTTTTTGTATGTGTGTGCAAAGGATTGTGAAAATATCTCAAATAATAAAGTTATTGTAGAGCTATGAAATCGCTTCAATCATTTGTAATAACCCTGTATATACGGTATTACAAACACAATGTATCAACACTCCTGTATACATGTCTTACAAAGTAATATATAACAACAGTGTTTACTTAGTGAACATATTTTTACAATCATTTATTTGACACAAAATTGCTAAGCTTAATTTACAGGTGATCTTTCCTTGCTCAGACTTGCACATCATCATTCATAAATTCTTCTATGGAGTAATAACACTTCTCCACTCTTCTGCAGCTTTGGTTTCAGTTGCCGTAGCTCCATGCTGTTTATTCGTTTCTTTTTTAGCATGTTGCAGATTTTCATGCCCATATATTCTGGGGTTTGTGCATGTAACTTTGACCTGTGAGTAGGAAGCACGAAGTTTGTCTTGTTCCTAGTGCTGTTTTGAGGCTTAAAATGGTTGTCTGTGAATAACGTAGGGTTACTGTTTAGAAAAATAATCAGTTCATAGATGTACAAACAGAGGGCACTTAATATTTTTAGATTTCTTAACAGTGGGTGACAAGATTCTGTGATCTTGCGTTACACATATTTCTAACAATTGATTTTTTTAATTTTAATTTTCTAATGATTTTGCTTGTATTACCCCAAAAGATAATGCCATACCTTATAACAACTTCAAAATAGCTCTGATAAACTACTTTTCTTATCTCCATACTGGTTGAATATGACAAAATCTTCATAGCAAAGGCAGGCTGTTTAACTTATTTGCTAAATATTCTATATGTGAAGACCAGGATAAATTTTGGTCCAAATGTATTCCTAAAAATTTAACACAATCTAAATCTTTCAGTTCCTGGTTTCTGCCCGTAATATGAATTTCATTTATCTTAGAGTTTTTAGTTTTAAACTGTAGTAAATGTGTTTTTCCAATATTCAATTTTTACTGATTTAGTTGGAACTAGTTTGCTAAACTGTCTAGTAGATTTGTGACAGTTGAGGGAATTTGTTCTGAGAGATTGCTTTCTATGAGGGCAGACATATCGTCAGCAAATGAAACTGGGTGTGAATTTGTGTTTAGTGGCAAGTCATTTACGTAAAGTAAAAATAAAATTGGACCCAGATTTCAGCCTTGTGGCATGTCTTGTGAAAGAATCGTCTATTCAGAGAAGAAATTTCCCTTGCTTGATGATATAACTACTCTTTGTTTTCTCTTTGTGAGGTATGACGTGAACCACTCTAAAACATTACCTCCAATTCCGTATTTTTCCATTTTATACAGGAGCAATTGATGGTTTACACAACCAAATGTTTTTGTGAGGTCACAGAACAATCCTCCAACTCTGCTAGACTTGTCTAAGGCAGAACAAATTTTTTTCACAAACTCATTTATGGCTTCTATTGTGTGTTTGCCTTTCTGAAAGCCGTATTGATTATCTGACAGTTGTTTGATTTTTCTATAATTTTTTGATTTGCATTACTACCACTTTTACATATATTTTTGAGAAAACTGGGAGAATAGAGATTGCCCAGTAGTTCTCCATATCTTCTCTTGAACCTTGAACAAAGGTTTTACCTCTGCATGATTCAGGGATCTGGAAAGTGGCCTTCTTCGAGTGATTTATTGATTATTGAGCATAGGGGGTGAACTATTATCCTGGCAGCTGACTTAACTACTTTAGTAGGTATGCCACTCCACCCTGCAGAATTTTTGTTTTTGAACTGTAATATATCCTGGCAGCTGATTTAACTACTTTAGTAGGTATGCCATCCCACCCTGCAGAATTTTTGTTTTTGAGCTGTAATATAGTGTTCTCTAAATCTTTGGCTGAAATTTTTAAAAATTTGTTAAAGCATTCTTCCACCTTCTGACATAATTGTACTTTTTCGGTATAACCATCTGCATCGGCAGCTGATTTTGATACGTTTATAAAAAAAAATTGTCAAAAGATTCTTAAATCAGAGCAGGATTTGTTATAGTTTTATTTCCCACCTGAATTTTGGAGATAAATTTGCTGTTAGTTCTCATCCCCAGTTCTGATGTTGTTTTCAGGAGCCAAGATGTATTTATTATGTACCATTTCTTTTGCAGCTTTCACTACCCTTTTAAATAAGCCTTTATACCGTTTGACATAATTTATGAAAACAGGGTCTTTTTTGTATTTCAACTCCTTGAGCAGTTGTCTTTTCTTCCAACTGGATATTTTTATTCCAGCAGTGACCCAATTTAGCTTATTTGAAACCTTTGTATGGAATACTCTAAGTGGAAATATTTCATTAAATACATGTAAGAAACTTTCTAGAAACCTGTTAAATTGTACAGAGATTGGAGTATCATCTTCAACTTGCCACTCCAACTCTTCTAATTTAGAGCAGAACTGTTTTAAATTTTCAGCAGTAAAATGCCTTTTGCTATAAGCATTTTTAGTGCTTGGTTCATTTGCATTTTCTATTTCAATGAACAAAGCAGAGTGGTCCGAGAGTCCTAATTCCACACATAACTTCTTTGGATTATCAAATTTATAATTTGTTAAAATGTTATCAATACAGCTCCCCGTTTTTTCGTTTTCTCTTGTGATTTCCATGAAGTTTACCTTGAAACCAAATTTTTGGATGAAGTCCATAAACTTTATTGAGTCATTCGTTTGATTTAATAAATTTATATTGAAATCAGCCTTTTTCTTTTTCTCATTGATGACTTTCTGTAAAAGATTTTTTAATTTTGGTAAAAATAATTATGTTATCTCTACACCTGAGATTCTATATATAGAAACAATAATAATATTTTGTGTTTCTAATTCAATTGAGCAGCTTTCAAATACTCCTTCTTCATGTAGAAAATTGAAATCGTCTTTTACTTTATACTGTACAGAGTTATTTACAAGTGTGCACAAGCCCCCATGAATACTATTTGTTCTACATTCTACATTGAATTTTTTTAACTTATTTAAAATTATTATACTATCTTTAGTAAGCTAATCCTCATTTAAATGAACAATGTTAATATTTTTACATTCTGAGAGTGAAATTTGTAGTTCATCAATTGTATTCATTCTTTCATTTTGATGGGTTGTAACCATGCCATTTATGTTCAAGTACATTAAAAAAGTGCTGTTATTTGCCTAAGGTTTCAAGAATAGCTTTCTTTATAGGATTTTTACACTTCATATTCTCCTATTCCTTATTTACAGTTTTTGTTGGAAATGTTTGGGAACCAGTACAATCATGAGTAAAAACGTTTCTTATCTTTGTATTTACCTTAGGCTCACTGGCACTAAAAAATTCTTTAAGTGCAATGGTTGTTTGATTTTTCTATTTGGGAGTTGAGTGGTTATTGCTGTTGTACTGGCTGATGGTGGTTGATTGATTTCTGCTGCTGGGCTGGCTGTTGATGGTGGGATGGTTTCTCCTGCTGGGAGTCACGTGGTTGTTGCTGTCATACTGGCTGTTGGTGGCATTAGTACATTATTATTTCCTTTCCAGCACCATATTTTAACTGTTGATCTTTGCAAACAAACCGCAAATTCAATGTGACAAGCAAATGTTTTTATTCTTGCCATGACAAATAACTTTTAACTATGTACCACCCCACTCCCCCTTTTTCTCTCCCCCCTCCTCTTTCTGCCCCATTCCCTATACATTTCCTAGAATTCCATCCCCATCTTGCCTCCATCCCCTCATTGCCTCCTTTCCCCTCCCCTCTATCCACCCATCCTCCCACCCCTTCCCATGGTTTCTTGATTTATTGTTTTAAGGTGCGTACAATAGGTTTTTTGTATGACTGGGCTTGGATGGATTAGTGAATGGTATGTATAGGATATAAATAAAAATCCTCGTGTAAGGTCATCAGCTGTTATGGTGTATTGAGCACCTTATAGCCCTTTATGATAGTCTAGGAGGATTACAAATGTTTGTTACCATTACATTTGTCCATACATGTAATTTATATTGGTGAAATACACCATATATCTGTGCATGAATCAGGTGTAAAGATTTACCATTGTGCTTCCTATAGTATTATATGTTTTTTTTAATTGTTTATAAAAAATTTTGTGGGTCTAATTTAAAAATATTTCAATATATCGCCAATTAATATGATGGTGCCACTTGACGCCAACACGGCAAGTCACAAGGGTGCTGCAGCAACTCAGTTTAGTTCTTATGAGATTATCGACAAGGCATGTAGTTTTACTCTATTGGTGCTATGGATGTTGTACTTTCACCTTTTATTCATTTGACAATGCATCTGGGAGAATACTGATTTATAAATGTCAAACCATATGGAGTTTTTAATGTATTTACATTTTGTTCTCAAAAATGTCAACAACACACGTATATGAAAATATACGCAGAGGTATGTAAAAGTTTTTGTAAAATTTGGGTCATTCCAAAAAGTTGCTGTATCTTGTGCATATTACCGCGTACCTATTTTCTTTTTATACTGTGTAATGCCAAAGATGACAGCAAATTTAATGTGAACAGCAGTTTTAACTAGAAGTCACATATCTGATTTCAACTTTCTGATAAATCATAGAAGATACTGTTGCACCTAAGTTTTAAGTATTTAGAGATTCTCATTTTTCTACCTAATGTCTGCAAGCTACTTGTTGAAGGTTTTTGCACTACATTATAAAATTCCTTTCTTCAGACAGGGGAATGTCTATGTAGAAATTATTTTTACTTCTATTATTGTGGTGAATTTCAGAGTTCATCTTAAATTCATTCTTATTACTTACCATAAATATAATTAGGAAGTGAATATATAAGTATGTGAATATAACAATTCCAGATCCGAAAGAGACTTCTGCGAGGATTTCGGTTAACAACTTTACACAGCTTTTTTTTTTTTTACCTCACACTTTTGTATGATAAATATTTGTTTCACCTTGGCTGCATTGCCCCAGAAGAATATGCTAAAGGACAGTATACAATGGAAGCAATGTCATCTGCATGCCAACACAGAGAGCGAGGTTTCTCCACTAAAGATTTTTTATTGATATTCTTCTTGATTCCAGTTTTTTTTCAAAAACTCAGCACTGATTGTAAAGTAAGCCGAATCATCTCACAATTTTTGCATCTTGTGGAAGTGTTGTTGTTGATCTTGAAGCTCTTGACAAATCCTGCATGCCCCATTGAAGCTTGTTATTGTGCTTCCACTGAAAGAATTATGGCTCATTGTCCAATACCTTCAACTTATTGCTGAAAACTGGTCTCTCACATCAACAATGCCAACCACTTCCTTCACTGACTCTCCATCATTCCACCCCTTTACCTCTTGGATCATTATTCATCACTGTTGATGCCACTTCCATATACACCAACATCCCTCATGCACATAGTTTTCCCACTATTGAACACTACCTCTTCCAACATCCTTCAGACTCCAGTCCCACTACCTCATTCCTCATAAATCTTACTAACTTTATCTGAACCCACAACTACTACTCCTTTGAAGGGAAGGTATACAAACAAATCTGTGGCACAGGCACGGGGCCCTCCTATGCCAACCTGTTTATGGGTTATCTAGGGAAAATCTTAGTAGCCTCCTAAAACCCCAAACCCCTGGTGTGGTTCAGTTTATTGATGATATCTTTGTGATTTGGAGTTCTGTCCACATTAAATCCACCCAAAGTATCTGAATTTCTACACCTAACATCCCTTACACACCTAAAATCCTGGCCATCTGGGGATGACATATTTGCAATAACAAGAATTCTCTTTCCCAGTATGTGAAAGTCTCACAAATTCCTTCAAAGACAGGCACTATTCCCAGACATAGTCTGCAAACAGATTTCCCATGGTATACCCCACACACCCCATTTCTTCCCTCCACCACCAAGAACCAGCTGAGGAGCACTCTCCTTGCCACCAAATACCACTTCAGACTGGAACAACTGAACCACAACTTTTGTCAGGGATCATATCCCAGTAGAAGACCCAAGTGCAAGACCTGGTCAATCAAGCACCCAGCACTTTCTATTCCATCAGAGGTTAGGCCACCTGCAAAAGCAATCATGTCATATACCAATTCTAATACAAAAATGGCACAGCTTTTTATGTTGATGTGTCTACCAACCAACTGTCCTACTGGATGAATGGACACTGCCAAACTTTGGCCAAGACCAAAGTGGACCATCCTGTGGCACAACATAACATGCTTGATTTCAGTGGCTGCTTCACAATGTGCCCTTCTGGACACTTTCCTCCACCACCAGGTTTTTAGAACTGCACAGATGGGAGTTATCTTTACAACACATTCCCTGTTCCCAAAATCATGCCAGCCTCAGCATATGGTAATGTACTGCCCCACTTCCACCAATAAACAGATTTCGCCCCCTGTGCCCTACCACCTCCTCCCGATTCACATCCCGTCACCATCATTGTGCACCACTCCTCGCCCCATTGGTTTTTCCCTTTCACATCTCCTTCCCAATTCCGATCCCATTCACCCTTAGACTTCTGACTCTGTACATGGCAGCTTTGTACTGCATGCTCTGCCAGGCAGTGCTGACTTCTCTGCTACCCCACCTGCTATCCACCACACTTCCCCATCCCACTCTGGATTGCTGCTTCCATTCAACACGATGCAGTTATGTTCTGGCCAGTGCAGCCAGAGAAGAGTAGTCATGTATGTGCATGAGATTTTCTTACTTGTGTGAATGTGTGCGCATTTTTCTTTCTGAAGGAGGCTTTGGCCAAAAGCTCAATGTGTAACCGTCTGTTTTGTCTGTCTGCAACTTAACATGTCGTCTTTACAGCGAGTATCAATCTATCATTTCACAAATTGTAAATATTTCACTAATAGTTCTAAACATTATCATGGAACAAGAGCTAATTTGGACTTGAATTTACCATGAAAAACAAACAAAAAACTCAAAACAGTGTTTTGAGAATAAAATTTTATTATAAACTGACCAAGGAGATAAAAACTATTACTAAAATATATCTTTATAAAAAGGCATCTATAAAACATTCTTCATAAGTTAAACGTATTAGACGATCAAAGATCACTTAGTGGACTAACAGCAATGGTCAGTGATGAAAGGGGATAATTATAACACACTGTCATGTTACAATACACAATCACAATTTAATGCTTTTACAAGAAAAACATGTGCCAAGATCTATAGTGCGTGTTAGTAATGTCTTATCTTCTTCTGAGCTCAACATTTCAACCATCATGTTTTCAAACGGATGGCATAAAAACATGCTTGGGCCATAGATGCATGTTTACAGGCCTGGAGTCAATTTTCCAAACAGACTGGGGCAGTGCAGGAGATTAACCAGAAAGTGTCCTTAGTGTGTGTAGAAGTGAAGTGCAAAACTATGTTTTATAAATTATCCGGAGCAAATTGTTTGTAAATTAAAGAATATGTTACAACAGTAGTCAGCTGAATGACGCAGTGCAGTTAAGATACTGACTTCATATTCGGGAGGGTGGAGTTTTCTCTGTTGGACCATACCGATTTAGGTTTTCCTAAATTACTTCAGGCAAATACTGAGATAGTTTCTTCACTGTAGTCATGGCCGACCACCTGTCCTATTATTATAAAAGCATAGTTGCATATTCAGTGCCCATGTATAATTTTAGCACCAAATGAGGTAGCGCAGTGGTTAGCACACTTGACTCTGTAATGGGACACCCTTTTCTAACATTACCTTTTTTAATATAAATAGCCAATATCATTTATACTATCAATTTTTGTATAGGTTAACATTATCTCTAACTAAAAGAATTTCGTATGATTTTGTATACGGTGTATTATATTTCAGGATAAAAATGTGTAAAAAGCAACCAATTTGTTAGTACTCTGTACGTATGGTTAAAATTATCTTTATCATTTATTTAGTCATCAGGAACCTATAACATTATAAATCAAATTTCAGCCACAAGATTGTACCCCTAGACACAAGAACTGAAGCCAACAAGAGAAAATGAAGATAAGTAAAAAGTTTTTCTTTTGTATATCTTACACCGCATGAAGCTTTCAAAACTTGTGCAGAAACAGAGAATTTAAATAGTGATGTGTGGGAGGGTAAGATTACAACTTGCATTCGGAGGATGATGGTACCAACTCATGTGTGGCCATTCTGATGAGGTTTTTTCCGTGATTTCCCTAAATCACTTCAGACAAATGTCGGGGCAGTTCCTTTGAAAGGGCTTGACCAACTTCCTTCCAGACCTGAATTTTTTTTCTGGAGGAAGGAAAATTTTTCTTTCTATAGTGAAGCTTTTAGGTGACATTTTATTAACTTCAGATTCAAGTTTTATACAAGAATATGTATTCATTTTCAGAACATACTTATTAACTTAGTTTCATTTTATGGAATAAAATAACTATTTACGAAATATATGGTAAAATGATCATTCAATAATTTCTGTGCAAAAAATAACAATATTCAGTTATAAAGTTATACATCGAACCAGTCACATCTGTGTATTCTGTTGGTCATGAACCACTGTGCACTGCTACATTGACTTTTTGATATTTTCATAATGATGCCCAACAGTTGGCAGCACTTGTGCAAGATGAAAAGGTTGAACATTCACAAATGTGTACCTCAGATTTCCTTTGGGAAAAACTACTTCTGTTGCAGCGTAAAATTAATGTGCACAATTATTGCAGAGGGTCTGAAAGGGTTAAGCCGATGGGACCGAGTTAAGCCGATGGGACCGATGACCTCACATTTTGGTCCCCTCCTCCAAATCAACCTATAATTTTAGATATTTGTTTACATTATGTAGGGTGTTCCACATAAAATTGGTACATCTCTCATACCACTTAATCATCTATAGTCAAATTGTTTGTGAAGTGGCAACACTGTCTCGAAAGTGGATTGCACAGCATTTTATCGCAAAGTTGAGCAGAAGCTGTGTGTTCATGTGTCAGTTGTTGTAAGAAGCTCCTGTACAAGAAATGGAGGGCTGTAGGATTCATTCAGAATGTGTAGATGAATAGGTGACTGACAGTGAGTACCTATGAAACTACAGACAGAATTTGCATGGACATTACGAGAAGTCCTCACAAGTCAGTAAGGAGTTTATCACAGCAGGTTGGCATATCCCATACATAGTGTACTAAAAGATATGAAATTGAAAGCCTCTATTGTATGATTGACGTGCAAGAGTTGAAATTTGAGGATCAGGAAAAAAAACATTTCATTAGCTAACAGTACATGGACCTCTTGCTTCACTTCATGCCAGATGAGATGTGGTTTCATTTGTCAGGTTATGTAAACTTCCAGAATTACAGATAATGGTCACAGTACAACCCATATACTCTAAATGAAGAACCTCTCCTGTCAGAGGAGATAGGTGTTTGTTGTGCATTGTCCGACATGTGTATTGGGCCGATATTTTTCAATTGCACCTTAAACAGTCCCAGATATCTAGAGATCTTTGACACTTTCTATGCACAGTTAACAGAAGCAGAGAAGCTGTATACAGTATTCTGCCAAGATGGAGCAACCACTCACACATCCACCCAAAGTATGGCCCACATCACCAATGAAGACATATTGTCAGGAGAGGCCTCCAACCCCCAAGGTTCCCAGACTTAACGTCATGTAATTTTTATTTATGGGGAGCACTAAAAAGCGAAGTGCATGTTGACAATCCTCGCCCAATAGATGATCTCAAATGGAACATTACTGACAAATTAGCATCATCACATATGCAGAATTACGGTGTGTTGCTCACTGTTAATTTTTTATTTTATTTTATTTTATTCCACCCCCCTCCCAATGAACCATGGACCTTGCTATTGGTGAGAAGGCTTGTGTGCCTCAGCAATACAGATAGCCATACCGTAGATGCAACTACAACGGAGGGGTATCTGTTGTGAGGCCAGACAAACGTGTGGTTCCTGAAGAGGGGCAGCAGCCTTTTCAGTACTTGCAGGGGCAACAGTCTGGATAATTGACTGATCTGGCCTTGTAACACTAACCAAAATTGCCTTGCTGTGCTGGTACTGCGAATGGCTGAAAGCAAGGGGAAACTACAGCTGTAACTTTTCCCGAAGGCCTGCAGCATTACTGTATGGTTAAATGATGATGGCGTCCTCTTGGGTAAAATATCCCGGAGGTAAAATAGTCATCCATTCAGATCTCCGGGTGGGGACTACCCAAGAGGATGTCGTTATGAGGAGAAAGAAAACTGGCATTCTACGGGATCAGAGCGCGGAATGTCAGATCCCTTAATCGGGCAGGTAGGTCAGAAAATTTAAAAAGGGAAATGGATAGGTTAAAGTTAGATATAGTGGGAATTAGTGAAGTTCAGTGGCAGGAGGAACAAAACTTTTGGTGAGGTGAATACAGGGTTATAAATACAAAATCAAATATGGGTAATGCAGGAGTAGGTTTAATAATAAAAAAATAGGAGTGCGAGTAAGGTACTACAAACAGCATAGTGAATGCATTATTGTGGCCAAGATAGACACGAAGCCCACACCTACTACAATAGTACAAGTTTATATGCCACTAGCTGTGCAGATGAGAAGAAATTGATGAAATATATGATGTGATAAAACAAATTATTCAGATAGTGAAGCGAGACGAAAATTTAATAGTTATGGGCGACTGGAATTCGACAGTAGGAAAAGGGAGAGAAGGAAACATAGTAGGTGAATATGGATTGGGGGGGAAGAAATGAAAGAGGAAGCCACCTGGTAGAATTTTGCACAGAGCATAACTTAATCATAGCTAACACTTGGTTCAAGAATCATGAAAGAAGGTTGTATACTTGGAAAAAGCCTGGAGATACTAGAAGGTGTCAGATAGATTATATAATGGTAAGACAGAGATTTAGGAACCAGGTTTAAATTGTAAGACATTTCCAGGGCCAGATGTGGACTCTGACCACAATCTATTGGTTGTGAACTGTAGATTAAAACTGAAGAAACTACAAAAAGGTGGGAATTTAAGGAGATGGGACCTGGATAAACTGACTAAACCAGAGGTTTTACAGAGTTTTACGGAGAGCATACGGGAACAATTGACAGGAATGGGGGAAAGAAATACAGTAGAAGAAGAATGGGTAGTTTTGAGGGAAGAAGTAGTGAAGGCAGCAGAGGATCAAGCAGGTAAAAAGACGAGGGCTAGTAGAAATCCTTGGGTAACAGAAGATATATGGAATTTATGTGATGTAAGGAGAAAATATAAAACTGCAGTAAATGAAGCAGGCAAAAAGGAATACAAACGTCTCAAAAATGAGATCAACAGGAAGTACAAAATGGCTAAGCAGGGATGGCTAGACGTTTAATGTAAGGATGTAGAGGCTTATCTCACTAGTGGTAAGATAGATACTGCCTACAGGAAAATTAAAGAGACCTTTGGAGAAAAGAGAACCACTTGTATGAATATCAAGAGCTCAGATGGAAACCCAGTTCTAAGCAAACAAGGGAAAGCAGAAAGGTGGAAGGAGTATATAGAGGATCTATATAAGGGTGATGTAATTGAGAACAGTATTATGGAAATCGAAGAGGATGTAGATGAAGATGAAATGGGAGATACGATACTGCATGAAGAGCCTGACAGAGCACTGAAAGACCTGAGTCGAAACAAGGCCCCGGGAGTAGACAACATTCCATTAGATCTACTGACGGTCTTAGGAGAGCCAGTCCTGACAAAACTCTACAGAGCCAGTCCTGACAAAACTCTACCATCTGGTGAGCAAAATGTATGAGACAGGTGAAATACCCTCAGACTTCAAGAAGAATGTAATAATTCTAATCCCAAAGAAAGCAGGCGTTGACAGATGTGAAGATTACCGAACTATCAGTTTAATAAATCACAGCTGCAAAATACTAACGTGAATTCTTTACAGACGAATGGAAAAACTGGTAGAAGTCGACCTTGGGGAAGATCAGTTTGGATTCCGTAGAAATACTGGAACACAACACTGACCTTACGACTTATCTTAGAAGAATGATTAAGGAAAGGCAAACCTACGTTTCTAGCATTCGTAGACTTAGAGAAAGCTTTTGACAATGTTGACTGGAATACTCTCTTTCAAATTCTAGAGATGGCAAGGCTAAAATACAGGGAGCAAAAGGCTATTTACAATCTGTACAGAAACCAGATGGCAGTTATAAGAGTCGAGGGGCATGAAAGGGAAGCAGTGGTTGGGAAGGGAGTGAGACAGTGTTGTAGCCTCTCCCTGATGTTATTCAATCTGTATATTGAGCAAGCAGTAAAGGAAACAAAAGAAAAATTCAGAGTAGGCATTAAAATCCATGGAGAAGAAATAAAAACTTTGAGGTTTGCCGATGACATTGTAGTTCTGTCAGAGACAGCAAAGGACTTGGAAAAGCAGTTGAACGGAATGAACAGTGTCTTGAAAGGAGGATATAAGATGAACATTAACAAAAGCAAAACGAGTATAATGGAATGTGGTCGAATTAAGTCGGGTGATGCGGAGGGAATTAGATTAGGAAATGAGACACTTAAAGTAGTAAAGGAGTTTTGCTATTTGGGGAGCAAAATAACTGATGATGGTCAAAGTAGAGAGGATATAAAATGTAGACTGGCAATGGCAAGGAAATCATTTCTGAAGAAGAGAAATTTGTTAACATCGAGTATAGATTTAAGTGTCAGAAAGTCATTTCTGAAAGTATTTGTATGGAGTGTAGCCATGTATGGAAGTGAAACATGGACGATAATTAGTTTGGACAAGAAGAGAATAGAAGCTTTCGAAATGTGGTGCTACAGAAGAATACTGAAGATTAGATGGGTAGATCACATAACTAATGAGGAGGTATTGAATAGAATTGGGGAGAAGAGGAGTTTGTGGCACAACTTGACAAGAAGAAGGGACCGGTTGGTAGGACATGTTCTGAGGCATCAAGGAGTCACCAATTTAGTACTGGAGGGCAGTGTGGAGGGTAAAAATCACAGAGGGAGACCAAGAGATGAATACACTAAGCAGATTCAGAAGGATGTAGGTTGCAGTAGGTACTGGGAGATGAAGAAGCTTGCACAGGATAGAGTAGCATGGAGAGCTGCATCAAACCAGTCTCAGGACTGAAGACCACAACAACTTTTTTTCCTTCCAAATTATGTTTATGGAGATAACTGATTTTTTTATTTCTGTATACATATTTGGTATAATGGGGTCGTGTACCTTCAACAGAAGTGCTCGTTAGAAGGGTATTGAGTTAAACAAGTGTATAGTGAACCTGTTACAGTAAAAAAGAAGAAACTAGATTAGGTAAAGAAAATTCTCCAATATGTAACAGACTTGCAGAAACTATTTTATAACATTATCAGCCAGTGGCCAGCAAAGATTAGACAAGATAAATATGAAACATAGCCGCCATTGTCTGCTTTGCTGTATTATGCTTGTGGTTGTATTTTGAGTACATTATGAATAAATGTGTATGCTCATAACAAACTTTTTTATTGCTGTAATGAATATGAATAACATAAACTTGCATAACACAATACTTCCACTACAAATCTAATCAGATTAGATTAGATTCAGTTTTCATTCCATAGACCCAAAAATGAGATGATTCTCGTGTGTGTGGAACATGTCGAAAAGTATAACATAAAACATTTGAATATAAGACTCAGTACCCTGATCTGTGTATGTCTGTGTATGTGCGGATGGATATGTGTGTGTGTGTGTGTGTGTGTGTGTGTGTGTGTGTGTGTGCGAGTGTATACCTGTCCTTTTTTCCCCCTAAGGTAAGTCTTTCCGCTCCCGGGATTGGAATGATTCCTTACTCTCTCCCTTAAAACCCACATCCTTTCATCTTTCCCTCTCCTTCCCTCTTTCCTGACAAAGCAACCAGGGGTTGCGAAAGCTCGAATTTTGTGTGTATGTTTGTGTTTGTTTGTGTGTCTATCGACCTGCCAGCGCTTTTGTTTGGTAAGTCTCATCATCTTTGTTTTTCGATATATTTTTCCCACGTGGAATGTTTCCCTCTACTATATTCTTATTACACACTTTTTTACACTAAAGACTTTTGCTCAGTTTGATGAGTTACCCCAGAATATGATCCCGTACGACATAATAGAGTGAAAGTAAGCAAAGTATGCAAGCTTTTTTTTTTATATGTATATCTTCTACATCTGACATCATTCTCACTCCAAATACAGACTTGTTTAGGTTCTTCAACAATTCTGTGGTATGCCCTTCCCAACTGGATTTATTATCGATTAGTAATCCCAGAAATTTAACACTGTCAACCTATTTGAACTGTATGTCTTCATATGTCATACACATACTGGAAGGAAATCTCTTACAGGTTCTGAACTGCATATAGCAGATCTTTTCAAAGTTTACTGACAGTGAATTAGCTTTAGACCATTTATTAATGTCAGTAAAAATATGATTAGCAGCTATTTCTGAATCTGTACCTGACTTGCTACTTATTACAATGTTTTTATCATCTGCAAACAAAACAAATTTAACATCTGGCAATGTAACAGATGAGAGAACATTGACATATACATGAAAAAGCAACGGACTCAAGATGGAACCTTGAGGAACACCACATGTAATTAATTCCCAATCAGATTAAGACTGACTGCTTACTGCACATTTGTTTTGTAACAACAGCCTTTGTTTCCTTTTAGTTAGGTAAGACTTGAACCATTTTGCAGCACTGCTGGTGACACCATAATATTCTTATTTACTTAAGAGAAGGCTGTGATTCACATAGTCAAAAGCTTTTGGCAGTTTGTAGAAAATGCCAGTAGGCTCTAATTTGTTATCTAATGAATTAAGTACATTCTCACTGTACTTGTAAATAGCTTTCTCTAAAACAGAACCCTTAAGAAACCCAGACTGTGACTTGGACAATATATTATTTGCAGTCAGATGCTTAAGGAGATGCTTGAACACAACCTTTTCAAATATTTTTGAAAAAGCTGGCAAAAGTGAAATTTGTTGATAGTTTGATGATATCTCTTTATCCCACTTCTTGTAAAGAGGCTTAACCTTAGCATATTTTAGCCAGTCTGGAAATGTTCAGCTGATAAGAGATTGATTACACAAATAACTTAAGATAGAACTCAACTTGCATGTGCACTCTTTGATTAACTTCACTGATATGTTATCATACCCACTAGAATACGTAGATTTTGTGATGGATGCTACTTCTTTGGGAGATGTGAGTGCCATTTCCATTTTACTGAAGTTATTTTTAAAGACTGGCCTCAGATACTCCATTGCACTGTTCACTGAACCTAATAACCCCAAGCCCTCAGTAACAGAAACAAAGTACTTATTTAAGAGGTTTGGAACACTACACTTGTTACGAATGTCTCGTTTATTTTTAGAGCTGTGTGTTCCTCTTCCTTTTTGGCTCCACCTGTCTCTGTCTTCACTATATTCCATAAAGTTTTCATTTTGTTGCCTGATGTAATTATCTTTTTCTCTTAATAAAGGTGCTTTAATTTCTGGATTACTCACTTTAATATTTTTGCTATATTCTTTGTAATGCATTACAATGATAACATCACAGCTGTTCCTAGATAGTAGATACAGTCTCCATTTTGTCCCACATTGTATCTAAATTCCATGTGTAATCCTTGGTTTATTTTTTGACTTCTCTTTAATTTCAGTCAGCTTTGGGGAAAGCAGTTTTCAATAGTGGAAGTATCTTTATTAATGAATGCTTTGTATTTTGCATTTGAGTCAGAAGTATTGTAAATGTGTGTCCAATTCACATCTTTGAGCAATCTCCCAAAATTCTCAATTTTTGGCTGATTTATTACCCTCCTGTACTCAGCCATAACACAGTTTTTATCTTGAAAGTTTCAACATTGAACACAAGATGCTGCATGTCTTGCTCAGATAGCCCATTTACTATTGGTTGTGATATCACTTTTTTTCCTAGATTTGTCTACCAAGATATTATCAATAGCAGTCTCAGAGCATTTACATACCTTAATTGTAAAGTTAACCATAGGAATTAAACTGAATGACAGTGTCACTGATTGCAATAACTGTTCACTGACAGAGCTTTTCAATAAATCCACATTAAAATCACTGTGAGATGGAACAACAGAGCTTCCAGATTAACATTTATGAAGAGGTTAAATTTTCCTGCAAATGCTCTGTATATATTTATTATTGTAAAGGACTTCTTATGGAATACTAATTCCATTGCACAAGCTTCTAAGTGTCGCTCTGAGCAAAATTTATTAATGTCAATATTCTTTAAATCAAAACAGTGGGATCTCCTCCTTTCTCCATATTTTCTCTACAGAGTAAGATGCTAACTTGAATCCTGTAATATTTAACATATCTATACCGTGGTCATGTGACGTTCAGAGAGGCAGATTATATCAACTGATTTGCTTACCTTTAATTCTTCAACACAAATAAGCAACTCACTAAGCTTACCCCATTGTCCTTGGATATTCCGATGCAGTAAGGATAACTGATTTTGTGTGCTGGCTGAATTACAACTGGATGAACCTAATTTTTCTGTCAGTTTTTGAATATCTCCAGATTCAGTCATGAATTATGTACATTATAATTTGCTTTCTGGCTGCCTCTTTTATGAATTTGAATGTCATTTGCAGCCTATCTCTGAACATCTCCCCCCCCCCCAAGTTATTTGCTACTAGCCCAGACAGTTTTCCCTTCCGTTTCCTGTTGAAGTGAAGGCCATGCCTAGTATAGTCCCACCTGCTGACAGAGTCGACAGGAACCACACCGATATGAGACCTCATACCTGATCCAAGCAGCCATTCCACCTCAAAATTAACTCTCCTAACAGAAGAGTTTAAATGAGCCCATTTTGGTGCCTCCGAACAGATACAAGCCCAACACAGTATGTCTCGTTGCTGAAGCTATCTTTACCAGATAACTCTAAATTGAATAATTGGGGTCCTCGTCCTTGCTATTCCCTGCCCCAACCACTATTACCACAGTGTCTTACCTTGAAAAGTCTTTGCAAACTGAACCTACATCCTCTGTCACCTGACCCATACTTGCATTTGCTTTAAAAAAATTTCGTGTCCTGGTAATCTGACCATAGTTCATCCTGCAACAGTTGACCAATACCTCTACCATGTGAATTACCTTACAACAAAAGTTTCTTCTTCTTCACAACTTTTTTTGACTTCTTGCTTCTCAAACATGTTTTGAAAGTTTATTGTGTCCTGTCTACTCCTACATGTACTTGTGGCTCATCAGGTTCCAGCTGTGACAATAGATCAAACCTGTTTTCAACAGTGCGAACAACACTGTCTGAGAAAGTCCTATTCCTATTTCTTCTGTTACTTGTAGTCACTTCCCACCTTTCTTTTCCCTTCTTCCCCCTTAATCTTTCCAGATCTTGTTTTGCCTTATCTAGTTCCACATGGGAAGGGGGGGGGGGGGGGGGGAGGCAGTAATCTTCTCCTCCTGTTTCAGTGTCTTCCTACTTCTACAGCAAATCCTACACAACCAACGAGCCTTGTTTATTTCACCAGTTCCCATGCCGCTATAGTCACCCACATGAAAGAAACTGCAACAACCCTTGCACCACACCCTAGAACTAACAGTCCTACACTTCTCATTTATGGCAAACAAATTTTAGCTTTAGGTAAGTTAAACAAGAGTAACTGCCTAGACTACTCCATTAATATATTAAACTTATTAGAAAGTTTAGGCCTAAAATTCAGATACTAATTCAAAACTTCTGGAGAAATACAAACAATTAAACATGTATTATTAATGTGACAAAACAAAAGTAAAAAAAAAAGAACTGAGCCTACACTATATGAGCTTTTCACTTATTTCTGAACTTTTCACTTTGGCTACTTACTAGACAATGAAATGGATAGCATGTAAGAATATGCTATCAACACATACTGTGCATTATTGAAATGATCACATGACCTACAGTGTATGATAATGTAAACAAAACCTAGTCCGAAATTCGCGCCTATGAAATGTTTTCTTTTTCCAAAAAGTACACAAAAAGATATGAAACCTACAATAGGTATTAATTTACTTATTTCCAATATAATATTGCCCAACACTTATCCTTGTGAGAGTTTTGAGTGTACACTTCTCATCAACCAAAGATGCGCACACACAGGAATGTTAGTTGCCGTGTCAGCATCATCATGTTTGAAAAAGGGTTATCTCCAGTACCAGGTAATTGGATTACTGACCACATTCTCTCACTGAAGTATGTTGTAATGGTGTGCATTATTTCATTCTGGGGCCAAATGCTACATGGCAACTCCATAGCAATGCTTAAAACTGTTGTGTAATAAAACCACTTTTTGTACCTCCTGAAAAATTTAGTGTCTGGGATGTGACCACTTTTCCAACTCACCAATTCAATTCTACTTACTATTCCATCATTGAAACACACAACACAATCCAGAACATAAAATCTCAAGATACTTATTCTAAAAAGTACATTTTTGGTATCTTTCTCCAGATTATATGATCGAAACTTTCATTAGGAATTTGTGCGCGGCCATGGAGGCATTTTGCTAAAAGACTGTAATCCGTCAAGTCTTGGGGGAGGGGGGGTATATGTTTTACTGTTTTCATTGCATATCACTACTCTACTTCAGGAAATGAATGGCTGTATATGTACGTTTCCCTCTAATGGTTTGCTTTTGAATCCCACCACCACAAAGCCTTTTGAACAAATAGCATATTGTACAGTGTTGCCTATAGAATTCACTTCCCACACTGCTCTTCTCATTTTCTGTACTGGATGCAGCATTTCTCCTAACTGCAAAACCACAGTAACATTGCAGTATAGTTATCTCACTATCTGAAGGAGGTACACAACTTGTGACTGGTTACCACCACACAATTTCTTTCTTTTCAAGTTCTTCAGTTTTCAAAGCATTGCACCCATCCTTTCAATTTTCAAATTCCTGTATCTCCTTACACTTTAGATTCTTTTACTTTCATGAGTCTTTTTGAATTTCCATCCCCAAGATAACTGATGTATCTAATATTTAATAATGTCTGATACTTCTGGAAAAATTGTAAGCACACCTGCCCCTTCCATTCCACCACTTTAACTCTTGCAATTCTTAGGGTGGTGAGCATCAACCAGGAGTAAGTGAAACTAAAGTAGTAAGTTACTAAGAGAGAAGGAAATTGGCGACTTCCAGTCGATAGTACTGAACTAAAGGAGTAAATTACTCCAGGAGTAAATTTTTCGTTTACTTACAAGGTAAATTTATTTACTCCATTACTGGTGGAGAGCAAAAGTCACTGTATGTGTCCATGCCACAGAGCCAAGAAAATATACCAAAGAACAAAAGGGAATTGTATGAAACTGGTGGACTCCCAAATGTCATAGAAGCCATAGGTTGTGTACACATACCCATACTTTGTCCTTCTGGAGCCCAAGAAGAACTATACAGAAATCGCAAGAATTTCTTTTCTATCAATACACAAATCATCTGTGATACCAGTATGAACATTTTGAACGTGGTAAGCTGTTGGCTGGGTTCGACACATGATGCACGCATTTGGGACAATGATAGAGTTGCTGCAGAATTTGAAAATGGACAATATGATGGGTTGCTTGTTGGATATAATAGATATGCTCTCTCTCTTACGACACCTGTGTTCCGAGCCCACACAGGAGCCAGTGCTGCAAAAGAACCCATATTGCTACCGGATGTGTAATAGAGCGAGCATTTGGTGATTGGAAGAAAAGTTTCCAAATTCTCACTAAAACATTGCTATTTAAACCAAACAAGTGTGGGAACGTTGTTGTGGCTGCTACAGTTCTACACAACTTTGGACTAGAAGTTAGACATGTGTTTCACCATGACACTGTGGAGTGAATGACAGTGAATAACATGCATTTTAGCCAGACGCAGATGCTGCAGGCCAAGTTGTCAGAAGGTCTATTATACTTAATTTTTTAAATTAAAATTGTACCTAGTTTGCTAGTAAAATTAGAAGTTAGTGTAAAGACTTTTCTTCTTAAATGAATAAATAAACCTCCAGAGTGTCACTACTGCAATGAAAGTGACTCATTTTATTTATGTGTAATTTTATAGTTATGCTTTTTTTCTTTCTTTCTTATTTTGTTTGCTTGGGGATTAAGATTCTCTTTTTATTTCTTAATTGAGCACTGAGAGTCATACAATGTTTTGATTATTTCTAAAAAAAAAATATTTTATAATGTTGCAAATTCAGATAAATATTAGAATGTGGTGTTAACAAAAATTAGTACCGATGCTGAAATGATAAATACAAATACTGTGCCGTACAAGAAACAGGAGCATATTAACCATTTGAAAAAATATCAAGGAAATAAAAGATGTTTTATACATATGGATATTTTCTTATTCATTCACAAAAATCCAAATTTCACAAGCACATTGGCTGAAGAACTGGAACCTGAAGTTTGCTCCATTATGTTTTTGAACTTATTCTTAATTTCCATTTTACAGTTTTCGCTTCATCCATGATTTCTCTTTGTCTTTCTATTAATAACATTTTTGCATTGTATTCCTCTTGTGTTATGGAACGAAGCTCATCTGCTTTTTTCAGCAATTCTCTGTTCTTTACTACAACCGCATGTTCTCTCCCTCTTTGGCTAGGTGCATCTTCTGGTAAGCTCCCACTAGAGAATACAGGCTGAGGTTCATGGCTATGAGATAAAGTTCCACCTTCAGCAGTTTCATTGTTACCTTCAGAGCAGTTATCGTCATCGAAGTTACTTGAAGGTATTGCACTGTCTTCAGATGTGTCATTGCTGTTAACTCGAGCTATCTCTTTGAAAACTTGTGGGTTCATATAACAACCATTTGCCTTACATTGTCGATCTTCATCTCACGTACTCCACTGCCAGTTTGAAATTGTTCTTGATTAAATTTAGCTTTCATTTTCTTTGCTTTCACTTTCATGTCCTTCCAAATTACTTTAAGGTGCTCTTGGGATCTTTGTGTAAGAGCTTCTACATTGTATTCAACATGTATTTTTTCGCAAACATGCTTTTTCCTTTTTAGCATGTTGACATCATGCTTTTTAGATTCAATAGTAGTTATGTACTTTTTCATTATTTCAGTAAATCACTCTATTTTTTCATTTTCTGGTATGGTTTTTGAACATTTCTTGGCTACCTCCATGTTGCTGCTAGCTCTTATCTCAAACTGGCACTTAAATTAATACGTGTCACCAAAAAACAATGGACGATGGTAGCTGCAGATGGTGGGGTTAACAGCAGATTCATCCATTACTAGCATGTTTCTTTTTCATAATACACAGATCTTATCATTAATTAGTGCAATAGCATTTAGATTTTACAATTGTAATACTTCAATTTAATAATCCTTTCTAGCTTCTAAACTTAAAGCAATGAAAATAAATTATGCAAAGGTGATGAAATAATGTCTGCTGACAATCAATATTTTCCGAGAGGGGATGCAATACATGTTCCAGCAGTGTGCAGAAATGGCTTACTTCTTTAGTAAAAAGGCATTACTACTTTAGTTACAACTAAAGAAGTAAATAGAAATTGAGCTCTCGAACAGTTACGAAAAGAGTATGTGGCGACAGTCGACTGCCAGTAACTTCACCGGCGAAGCGCAGAGTAAAAGGTCTTTGGGGACTCGAGCTTCTTTGGCAGTCCCGTCTGCGTCTCAAGAGTGTTACACATGTAGTGAAATTGTGCATTGTTTTTCTTGTGTTTCTGTAAATAAACGAACCGTAATAAAAGTGCCTCAACGTAATAAGTTGGTATTTTTGGTGCGTGGACCGTCACTATAGCCATAAAAGACCCACATTGGTGACCCCGAGTCGCGAAAATATGTTGCAGTCGCTCGCTGTGTATCACCGGTTTCGCGCCAATAGACAATGTCACAGCCTCCAGTTTTTACGGCAGTGCACGACGCCGTGACCACAGAATGGACTCTCGACTGGGAAGCGCAACGCTTCACCCCGTGTGCCACTAATACACCGGGAATGTTCGTATCTCCAGTGTTTGCCTCGCCTGGCCGGACGACTCTAACCTCGGCCGGCATACCACACCGGGTGCTGTACACATCGTCGCAGACACCTTCTGCGGCATTCTACGCTCAACAGAATGCCCCTCCAGCACAGGACCCCGGAAACCCCGAGTTTCTACCGCACAGCATGGACCACGCGGCCGGCCAGTTTCTGGGTCCACATGCACGGCTGCCGTTTAACGTGCCCCCCTTTGCGCTGGTCGAAGGGACACTCGCGCCAACCGCGCCGGACCATTTATACGCCTACCCATCCTGCCGCCCCGCGCACACCTCGGGCGACACACCTGCCGTGGTTCCGCCCCGTCACTCGGCGCTCAATCGCGATCTCACGCCTCTGCTCGAGATTCCGCCCGCGCCTGCCGCGCCGTGCTTGTCGTGTGGCCGCACAGATTCCTTGCCTACATGGACTGGATACCACGTCTCGCTTACACAGTTAACGGACGTTCAACGCAACACAGTGAACACTGTGCAGAATCCCCGTGCGTTTCGTGCCCCTCCTACAGCCCCACAAACACTGACCCCCGGCCGTTTTCCGAAGCTGACGCCGTTACAACCGGACAACCCAGTGACGTGGTTTACCTTGGTGGACAACATGTTGGACATACACAGTATTGCAGACGACAGCACCCGTTTCGTGTGTTTAGTGAACCACCTGCATGACCACCCTGATCTCATCAGTGACTTATTGCTGAATCCTCCTAAGAGCAACAAATATGCCTCTGCTCGCGCATTACTTATCGAACACCTCTCTCGTCCGCCGGCCGATACTATTCACAATGTAATTTACGATGAGACTTTAGGCGACAGAACACCCTCACAGCTGTGGCGACGCTTGCGTGCACAGGTCGGTACCGAGATCCTGCCGAACTTAGCGCTTTGGGCATTGTGGTTGGTGAAGCTGCCACAAGAACTACAGTTACATTTGCTCCCACATACCGCAGCGTCACTCGAGGATAAACTATGGCTGGCGGATCAGGCATACGCCATTATTCGACACAGCACAGTGTCTAACACCGCCGAGGTTGGTAACGCTGTGTGTATACTTCCACCGTCGGGCGGTAGAGGCCGGGCACGTGCGTATCGCGGACAGCACATGGAACAGCAGCCACCTAGCGGCCAAGACCGGGAACCGCCAGCAGGTCGGCAACAGCCGCTCCCCACCCCAACAGGGCTAGCGCCTGCCCGCCCCGCCTTCCCCCCGCCTGACGCTTCGGCTGGCGGGACGAGTATAGCCGATTCACGCATATGCTGGTTTCACACAACTTACAGGGACGCCGCTCGCAACTGCCGTCCGCCCTGCGCGTTCCCAAACGCCGCACGCGGGCTACTGTAGGCGCCACGGCCCGCGGATACAGGCAGGGGCGCCCACAGACATTGCATTCTATCAGATCCCCCACCCCACGAGGACGTCTGTACGCCTTGGATGTAGGTTCGCGCCGGTATTTTCTCGTCGATACCGGAGCAGACGTTAGTGTCATACCTCCCACATTTTCTGTAAAGGACATGACATCAACCAAACTGTCCTTTCAAGCAGCAAATAAGTCGACACTTCGTGTCGAGGGCCTGGCCAAGTTACCTATTGAACTCATACCTGGTAAACAGTTCACTTGGTCCTTCTACGTGGCTAATGTCGAAGATCCAGTATTAGGCATCGACTTCCTTTTCACTTCGGACTGTCTCCAGATCTTCAGTCAGCCGCATTATTGCACCACGCCTCGCCCACGCAAATTGCATGTTCAGTCGCCTCTTCGGCTCCCCCTCCCCCTCGGCTGCCCGACAACCTGGGCACAGCTCCCATCAAGTGCTCTTCATCGGCAGACAGCCTCACGATTTCTATCACCCATCTCCAGCCTGAACGCCCTGCAGTCGACGATCTCCGTCCTCAACGTCGAACGGAACCGTGCCAGATCATCGGCTACGCAAGCCCTCACTGAGGCACGATGCCTCGTACAACGCCTGCCAACGCCGCCACCACCTGACACCGGAGATGCATCTCGTGGAACCTCGTCGACACCGAAGCAGACTGCTTCCCTGGCACATCAGGTTAGTGACTCTCGTGTGCTACCGATCCCCATTCACGACGGGCCCCAAATGAGTCCGCCAGCCAAGCTGAACGCTATTACGAATGGCACGACTCACAAAATTGTCACGACAGATGGGCCTCCAGTGCGCCATAAAGTGCGCCGACTGCCACCACATAAACTACGCCTTGCTAAAGCCGCAGTGGAGGAACTGCTAAGGACAGGCATTGTTAGCTCATCGGACAGTAACTGGTCCTCCCTCATACATTTAGTTCCCAAAAAGGACGGCACTGTGCGCCTGTGCGGCGACTATCGTCGCCTCAACGCATGGACGGTATTAGACAATTACCCGATACCTCACATACAAGACTTTGCACAAGTACTTAGCGGAGCATGCATCTTCAGTGTCTTGGACTGCCGCAAGGCATATTTACAGATACCAATGGAACAGAGTGACATCCAAAAGACAGCAGTAATCACACCTTTTGGCCTGTACGAATTTTGTTACATGCCTTATGGTCTCAAAAACGCGGCCCAAACTTGGCAGCGTTTTATAGACTCACTTCTTTTTAACTGCACGTATTGCTACGCATACCTCGATGACATACTAATTTTCTCCCCCTCTGACAGGGAACATGAACTCCACCTGGCCACGATACAGGACTTATTGACACGTAACGGAGTCTAGATCAATAATGACAAGTCACAACTCCGCTGCACCGCTGTCACTTTTCTGGGGTACACAGTCTCCGCAGATGGTATATGCCCCCTGCAGGAGCTGGTTGACTGCATTCGTAAGCTACCCCTCCCAGTGTCATTTCGCAAATTACGCCGGTTTTTAGGAACTGTCAATTTCTACCGTCGTAACCTGCCGATGGCGGCAGCAATTCAAGCCCCTTTGACTGATGCATTGGCCGGAAAACAAACCTCAGGCAGTCTCCGAGTACCGTGGTCTGACAGCATGGTGAGAGCTTTTGAAGACCTTAAATCAGCATTAGCACATGGTGTCACTCTCGCCCATCCTTTGCCAGATGCCTGCATCTCGATTACAGCGGATGCAAGTGATTTCGCAATCGGTGCAGTCCTACAACAGCATGTCAATGACACTACTCAACCGCTCCGTTTTTTTTCCAAAAAAATTATCTACAGCTCAACGTAAATGGTCAGCATTCAACAGAGAATTGCTCGCAGTTTATGAAGCTGTAAAATATTTCTGCACAGACATTGAAGGAAGGAATATAACAATCTTCACGGACCACCGCCCCCTCGCGGAGGCTATCCGTAACCCCGCTACTGACCTTCCCCCACGTAGGTTCCAGCAAATTGACTTAATTTGCCAATACATAACAGACATCCGTTACATTCGAGGGTCAGAAAATGTGGTGGCTGACTACCTATCACGTATCACTGCAATTTCATCCCCCATTAATTTCGATGAATTGGCCCACTTACAGGACAGTGACACCGAATTGCACAACCTCCGACAGGACACAGATACTTCCCTTCAGATCGTTTCGTGCAACCTACCGGGCTCGGCCAAGCCACTGTGGTGTGATACTTCCACGGGTACCGCTCGGCCTATTGTTCCCCCTGCGCTGCGTCGCCAAGTGTTCAGTACTTTACATAACCTGGCACACCCTGGCGCTGAGGCTACTACGCGCCTGGTTACAGAACGCTTTGTGTGGCCAGGTGTGAAGAGGGATTGTCGTACTTGGGCCCTTGCTTGTTTACAGTGCCAGCGCAGCAAAGTTGGCAGGCACACACAACCCAGTCTAGGTAAATTCGACATCCCGAAAGGCTGCTTCCATCATGTACATGAGGATCTCGTAGGACCATTACCCATGTCGGATGGTTTCAGGTACATCCTGTCCAGCATTGATCGCGTTACACGTTGGGTGGAGGCAATCACCCTGCAGGACATCACAGCAGATTCCGTAGCACGCGCATTTGTATCCTCCTGGATAGCTCGATTTGGCTGTCCTACATCCATCACCACCGACCAGGGAAGACAGTTGGAATCCCTGCTGTTTAACAAACTCTGCGTCCTCTGTGGGGTGGATAGATTCCGCACTACGGCTTACCACCCCCAGAGCAATGGACTGGTCGAGCGGTGGCACAGAACGCTGAAAGCGGCACTCATGTGCCACGGTGGTGAGTGGTGCGATGCCCTTCCCTGGGTTATGCTAGGAATATGCACGGCTTACAAGACAGACCTCCAGGCTTCACTCGCAGAGTTACTGTATGGCAAGACCCTAGTCCTCCCTGCAGAGTTCATCAACGACGAAGCAATCGCCGACCTGTCCGACCTAACCATGCTAGTTGAACGGGTCCGGACACACATAGCCGCGATCTGCACGCCTCCTCCACGGCCACATACCTGCCCTCGCCTGTTCAGGCATGCGGCACTGGACTCTTGTGAGTTCGTTATGTTACGGGATGACACGGTCAAACCGGCATTACAACCACCCTACTCTGGCCCACATCGAGTAGTGTCTCGCAGGGACAATACTATGGACATTCTTGTCAGTGGTCGCCAGCAGACAGTTTCCCTCCAACGCGTGAAACCAGCCTGGACGATCGAAGAATCTGTAACCCCCCCCCCCCCCCCCCCCCCCCGAGTCTAGTCCTTTCATCAGATGGTGACGACCCTGACCCCACACAGACCACCCACCCTCCTGTGTCCCACCACGATCGTATGTGCACCGAGCCTACACCCGAGGGCAACTCAGCAGTTGCATACGATGATATGCTACCCTCGTTCCAAACAGGCAATGCGTGTGACAATCCACAACCTCAGGCTCAAACATTTTTTTTTTTTTTTTTTTTTTTTTTTGTGGTTTTAGGGCGCACAACGCACAACTTCAATGGTCATTAGCGCCCTGACTACGTTAAGAATGCACCGCGAGGCATAAGTTTAAAACAACAACTAAAAGGTAAAACACGATAAAGGACAGACTGACAGGCATAGGATTAAAAAACAGCATCATCAAATGTCCTTAGAGAGGTTTGTCAAATTGATAAAACGAAGAACACGAGCAGCTGCTCGTGGGTCATCCGCTAAAATGGCAGCTAAAGTACATGGCAGGTTAAGATCTAGACGCAGTGTGTTAAAATCCGGACAGGACATTAAAATGTGGCGGACCGTCAGCAATTGCCCACATGGGCAGAACGGCGCCGGCGCAGCCGTCAGCAGATGGCGATGGCTGAACCGGCAGTGTCCAATTCTTAACCGGGCCAAAACTACCTCCTCCCACCGAGAAGGGCGTGAGGAGGACGTCCAAGCCACGGGAAGAGGTTTTAAGGCCCAAAGCTTGTTGTCTGTAAGTGCAGCCCAATCGGCATGCCACAGCGATAAAATGTGCCGACAAATAACCCTGCTACAATCTGATGAAGGGACACAACAAGAAGCTGTCCGAGGCTGGAGGACCGCAGCCTTGGCCGTGGCATCTGCAGCTTTGTTCCCAGGGATACCGACATGGCCAGGGACCCACATAAAGCTAACCGGAGAACCGACGTCCACCAGCTGCCGAAGAGAGCGTTGGATCCGGTGCACGAAAGGGTGAACCGAATACGGATCACTGAGGCTCTGGATGGCGCTCAGGGAATCTGAGCAGATGACATAAGCAGAATGTCGGTGGCGGCAGATGTAAAGAACAGCCTGGTAGAGGGCAAAGAGCTCAGCTGTGAAGACCGAACAATGGCCATGGAGCCGATATTTGAAACTTTGTGCCCTGACAATAAAAGAACACCCGACCCCGTCATTGGTCTTAGAGCCATCTGTATAAATGAAGGTCATATTGATGAACTTCGAACGAAGTTCGACAAAAGGGGAGTGGTAGACCAAACCGGGGGTAACCTCTTTTGGGAGCGAGCTGAGGTCAAGGTGAACGCGGACCTGAGCCTGGAGCCAAGGTGGTGTGTGGCTCTCGCCCACTCGAAAGGTTGGAGGGAGTGAAAAATTAAGGTGTTGAAGGAGGCGACGAAAGCGAACTCCAGGGGGTAGCAGGGCAGAGACATACAACCCGTATTGACGGTCGAGAGAGTCGTCAAAAAAGGAACGATAAGATGGGTGGTCGGGCATTGACAGTAGCCGACAGGCATACCGACAAAGCAGTATATCGCGCCGGTAGGTGAGTGACAATTCGCCAGTGTCAGCATGAAGACCCTCTACGGGACTAGTATAAAACGCTCCAATCGCAAGTCGTAAACCCCGATGTTGTATGGAGTTGAGGCGGCGTAAGATGGATGGCCGTGCAGAGGAGTATACGAAGCTCCCATAATCCAGCTTGGAGCGGACGATCGACCGATATAGACGAAGTAGGACGGTTCGATCCGCTCCCCATGACATATCACTGAGAACACGGAGGACATTTAAAGAACGGGTACAACGGGCAGCCAAATATGACACATGTGGAGACCAGCTAAGTTTCCTGTCAAATGTAAGACCTAAAAATTTGGTTGTCTCCACGATTGGGAGAGCAACGGGACCGAGTCGTAAGGACGGTGGGAGAAACTCTTTGTAGCGCCAAAAGTTAATACAGACCGTCTTCTCAGCAGAAAAACGGAAGCCATTGGCGACACTCCAGGAGTAAAGACGGTCAAGAGAACGCTGAAGACAGCGCTCCAGGACACGTGTACACTGCGCGCTGCAATAGATGGTAAAATCGTCCACGAAAAGGGAGCCTGATACATCAGCTGGGAGGCAATCCATTATTGGATTGATCGCGATGGCGAAGAGAGCGACGCTCAAAACTGAGCCCTGTGGCACCCAATTCTCCTGGCGAAAGGTGTCTGACAGGACAGAACCCACACGTACCCTGAACTGTCGATCCATTAAAAAGGAATGAATAAAAAGAGGGAGGCGACCACGAAGGCCCCATGTATGCATGGTGCGGAGAATGCCCGCCCTCCAACAGGTGTTGTAAGCCTTCTCCAAATCAAAGAACACAGCCGCGGTCGAGCGCTTCTGCAAGAAGTTATTCATAATGAAGGTCGACAAGGTAACCAGATGGTCAGCAGCAGAGCGGCGCCTACGAAATCCACATTGTACATTGGTAAGTAGGCGTCGGGACTCAAGCAGCCAAACCAATCGAGAGTTAACCATTCGCTCCATCACTTTACAGACACAGCTGGTAAGCGAGATAGGTCGATAACTGGAAGGCAAGTGCTTGTCCTTCCCCGGCTTAGGAATCGGGACAACAATAGACTCGCGCCAGCATGCGGGAACATGTCCCTCAATCCAGATGCGATTGTATGTACGAAGAAGAAAACCTTCACCCGCAGGAGAAAGGTTCTTCAACATCTGAATATGAATAGAATCAGGCCCTGGAGCGGAGGACCGTGATCGGCCAAGTGCGTTTTCGAGTTCCCGCATGGTGAATGGGGCATTATAACTTTCACGATTTGAGGAGCGGAAGTTAGGTGGCCTAGCCTCCTCTGCCTGTTTGCAGGGGAGGAAGGCAGGGTGGTAATGAGCGGAGCTCGAAACCTCTGCGAAAAAGCGGCCGAAGGCATTGGAGACATCCTCAGGGGCCACAAGGACGTCATTCGCGACCGCCAAGCCAGAAACTGGTGAGTGGACTTTAGTGCCAGATAGCCGGCGCAGGCTACCCCAGACAACAGAAGAAGGAGTAAAACTGTTGAAGGTGCTCGTGAAAGCAGCCCAGCTGGCTTTCTTGCTTTCTTTGATAATACGACGACACTGAGCACGTAATCTTTTATAATTGATACAATTCGCCACTGTAGGGTGGCGTTTAAATGTGCGTAAAACACGTCGACGAGCACGTAAAGCGTCTCTACATGCTGCGGTCCACCAGGGGACCGGTACGCGACATGGAGGAGAAGGAGGGTGAGGGATGGAATATTCAGCAGCAGCGAGAATGACGTCCGTGAGGTGTGCGACCTGACGATCGCAGCTTGTGAAGGTTTGATCCTGAAAGGTCGCCCTGGAAGAGAAGAGCCCCCAGTCTGCCTTGGAGATGGTCCAACTAGAGGAGCACGGAGTGGGGGTATGCTGCAGGAGATGGATAACACACGGGAAGTGGTCGCTCGAATATGTATCAGAAAGTGCATACCACTAAAACTGGCGTGCAAGTTGGGGAGTACATATAGAGAGGTCTAAATGGGAATAGGTGTGAGATGTGTCCGAAAGAAAAGTAGGGGCGCCAGTATTGAGGCAGACAAGAGTGAGCTGGTTGAAAAGGTCTGCTAACAGGGAGCCCCTCGGGCAGGATGCTGGAGAGCCCCAAAGGGGATGGTGGGCATTGAAGTCTCCAGTTAACAAAAATGGTGCAGGTAGCTGAGCAATAAGTTGCATCATGTCTGCCTTGGTAACGGCAGATGACGATGGAGTGTAAACGGTACAAATGGAAAATGTAAAAGTGGGGAGAGTAATGCGGATGGCAACTGCCTGCAGGCCGGTGTGCAACATGATGGGATCATAGTAAATATCATCCCGGACCAGCAACATAACCCCTCCATGAGCTGGGATACCTACCACAGGGGGTAGGTCAAAACGCACAGAGGTGTAGTGTGCCAAGGCAATTTGATCGCATGGGCGTAGCTTCGTTTCCTGGAGGGCTACGACGAGCGGACGGTGCAAGCGGAGCAGCAACTTCAGGTCCTCTCGGTTGGAGCGAATGCTGGGAATATTCCAGTGAATAAGTGCCATCGTAAGAAGAAAGGAAGATGAAAGAAGGGGTCACCTCGAAGGCCGCTGAGGGCCTGGCTTCGAGCGAGCACTGCCGCCGCTATCAGTAGGCGGACAGTCATCGTCCATTGGGTCTATAGGTTCATCGGCCATCTTGGGAGGATGGCCGGGAGGGGGAGCTTCCTCCGCCGGTGAACGGCCAGATGTTCGGCTACCAGCGGTGCGGCCAGGCGAAACGGATGACGGCCTGGGGCGGCAACCGCTGGGTGGCGCAGGAGAAGAAATGCGCCGTGGCGGAGAAGGAGAACTGTGCTTCCTATGAGCCTTCTTGGAAGGACGTTTGGTGGAAGTACCAGTCGAAGGCTGGGAGGTCGAGGTATGTAGGAAGTCTGCATGGGACAGTTCCTTCTTGAAGGCCCGTGCATCTGACTTCTGGGTCTTCGTCTCAGCAGAAGCTGATGAAAGGGCTCGTGTCTGTGGGGTGATGGGAGGAAGAGGAGACGTCGACCGCGCGATCTTAGCACTGGCCGAATGGACGACCTTGGTGCTGAAGGTCAGATCGCATGTCTGGGTTGCCACCTCCCTGGTAGTCTGAGGAGAGGCGAGGACAGTACTGTATTTCCCCGCTGGGAGCAGCGTGGGCTTCCTACTAGCCAATAGCTTGCGAGCAGCCGAGGTGGACACTTTCTCTTTGACCCGAATTTCTTGGATACAGCGTTCTTCCTTATAGACAGGACAGTCACGGGAGGATGCGGCATGGTCACCCTGACAGTTCACACAATGAGGAGACGGAGGTGGACAGTCACCCTCATGGGCATCCCTGCCACAAGTGACATTTTTAGCCGCATTGGAACAAGACTGTCGAGTGTGATTGAAACGCTGACACTGGTAGCAGCGCGCAGGTGTCGGGACATAGGGGCGAACAGAAATAACCTCGTAGCCCGCCTTGATGTGCGATGGCAGCTTAACACTATCGAAGGTCAAGAAAAGTGTCCGGGTCAGTACAAGGTCATTGTTGACCTTTTTCATGACCCTATGGACAGCCGTCACGCCCTGCTCAGCGAGGAAAGATTGAATCTCCTCATCAGTCAATCCGTCGAGGGAGCTAGTATAGACTACACCACGAGACGAATTCAAAGTTCGGTGGGCCTCCACCCGGACAGGGAACGTGTACAGGAGTGTGGCCCGAAGCAGTTTTTGTGCCTGAAAGGCGCTCTCAGTTTCTAGTAATAAGGTACCGTTACGCAACCTGGTACAAGATTTGACAGATCCGGCTATGGCATCTACGCCCTTCTGGATAACGAAAGGGTTGACAGAGGAAAAACCCTTTCCATCCTCAGATCGAGAAACGACGAGGAACTGTGGGGCAGGCGGTAGTACTTTTGTCACTGGTGGCTGGTCACGTTTCCGTTTTTGGGCAGAAGTCGAGAGAGATGGAGTGAAATCCATTGCGGAGGAATCCCCCATGATTGCCAGCGTCTCCGATGGCGCGCTCCTTCCTTGTGGGGACCCTCTCAGAGGGCACTCCCGCCTTAGGTGAATGTATACACCTCAGGTCACACCTCCCGAGAAACAGACGGAGGGACCAATCGGCATGGTCAGAAGGTATCAGCTCAGGCAATCACCCCTCCCCGGGCCTGGCCTTTACCAGGGGGTACGCGCGTGCCTTACATGTCTAGCCAGGGCGGGGAATTACGCGTTTCCCCGTCACTGGCTACGCGTGCGAACGTGTGGGTCGGCCTTCAGGCACGCACAGGGAGGAAAGAAGAAGAGGAAAAAGAAGAGAGAGAGGGAGAAAGAGGACAGACTGTCTCAAACGCAGTGGCGGAGACCAGAGAAGGCAAGGAGAAGAAGGCAATGAGAAGGGAAGGAGAAGAAGGCAATGAGAAGGCAAGGAGAAGAAGGCAATGAGAAGGCAAGGAGACGAAGGCAATGAGGAGGCAAGGAGAAGAAGTCAAGGGAAAGAGTAAGGAAGACAGTGAGGTGGAGAAGAGCAAAGAAAGGAACCAACCAAAGGAAGGAAGAAACGAGAAGTGAAAAACCAAAAAGACCACAATTATAGGTCGTGGAACCGTCCGTCTCCGGACGCAGGCGCTAACTACCCCCGTGAGGGGGATGGACTCCTTTTAGTCGCCTCTTACGACAGGCAGGAATACCTCAGGCCTATTCTAATCCCTGGACCCGCAGGGGGGACCGTCCCAAGTGTTGATACCCAATACCTCCACAGAGTGTTCCAAGGTTTCTCCTGAACTACGTTACTTCCCCCCCCCCCCCCCCCCCCCCCCCCAGTGCACCCTACGTCCACTGTCGACGAAATTTGCATCGCAATCAACGCCTCTGAGTGCCAACGCGACGAGCTTTCCTTGCAGCTCCATGAGGGATCCATCTTCGTCCTCCGCATAGGGGACACTTCACGTGGGTCCACACCCACGTCACACATCACCATCCTGCGCACAGTCCCTATCCCAAATGGGGTGGATATGGCTGCCATAACTGCAACGTTCAGCACCGATGGGATGCTCAAGATTCGCATCCCCCTCTCCGCCGGTACTGCAACAACATCTTCTGTGCCCGTCCAGTTCACGCGCGCTGGTCGACCAGTCCGACCCCCCCACTGGATGGCAGACTATACGAGCGCTAGTCCACCCTGCACAGACGGTATGGACACTTAGCACACGCTGCTATCAACCAGCGAGCATCCCACAACGCCACTACACAGGAAGACACCCACGTCCGTCCACCAGTGCTCCGCACTCCTGGGGGGGGGGGAGGTGGGGGGGGGGGGGGGGGGCTCTGTGGCGACAGTCGACTGCCAGTAACTTCACTGGCGAAGTGCAGAGTAAAAGGTCTTTGGGGACTCGAGCTTCTTTGGCAGTCCCGTCTGCGTCTCGAAAGTGTTACACATGTAGTGAAATTGTGCATTGTTTTTCTTGTGTTTCTGTAAATAAACGAACCGTAATAAAAGTGCCTCAACGTAATAAGTTGGTATTTTTGGTGCGTGGACCGTCACTATAGCCATAAAAGACCCACAAGTATATTACTACAGAAGTAATTTACTAAAGTAGTCCTGACTAAAGAAGTAAGAGTTACTACAACAGTAATTTATACTAGTTTGGTGCTCACCACCCTTAGAGAAAATTATGAATACAACACCTCTCATGACACCTACAACTGTAGCAGTGCTTTGTGAGGCATTCAAAGTCAACCACCTTTTCATTATCTAGAGAATTACTTGTAACAGTGCCATTTGGAGAAGAATGTCCGTGTAGTTCCACAGGTAAACAAACCAGAGATATAAACTGAAGACAGTTACAGACAAAAATTACATGTAGACAGTAGTGCTAACGCATGACTAAAACTGTGCTGAATAATTGTATCTTTGAAAGTAAACGATGTGTGTGTCAAACAACATACCCAAGAGGGAATGTGACTGATGGGCCATTTGCCACCAGGTTTAACAGGTCAAAGGCATCTAAAGGCTCAAATTATGATGCACAATTGACTGGAACATCTGATAAGATAAAAATTAAAAATTCAATTTTTTCTTCAGTTTTCACTAGCCAGTGTTTTTAAGCTTTCCCAATGTTTGAAAATCTCGTGGGTATACAGATGAGTAGAATCATCAAAGATGACCAATATTTTGATGTCCCCCTTCCTCTTTATCCTGCATGTTGTTATGAGAGTTCATTGTTCCTTTATATTGGTGTCAGTGTGAAATTTAAGCTTACTAGGAAATGTTGGTGTGCTGTAGCTGCATAGGCATGCTGTCTTACCTATCAACAGGTTTGCATATACTGGTGTGATCTAGAGGAGCACCATACAGTTCACCAATCCCAGCATCTAAAAAACATAAAGTAAAATTCATTCATTGTTTTCACCAAAAAGTCTATTTTTTGTCACCTCTTACAGATAACTTACCGGCTGATTCAACTGATACAATCTGTAAGTAAACAAGCTTCATAAATGTCTGAACTGTTTCTGTGAAACTGCAGACTTCAGCTTGTAACAGATTTCTATTTACAAGGGAAAGAAATTTTTCATGAAGCTCCAAGACATTATGACAATCTGTGAAAAAAGTACATGTGGTAAGCAAATTTTATTCCCACACTGTTTTACATTATATTGTAAGGAATGAAGCAAGTATAATGATAATGAATAGTTTTGTGAACATAAATTGTCTTTCAATGAAGCACAAACTCTTAAAAAAAAAAAAAAAAAAAAAAAAAAATCAGTGTTTTTCATGCATCTACATATTCTCAGAATTATTTTCAGTCTTGTGCATTTCTTGAAATTTTGGTAATATCCGTCATGAGAGTAAGTCATGTTATACTCCTGAAACAATGCTACTCTCCATACTGTTACTTTCCTCTTGGTGTGCTAGATTGGCACTTACAATGAGTATGGTAATGGTACTTTCATACGATGACGATGGTTTCATATGCTAGCTTAACCTGCGGTTACAAAAACTTATCACTGCAGCAAAATGAGAGTTGAAGGGAAGTGAGTGTCAGAGGAAGCAGACATGACTTTACTGAAGAAAACATGCAGAAACTTCTAAAACAAGAACTACATAATATAGAAAATCATGAAGACAGGCAACTTTTGGTAAACAGTAGAATTGCAATAAATGTTTGGCTATTATTTGGCTTTCAGTCACTTTTATGCTATTTGGCCAAATACTTTAGTAAGATGTTTTGTTGTAGTCAAATAATTGGTAAAATGAAACTATTGATTTATTTTATAATAATGACAACAATGTACTTTTCTTGTAATTGTTAAAGCAGTCATAAGTACATAATTATTTCTGTAATATAAAAATTAACAAAAAACTAGGTATCAAATAAAATAAATGTATGTATTTTCTGTGGGCTCATTTTTTAAAATAATGAATGTCTATGCATTTGAAATCTTGTAATTTCAATTTAGAAGTGGAAAACATTCCTTTTAAAGCATGGGTATAAAGCAGTGGCCAGTAAATAATTTTCACTTGTTGTGACATCTTCAAATCATTCTTGCAACCTTTGTAATATGACAGCCTCATCTGGCTTAATTTAGGTGTTAGCTCTGATGTGCTACTTTTATCAATATCACAGTACCATAACAACAAATGGAATAACTTCACAAAAGTAAGCATATCTGAAACTTGGAATTTTTGTTATTTCGTCAAATGGCTGCAATAACTTCAGAAGTAGCTCTAGAAGCTCCCACTGTGCAGCAGTCAGATTGGCAATATCACAGTCTGCAAGATAAAGTGAAATGACCTGTTTTTGTTCCATTAGTGTTTCAAGCATATAATAGGTGGAAGTCCACCATGTATTGACATCTGGCACCGATTCAAGTTGAGGGTGTGGCGTAGAGCGCCATAAATATCAATATTTGTTCTGTGCTTTTTACACTACTACATGGATAACACACCACACCAGCCCTGAAACGCAGACTTAAACACAATCTCACAGACCCTGTTTTGGAATGCCAACGGGATCGCAAGCAAAACAGCCGAAATGGCCGCGTTCATGGAGCGAAAGGCTATCCGAATCGCTCTTGTGAACGAAACACTGCTCACGCCTCGCAAACAACTAAACTTCCCAGGGTATTGTGTCTATCGTACTGACCGAGCGGATGGCAGGAGGGGAGGTGGCACGGCAATCATCATACACAGAGACATAGAACACACGAACATCGAGCTCCCAGCACTTGAAAGACTAGAGGCTACGGCCGTCAGGGTCAAGTTCAACGGAGCCAATACCACACTGGTATCGATATACAATCCTCCTAAAAACATAGTAACACGCGATATCAGCAAAGTATTCAACATAGCACCGCGGGTAATTGCCGCTGGAGATCTCATCGCAAAACACCCTGATTTGAACTCACGAATACGAACCTCCAACGGCAAGAAACTGTACGAACACGCACTAGGCCGAAACTACATTATACTTGGGCCGGACGCTCCCACGTTCGTGCCTACACAGGCTTGACATAGGCCAGACGTGTTAGACATAGCCCTCATAAAGGGCATCACATGCACACTCAACCTAACGGTTGAAAACGATCTGGACTCAGACCACATGCCTGTAATACTGCACATGGAAGAGACACTGCAGGACATCGAACCACACAGGATGCTTAACTACAAGCGTGCGAATTGGACACTGTTCAAGGAAATGCTTGATAGTCGCATTCCTGACACTCACGAAATTAACAACACACAGCAAATCGATGAGGCTGTGGAGGCTCTCACAACTGCCGTCCAAGACGCAATGACTGACGCCATTCCATTTACAACACCAAGACAACACTCGACGGGCCTGCCCCAGGAAATCCTGGGCCTTATCTCAATGAGGAACTGCCTCAGGAGATACTGGCAGTGTAGCAGGCACCCGTTCTATAAACTGCACGTCAACAGACTCCAGGGCATAATACGGAATAAAATACAAACATTCAGAAATGAGCAATGGGGACAGAAACTCTCTGGGCTGGATACCACACATCCTGGCGTGTGGCAGCTGGCCAGACACTTCGCCAGGGAGAAACATTACATTCCCATGTTACAAGGACCAGACGGCCCGGCCTACTCCGCGACGGAAAAGGCAGAGCTTATGGGCACAACATTTGCAGCGTCCTTCATGCCGAATCTGGTTCCTTCAGACCCAGCATTCACACTTGAAATGGACCAGGAGGTTACACGACTTGTAGCCCAGCCCTCGCGCAACGAAATAAGACGTACTAGCACAAATGAAATCACATGGGCTATCAAGCACACCAACGCTAGAAAAGCCCCTGGGCCTGATGGCATTCTAAACCGTGTCCTCCAGGAGTTCATGGATAAAGTCGTAGAATACCTCACACACTTAACGAATGCCATACTGACACACCAACACTTCCCTGACTTTTGGAAGGCGGCCAAGGTCCTGATGTTCAGGAAGCCAGGGAAAGACCACTCCCTCCCACAAAATTACCGACCCATCAGTCTGCTGTGTTCGCTCAGCAAGATTGTTGAGAAGGTAATACTAAAACGTATCACTAGGCATTGCATCGCCAATGACACCCTAAGACTGGAGCAATTCGGCTTTAGGAATCACCACTCGACAACACAACAACTCCTCCGTGTAGTCGAACATATAACACACGGCTACAACATGAACAAAGCCACAGGGGTCGTGTTCCTAGACATCGAAAAGGCTTTCGATCGTCTCTGGCACAACGGACTTATACACAAACTAAGCGAAGCTGGTTTCCCGGATGGACTCGTACGTCTCATACACTCATATCTCACGAACAGATGTTTCAACACTAACGTGCAGGATAAACAATCAACACAACACGGTATCCAAGCTGGAATACCCCAAGGGAGCATCCTAGGGCCCATCTTGTTTAACCTGTACATTAATGACTTCCCAGCGACACAAAACACGACGTTAGCCGTCTATGCGGATGACACAGCCATCCTCGCGCAAGACTGGAAACCGTCGAACATCAATTCACGAATACAGACAGCACTCAGAACAGCTGAGCCTTGGTTGGAGCGATGGCGTATTAGAGTAAACGTTGACAAGTGCGAAGCAGTTCTGTTCACACGCAGACCAAAACTACTGCGCAAACACCAACACTGTAGACCAATAACACTACATACACGCCCAATACCTTTCCGAGAGAAAGTCAGGTACCTTGGTGTCTGGCTGGACCGGAAACTTACATGGGGGGACCACATCGAATACGTTGCCCAACCGAGCGCACGCGAGGGTCAAACAGCTCTACCCAATGCTCAACAGGGAAAGCACACTGAATAGGAGGGTGTCGAGGTCCATATACATGACACTGATTAGACCTCTGATGACGTACGCAGCTCCCATCTGGTGATATGCAGCTCCTACATGACTGCGCCGCCTGCAGATCATACAGAACAAGGTGCTACGAATCATTAGCAACGCTCCACGCTACACACGCACCGTGGATCTTCACCATGAATACCGCCTTGATACCCTTAAGGAAGTATTAAAAAAACACACCAGACGACTATACAGGAACTCAACACACTCTAACAGTCCTTTCATCCTCACTCTGGGAAACTATGATCACAAGAACAGGTGGAAGCACAAGCGGCCGAAGACACTGCTAGCTAGGGCATAGCCACCTATGGTAAACTAACATATGCAAACAGCGACAAACGTCGGCAAGCCCCTGCATATCAGCAACACTGACTGGCAACTACCAGCTGCTATTAGAGCCGACCAACAGGCCACAGCAGGGACACCGACGAGCTCGCCCACAGACGCACAAACAATCTGCCAACATTCCCTCACACTGTGCCTCCGGTATATGACCTAACGGACACAAGAACGATAACAAACCTAACTGTTGCATATCACTGACGCTGAACGAAGACTCTGTACCAGCACCCAGCGCCAGCCGCCGAGCAGCTCAAACGCTCAACGTCAAGGTATCGACATGCATGATACCCACTACTAACAAAGCCTATCCTTGCACAACCTATCGCAGGCAGCAAGACAACCGCTACTGCTCTTACCACCCGACCTAACGTTCACAGAGGTTTTTTTCCCTTGGCTCTTGCCTTGGCACTTTTTTTTCCTCTGCCCTTCAAACCGCTACCCTTCGTCAGATTTCGACCAATCTATCTCCAGATGAGCGCATATTAATGGTTAATCCTAACCAGACATACGCAAACATTGCAGTACCCACATCCCGCAACACCTCACTTTAGTGAATATTAACCCTTATGCAGAGATGGCAGTAGACCTTTTGTGTTGGCCATCATGCTGGTGTGGGCGTGGAGGGGCTCCACCTCTTATTAAAAAAAATGTGCGTAAGTGTGCTATCTTTGAGGAGAGGGCTTTGGAGAGGATGTTGGACGCTAACGGCAGTTAGCCTCCAGACTTGTATCTGTGTAGAAGCTAAGTGTGAATACGTCTGTATGCGAGAGAATTCTAGTTGTTTACCCACAACTATTCCATATTCCCTCATTGGTGACCCCGTTTTTGTGTAATACGAGTCCGAGTTACCGCCTGAAGGTTATTTACGCGCCTACCGCGTCGGGTTTCTCCGCGATCGCGAGGGCCTTTGTTCAGCTCCAGACAATGGCCTTTGAGCATTCATCGCCGCCCGGATTCCAGCAACATCTCTCCAGCACTCCTGCCGTCGTAGTGGACATGCCACAAGAATCTTCGGAATCCTTCAGCCAGAACATGCAGTGGAATTCATCGAGTGCCGCCAGTTTCTTCCAACCGCCAATGGTCGTGGACTCTGGCTTTGTTAGCCTGGGCCTTCCCACGTGTTCTCCACAGAGTGTTGGTCAGAACATTCCTACTCCTGTGTTGAACACACAATTCAATACAGTTCGTGGCGTCGAGCGAGGTTTTGTTACTTTGGAAAATCCAGTAGTAAATTCAAACTCGAATCAGTTCCCACCACGTGTGTATCCTTCTGCGCCGGCTAGTCAACAGGTGTTCAATGCTTGCCAAAAAGCAAATATCACACTGAGTATGCATCCTAGTGGACGTGTGTGGGATCCTTGTGTTGCTTCTAATCGAGTCAACAATTCTGTGCTGGACAGTAATTACTCCGACATGTACAACCAGCCCCACCACTCACGGTCGAGTGAATACTGTGTGCATAACGGACATTCACCGGCGTACTTAAGCACTTGTGGCTTTTCTCCGAGCTACCACATCAATGAGAATGCACATTTTGACTACAATCCTCACACCATTCAAGCGTCCATCGCTTCTCAGCCGCCCCCCCCCCCCCCCGGCGTCAAGTGAATTTCGCGATTCCCGCATTACGGGATGCCAATAATTCGGACTTGCAGCCTTCTGCATGCTCTACTTCCATCCGAAGTAATAGGCGCACCTCCGCAGTGACTGCAGTGCCGAATCTGCCGAAATTACCAGACTTCAAACCCGCTCACCCGGAGTTCTGGTTTAACCTGGTTGAGCAAACATTCAATGTCTGTGCTTTGGACGACGACGCACGCTTCACCTGCTTCATGAACCATCTTCACGACCGCGTCGATTTAATTTACGATCTGGTCAAAGCACCCCCCCTAGCAGGGAATGCTGTGGCGAAACAGACGATACTGGAGCGCGTCTCTAAAACCAGGAGAGAAAATGTGCGACAGCTCATCTACGAAGAGCGTCTCGGCGACAGGTCTCCGTCCCAGCTGTGGTGGTGCATCCATCTTCTCGTCGATGAGCAAGTTATGCCTGATGACACGCTTGCAGAAATCTGGACTGAAAAGCTGCCTTTGCCTGTCCAGACTGCAATCTCTGCGTATCAAGATAGGCCAGTAAATGAACGTTTACGCGCCGCTGACAGAGCGTACTCTGCCAGGCGACGTGAGCTCCAAGCACTGCATTCTGGACGTGACCGCACTAAGACGCTTTCTGACGCCACGCCCTTGTCTGGTGCTGCTAATAACAAGTTTGTTAAACTAGCCGCCCTGCCTGCACCTTCAACTCCCTGCAACGACAGTGCATCGGCCTCTGTGGAAGACTCTGGGGCACATACTCCGTCACCTAACAACTACCCACAGGAGCATAGGCCCGCCCAACCTTACTGTTTCTTCCACGCGAGATTTGGGGAGCAAGCTCGCAAATGCCAGTCACCGTGTTCTTATCCAAACTCCAACCGCAGGTAGGCTACGGTGCCACCTCCTGCGATCCAAACAACGGGCACCATCCCACGTTGCACTCCGTTTCAGACAATAACAGTAAGTGTGGTCGAGTCTCTGTTCGCGATTTACGATCAGGTGTATGTTTTCTGGTAGACACTGGCACAGACGTCTCTTTGCTGCCGGCTCGCCTAGCAACTAATAAAGTGCAACCACACAAAACAGTACTTCGTGCAGTGAACTTGTCTACCCTACAGTGTTCGGTTTCCACTTTGTATACAGTGAAACTTTCGCCCGAGTGCAAACTTGAGTGGACATTTCTAGTGTCAACAATTGAAGAACCTATTCTCGGAATTAATTTCATCAAGCACTATCAGTTGTCATTAGATTTTGTGCAAAATACTGTGTTTTACCCCCCCCCTCCCCCCTTAACAAACATATTCCTTTCGCTTCGCCGAGTGACAGTTCGGCTAACACCAAACATGTGTGCTGTGCTAAGAAGTGTGTAAACCTATCCTTGGAGCTGCAATCTTGGACAAACAAGTGGCTAGTGGAGTGCGCCAACTCTTCGAAGTTGCGGATGAAACGTATGGAAATGCTGCTGCATCTCCGTGACATACACCACGAGTTGGCCTCCACACAACAACGCCTCGCGGCACTACAAGACGACTCATCGGCTACAGACAAGGTCAGTCCGTGCCAATCTGGTGTTCCCGTGCCCGCGCACATTAACGACAATGTTGTGAACTCTGTAAACTGTGTCAGCACCCCCTTTTGTAATGATAGGGTATGCCCGAGTGCTCATCCTCCTTGCGTTCCGAATGGACAATTAACTTGCCAAGCTCATGGCAATGAACTACGGCCATCTGCTGTTCGGCCACGCCCACTCGTGCCTACAGCGCTCGTAGCGGCACGGCCCGCTACCAAGAACCAGTGTACCAACCTCGCCCATGTTAACACGTGTGCGGCCTTTACGCAGCCTACGAGCGGGTGGCACACCTGTACTAACGTGCGCCTCAGCGCCACAGCTTGGCCCGCCCGCCACTGCCTGCTCCGCTTCACGGACATCTGACTGTCTTGCCGCGCCACGTATTGCAGTAGTCACTAACGGCACAGTTCATCGGTTATGTCTAACCGATGGGCCGCCCATATCGCAATGCCCACGCCGCCTCAAGCCGGAATTTATGAAAATTGCAAAAGAACAATTGGACGATTTGTTACAAAAGGGAATAATTGAACCTTCTTCCGGTTGCTGGGCTAGTCCTATCCTGTTTGACCAAAAGAAAGACGGTACTTGGCGTATGGTCGGAGACTATAGGCATTTAAATGCCCGCACCATCATTGATAAATATCCAGTCCCACACATCGCAGACTTCAATCATGCGCTCGCAGGTGCAAAGTACTTCTCTGTTTTGGACTGTAAGCACGCATTTCATCAGATTCCTATGGCTCCGGAGGACATTGAAAAGACTGCCATAACCACTCCCTTCGGGCTGTTCCAATACAAATTTATGCCGGTTGGGTTGAAAAATGCCCCCCAAACGTGGCAGCATTTCATCAATCAAACTTTATCCCATCTAGACTTTTGTTTCGTATACATGGACGACGTATTGGTTTTTGCTTCTACTTTGGAACAGAGTGAGGAGCGTGTTCAAGTCGTGACAGATATTTTAGGAGCCGCTGGTATTGAACTGACAATAAAAAGACTCAATTTCACCAGTCATCCATCACATTCCTAAGTTATGTTGTGTCATCGGACGGTCTGACACCACCACAGGACAAGATCAAGCCTGTTCTCGAGATGCTACGCCCTCAGACCTATAGGGAATTATGCAGGTTCATCAGAACAGTTAATTAATACTGGAAACATTTGCCAGCCGCTTCTGTGGTGCAGGCTCCTCTCACAGATGCTCTCCCTGGCCCACAAACTTCTGGCACCCGCCAGGTACCATGGACACCAGACATGGACAAGGCATTTAATGAACTCAATCAGCTGTTGGCCTCCGCTGTCACTATTGCTCACCCATGGGCGGATGCCACAATGTTTATCACTACTGACACTAGTGACAATGCTATCGGCGCAGTACTGAGTCAGACATACAACGATGTTACGACCCCCCTACAGTTTTTCTCAAAAAAGCTAAACAACGCGCAAAAGAAATACTCAGCATTCAACAGAGAATTACTTGCAGTTTACGAGGCCATAAGACACTTCAGAACTGATGTTGAGGGACGAGATTTCTATGTGCTCACTGATCACAAGCCGTTGGTTCCTGCCATAAAAAAAAATCCTGCGGCTGATCTGCCCCCACGACGCTTTCGTCAAATCGATTACATCTTGCAATTTACAAATGAGATTCGCTACATCTGAGGAGCGGACAATGTGGTCGCTGATTTTCTCTCATGTGTTGGTGCTATCACAACCTTAATTGACTTAACAGACCTACCTCGGTTGCAATCAGCAGACCCCGATACCATGCAGTTAATTTCAGACCACAGCTCCTCTTTCCAACCGGTACGCTCTACTTTCCCTGGCATATCTGACTTAGTGTGGTGTGATGAATCAACTGGTACGTTGTGGCCATTCATTCCTAAGCCCCTTCAACGCCAGGTCTTTGACAAACTTAACACATTAGCACACCCCGGTGTCAAAGCCTCCACCCGTCTGGTAGCTGAACAGTTTGTCTGGAGAGACATGCGCCGTGACTGTCAGTCTTGGGCAAGGGCATGCATGGTGTGTCAACAGAACAGTTTCCAGGCACACTTCTCCACCCCTTGGCTGTTTTGCCCAACCGCCAGGCCGGTTTCACCATGTTCATGTCGACCTCGTAGGCCAGGCTGTTCCAACCGAGCTCCAGGGAGCCGGAGCGCTCACTGCGGCAGCCCGGAGCCCGCGTGGAGGGGGAAAGCGAACTCACTGCCCCCTGGCCGCATGCAGCCGCAACAATAATCCGTGTTCAATGACAGCTATGATTAGCCGCGGGAGCCCTGTACCTCTATTGGAGGATATCTTTCTATTCATTGAGAGGGATGGTCGTCCGCAATGTCTTGTATGTCATAAAGTAATTAATTCTGCGAAGAGGTACAATATACGACGACATTATACACATCTTCACGCAGCGCACTATGATCAGGTAGAAGGCGTTGCACGCAGAGAACTGGTGGCCAGGCTTAAGAACGACATACCAGGAGATGTTAAGTTTAAAAACAGTTTCGTAATACGGAGGGTATCAAAACATGCAACATAGTTCGTGATCTGTAATGCGTTTATAATTTTCAGGTGAATGAGAGCGGAGAAAACACTACTGAGTCTGCAAATCGAGCAAGCTGCAGGGTGGCTCACATCATTGGGTCGAGTGGCAAGCCGTTTTCGGTGGGACCACTCGTAAAATCGTGCATGGTAGCCGTTGCAGAATGTTTGTTTCCAAGGGAGGTGCAGGCAATTGAAGGGGTTTGCCTGTCGAAGCAAACAATGTCTCGTCGAATCCTAGACATGGCAGCAGATTTAGAGACACAGCTCAGGAAAAAGGCGGAGAGCTTTGTTGCATTTTCGCTAGTGCTTGACGAAAGCACCGACATATCGGACTGTGCTCAGCTTGCAGTTTTTGTGCGTGGAGCTGCAAGTAACTGAAGAACTCTTGGATGTGGTACCACTCGATTACACCGCAACAGGACGTGACATTTTTGAAGCTGTTTGTGAATCAGTGGACAATATGAATTTGCCGTGGGATAAGCTCCATTCTGTAGCGACAGACGGTGCACCACAAACGATCGGGTGTCACCAAGGTTATGCTTCTCGTTTGAAAAATAAACTCAGGGACGAATTCGGGAAAGACATTTTGACTCTTCATTGTTTTATTCACCAAGAGGCACTGTGTGCTGAAACAATAGAGCTAGGTGGCGTAATGAAAGATGTCATGAAGTGTGTGAATTTTGTGCGGCGTCACGGTATGAATCATCGCCAATTCAAAGGATTCCTGAAAGATATGGAAGCGGAGTATGGGGATATACCTTACCACAGTACAGTTCGTTGGCTGAGTCGGGGAAAATTTCTTGATGTTTTCTTTGCCATTCGTGAGGAAATAACCCTTTTTCTCGAAATGAAAGGGGAAGAAATGCGTTTTCTGAAAGATATAAAATGGATATCAGAGCTGGCGTTCCTAGCTGACATAACTATGCATCTAAATAATGTAAATCTGTCATTGCAGGGCAAAGGGCAGCTAATAGTTGACATGCACGACCAGATCAAAGCGTTCATGCAAAAGTTACTTTTATTTGAGAGGCATATGAATAATGGACATTTAACGTTCTTCAATCGTCTTGCTTCTTTAAAACTACCTGAAGGTACTACTTTCGGCGATTACCAAGCAAAGTTAAAGCAGCTCATCACGTCGTTTGAAACACGATTCCGAGACCTTACTAGTTTGGAAATGGAACTTAAGGTGTTCAGCATTCCTTTTTCAGTTTCCCCCGATGACTTGTCATCATCACTTCATTTGGAGATTATTGATTAGCAAAATTCAACTTTGTTGAAAGACAGGTGCTACAACACGTTGGATTTGTCATGATGGTATTGTTCATTACAGCAAAAAACATTTCCCAAGCTTCACAACAATGCTGCTCAGATCATGGGCATGTTTGGATCTACATATTGTTGTGAGCAGCTTTTCTCAGCAATGAAAAGAGTAAAAAGTAAGGAACGATTGTTTCTTCAGGATGCAACAATGAAGGCCATCCTCCGCATTACCGCTGTGAACACTTTGACACCTGATATTTTCGATCTTGTAATGAAAAGAAAAGTCAAGCTACAGAGGCCCAATAAATTTAGTATGGAATTTCTTATAAAACAGTTGTTTCTTATTTATTTCCTGAACATCGTATTTCCTGGTGTAGCATGTCACCACGTCTTAGGAGCTAAAAGTATGAGGTTGTCGATCTTGTAAGACGCAACTGGCACATCAAAACGCTTGCCTTGCCGGCTGCCTCAGCCTGCCGTGCCACCTGCCGGCGTGCGGGCCCACTTGAATGGTCACAGTGAGCGACACGGCTCCCTGGAGCAGGGAGTGCTCCGCGGCTCACAACGGAGCCGACGAGCTGGAACAGCCTGTCGTAGGCCCTTTGCCCCCCTCCGAGGGTTTCCGTTACTTGTTTACAGCTATTGACAGGATGACTCGGTGGGCTGAGGCTGTGCCTATTCCGAACATTACCTCTGAGACAGTAAGTCAAGCATTCTTAGATTCGTGGATCTCTAGATTTGGCTCACCTGTTTACCTCACCACTGACAAGGGGCGACAATTCGAGTATTCAGTTTTCTCTGACTTATGTAAAATGTGTGGTATTGTCAAAATTCATACTTCTGCACACCAGCCCCAAAGCAATGGGCTTGTCGAGAGATGGCATCGCACCTTAAAGTCTGCCCTGCATTGCCATGACTCAATATGGACAGAGGCACTGCCCTTCATGCTTCTTGGCCTTCGTGCGACTTTCAAGGAAGACCTCAAGGGTTCCGTAGCCGGGTTTGTGTAAGGCCAACCTCTACTTTTGCCTGGAGAATTAGTCACTCCGACCCCACTTCCACGGCCCTCTGAACTCCCTTCACTTCTCGAGCGAGTGCGCTTGCACTGCAGCAAAATTCAGCCACCACCTCCGGCTGCTCATACACTTCCGCGCGTGTACGTACCGCGCACGCTAGACTCTTGTGAGTACGTGTTTCTCAGAGACGACTCAGTCAAAGCCCCGCTTCAGTCGTCCTACACAGGTCCTTACAAGGTCGTCAAACGCTCTGAGAATAACATGGATCTCCTCATAAAAGACTCTGTAACCACGATCTCACTCAACCGAGTGAAACCAGCTTTCATTGAGCCTCAGGTGAACCTCCCTGATTCTGCCCCTATTTCTCCCACTCCTGCTTCGAGCGGTCATCCATCTTCCCACACCATGCATTTGGGTATTGATTCTCCACAGCGTGTTTCTCTGCCGAGCACTGCTCCTTCTCCGCGTTCATCTAATTCGAGTGGCAAATCTTTTCGGGGCTTCACTCCTCACAGCCCTCGCAGTCGAACTGCCAACCACTCGGATTCTACCATTGTGTTACCATCTTCGTGTGACAGCTCTTTGTCACGCCGTTCAATCCACGCTGGCTCCTCGTTGCCTTCGGTCACGCTCCCTCGTCTGTCAGCTGATCGCCCGAGGTTGTCTCCTGCGCAGTCCAGTGCACCTGCCACCCCCCTCTTAGCAGATGCTTCCCCCTGCCATGGCTTTCCCACACCTCCCTGCCTCCCTACCATTGCTCGTAAGGTGCCATCCAAGAATTCACAACACATGTGCACCCTGATGACATACATAAATTATCTGTTGTCGTAGATGGCGATACGGTGTGTGTGGTACTTGCGTGTGACAATATTGAGGGAGGAAGTGCAGAATCTCGTGTGGTGCGCCGCTTTAAATTGAGCAGAAGTGCTGCATGTGGCAACTTGTGTGCCTTTGTTAGGCCTTCTGGCAAGGTGATTCTCCGCCTGCCAGCTGACGAAGTGCTACACCTTCACTCCAGGACGGGACGTCGTCTTCAGCCGCCGGCGTCGCTTGCTGACTTCACCGTTGACGTACCGGGTTTGACCCCCCGGCCTCCTACCAGTCGACCGCTTCCACCTGACACAGAAGAACTGTGCGCTACCTACCACCCCCCCTCCCAATTCACAGGGACGTACTCCATACTGTGCGGGGGAGGGGGGGGGGGGGCTATGTGGTGTAGAGCGCCATAAATATCGATATTTTTTCTGTACGTAAGTGTGCTATCTTTGAGGAGAGGGCTTTGGAGAAGATGTTGGATGCTAACGACAGTTAGCCTCCGGACTTGTATCTGTGTAGAAGCTAAGTGTGAATACGTCTGTATCCGAGAGAATTCTAGTTGTTTACCCACAACTATTCCATATTCCCTCAAGGGAAATCCAAATCTGTTTGGATGTCATTGTTCTGGTTTTCAGCCAGAAGTCTGGTTTGATGCAGCTCACCATGGTACTTTGTTCTGTGCAAGCCTCTTCATTTCCAGGTCTTCTGCAACTACGTCCTTCTGAATCTGCTCCTATATTCATCTCTTGATCTCCCTCTATGATTTTTACCCCTGTGCTTCCCTCCAGTATTAAACTGGCGATCCCTTGATGTTACAGAATGTGTCCTACCAACTGATTCCTTCTTGTAGTCAGGTTTTACCAAAAATTTCTTCTCTCCCCAATTCTATTAAGTACTTCCTCATTATTTATGTTATCTACCCCTATAATCTTCAGCATTCTTCTGTAGCACATCTCAAAAGCTTCTAGTCTCTTCTTGTCTAAAGTGTTTATCATCCATGTTTCAATTGCATACATGGCTACATTCCTACAAATACTTTCAGAAAAGACTTCCTTACACTTAAATCTACACTCGATGTTAACAAATTTCTCTTCTTCAGAAATTCTTTTCTTGCCATTGCCAGTCTACATTTTATATCCTCTCTACTTCGACCATCAGTTATTTTACTGCCCAAATAGCAGAACTCTACTACTTAAAATGTCTCATTTCTTAGTCTAATTCCTTCAGCATTACCCCATTTAACTTTACCACATTCCATTAGCCTCATTCTGCTTTTGTTGATGTTAATCTCATATCTTCCTTTCAAGAAATTGTCAATTCCATTGAACTGCTCTTCCAAGTCCTTTGCCATCTCTGAAAGAATTACAGTGTCACTGGCAAACCTCAAAGTTTTTACTTTTACTCCCTAGACTTTAATTCCTATTCCATTCATTTGTTTCCTTTACTGCTTGCTCAATATACAGATTGAATAATTTTGGGGATAGACTGCAACTCTTTCTCATTTCCTTCTCAACTACTGTTACCCTTTCATGCCCCTTAACTCATAAATGCCATCTAGTTTCAGACTAAATACCCTCAGACTTCAAGAAGAATACAATCATTCCAGTTCCAAAGAAAGCAGGTGCTGACAGGTGTGAAGATTATTGAACTATCAGTTTAATATGTCGTGGTTGCAAACTACTAACATGAATCCTTTACAGAAGAATGCAAAAACTGGCAGAAGCCAGGTTAAAAAAAAAAATCTGTTTGGATTCCAGAAAAATGGAGGAACACACATGACAATTCTGACTCTATGATTTCTCATAGAAGAAAGTTTAAGGAAAGGCTAACCTATGTTTATAGCATTTATAGACTTAGAGAAGGCTTCTGACAATGTTGACTGTAATACTCTCTTTCAAACTCTAAAGGTGGCAGGGGTAAATTACAGGGAGAAAAAAGCTACTTACAATTTGTACAGAAACCAAATGGTATCTTTTTGGCTAGAATGCAATTTTTTTTTTTTGTGCAATCCCTGAATGTTTAAAATGAGTTACGATACTCCTGCCAATTGCTATCATGTGAGTTACATTTGACTGAGCCTTCAGACAATGGTTAACAATTAATTAAAGACTATGAATGAAACAAAGCACTGAGGCCACCTCTGTAGTACTAACAGGTTTTACTATGTTTAATCCATTATCGTGAATAATTATATGAATTTTTGCCAGCTGAATGTCCCGTAAATTTGTAATTTCCTGTAAACTAATCACTATGTTTTCTAGTGGATGTTGTCCCTCAAACTACTTGATGCTTAATATTATATGTTTGACATTGAATTCATGATCAATAACATGTGCAGTAAAACTTAAGAAAATTTTAATTATGCAAGCACATCCACATGTCACGAATATATAATCAGTCTCTGAAAGTAATCTTTTAATTGTGTTAGCCACCTTATGACATATTTCTGGAATTATTTTGCCTGAAAAGTAAGGATGATTTGGTATTTTATATTGTGGAAAAGTGCTATTAATCAGTCTTCTAAAGCTGGCCCTTTCTACTGTATTCACTGCCTCATTGTGAAGTGCTATCATTTCAGCAATTAAAAGATGGTAGTTTTTAATCTTAGGATCATCGATATCCAGTGGTTTATGTATTTCAGCTCATTTGTGAACTTGGTTGCTTTTTTGGTCTCAAAGATTTACTTACACCTGTATCTTGATCCGAATGTATTTTCATGGCAAATTTGGTAAACAGCTATTAAATAGTTATTAGCACTTGCACTGTGATGATAGTGGAGTTCTATCTCCAGAATTTTATTTGTTTTGTAATGTAGCAGAATGAGGCAACACACCAAGAACAGATCAATACCAGTTGAGCTGAAGACCAGTTTGGTATGTCAGTATTTTAAACTTGCATTATTGATAATAAACAAATTTCTAGAATGTAATTAGTTGAAGTGTACCAGTTTAACTGGTAACATTTCAGCCTCCTATACTTGAAATGTCTAATTTAGAAATGTACTTTATAAGAACGATAAATCACAATTAACAGTTCACATTTCAATTAGACAATGATTCATGCTAGACAGAAGATTTTAATATGTTTTCATTGTTTGGTGCATCCTCCTTTTTCTCAGTGATTAGCTAATCATAGCTCCTCATTACATTATTGTAACAACTGATTTTGAAAAAATGAATATAAAGTGAGTTTCATGTATTATGTATTTTTAAGTGAATGAGTACAAACGTCACAGACTGGATTAGATATAATTTTAGTTTCAAAATTTAACACTTAGTTTTAAGTATTTTAACTATATTCATCTCAAAATATTCTTGTAAGAACACCAATGACCACAATGTTGAGTGTCTTAATGATATAACCATAGCATCCCCCCTCCCCCCCCCCCCTCTCTCTCTCTCTTTCTCTCTCTCTCTCTCTCTCGCTCTCTCTCTCTCTCTCTCTCTCTCTATGCAGAAACTAAATGTAACAATCTTCAAGAGTTATACTGTCAACACCAGTGATAAAGTGAAAAAACTTTTTGATGTTACATGGGAAATATTTTGGGACAAGTCAGTTAAGAAAGAAAGAGTGCTTTTATTCCAAAAGTCAGCAATCTCATCAGCATGAGGTGTTCATCTTGAACCTCATGGATGCCTCTACTTAATGAGTAAGAGACACTTAAACTGACAATATATTTACTAATTTATAAAATTTGGGCTGATATCATAAATTTGTTTGAAAGGAATGACAAAAACCATTTATTGAACATGAGATATTTGAGCAAACTGAATTAATGATTTAATCCTATGTTACTGTTTGAAAAAGTGTTCGGCACTATGCAACACTTTTCAGTACACTTCCTCAAGTGGAAGTCTATTAACAAAAACCTCAGAGTACTTCAGTCCTAGTTGAAGTATTTTCTCCTGGCAAACTTGTAGTCGCTCTTGCAGGAATTTTTTTAGGCACATTAACTACATATAGGGCAAATGATATTTGATATGATAAAGTGAAGGGGGCACTACATATTCCGGTTCTCATAGTTTGCATAAAAAGAGAGGTTCAAGGCTGGCAGCAGACAATAGCAGTTAGTGAGGCAAATATGATACTTGGCCCAGACTCATTTCTACTGATTGAGAACTAAAGAACTAAGAGGTAAAGGAAAAGTGCATGAATATTTTGACATATCATGACAAGTTAATACTGTGTACCAAAACAAATTTCACAGGGTTCTACACCTTCCTTTCCGAGCCTGCAAAGGCTCAACACAGCTAAAATCTGCATAGAATAAGAGAATTCATTCTCAGTATAAAGACTGAAAATCAAAATAGAGGGTACTTCTTTACTTTTCTAGTTGTGTTGGACAAAGAACAGATGTACACTTCTTAACTAAGTGGAGAAACATTGATCTCTTTCATAGAAGAACAGCTGTTGGATTAGTGCTTGTTTGTGTCCTATCAGGTTACTGAAATTTTACAAATTTGTTGTTATTGTGTGTTAGCTATTGTTATACATTACTTGCATGTACTTCTGTCAGTTCGATGGATTGCCTGAGAAATGGCAAGTTTATCTTGGCAGGGACAGATCCACGATGAGGCACACTGTAGAACATTATTCCTCTCGTATTACGGTACAGGCCAGCTAAATTTTCTTTGCCACTTTCTTGTGCTGTAATGTATAGCATTAACTGTCAATAAGCTGAGCATGATGGATATATTGCATTTATGAAATGGTAATCAGTGTTGTAGGGTGTGAAAGTAATCACTTCAATTAAACATATATAAGAAATAAACATGAAGCAGCACTTTTAAAACTGCAACTTATAACATAGTTTTACTTACCATAAACTATTATTTGCTTCACAAACAGTCCACCTTTTGAGTGGCCTACCCATACAATTGGGTAATTTCCTACACCAATCCTGCACAAGAGCTCAATCATTTTACAGCTTCTTTCGATCATTGATGTGCTGGAAAGAAATGTGGGAATTTGCTTGACTGATCATTCAAAATGTGCAAACTAAACTTACAAATGATCTATTGGGTAGTAATAAAAATAACAAAGACAACAAAAAAGTGAGAACCACTTTTCACACTGAAAATGTTAAAATGCTTGCATTATTAGCTAAATGGTTGAGAAAAACATAAAAACATAAGTAAAAAGAATAATATTAAAAATGGTAGTCAGCACATTGTGTCAACTGAAAACTTATTTTATAGCAAGTGCTATAAAGTGCTAAAAGGCACTCCATTGCCTAAAGGCAATTGCTATAAAGGCATTCCATTGAAAACAACAAGGCACCTTAGGGATACTAAGCAAGACAGAATTGTTGTTAATACACTGTAATAGTATGTCGGAGAAGTGGATGCAAATCACTGTCTGGACATCCTGATTTATGTTTTTCACGTTTAACCTAAATCACTCACGGTGAATGTTCTCAGGTTTCTTTCCGAAAGGTTGATTTTTTTGCTTCCTTCCTTCTTATCTGATTCTTTACTTTTCTCTAATACCATGGATTTGCAAGTTGTGACCTTGTGGTATATGACATATTACTTGACTGTATCTTGAACTCAAAACAAATATTTTAATTTTTCTGCTCATACTTTATGTTTCTTTAGTTCCCCAATAATACAGTTAATTAACAACTTAAACCTAAGTACATTTTGTTTCATAATTCTGTTCAGGCTATCCTTGTAAACATTTCCTGTCATTTAACCTCTTTGAAGGATATTACACTCTCATAGAGATCAGACATAACACCAATAAACATTTCCTGTCATTTAACCTCTTTGAAGGATATTACACTCTCATAGAGATCAGACATAACACCAATAAACAAAAATTCATGATGAAATTACACTTTAAAACATGTTTCGGAAGTCTCATGTACAGGATTCTATCCAGACATTTCATTTTTATAGTTATTTTCTGACACAGTCACATGAGCATTGTCTTGATGTGTGTTTAGCCTGATGATGACCAGTGGCTGGTTGATGCTGGGAACAGCATTCTGAATTGCTCATGTGATTGTACCAGGGGAAAAATAATAAAAAAAAAGAACATAAGCCAATAGCTTTATCTCCTAGACATTATGTCATACATTCACTCCTTTTTCGATTCCATGCTACAAGGCTTAGAGACCCTGACTGGAGCATAGGGGAGCTTCACATCTCACTGAGTTCTCAAATAGGAGATCAAGTAGGCCTACAGCTCTGTAATACTAATCACGTACATATCAGCATGTAGAGAATCTGTAGTATAAAGGTTATTCAGTTATGTGCTTCCTTCTTGATGTTGTAAACTTCCATTCTGCCTCGTGATGACTGGGTGTTGTATGATGTCCTTAGGTTAGTTAGGTTTAAGTAGTTCTAAGTTCTAGGGTACTGATGACCATAGATGTTAAGTCCCATAGTGCTCAGAGCCATTTGAACCATTTTTTGTAAACTTCCAAATGTTGTGATATTATTTTTTTTAATTTGTCTTTGTTTGGACCAACTAGAACCACTTAACAACTTCAGTTTCTCCTCTTTCTTTGTTGTTTTCGTTTTGAAAGTACTCCTGAATCTTATCCCTATGTTGACTTTTCCTTTCTTCTGTCCTTGTTGTTCCTGATTTCTTATTTCTTCTGCTTTGAAAGCCTTTATTTTATTCTTAAAAATATCTCTTTCTGTTATTTATGACTCTTTGATGGTGTTTCTTTCTAGTTTTTTCTTATTTCTGTAATCTATATTACTGTCAATTTCTTTTCCCACAAATATAATATATTTGTTTCATTAGATTGCTCTCATTCATTCAGCAGAGGTATCCAAAGGAGATTACTCTCCACATTACTATTACGTCTGATATTTCCTCAATATTTTTATAGATCTCCTTGTTACTTCTCGTTCTCTGGGCATCTGCAGTTTGCCTATGCCCTCTGTGTTTCTAATAGTTCGTCTTTCAGAACCTATTTTCTGCCCAGCTTATAGTTCATCTTTAAGCATTCATGTGCATATAAACATTCTGGTTTTCCCCCTGTGGTATAGACTTTTTGTTTTGTTTTCCTAGATATTCATTTCTTGTTGTAGTTGTTTCTTGTCAAACCATAGGCTCTTTTCATTCCTTAGCCCTTCCATCTATTTCAAATTTTTCTAGTCCATTATGCGGTATGATTTCTCCAAAATATTTAAATTTACTAAATCTCTCTATTTTACATATTTGTATTCCAGTTTATTTTGGTGTATTTTTTACATTTATCATGAATTATATGTGTTGGCTGCGACAGCAGTCTTGTGTGTAAGTTGCTTTTGCATGAGTGTCTCTGTGTGTATGTGTGTGTATTGTTGACAAAGACCTTAATGGCCGAAAGCTATAATTGTGAGAATATTTTTGTTGTGCCTATCTGCAACTCAGCATCTCCGCTATATGGTGAGTAGCAACTTTCCTTCTCTAATATTGTTATCATGAATTCTGTTATTTCTGCCAAAGTTGTAAGACCAGTTCTTCTTTTCTCCCCAGAATATTTAGTTGAGTAATTCCTTCTGTGAGATTTTTCTGAAAGTATTCCAAAATTGTCTGCAAAAGCCTGGCAGTTCACATTAGCTCAGAATTCCAGATCCTTAAATTTGTTCTAGGACACACAGAAACAATTAAGTTGCTAAGTCACTGCCTTATTTAACAACAGTTTTTATTGTATTTGTGACATTTTTATTCTGAAATATTTTTTAATTTTATGAAGGTATTATTCAGAATGACCAATGATAAGCTATAAAAACTACAATACAAGAAGGTTTAAATAAGAAGTGAAATATTGTGTTTTACAAACCGTGGTGGTTGTTTAACTCCAACAGGGCACCAAAGCATTGCATCTGTGGAGTAGTTAACTGCTATCACACGTACTCCTGGACAGTCTAGTGGCAACCAGTCACGGGGCCAGCAGGCTGAGTATGTTTTTTTCATATCTGCTAGGTCCTCATGTTTTGAGTCATCACTTTCCCATTGCTTCTCATTCTCATGATCTTCCTAAAAACCACATTGCAATGATCCTTTTTGGTAGTACTGCTCATAGTTGGAATTTAAAGTCACATGAGAAGTTCAGACATGAATAGTATTATATCTGTTCTATACAATATACATGAGGAATCAGTGGTGATTTAAGTTTACTTCAAGTATCCAATACCACCAGGTGTTCCAGTCAGTTCATAATCAAGAGCTAAGCATTAAGGAAGTTCTACATTTGAATACATCCATGTGATAACCCATTTACTGTGCACAAATATGGGAAATTGCATGATGTGAATGAGCTATAAAGCTGAGAGGAAGGAACAGTAATTAGGAAATGCTACAAGAGGCAACTATGTTGCTGATTCTAGAGACAGCTTTGTAGGAAATGGTGCATTGTTTGTATATGACTACCAATATGATTGATGTAGCAGACACTTTGTTGTGGCAGTATTGATATTTCTAAATGGTGAATTTTGCAGCAAAGGAAAATAGAAAACTAAGTGCCAGGTGGCTGTGGAAAGTTTTCAGATGGAGATTCATGGGACCTAAAAAAGTTAAGTAAATTTGTTGGCTGGTAAAAGATTACTTGTATGAAAAGGGGAAATTTTGGATAGTATGATCTCATGTTGAGCATCACACGAGAAATTCCTAGTCACTGTTGTAAATTACAGACGAAGATACTACTATATAATTGGATGAAGGACTATATTATCTTTAGGCACAGATAAAATGAACAACCACAGAATAAACAATTTAATTGTGAACAAATGTGATAAGGTACTTGCAGAATGAGAATGTTGGTGTCTGATTACTATCTTTTATGCAAAAAAAAATAGTCCAGGAACCATACAGATACTGAAATACACTGCCTTGTAAATCAAAAAGCATTTCGAAGTTACATAGTAAATCAAGATATAGACAGTATGCACATAACTTTTACATACACTGGCAGAAAAAAAAAACCGTATGCCCTTTTAGAAGTTTCCAATTCACTCAAGATTTACTGTTGTAACAGTGCATATGAAGTTCATGAAATGATTACATTTACAGATCAATAGCACAAGTAGTTCTGAGGTACCATATAATAACCCATGCCAAAACATCCGTATCAGTGAGTGATGTTGCCTCCAGTGCAGGCACTGATTCCGGCGTCCATTAGATCCTATAGATGGTGAATACTGCCCTGGGATACATACTGCCATGCCTGGTTGACCTGTTCGTGAAGTTCTGTAAGACTTGTTGGTTGATAAGTCACATGAGTCACTCCTCGACTCATCATATCCCACATGTGCTCAATTGGAGACAAGTCCAAAGATCATACTGGCCAGGAACATTGTTGCACATCTTGCAGAGCACACTTAGTTTCATGGGCAGTGTGTGGGTGAGCACTGTCCAGCTGGAACAACATATCACCTTCCTGTTGCAAGAACGAGTCTAACAACATTCTTAATGCACTGAGTGCTGGCTAGCATCCCCTTCATGAACACCAAAGGTGAACAAGAGTTGTAGCTTATCGCACCCAGGCCCATAAGATCTGGTTTGGGGCCAGTGTGTCTTGGACAAATGCACTCTACGACACAGCACTCATTGGGTCCACGTCGTATGTGTGAACAGCCATCACTTGTGTGCTGGTAGAATCTGCCTTCACACTGAAGACCATGGCATGCCATTCCATCTTCCAAGTGATCCTCAGACAGCACCAGTCAAGTCATACATCTAGATGCTGCAGCATGAGTGTAAGATGGACTAGAGGTGTGCGTGTTCATAGTTTCACTGCTAATAACTGGTTTGCAACAGTTCATGAAATGTCTGGACTCACAATCCCTCTTTTCTGTATTTTGGTAGCTGTACGATCTGCCACAGCTGGCCTTACAATATGAAGATCCTGGCATGTATCTGTACTGCGTGACCATCCAGAACTTTGTCTATGCATATGCGAATGTTCATATGACCAGTAGTGCCAGCAGCATTGCACAACTGATGCAGCACATCCAACTTGTGTTGCAATTCTCCAAAAGGATCGTCCCACAACTCGGGAGACCACAATTTGACCCCTTTCAAACTAACTCAGTTGGCTATAGGAATCATGAGTGCATACCTGTGGCATGGTTGCCTGCTATCTTCACATGTTTACAGCACACTGAGCCTTCCATCTATGAGCATTCCCTACTAAAGAGTAGACACAGTTGGCACCTAGATGACTATGCCACTATGCTATCTGTTGGTGGATGACGTTCAAACCATTATCAGAACATGTACTATCCCTTAGGTGGCATATGCCATTACCAGATCAAAACTGATGTCTTTGCAGGTGTACATTTTTATTTTTTTTCTGTCATTGTATTTAGAATTTTCTAACATAAACATATTTATTTCTAATTTTAAAGCTACATCTATACAAAGATTTCAGCATATTAACTTGATAACAAACCACTCTGATGAACTGGATGACCCACTCTGCTTTTCTTAGTTTCAATCATTATAGATGAGGTGGCAGTAACAAGTTACACTGAGGTGACAAAAGTCATGGGATGGTGATATGTGTGTATACAGTATAAAAGGACATTGCATTGACAGAGGTGTCATCTGCACTCAGGTGATTCACGTTAAATTATTTCCTATGTGATTACGACCGCACAATAGGAATTAACAAACTTTGAATGCAGAATTATAGTTGGAGCTAGACGCATGGGGCATTCCATTTCAGAAATCTGAGATCCACAGTGTCAAGACTATGCCAGGAATACCCAATATCAGGCATTACTTCTCATCCTGGACAATGCAGTGGCTGATGACCTCCATTTAACAACCAACAGATGCAGCGTTTTTGTATATCTGTCAGTGCTAACAGACAAGCAACACTGCCCGAAATAAAAGCAGAAATCAATGTGGGGCGTTAGATGAATGTATCCATTAGGATGGTGCAGCAAAATTTGGTGTTAATGGGTTATGGCAGCAGACAACTGACGTGAGTATCTGTGCTAACAGCACAACATCACCCTTAGTGTCTCTCCTGTGCATTTTACCATATTGGTTGGACTCTAGATGCTTAGAAAACTGTAATCTGGTGCAATGAATTCTGATTTCACCTGTTAAGAGCTGATGGTATGATTGAGTGTGGTGCAGACACCATGGAGCCATGGACCCAAGTTGTCAACATGGCACTGCGCAAGCTGGTGGTGCCTCCATAATGGTGTGTGCTTTTACATAGAATGGACTACGTCATCTGGTCCAACTGAACCGATCATTGACTGGAAATGGTTATGTTCATCTACAAGGAGACCATTTGCAGTCATTTGTGGACTTCATGTTCCCAGACAACGATGGAATTTTTATGGAAGACAGTGCACCATGTCACTGGGCCACAGTTGTTCATGATTGGTTTGAAGAACATTTTGGACAGTTTGAGTGAATGATTTGTCCACCCAGATTGCCCAACATGAATCTCATAGAAAATTTATGGGACATAATCAAGAGGTCAGTTCATGCACAAACTCCTGCACCAGCAAACCTTTCACAATTATGGGTGTCTATAGAGGCAGCATGGCTCAATATTTCAGAAGGGGCTTCCAACAACTTTCTGGGTCCACACCACATTGAGCTGCCACACTATGCGAGACAAAAGAAGGTTCAGCACGATATTAAGGGGTATTCCATGACTTATTATCTCAGTGTATTGTGTATTATGTAATACACTTGAGAAACGTCTCAAAATGTTTGCTATTGCCTTTGCCATGTACATTATGTGACCTTTATTTAGTTTATGAGGTAGTATTAGAGTATTGGCTCTGTTGTGAAAAAGCATTTCCTATCATAGCTATCCACTAATATGGGTAGCTATGGCAGATTTATTAGGGGTGTTATACATAATGCAGTTGTATGTTCTGTAAATCTAGTCTGTAAGTTTCATAAAATGTGGCTCATATACTGTGCTAGATACTCATTACATTTTATTTTATGGAAGTCCAAATTGAAAAATTGGCCTTTATTAGTTTTTGTACTCTATGGCTGTCTATTACTTATATTATAGCTGATGGAAAAAGCAATTCTTATGTTGTATGGCCTCAGTACTTCAGTAATTATTTGTGAAATGGCATCAAACTATGGAATGCACACTATCCTGCTGTCTGTCTGTTGTTCTTATTTTTGTTTTTATCTATTCCTTTTATAACTTTCTTGGACATCTTGTCCATGAGTGCAACTTGAAAAGCAATGGCAGCTGCTGTTTGTCTAACTGTTTCAATTTACTTTGAAGCATTGTGTTACTCAATGGCATTTTGTGTGCTCTGTATAACATAGACATGTATGCTGCAAGTTTACTTTGTCTGTGTGAAGATGGTATGAAGATGCAGGGACAACTATTGTCGTTGGTTTTCTGTAGATGCTAAGGATATTTTCAGTGTTTCAGCTGGAAATGATGCAGTCAAGAAAGTTGATTGAATTTTGACATTTATATTCAGACAAAAACCGAGTGTTCTTGTCAAATGCTTGAAGCAGTGCATCCATTTCTTACTTATTGTGCACTTAAGCAAATAAATAATGTTGCTGGAATTTTATCATTAACAAATCTTACATAGAACTGAATATTTTGTAAACTTGATATCTACTGATAAATAATTTTTCCCGAGGTGATTTAGGAAATGTCAACTGGGCCACAGATATGCTGTAGACCATTGCTAGATCACTGGTTTATTTGTATACTGTCACTGAAAGTCTGTAATTCCAACTTTTGAAAGCTTTTTATATTTTATAAACTTGTGTTTAATTACTTCCAATGGTTTATTTGTGAGAATGTTTGTATACAAACTGATGAGGTCCAGTGATAAAATGTGGCTTTTGTTGGGAACAAGAATTTTTTAAAAGAATAAGCAAGACAACTGGCTACATCTAGGAGAAGAAGTACACATGTAAATCACTGAATCTACATGAGGTGAAGAGTGTAAGACCTTGAAATGCACCATGGAAAAAAATACAATTTGGCTGATGCTGCCTAAATACAAATTATGATATAAATATAAGTTGAGGCAGTCAGATAAGACAAAATATAAAGTAATGCTTGTACAACCTTCTTTAGTGGCTGGGGCTGAATATATGCCCTTTCATGTTTCCAGCTGCCTTGTCTCCATGTCTTGTTTGGCCCACCATGGAGTCCGTGTATAAATATAATATCTGCTCGTGGAACAGAATTTGCTGTAGGTTCATACAGGACCTCTATATGAATATCTTCATTGCCTGTCTTCATAATATTATTTTCTTCAGATCTTTTCCTGCGATCAGCTGCACATTTGACAGAAAGTGCTGAAAGATCCACATAAACATTTTTAATCATTTAATATTTTTCTCTAGAATTTTTGCAGCTCTAGCAAATAAACTGTATAAGAATCACACCTTTTTATTATAGTAGAGGGATAATACTGTAAACCCCTGCAGTTACAAATGTAAGTCAAGCTTGAATTTTAATTGATTTTTAAAGTAATAACATAAATAATAGCAACACAAAATAGAACTAAGCTTTTCTTCACACAACAATAAATTATCTATAATAATTGGAAATCTTGACATTTTATCATGCGTAGTTATGTGCAGTATACTGAAGTTTTCATTGACACAAATCTCCATCACTCTGGATATCACTTGAAAAGGTCAAACACATGAAAGTCAATAGAGTCTAAGTCATCATGGTAAACTGGATAACTGACTCTCCTTCAGCTGAGTTTTGCTCTGTGTATGGCTGTACTACTGTTGCAGAACTTACAAAAGTGGTCATGATTACTTGATATTAGTTCGAAATGGAACACTGTTCTGTGAACTCAAAAAAACTAGCAACCTAATTGTTGAGAACATTGCAAGCAGTGTTTTCTTGAGAGCAGACTGCACTATCTGCATTTACACAGCACCAGATGGTAATCTGTCAATATACCAAGAAAAGTTGGAGCAAATTATGAATGCCTACAATGCCAAAACACAAAGGAATTATGTGGTGGTTTTAATATAAACTTTGCTATCAAGTTACATGAATAAACCAACTTAAAAAACCTACTGAATACATTTTCTATGTCTAACATTTTAAAAATGTTGCCATATTGCAGATGTCAGAAAAAGGGAGAGGCAGCCTCTCAGGCACACATGCAGTCTAAGTGGATCTTTCATGCCTCAGCATCCCGAGCTCTCTGTGTTTCAACCATGACTGGACAGCAGACAGTGGTACCAGCACCTGCAGAGACTGCCATTTCTGTAGAGACCTATCTGTGTTGGCATTAACACATGACAAGAAAATAACATCACGAGTGTTCTGCTGCCGGTAGCTATAAAGATGGGTTACACAAGTCAGTTCTTCCAGCTGGGAAAGCCTCTCTTCTAGCCTCTGATGGGATGCTACTCACCTCATTGTCTCAGGATACTGTTGAAGCACACCATAGGGACCAACACTGCTGTTCTCAGCTTCCATCATTTCCTTTGTGGACTTAGACTGCATTAAGGACTGACTTTTCTGTGTCTGTGTTGGACCTAATCAGAAATTGTATTATTTCTCTGCAAGCGTATTTCCCTATGAAGCTCCTAGTGGTGTTACTATATACTAGTAACAATCAGGTGACTTTCTGGCAGCAGCTCTGTCACACCTCTGTACCAGAACCTAGTGAGACATTGTATTTGTGCTTCTTGTTCTTACCTTTGAAGCAGACTTATTTTTATTGTCAGTAAACTTTCTGAAACATGATCACTGTTTTCCCTGTGTCCCCGTGAGAAACACTTCTGCTGGTAAGAAGGTCAAGTAAGGGGCTTTTAGTGTCTTCCAGTCAAAGTGTTTGTAAACTCCAGCAGTCACTATTACAACCCCATCATGGTGTAACATGAAAATCTCTCACATAATCTACTAGTTGCCCTCCAACAGATACAATGAAACATGGAACTGTTACATGAATATCTCATTGTGGGTTACCACCACCCAGCCAGACTCCTCAAGTCATGTGGCAACTCTTTCATCCATACTGTCTCTGGGCTTTGTCCAGCACATTCTGCCTTCCAGTCACTTGACAAAAAGTTTGAACCATGGGCTAACTACCTTGCCTGGCTCAAATAGTATTTCATTTCCAACGAGATAATGGGGGATTAACAACAATGCACTTATTTCCTCCCTATGACAGCCCAAACATTTTCCACCTCCTCAATCAATTTGGCCATTAATCAGAGCCACATTTGCTCCTTTGTGAACGTTTGAAGCCCAGTCTTCTGGAACACTTTTATGCACAAGTCCATGTTGTTGCACAAAGACAAAAATTTTTCATTTGTTGTAAGCAAGTCAATCAAACTTATAAAGAATGGATCACCCATCTGAAAAGCCTCACCAGGAATTGTCATTTTCAATGAATCAACCCCATTGTAAGCAGTCTTACACTGCGTTGTTGGTCAGAGACATGATTGTTACCCAGATGACAGTCTTCGCACAGAGTTACTCAGGTTGAGGACTCTCCTCTGGAAACATGCCTCTGTATCATTGGGGCTTTTGACCAATCACTTTATTCCATGGCAGCTACACAAGACCCTTCACAAGTGTTAGCAACCAAAACACAATGTAACGGATTCAGAAATAAGACCCAGCCCAGCTGCAGTCTCATACCTCCACTGATCACCCACACCACCAACACACACAGCAACTTCCCTGCTGTATTCAATGGTTCATCCACCATCAGCGGCAACAGTGCTGAATGAGGTGGGCAAAGTGTAGTAACTGGCAAGAGGGCACATCGAGCAGAAGTCTACCAATCAACATCTAAAATATCATAGACTGTAACGATTGAGTTGAAACTGATTATGAACTGGAGGGTGACATTGCATTCTACCCAGTCACAGGATTCGTACCTCATACCTCTGATTCCATGCACCTCTTCTTCTACGTCAGTGGACATCCAGTCATTTTTCAAGTCAGCACAGTTTCTTTGGCTACCATCATTGACTGGACCACATACTCCACAATGGGATCTCCAGCCATTCAGTCGGCATCTGCGGAGCTGCATTAATGATACAATCCACATCAAAGGACAGTTTCAAGCCACAATTTTGTACTGCTCTTGCACCATTCAGAAACAGATTCTGGTAGTAGACAAACCACATCCTGTCAACCGTCTGGCAATGGACTTATTCCCCACTGCTGGACTTGAGATCCATGATGCAGAACCTACCATCCATTCAGTGAACACAAACACTTATGTGCCATGGCTGATGCACAAGTTCATGTTTGTCTTCAAGTGTCCCACCTTTGGCATTACCAACACTGAAGCACACATTCACTTTCTCCCTACAGCCCACCCTTGCTTCTACAAAGCCCGTAGTGTTCCATTTGTCCAAAAAGACAAATTATGGGATGAATTATGCCGGCTCCAAGATGTGGGCATCATCACTCCAGTTGCCAACAACAAATGGGCAACCCCCATAGTTCTCAATGCAAAACCTAATGGTGCAATATGAGTGGTGGAGATTCTATTTCAACATTCAACTCACAATCCATTGCTGATATGTATCCAATCTCTAAGATTGATGACTTGGTGACTTGACTGGCTGGGGACAAAATCTATCATAAATATCAACCTTAAGGGCACCTTCTTTGGACCAGGCATCCATGTGACTGGGCTGTTGCAATAAACCATCTTCCATTTGTCACAGATAGTGCTCCTGCCATATTTCAGCAGTATCTGAAGTAACTGGTCAACTGGTCCAACTGCTCCCTGGCATAGTAAACTATCTGGATTACATGCTAGTCACTGGCAAAGTTGCCAAGGAGTAGCAGACAACTTCGAGGCTCTCTTCCCAGTAGTATAAGAGGCCAGTCCCAAATGAAAAAGAAAGTGCAAGTTTTTTTCTCCCCAACCACGTACTTAGGAGACTTGTTCATGGCCTCAGGCATTTGTCCTAGGCTGGAATACATTTACACCATTCAACATCTGCCCACTCCATCAAACACAACTCAGCTGAAATATGTCCTGCAACAGCTGAACTAATACAGATGTTTTATCTCCTAAGCAGCCGCCATAGCGGAACTGCTACACCACCTATTACTCAAAAATGCCAAATGGGAATGGACTCCAGAATGTAACAAGGTACTCTTGATTCTCAAATGGTTGTTCCTATGCCCAACATGCTTAATGGCTTACAGTCCTCAATACCTGCTGGCAGTAGATGCCTTGGATTATTCTGGGGGCATTTCCCTTCCACATCATTTATGATGTTGAACAGCCAACTGCGTTTGTGTCCAAAACTCTTTCCACACCACAATGCAGTTATAGCCTGAAAAAGAAGCCCTGGCCATCACCTTCCACGTCAAAAAGTTTTATGATTATGTCTATGGCTGCCATTTTACTCTAGTAACAGACCACAAACCACTTCTGTCATTATTCAAAGTCACAGCCTCTATCCCCACCTGTACAGCGTGGTGTCTTCAGCAGTGGGTCCTCCTCCTGTCGGGCTACATATATGATTTCTGGTACCAAATCTCATCACAAAATGCCAGACCCTCTACCCCGCCTACCTGTAGGTGCCAACCAGGGGTTCAATGACAACCCTGAGGTGTGTTTTCACTTGGACACCATGGTAGCTGATGCTGTCAGTCATCTACCACTCAATGCAAAACTAGTTGCACAAAACTTCAGCAAAATGATCCCACTCTTAGGGCAGTCCTCCACATGGTCGGGAATGGATGGCCCCTGGACCAGAAGGCCATCAGGGACCCAGACATTTATGTATTCTGGCATCACAGGCACAACCTCTTGTCCCTGCACAGCATTCTCCTCGTATAGGGTTAAGTGGGCTCAACATATGTAGTTACCCCAACAACCTTCCAGCAAAGAGTGCTACAAATGCTACATGTGGGTCATTGGAGTGTAATGACTAAACACCTTGCATGGTGTAATGTTTATTGGAAGGGCATGGATGCAGCCATTGCCACCTTGGTCTCCTCATGTCCTACATACCAAAGTAAACAGGCAGCTCCTCTTCACCATTTCAGCTTCTATCCCTGTCCTGACACTTCGGAGCCTTGGTCTTGCCTACATATCTAATTTGCTGGACCTTTCCTTGGCTTCTTCAGACTTATGGTGGTCAATGCAAGATTTCTCTATGTTGCAAAAATGTTCGATATCTCCTCTAACCACATTACCTGTGTTCTTTCAAACATTTCTCCGTGGAAAGGCTTCCTAGAACAGTTGTTTCCAACAATGAGCCACAATTTACTTCCACTATGTTCACACCGTTTTGCAAGAATGGCATCCAAGTGATCTGTACAGCACATTTCCAACCTGCTTCCAATGGCATGGGTGAGATGTTTGTCAGGACTTTCAAAACTCAAATGACCCAACTCTGCAAACACCATCATTTGGATGATGCCCGATTGCTATTCCTTGCATCCTCCCCAGGAGGGCTTCTTCCCAGCAGAGAAACCGCATGGAGTTCCTGACCAATCTAAACTCCCTGTGATACACCCTCACTCCTCCCCTGTAGCCACTTGGCACCCTTGCCACCATCACTTTGTCATCCAAGATCCTGTGTGTGTCCTAACATTTTTTCACCTCTGACAACAATAGCTCCCTGCCATCATCTCATTTCTCTTTGGCTGAGCTATGGCGAAGGTTACTTCGGCTGATGGTGTTACCTGCTGTAGGCAAATAAACCAGCTCCGAAAGCACCTGTGCTCTAGTGCATCTGACAGTGGTAGATCTCCAGCTTCTGTTTCAGGGCCAGCGCCTGCTCATGGCTGGATGGCCAATGGTTATGCTGCTATCCAGGACATGGGCACTGTGACCCAGCAGCAGATCCCCCAGCCTGTGCAACAGCAATGCCAGGTGTCATCCTAGTGGATGCAGATGGTGCACTGCCCACAGTCCAGCAGCCCAATGAGGACATCATGATCGGCTGCAGCCTTGTGTCCCTTCCTGGTGAGTGAAGGGTGCTACACTTGAGATCTATAGAAAAGGAAGTGGCAAACCATTGCGCACCTCCGACACGCATTCAGTCTACATAGCTCCTGCACAACTCAGCGTTACTAGCCCACCATGTTGAAGTCACGACAGACACCAGGTTGCGATACCAGCACTGGCAGAGCCACTACATCCAAGCGACCTATTTGCATCCACAGAACACGTGACAAGAAAATAGTACAATCAGTATTCTGCCATCGGCAGCCATAAAGACTGCGCATGGACTACATGAGCCAGTTCTTCCAGCTCAGAGGGACTCTCCTGGCCTTTGGGTCGGTGCTACTCACCTCATCTTCTCAGGATGCTCTCAGAGCCTATTGCAGGGACCAAAACCACTGTTCTCAGCTTTCATCACGGTTCCCTTTGTGGACTTAGACTGCATTAAGGATAGACTTTTCTATGCCTGTGTTGGACCTAATCAAGATGACATTCTTGGAAGTTGGGTTATTTTCCTGCAAGTGTTTTCTCTAATGAAGCTCCTAATGATGTTACTACACAAACAGTTAGATTAGATTAGATTTACTTTCATTCCAATTGATCCGTAGTGAGGAGGTCCTCCAGGATGTAGAACATGTCAGAAAAACAACAATACATGACAAATATTTACAACTCAAACAAATAAGCTAATGTACCATTCCACAGGTCCCAAGCGGCATGGTCGTAATTTTTAAATGAACGCTATATGAAAGAATCATTTTACAAATACTAATGCACTGAATTTAAAATAAAAAGGATTTTTATTTATTTATAAGGTAATAAACGTGTAATACAACCACTAAATACTTATTTACAATGAACACATTACTGCACTCAACTGGTGCAGAAGTTAGATTGTACTCACACACACACACACACACTCACACACACACACTCACACACACACACTCACACACACACACACACACACACACCTTTATTTACAATGAATACATTACTGCACTGAAATTGTGCAGAAGTTATATTGTACTTATATATATATATATATAAAAACAAAGACGATGTGACTTACCAAATGAAAGTGCTGGCAGGTCGACAGACACACAAACGAACACAAACATACACACAAAATTCAAGCTTTCGCAACAAACTGTTGCCTCATCAGGAAAGAGGGAAGGAGAGGGAAAGACGAAAGGATGTGGGTTTTAAGGGAGAGGGTAAGGAGTCATTCCAGTCCCGGGAGCGGAAAGACTTACCTTAGGGGGAAAAAAGGACGGGTATACACTCGCACACACACACATATCCATCCACACATATACAGACACAAGCAGACATATTTAAAGACCAAATATGTCTGCTTGTGTCTGTATATGTGTGGATGGATATGTGTGTGTGTGCGAGTGTATACCCGTCCTTTTTTCCCCCTAAGGTAAGTCTTTCCGCTCCCGGGACTGGAATGACTCCTTACCCTCTCCCTTAAAACCCACATCCTTTCGTCTTTCCCTCTCCTTCCCTCTTTCCTGATGAGGCAACAGTTTGTTGCGAAAGCTTGAATTTTGTGTGTATGTTTGTGTTCGTATGTGTGTCTGTCGACCTGCCAGCACTTTCATTTGGTAAGTCACATCTACTTTGTTTTTAGATATATATATATATATATATATATATATATATATATATATATATATATATATATATATATTTAAAAAGAAAGATGATGAGACTTACCAAACAAAAGCGCTGGCAGGTCGATAGACACATAAACAAACACAAACATACACACAAAAATCAAGCTTTTGCAACAAACTGCTGCCTCATCAGGAGAGAGGGAAGGAGAGGGAAAGACGAAAGGATGTGGGTTTTAAGGGAGAGGGTAAGGAGTCATCCCAGTCCCGGGAGCGGAAAGACTTACCCTAGGGGGAAAAAAGGATGGGTACACACTCGCACACACACACACACACACATCCATCCACACATACACAGACACAAGCAGACATATTTAAAGACCAAATATGTCTGCTTGCGCCCGCACACGCGCGGACGGACATGCGTGCGTGCGCGAGCGCACACCCATCCCTCCCCCCCCCCCCCAAGGCAAGCCCCCCCGCCCCCGGGTAGGTCTTTCCGCTCCCGGGATTGGGGTGACTCCTTACCCTCTCCCTTAGGACCCGTATCCTTTTGTCTTTCCTTCTCCTTCCCTCTTTCCTGACGGGGCGGCCGTTGGTTGCGAGGGCTAGATTTTTGTGTGTATGTTTGTGTTTGTTTGTGTGTCTATCGACCTGCCAGCGCTTTTGTTTGGTAGGTCTCATCATCTTTCTTTTTAAATATATATATATACCTGGAAACAAGGATGGTGTGACTTGCCGAATGAAGGTGCTGGCGGGTCTACGGACGCACGGGCGAACGCAAACATACACACGGGATTCAGGCTTTCACGGCAGACTGTTGCCTCGTCGGGGGGGAGGGGGGGGGGGGGGGAGGGGGGACGGGGGGATGTGGGTTTTGGGGGGGGGAGGGTGAGGGGTCGTTCCGGTCCCGGGGGCGGGGGGGCTTGCCTTGGGGGGGGGGGAGGGATGGGTGTGCGCTCGCGCATGCACGCATGTCCGTCCGCGCGTGTGCGGGCGCAAGCAGACATATTTGGTCTTTAAATATGTCTGCTTGTGTCTGTGTATGTGTGGATGGATGTGTGTGTGTGTGCGAGTGTGTACCCATCCTTTTTTCCCCCTAGGGTAAGTCTTTCCGCTCCCGGGACTGGGATGACTCCTTACCCTCTCCCTTAAAACCCACATCCTTTCGTCTTTCCCTCTCCTTCCCTCTTTCCTGATGAGGCAGCAGTTTGTTGCGAAAGCTTGATTTTTGTGTGTATGTTTGTGTTTGTTTATGTGTCTATCGACCTGCCAGCGCTTTTGTTTGGTAAGTCTCATCATCTTTCTTTTTAAATATATTTTTCCCACGTGGAATGTTTCCCTCTATTATATTCATATTATATTACTTACCTTAGGGGGAAAAAAGGACAGGTATACACTCGCACACACACACATATCCATCCGCATATACACAGGCACAAGCAGACATTTGTAAAGGCAAAGAGTTTTTTCCCCCTAAGGTAAGTCTTTCCGCTCCTGGGACTGGAATGACTCCTTACCCTCTCCCTTAAAACCCACATCCTTTCGTCTTTCCCTCTCCTTCCCTCTTTCCTGATGAGGCAACAGTTTGTTGCGAAAGCTTGAATTTTGTATGTATGTGTGTGTTCGTTTGTGTGTCTGTCGACCTGCCAGCACTTTCATTTGGTAAGTCACATCATCTTTGTTTTTAGGTATATATATATATATATATATATATATATATATATATATATATATATATATATATATATATATATCCACCAATAAATCCTTTAGGCTTCTCTTAAACTGAATTTCATTGGTTGTTAAGCTTTTTATGGCTGCTGGCAAGTTATTGAAAATGTGTGTTCCTGAATAATGCATACCTTTTTTTACAAGACTAAGTGACTTCAAATCCTTGTGAAGATTATTCTTATTTCTAGTATTGATTCCATGAATTGAGCTGTTGGTTTGAAAAAGTGATATATTTTTAATGACAAATTTCATTAAGGAATAGATACACTTCTGGAAATTGAAATAAGAACACCGTGAATTCATTGTCCCAGGAAGGGGAAACTTTATTGACACATTCCTGGGGTCAGATACATCACATGATCACACTGACAGAACCACAGGCACATAGACACAGGCAACAGAGCATGCACAATGTCGGCACTAGTACAGTGTATATCCACCTTTCGCAGCAATGCAGGCTGCTATTCTCCCATGGAGACGATCGTAGAGATGCTGGATGTAGTCCTGTGGATTGGCTTGCAATGCCATTTCCACCTGGCACCTCAGTTGGACCAGCGTTCGTGCTGGACGTGCAGACCGTGTGAGACAACGCTTCATCCAGTCCCAAACATGCTCAATGGGGGACAGATCCGGAGATCTTGCTGGCCAGGGTAGTTGACTTACACCTTCTAGAGCACGTTGGGTGGCACGGGATACATGCGGACGTGCATTGTCCTGTTGGAACAGCAAGTTCCCTTGCCGGTCTAGCAATGGTAGAATGATGGGTTCGATGACGGTTTGGATGTACCGTGCACTATTCAGTGTCCCCTCGACGATCACCAGTGGTGTACGGCCAGTGTAGGAGATCGCTCCCCACACCATGATGCCGGGTGTTGGCCCTGTGTGCCTCGGTCGTATGCAGTCCTGATTGTGGCGCTCACCTGCACGGCGCCAAACATGCATACGACCATCATTGGCACCAAGGCAGAAGCGACTCTCATCGCTGAAGACGACACGTCTCCATTCGTCCCTCCATTCACGCCTGTCGCGACACCACTGGAGGCGGGCTGCACGATGTTGGGGCGTGAGCGGAAGACGGCCTAACGGTGTGCGGGACCGTAGCCCAGCTTCATGGAGACGGTTGCGAATGGTCCTCGCCGATACCCCAGGAGCAACAGTGTCCCTAATTTGCTGGGAAGTGGCGGTGCAGTCCCCTACGGCACTGCGTAGGATCCTACGGTCTTGGCGTGCATCCGTGCGTCGCTGCGGTCCGGTCCCAGGTCGACGGGCACGTGCACCTTCCGCCGACCACTGGCGACAACATCGATGTACTGTGGAGACCTCACGCTCCACGTGTTGAGCAATTCGGCGGTACGTCCACCCGGCCTCCCGCATGCCCACTATACGCCCTCGCTCGAAGTCCGTCAACTGCACATACGGTTCACGTCCACGCTGTCGCGGCATGCTACCAGTGTTAAAGACTGCGATGGAGCTCCGTATGCCACGGCAAACTGGCTGACACTGACGGCGGCGGTGCACAAATGCTGCGCAGCTAGCGCCATTTGACGGCCAACACCGCGGTTCCTGGTGTGTCCGCTGTGCCGTGCGTGTGATCATTGCTTGTACAGCCCTCTCGCAGTGTCCGGAGCAAGTATGGTGGGTCTGACACACCGGTGTCAATGTGTTCTTTTTTCCATTTCCAGGAGTGTATATTGGGAAGCAGTAGTTAGTATCCCTAGTTCCCTAAACAGGCTTCTGCAAGATGTTCTTGAGTTCACACCACATATAACTCTTACTGCACGTTAAAAGATAATCCCATATGACATTATGCAATGAAAGTAAGCATACTATGCCAGCTTTTTCATTTATCCCCAATGTCTGACACAATTCGCATTGCAAATAGAAATTTGTTAAGACACTTCAGCAGTTCTGTGGTGTGCTTCTCCCAGTTGAATTTATTATCAAGCTGTAATCCCAAGAATTTAACACTGTTCACTTCTTCTCTCTGCTTGTCATCGTATGTTAGGCATATACTCGTGGGACACCCCTTACAAGTTCTGAACTGCACGTAGTGCGTTTTTTCAAAGTTTAGTGACAAAGAATTGGCTAGGAACCAGTGATTAATGTCCACAAATATTTTATTAGCTGACCTTTATAAGACTACACTTGATTTGCTATTTATTGCAATGTTTGTTTCATTGGTAAACAAAACGAACTTGGCTTCTGGTAATGTTACTGATGAAAGGTCATTGATATATGCAAGAAAAAGTAATGGCCCTAAAATGGAACCTTGTGGGGACCCCACATGTAATTAGTTCCCAATTGGATGATGCCTGATAGCTTGATACATGTCTCTTTCCTAATAACACCCTTTGTTTCCTGCCAGAGATATAACATTTGAACCATTTTGCAGAATTTCCTGTTACACTATAATATTCTAATTTACTTAAAAGGATATTGTGATTTACACAGTCAAATGCCTTTGACAGATCACAAAATATACCAGTTGCCTGCAACTTTTTGTCGAATGAATTAAGCACATTTTCACTGTAAGTGTTGATAGCCTTCTCAATATCAGAACCCTTTAGAAATCCAAACTGTGACTTTGACAGTATGTTATTTGAGATAAGATGGTTGTAAAGCCGATTGTACATTACTTTTTCTAAGATTTTTGAGAATGCTGGCAAAAGTGAAATTAGACAGAAATTTGATGCTATTTCTTTATCTCCCTTCTTAAACAGTGGCTTAACTTCAGCATATTTCAACCATTCAGGAAATATTCTACTGATAAATGACTGGTTACACAGATAGCTTAATATGTTACTTAACTCAGAATCACATTCTTTAATTAACTTTGTTGATATTTCATCATACCCACTAGATGTTTTTGATTTTAATGATTTTATGATGGATATTATTTCTGCTGGGGTAGTGAGGGTCAGATTCATATTATGAAAGTTACTTGAAATGTCTGGTCTGAGGTATTCCATAGCAGCATCTACAGAACCGGACAACCCCATGTTGTCAGTAACAGCTATAAAATGTTTGTTAAAAAGTTCTGCAACACTATACATGTCTCTCAGCAATGTATCATTTACTCTATATCTTAGCTGCTGTTGTATTTGGCACAACATGTGTGCTGAATTTTCATGTGTACTTTAGTTTATTTACTGTTTAAGACAAATGTTAGGATTACTGCTGCAGTTATTTAAAACCTTTGTTTGTTCGCAAATGTAATATGTGAAAATGAATTTAACATTTATATCATCATCCCGATAACTTTGTGCTTACACTGTATAAAATTTCTGGGCTACAAATAAACAAAAGCACATTCTCATGTCATCCCTGTTTTTTCCTGCTTTTTGTTGTGGATCATGTTGAAGATAATTCCCAGTATATAAGAATTATGTATCAATTGTAATTTAAATAATTATGTATCAATTGTAATTTAATAAGGCGTTATCTTTATTGAGCACTTCACATAATCTTGTTTTGTTTCAGTTTAATATACACACTTAGGTCTTAGGTCAGTGTATAAGGTACATTTCATAAATGATGCACATGTTGGTATTACTGTGGATTGTTTGATGCAACAAGAATGAAAATTATGCCAGATATAGTTGGGAGCTTGAGGAAGAAGCATGTGTTTTTATTTATTTATTTTGCTATGTATTCCGACATAAAATTGGCAAGAGGTAGATATGGACGATGCATGTATAAGGTAAATTTCATAAATAATGCACATGTTGGTATTACTGTGTATTGTTTGATACAACAAGAATGAAAATTATGCCAGATATAGTTGGGAGCTTGAGGAAGAAGCATGTGTTTTTATTTATTTATTTTGCTATGTATTCCAACATAAAATTGGCAAGAGGTAGAAATGGACGATGCATGTATAAGGTAAATTTCATAAATAATGCACATGTTGGTATTACTGTGGATTGTTTGATACAACAAGAATGAAAATTATGTCAGATATAGTTGGGAGCTTGAGGAAGAAACACGTGTTTTTATTTATTTATTTTGCTATGTATTCCAACATAAAATTGGTAAGAGGTAGAAATGGACACTGCAGGAGTGTTGATAAATGCTGTTGAAGACCAAAGGTCATACAGCATGATCAAAACTTTACATGGTAAAAACCTAACAGAAATCCTTAGTGCTTTAAGTGAAATTTGTGGTGAGTTTACAGTGGATCATAATACAGTTCCACATTAGGTTAATCATTTTCATGGTGATCATATGAGCATAGAAGATAATCCAAGATCTGGTAGGCCAAAAATGTCAACAGATGAAAGAACTGTGAAACTTGTGGCAAAAGCACTTGCATGTGTGGCACGTGAGGAACACTCTGAAGCCATGTGAATTCCCCTAACATCATTATTCCATATTTCAACAAATGATTAGGAGAAGAGAAAATTTTCTGCAAGGTGTGTACCACACTGATTGTTGAAGAGAGGCAGAAATGCCTGAACATTGCAACCTTGCTCAAACAACAATTCGAGCTTGAAGGTCAGGGATTCTTGTGTCGAATTATTTGCTATCGATACAACATGGGTTAGAGACTTTGAACCAGTTTTGAAATCACAGTTCACTGAGAGAAGAGCTTCAGTTTCTCCACGTCAAAAAAAAAAAAATTTTTTTTTTTGACACACTCAGTCAAAGCTCAAGCAAATGATGATTTTTCACTTTTGATAATCAAGAATGAATCACCACAACAGATAGAGTCCCATGTGGAACAAGTGTCACAGCAGTGCATTATCATAACTTCATGCAAAATCTGCACATAAAAATGCTCAAAACCTGACCTCAGTTGCTTGAGGCTGGGCCACTCATTCTTCACGACAATGCTCGCCTGCATATCAGCAATTTTGTAGCCCAGGAACTGCACAAATATGGATGGGAAATGTTGCTGCATCCTCCCTACAGTCCAGACATGAGTCTACCAGACTTCAACTCGTTCCCAAAGCTGGAAAAACCTATGTGTGGATGTTGTTATCTTTCTCTGGAAGAGCTTTCTACCACCATTATACGAGCCACTCAACAGATGGACTGTACATTCAGCTGCAACTGAAACTGTTAGTAGCAGTACAAACCACTATATGCTGGACAAAATCATGTTAACTGGATGGAATAACACAGCTTCTAAGGCCTTTTGATTCAGTCATGGAGAAGCTGGAAGACTATATTGAAGTACTGTAAATAGATATTCAAAAAATAAATAAATAAACATGTAAGTAAAAAAATATTAGTGTGCATTATTTATGAAATGGCCTTGTACAACAGATTAGCATCACTGAATACTTAACCACAAAGAATGACAACCAATGATAATACAGAAGCTCATCATAAGTCTTCTCTATTCACAAATGGCTGGCATTCCTGGAAAAACATTTTCATTTGAACTATTCAAATGCTTTTTCAGCAAGGTGTACAAATGTTTGTGGATAAGGGAAACAATTCATCCAATATTTATACCAATGACAATGTCTGTATAAGGCACGTGATGGATCAGCCAATAGTGTGATCTCTTCAATATGCAAAATGTTCCTGCTATTTCAGTGAGTATGCTGCATGAATGATTTATGTAACTGACAGTCAAGTAGGATATTTTACTTGAACAGCGATATTACTCATGTCAGCTATGTAATGACTGCAAACACCACTGCACATTTATGAAAAGAGGATAAGTAACTGAAAACTTATATGAGGAGATTTGGGATTTGTATTTAAGGAATTAGAACAGTTCAGAGCAAAAATTTCCAGCTTTCATGCTATTGGTAAGTCAGATGACTTGATTAATGCCAAGCTTTCCATAGCTAATAAAAAGTTTGAGAGTCAATGAGAGTCTAATAGCCTCTATCTAGATGTCTCCATTAATGTCTGTGCTTTAGACCCTGGGCAAAAATATGCCACATGTTTCCAACCAAATAAATCTGACAATATAGGGAAAAGTTGAAGTTAAGGTTGGTAATTACGTTTTCACAAATTCAAGAAGTTCATTTTTCTGCAAAGCAGTAACAATAGAAAATGTTATACAAAAATTGGTACAAAACATGTTGCATAGTGAATATGGGATACCTAATATTTTTGAGGCAAATGCAAGGCTCATCCATGCTATGAGTGATTTTGTCTCTCTGGGCACATACATAGATAAAGATCATATATGAATTGGAGGCAGAGGCAGCAGTATCAATTATGCAGTTGAGGCTGATACCAGTTGCTGCTTTGAAAATGCTTGTTACACATATGTGAAGAGTGCACCAGTCTTCAACCAGTGAGATTAGTCTTGGGTGGAGGTTCTTGTGAAATTACTAATGAAGAGATTCAGGAAACACCTTGAGGATGGAAGTGACCACACAAGGGCCTGTATTATTCCATATGATAACATCACATGAGGCATAGTCTACATTCAAAACATTTCTAGAAAGATGTAACTGTCATTACTTGGCCTGATCGCAATAGTATATTTTCACTTGGCTTTTTCTATGGTAGATGACTTGACAAGACAGATCTGCAGAGTAAATAAGCTGCAACTGAAACCATTACCAGCAGTACAAACCACTGTATGCCAGACAAAATCAAATTTTAGGAAGAATAATAACTTATTTTGCCTTGTAAGATCCAAATGGCAAGGGTAATGAAGCATCTGTTGAAGTCAATGGCTTTGTGGTCAACTGCAAGTTAATCACTGTTGGCCTGTGGCCATTAATGGAACAGACAATTGCTGAATTTTCATACCTATATGGAATGTTTGTTCCACTTTATTGGCAGCACAGCTGCTATATGACATGCGTTTGTCCCACCAATGAGTAGACAAAAATTTCTGCAATTGGACTACATTAAGAAATAATGGGTGTGTGTATTAACACTTGTATCTAGTCCTGGAGAATCTGCTGCAGTTTTCACACTTGTTTAGTCTCATGCTATTAATCCAACTTGAACTATTCAGTTTACAAAAGACTTCAGTTATGTAATTCACAAATGTAACTTGTTTGGCAAAATAGTTTGTCTGATGCTAAATATTTAATCAAATGTGACAGAAGTCTTGTTTACTGTTACAAAAACTTGACTTTTGATGAGTCTTACCTTGGTGTTCAAACTAACTTAAAAGGTTGAGAATTTTTAGTTTAAACAGTTATGTGATTAGCTGTGGTTGAATCTTTCTACTGTCACTAGGTACTGAGTCTAATACCATAATGCGGAAGAGAGATCAGAATCTTACTTCATAAGAAATAATGTCTGTGGTTACTTGAACATGAACAAGGCCAGCACTTTAAACTGAAAGGCAAGACAATTTCTGTGTCAAAGGCGGGTATTCTGCTCCTTGTTGGAAGAGTAATCACCAAAAAAACTGTAATTTCAGACAAATGATGATCGGACTCAAGGGATGCAAATTCAGGTTAACTTTTCCCTATATTGGCAGATTTATTTGCTCGGAAACATGTGGCATGTTTTTGTCCAATGTCTATAAAGCACAGACATTACTCGAGATGCCTAGATAGAGGCTATTAGACTGTCAGCGACTCAAACATTTTATTAGCTATGGAAAGCTTGGCGTTAATCAAGTCACTATCACTAGCATGACAGCTAGAAATTTTTGCTCTGAACTGTACAAATCCCATATCTACTCATAGAAGTTTTCGGCTACTTATCCTCTTTCCTTAAATGTACATAAATATTAAACAAATTTGAACCTTCCAATATATGGGGTCTGTTCAAAAAAATTTGGAACTTGGTCCACAAAAATTTGTCTGCACTTACCTTTAACTAATTGTGCATGGTCTCTTTTGAAATACTCTCCCCCACAATTGACACACTGCTGTTTCCACTTCTGGTAGCAGTCTTGGTACACATGTTGGTGGATCACGAGAAGTGCTGTCTGCGAATTTCCTTTTGTCTCATCTATAATTGCAAATCTTCATCCTTTCAACAGGGTTTTCAACTTTGGAAATGAAAAAAACGTCCACAGGGGCCAGGTCTGGAGAGTATAAAGGAGGAGTCAGTACAGGCATTTCGTTTTTTGTGCAATAGCCATGCACCAACAGGGATGAACGTGCGGGTGGATTATCGTGATGCAAGAGCCATGAATTGTTTCGCTACATTTCAGGCTGTTTGCTTTGCAGGCATCGCAGCAGATCTCGATAGTACCATCAATTAACAGTTTGTTGCTGTGGCATGAATTCAATATGAACCTATCCTTCAAAGTCAAAGAAAACTGTCGGCATAGCTTTGACATTTGACCTGAACTGACAAGCTTTTTGGTTTTGGAGAACCTTTCCTGACCCACTGTGAAGACTGAACCTTGGTCTCAACATCACAACCATAGACCCATTTCTCACCACCAGTTACTATTCTCTTAAGAACATCTCATTCTCATTTGTGCAATCCAAAAGCTCTTCACAGATTGTCTTTCTGGTCTTGACTCATGAGCTGTGGGACAAAGTTGGCAGCAACATGATGCATTCCAAGATTTCATGACATGGTCCAACTGAAATGTTACATTCTTCTTCTGCAACCTTTCGGATAGTCAATCTTTGATTGGCGTGCAGAATTTCTTTGATGTTCCTGACATGAGTGTCGTCGGTAGACGTGGGGCGTCCTGAACAAGGGTCAATTTTAACTTCCGTCTGGCCATTTTTATACTGTGTGAACCATTCATATACACTTCATTCATAACATCAAGTATGGCTTAAGCACTAAGCACCGTAGGCATCATTTGGTGTACCTCTGTAAAGGTTTTCTTGAGTTTCACGCAAAATTTAATGCATTCTCTAACTCTCCCAACTCGAATTCACAAACTGTGTGATACTACTTTCTACTCAATACAGCATTGAACAATAATTAATAGACATACAACAATGAAACTTCTGGCAGTTACACATTAAACATAGGCAAATGCAGGGATGCCAACTGCATTTTGCTCCAACATACCACTAGTTCAAAATTATGAATGTTCCAGAATTTTTTGAAAGACCTTGTATAGACAGCTGTTATTACGAGGTGCATTCAAGTTCTAAGGCCTCCGATTTTTTTTCTAATTAACTACTCACCCAAAATCTATGAAACTGGCGTTACTTCTCGACGTAATCGCCCTGCAGACGTACACATTTTTCACAATGCTGACGCCATGATTCCATGGCAGCGGTGAAGGCTTCTTTAGGAGTCTGTTTTGACCACTGGAAAATCGCTGAGGCAATAGCAGCACGGCTGGTGAATGTGCGGCCACGGAGAGTGTCTTTCATTGTTGGAAAAAGCCAAAAGTCACTAGGAGCCACGTCAGGTGAGTAGGGAGCATGAGGAATCACTTCAAAGTTGTTATCACGAAGAAACTGTTGCGTAACGTTAGCTCAATGAGCGGGTGCATTGTCTTGGTGAAACAGCACACGCACAGCCCTTCCTGGACGTTTTTGTTGCAGTGCAGGAAGAAATTTGTTCTTCAAAACATTTTCGTAGGAGGCACCTGTTACCGTAGTGCCCTTTGGAACGCAATGGGTAAGGATTATGCCCTCGCTGTCCCAGAACATGGACACCATCATTTTTTCAGCACTGGCAGTTACCCGAAATTTTTTTGGTGGCGGTGAATCTGTGTGCTTCCATTGAGCTGACTGGCGCTTTGTTTCTGGATTGAAAAATGGCATCCATGTCTCATCCATTGTCACAACCGACAAAAAGAAAGTCCCATTCATGCTGTCGTTGCACGTCAACATTGCCTGGCAACATGCCACACGGGCAGCCATGTGGTCATCCGTCAGCTTTCGTGGCACCCACCTGGATGACACTTTTCGCATTTTCAGGTCGTCATGCAAGATTGTGTGCACAGAACCCACAAAAATGCCAACTCTGGAGGCGATCTGTTCAACAGTCATTCGGCGATCCCCCAAAACAATTCTCTCCACTTTCTCGATCATGTTGTCAGACCGGCTTGTGCGAGCCCAAGGTTGTTTCGGTTTGATGTCACACGATGTTCTGCCTTCGTTAAACTGTCGCACCCACGAACGCACTTTCAACACATCCATAATTCCATCACCACATGTCTCCTTCAACTGTCGATGAATTTCAATTGGTTTCACACCACGCAAATTCAGAAAACGAATGATTGCACACTGTTCAAGTAAGGAAAACGTCGCCATTTTAAGTATTTAAAACAGTTCTCATTCTCGCCGCTGGTGGTAAAATTACATCGCCGTACGGTGCTGCTATCTCTGGGACGTATTGACAATGAACACGGCCTCATTTTAAAACAATGCGCATGTTTCTATCTCTTTCCAACCTGGAGAAAAAAAATCGGAGGCCTTAGAACTTGAATGCACCTCGTAATAAGATATGTTAAGTTACAAAACACTTAGTTGTAGATAAATCAGCTAAAGGCTGTAGATGAGTGGTTGAAGAGGGAGGTTGGGAAGAAAGACATGAATCGACCATCCCTACGCCCCTTGTTGGCCAAATACTGGTGCTGCCACCAGGATTCAAAGCAACTACATCCATATCATGGGCCTCTGAGCCAGCTACATTAACATTGTAAATACTCTCCAATATGCATTGTGTATTCACGTCAGATTGTTTTAAAACGAGGAAAAAAATTCCTTCATTCATTAACATAGCCTGATCCAAAAAATGCATCATAAAGGAGAGGCTTCTGGTATGTGAAATGAGTCAAATTATACATTAACTGGCAAGAGAATCCACAAAAGGCTACTTTTGTAAAGTATACTAACAACAAATTATGGCTAAACACTAATCTATCCACACTGATAATTATGGAAATTACTTTTAGATTTTTTCTTGCATATGTTTTCCTAGCCTCTTTTCAGCCACATATTTTTTTATGTGCTATGTCAGCACAGTTTTATTATCCGCACACTTGTTTACTAACCTGGCCAATTCTTTTGCACTGGCCTACTTCTCTACTACCTGTTCTCTAACTCACTGCCTCATGTTCTTCATTTTTTAAATTTCATTTTCTGCCTTTATTTACTGTAATTTTATTTGATCATGCTTTAATTTTGCAATTTTAATATGTCCTTTAACTATATAATTTAAATATTTGAGCTTTTATGTATCAGAGTTGATTGTATATAATTTGACTTCACAACACTACATGTGATCCTGGTTCATTGTCTTGTCCTGTCCTCCATGCACATCATGACCTGTGTTGTGAGCTTTTCCTTAACTGTTACTTCATACACTTCTGTTGACTCTGCTGAGTGCTGTTTTACTTCACATGTCTTTGAATTTAAGACTTCTGTAATTGATTTTTCTTGGTTTGTAAGATTCGCTAAATGTACACTAAGTTTGGAAGTACAGCTAAGTTAGGATATGAATGAACCTTAGTGACAGAAGGAAAAATGAAAGTAACATTAATGCAGCTGTTATAAGCAACACTAATACACATTTGCTTGTCAACCTAACTTAATCAGTTTGTGACAGGTTTGAAACTGTGTCTAGTTCATTCCGCTTCCGAGTTGCAGTGTAGTCTCATAATATTAACAAAAAGGTAGTACTCTTAGCACGTGCATTGGTTTCAGTGAATTTACTAAGTAGAACACATAGATCTCCATGTCTTTTCATGTGAAACTGTGGCAGTGGGGGTCTGTAGAGATGACACACACAATACAAGGCATAAATATAATTTTCGTATAGACTTTTCCTCCTTGTCCAGAGTTCAGAATGGACATACATACTCTGATAGTAAGATAACCAACAAGCTCCCATTCAATGTAAAGGAAGAAATTGGGAATTCTTACACATTCAAAAGAAATTAAAACATATCTCATTCCACTCTTTCCACAAACTGAAAATCTGTGTGCTTGTTATAAAGCTGTATGTCAAGTAATAATGTATTATAATAGGACCCAGTATTTATAGGCATAAAATTTTTTCTTAAATACTATTGTAATCAAGTAAACATTAAGCTACTAGTAGCAGGTAATCAGCAGCTATATTATAAAACTGAGAGGGGTAGCAGCTTTTTATCAATGTAACAGATTTCTTTTAATTTACCCAATTAAATTTAGATGATTTAAGTGTGAAAAGCATGAAGGGGTTTGCCGGCTGCGGTGGTCGGGCGATTCTAGGCGCGTCAGTCCGGAACCGCGCGACTGCTACGGTTGCAGGTTCGAATCCTGCCTCAGGCATGGATGTGTGTGATGTCCTTAGGTTTGTTAGGTTTAAGTAGTTCTAAGTTCTAGGGGACTGATGACCACAGATGTTAAGTCCCATAATGCTCAGAGCCATTTTAACCATGAAGGGATTTGTTGTTACTACAGTGTACAGATGAAGTTCCTATGATGTCTTTGTCTCATGTTAATGTATATCTTGACTCTTTCCACATTCCTGAAGGTTTTCCTTCTGGAGTGGATCTATGGAACATGATAAATGAAAGAATGAGTGACTGTGTGATCATTCAGTGCTTATCTCATGGACAAATATCACAAACAACAAACAATTCAGTGTATGAAGTGGCCAACCTAATTTTACAATCAAAATCCTACAGAATAAGTTTGAGATGCTCTTAGGAGGCTTGTTACAGCTCTCAGTCCTTCTCTCCAAATACCCATGACACTTGAGTGCAGCTTTCAGGGAAGAATTGGGTTGTACTGAGCTCATAGACACTGTCAGTATGAGACAGCTACTTACCACAGCCAGGCCTTAGTGCCTGGAGATGACAGTGGCCATTTGTGTATGAGCTGTGCATGCATGTGTTTTCTGCTACATCTGATGAAGAACTTGGTTCAGTAGCTTACTTTTATATGTGTCTGTTCATTGCTCAATGCTTCCTACATGTGGTGAGTAGTAATCTCTCCTAATTTCTATTGTTAATCCCTCAGCAATACTATCATACATCAGCATAAGTTCTCTGTTACTGCATGGGGTATCAATTTCTGTATTAATGCTGCTTGTGCCATACAAAGCTGACACACATTTTCTACACTGAAATGTGTGCTAAGTTGGGCCTTAAATTCTTTGTATTTCATTGTTTTTACATTTACTAACTTATACCCATTATCTGCGCATTATGTTGGACTTGTTTCATCACACTTGGCATGTAACATTTTGAGCTATAGTAGTCTGTGTCCTTTATATTCAGTTCTTTGTTATTTTATTAATTACAAACAGTGTGACTACTTAAGTTCTGTTGGTTACATATCAAGCATAGAAAAGGCCACATTTACTTTAGATTTCATTGTGTAATGTTTGTGTTATACGTGTCTTGCCTCATAATTTAGACTACAATAGGAAGCTCTATGTACACTTGATAAGTGTACTTAGGTATGAATTCTAAATAACAACAGTGTGAAAGGACAACCACTCACATACAGCTGACTTATGTCTGGCACAAAACTACCCACTTTACTGTCACTTTTTGGGCTACCACTCTTTTTCTGTTGTATGTGACTGACACACACACACACACACACACACACACACACACTGAACTAAATACACCCACCCATGGCAGATGTATACATACAGAAAACTCAAATTATTACACAATATAGTCACATTAAGTACATATATAAATTAATAAACTACTAATTATATCAGACCTGGAAGAGAGAATAGCTGGCGCTTTAAGATTGAAACAATCAGGTTGTGTAGTGCTCGACATGCAGCAAGCAGGTGTGGCAACAAAACTTGAGCAGCCACTGAAATACACGATGTCACAACCTGCACTCGCCTGTAACAATGTTTAATCAACATTAATAAATTGCTAAAGCTGTGTTGTGGCACAAATATTTATAGTTGTGTTTAATAAGAAGGTTAACCAGAAATAGCAAGTCATGTACAAGAGCCACTCATTTGATTATGATCAGTCATCATCGTAGTAACTCCCTTCTCTTAAATCTTGCCCACCCCCCTCCACACTTTTTTTTTAAAGGAAGAATTTACAGTCAAGTGGAAGCATGCAACCTTATATTTACCTGTTATGGTAGTTGTTCTTAATCAGTATGACTGTTTCTGAAGAATGTTGAGTACCACAGGGCAAATATACTTTTAAGAGACTAATTTTCCAACTGACAAAATGTATCTAAGAACGTGTATTGTGAGGCAACATCCCAGAATCCGATGCTATTTGCTGGTCGTCTGTATAATGGCTTCCAGGGCCAACGAAAATTTGATTTTCAGTGTTTCACATAATTACTGATTGAATTTAAAAAACTTACATGATAATCTACTCTTTAAGAGGTATAATCTTATTTGTGGCTCCTGAAGATGAGCAACAGCCTTTTCAGTAGTTGCAGAGGCAACAGTCTGGATGATTGTCTGAACTGGCCTCGTAACATCAACTAAAATGGCCTTGCTGCCATTGTACTATGAACGGTTAAAAGCAAGGCAAAAGTACAGCTGTAATTTTTCCTGAGGACATGCAGCTCTACTGTATGGTTAAATGATGATGGCGTCCTCTTGGGTAAAATATTCCAGAGGTGAAATAGTACCCAATTTGGATCTCTGGGAGGGGACTACTCAGGAGGATGACATCATCAGGAGAAACAAAACGCATTCTAGGGATTGAAGTGTGGAATGTTAGATTCCTTAATAAGGCAGGTCAGTTAGAAAATTTTAAAATGGAAATGGATAGATTGAAGTTAGATACAGTGAGGATTACTGAAGGTTCATGGCAGGAGCAACATGACATCTGGTCAGGTGAATACAGGGTTATGAATACAAAACCAAATACGAGTAACGCATGAGTAGGTTCAATAATGAATAAGACAATAGGAATGTGGGTAAGCTACTATAAATGGCATAGTGAATGCACTACCATAGCCAAGATAGACATGAAGCTCACACTCACCACAGTAGCACAATCTTATATACCAACTTGCACTGCACATATGAAGAGCGTGAAGAAATGTATGAGATAAATTATTCAGATAGTTAAGCGAGACAAAATTTTATTGTGGTAGAGGACTGGATTTCGATAGCAGGAAAAGGAAGAGAAGGAAAAATAGCTGGTGAATATGGGCTGGGGGAAAGGAATGAAAGAGGAAGCCACCTGGTAGAAGAATCATAAAAGAAGGTTGTATTTGTGGAAGAGACCTGAAGACAACAGAAGGTTTCAGACTGATTATGTAATGTTAAGACACAGATTTATGAACCTGACTTTGAACTGTAAGACTTTTCCAGGGGCAGAAGTGGACTCTGATCACAATTTATTGGTTATGAATTGTAGATTAAAATTAAAGAAATTGGAAAAAGGTAGGAAATTAAAGAGATAGGACCTGGATAAAAGTTGAAAGAACAAGATGTTGTTGAGAGCTTCAGAGGAAGAATTATACAATGGTTGACTAGATCAGGGAAAAGGAGTACGTACAGTAGAAGATGAATGGGTAGCTTTAAGAGATGAACTAGTGAAGGCAGAAGAGGATCAAATAGTTAAAAAGACAAAGCCTAGTAGAATTCCTTGGATAACACAAAAGATAATGAATTTAGTTAATGAAAGGAGAACATTTAATAGTGCAGCAAATGGAGCAGGCAAAAGAGAATACAAATGTTTAAAAAATGAGATAACAAGAAATGAAAAATGGCTAAGCAGAAATGGACAAATGTAAGTATTTACAAGCGTATTTCACTAAGGAAAAGATAGTTATTGTCTGCAGCGAAATTAAAGAGGCCTTTAGTGAAAAGAGAAGCAGCTGATGGGTATCAACTGCTCATATGGTAGACCAGTCCTAAGCAAAGAAGGGAAAGTTGAAAGGAGTATATAGAGGATCTACATAAGGATAACACAGGATATTTTGAATTTAATTGATGAAAGGAGTAAATATAAAAATGTAGCAAATGAGGCAGGCAAAAGGGAGTACAAATGCCTAAAAAATGAGACACAGGAAGTACAAAATGGCTAAGCAAGAATGGCTAGAGAACAAATATAAGGATTTAGAAGCATAAACCACAGGCTAAAGATAGATACTGACTACAGGAAAATTAAGGAGGTGTATGGAGAAAAGGAAAACATCTGTATGGATATCAAGTATCAGGGATGGACATAAAATGGTAATTGGATCCCTCTATCAACCACCAGACCCATCTCCTGATGTAACCAACAACTTTAGAGAAAACCTCAGTTCACTTGTAAGTTCCCCAATCATACTGTAATCATTGGTGGAGACGTTAATCATCCAACAACAAATTGGGAGAATTACAATTTTGTTAGTGGTTGGCATGATAAGACAGCTTGTGAAACATTACTAAATGCCTTCTCTTAATACTATATAGAGCAGACAGTTCAGAACCTCACTTGTGGTGGAAATATATTGGATCTAATGGCAACAAACAGACCTGATACCTTCAAGGATGTCTACATCAAAATTGGTATCAGTGATCACAATGACTGGTGACAATGATTACCAAAATACAAAGGACAACTAAAGCAAGCAGAAAGATATTTATGTTCAGTAAGCTAGATAAAAAATTTGGAAGTGTCGTATCTCAATGAGGAACTTGAGACTTCCAGCAGGGCAGGAGTGTGTAGAGGAGCTATGGCTCAAGTTTATATGAATAGTTGGCTGAGTAGAATAGTTTGTAATGGGAGGGAACCTCCATGGTGTACAATCACTGTAAAGAAACTTCTACAGAACAGAGACTACTGCATAATAAGTGTAAAACAAAGCATAGGATTGCAGCTAGAGAGATGCCGCATGAAATGCATTTGGCTGTCACGAGAGCAATGTGTGAAGCTTTCAGTGACTACCGTAGAAGAATACTGCCAAATGATCTTTCACAAAACCCAAATAATTCTAGTCAAACGTAAAGGCTGTTGGCGGTATGAAAGTAAGTGTCCAGTCCTTAGCAAATTGACAGGAATTGAAATTGAGGGTAGTAAAGCAAAAACTGAAATACTTAACTCTGTTTTCAAATGTTTCTTTACAAACACAAAACCATGAGAATTGCCCCAATTTAATCCTGATACCACTGAGAAGATGAGTGAAATCAGTATTAGTCTCAGTGGTGCTGCGAAACAGCTGAAACCATTAAAATTAAACAAAAGTCCAGGGCCCGAAAGAATATCTAGTCCCTCCTCTAACTATCCACAAAACTACCATCTAGTATCATTGACATCGATTTGTTATAGAATCTTAGAACATGTTCTGAGTCAAATGAAGTGAGGTATCTTTAACAGCATGACCTCCTCCATGCAAACCTGCATGGATTACAGAAACATCAATCATGTGAAACCTAACTCGCATTTTTCTCAGATGACATATTGAAAACTTTAGATCAAAGCAGTCAATTAGATGCAGTATTTTTTGATTTCCAGAAAGCATTTGATTCAGTACCACACCTATGCCAATTGTCAGAAGTTCAATCATATGGCATACCAAGAGAAGTTTGTGACTGGATTGAGGACTTTTTGGTAGGGAGGATGCAGCATGTTATTTCGGATGGAGTCATCATCATATGCAGAAGAAACTTTGGTGTTCCCATGGGAAGTGTGTTAGGACCATTGCTGTCCATGTTGTAGTGAACAAAAATCCAGCTTTCTTGTAAAAATGTAAGATATTGTGATACACACTCATTATCAGCAACAGATAAATACACTGAAATGTTCACATACTCATCACAGTATTCTGAAAGTTACTATTAGGTGTTTGACTTGTTATTCACTGCTTGTGAAGAACCATGTTGAACAAGTGTCACAGTGGATTTTGTCAAGAAAGCTAAGCTGAATTTAGTGTTTCACTCAGAGCTCATGAATCAGTATCAAAGTTCATATTTTTCTGTGCTGTCATAAACAGAGTTTGATGTATTTGTTCATAGTGGATTGTAAAAAAAAAAAATGATGAAATCTTTGTATTCAAATTACATAACCCGGTGATTTCAGAAAGTTCTGTGTGGTTAAATATGTCTATGATATACTTACAGAAATCGATAGGCATGCAAAGAAAGCACTGTGCATATTGTTTTGTGGAGACTAATATTCGCTGCTTGTTGTTCTCTAGTACATGGAGTCGCGCATCTGAAACAGAAATAATTGGAAGATTGAAATATTTCACCAATGTTTCTAAGCAAGTTCTCTCTCTCTCTCTCTCTCTCTCTCTCTCTCTCTCTCTCTCACACACACACACACACACACACACACACACACACACAGAGAGAGAGAGAGAGGGGGGGGGGGGGCGGGAAGTGGGGAAGGTAATTATATTGGAATAATGTATGCACTTTTCAGTAAACAATGGAATTGTCAAACAAGATATGTAGATATTTTTATCTCCCAAAAATAAATTTCCTATTGTTTCCTTAATGGTTCTATATATGTAAAAATATAATCATTGTTTCAACATCTGATTAGAAATGGTTGGGTAGTAGTTGTGAACATAGTATGATCTTATGCTTCATGATCTGCCTTATCTGAGGATCATCTGAAAAGTTATGCACAATGTAAGATAGTATTGAAGAAAATCATTTATTTTACAGAATACCTTTATAGGCATTCAATATGCTTATACTTAAGATTATGACATTCTGACATCTCCTGTATTCCTTATACAGCACCTCACTGGAAGCTTCATCAATTGTATCAAAAAGTTTTCCATGGATTTGTTCATTCAGTTTGGAAAACAAATTCAAGGCTCATATACGAACTGTATGGAGTTTGGGGAAGTATTTCCCACTTACAATGACGGAAAAAAAAATTGCAACACCAAGAAGCAGTTGTGCGACATAAACGAAAGTTGGTGGGCGCGTTTCTATATCTGAAAGATGATGTCTATTCGAATTTTACGCCAGTCGCAGAAGAGTGGTGCTAATAGCGCCACTATGAGGATGCAAATCAGGTTTCCTTCAAATACACACTGAAAGGTCGTGAGTATTGTTACCTTGAAACTGGACGTGGTGGGCTGATGTCAGTCAAGAATGCCTTTAAGGCGACAAAGACACTATTATCATCACCTTACTGAGTTAGAACGAGGTCGTGTAAAAGAGCTACGAGAAGCTGGATGTTCCTTTTCGATATTGCAGAAACATTTGGCAGGAACGTGGCCACTGTACAAAATTACTGGAGCGGTGGTCACGGGAATGTACGGCCGCAAGAAGACCAGGTGGCCGAGCGGTTCTAGGCGCTTCAGTCCGGAACCGCGCGACTGCTACGGTCGCAGGTTCGAATCGTGCCTCGGGCATGGATGTGTGTGATTCCTTAGGTTAGTTAGGTTTAAGTAGTTCTAAGTTCTAGGGGACTGATGACCTCAAATGTTAAGTCCCTTAGTGCTCAGAGCCATTTGAACCATTCGAAGACCAGGCTCTGGACTGTCACATTTTACTACCGAGAAGGAAGACTATCGTGTTCAGTGAGTGGTTCTGACGCATCATACTGCAAATACAGCAGAAATTTGAGCAGCAGTTTGCGCGACAGTTAGACAACGAACTGTTACAAACTGGTTACTTCAAGGACAGCCCCAAGCCAGACACCCTGTAGCGTCATTCCACTGAACCCAAACCACCGCCACTTGCGACTTCAGTGGTGTCAAGCGATAGCCTTTTCGGGGGCAGGGAGGAGGTCTGTTATGTTCTGAAGCTGGTTCTGCTTTGGTGCCAGCGATGGCCACTTGTTGGTTAGAAAGAGGCCAGTTGGAGGCCCGCAACCAAACTATCTGCGTGCTAGATACACTGGACATACACCTGTGGTTATGGTCTGAGGTGCGATTTCGTATGAAAACAGGGGCACTCTCGTGGTTAATTCACACACCCTGACTGCAGATTTGTATGTAGGTCTGCTGATTCGACTTCTTGTGCTGCTGTTCATGAACAGCGTTCCAGAGGGTGTTTCCCAACAACATAACGCTCGCCAAGATACCGCTGTAGTAACCCAATACGCTCTACGGAGTGTCGACATGTTGCGTTGCCCTGCTCAATCACCAGACCTGTCACCTATCGAGCACATATGGGGCATCATTGGACAAGAACTCCAGCGTTACCCACAAACAGCATATTAACCGTCCCTGTATTGACCAACCAATTGCCAAATGCATGGAACTCCATCTCACAAACTGATAACCAGCACTGTACAACACATTCAACATTCTGGCAGTACACCGATTATTAACGTACCAACATTTCACTTTTGCAATGGCTTATCTCGCACTTTCATTAATCTGTGATCTTACAATGTTAATCGTTCAAATATTTTACCTAGACAAATGTATTCGGGAAATTTGATTACTCTGTATTAATTATTTGTTGGTGTTGCGTTTTTTACCGTCAGTGTATATTTACTGATCGTTTCTCTCACTGGTTTGGCGGTATGGAACTTGGCATTGTCGTGCAAATGATGACACCAGCTACAAGCATGTCAGGCTTTTTTGACGAATTTTCGGGCGGAAAATTTTGCAGGCACAGCTTGTAGTAGGCGCCTGTTATAAACGTCCCGTGGGGCATTATATTTGTAGCTATGACTCCATTCATGTCACACGGAAAGATCATTGGCGGTGGAGTTTTTTCTGGCGCGCAGCGTGGGAAATTTTCTATTGTGATGGCTTAAAATCTCGTATCAAGGTTTCGTCAAGTTCAACAGTCCTTTTCAGAAACTGTTCTCTTCCTGTCCAATAACATTGTTTCCCGTGGATTAAATGATGCAACGAATTGTATGGAACAAATTAAGTCCGAAAACGCTAGTGAAGGTGACTACATACCCCCTCACACAGGTGCACACGGACCTCCTGCTTCCAAGTGGCCACATACATCGCATCTCTCTACGAATCTGATTGAATTACCTCGAACGCAGGAACCACATAACCTAATCCCTGCATGTGCTTCAGACCCTTTGTTAAACTCTAGTATTCGAACGCAACACTGTTTCCAAGCCACCCCAGAAAAATCCTGGATCTGCTACTGCATCACGGCTGATCAATGGGGTTGTTCCTACACCCTCAGGATATACTCAGTTGGTGCCTTACGGACAACTATTCAGCAATGTTCGCACTGTAGAACACATGCCGCCGAAACTGCCTTATTTCGTATCAGACCAACCACAAACTTGGTTGTTCACTACTCACAACATTTTTGATGCCAGAAGGATTTATCGTGTCATAAGAGATGAACGTGCTGCTACAGTCAGTGATGTTATCCTGTCTCCACCTCCTTTCAACAAATTTGAGGCAGCCAAGGCAGACCGTGCAAATCAAACGAGCAGCAAATTCGTCAAGCTATCTTCTCAGAACGATTAAATGGACAGGCACCCTTACAGTTGTGGTGCCACCTGCAAGTTTTAGTGGATCCTATATTAATGCCTGACGGTTCTCTGTGGGCCATATGGACAAATAAATTGCTAAAGGAATTGAAGCATTTTTAACATGTAATTATGGATTCCTACAAGATGTTAAGTTGCAGTTAGCAGAACATGTCTTTGCATTGCAATATGGATACCCCAGCTACATAGCAGCTACCAGCAGTGCATGCAGTTGGCAGTGGTGCTGTACATTGACATGGAAACTGGTTACTGAGTAGTAACAACCGCGCCCGAATCTCTCTGACACACCATGCACAGAGCGGCGGCAGCCACCTTGTCCTTTACGGCAGCAGGGAGCAATCAAACAGTTCCAAACATTCACAGAGATGCTGCCATGTATCTTCGACCCTGGTGACCGATACGCACCACACGTAGCTGACAACAGACGACCAGTCACCCCCGCCTCTCACGATACGGATAGTGTTCGACATATCGTGCATCCATTCTCGCTTCGGCACCGCCATACCACGTACTCTCATCTTTGTGGTCCCCAAATGCTGCCCATGACTTTCACTAGATGCCAGATGTCATGGCGTTATCATAGTACATCAAAAATCAAACCAGGTGAATCGAACCATTTGGTTTCCACCCTTTGCCATCTAAAGCGATCATCTCAATATTTTCGATCGTCATGCTAATCAGCATTTTCTGGTAGACTCAGTATCTGAGATCAGCATGATTCCAAATACGACATCCCTTCCTTACGCTGCAGACATCGCATCTCAATACAAGGCAGTGAATGGATTGATTATTGCATTATAGGAGTCTATTTCTCACAACACTGTACTCGGCAACAGCCACACTTTCACGTGGACTTTTGTGCAAGGTGATGTGAATCAACCCTTGTCAGGGACGGATTTCCTTTGCCGTTTCGGTTTCCGTTAGGATTTACGAGAAGGAGAGCTATGGTGTAGAACATCTGGTGTTAGCATTCATGGTACAACTGGGAGACCTTCGACACAAGCTGCTCCAAAACACACAGGCGCCTCCAAACCCCCTCTATATAGGCTTCAGCAGTTACATTCCTCACTCGAGGATCAAGTGGTGGCAAGCAATAAATTATGCAGTGACATCAAAAAGGAACGCCTCACGTTGCAAGAGGAAAGCTCCTCACTGCAGAAATCACTGCATGAGTGATGCAATCAGTTGGTGGAGTACAAACTTCATATTTCGCCATGGAAACCTTTACCTATCGCTACCATTGAGCTCCTTCCATTACAGGATTTTAGCTTCATGGCTATCTGGCGTAAAATGGAGGCCTTACAAATCAGAGTATGGAACTTCATTAACAATGCTAGGAGCGACAAAGAGTATATATACCTTGACGAGTTACTGACCCTACACTAAAGGCAACGTGTACGCACATCACTGCTGAAGAAAAGCACTGGACATCATTCAGCAATGCATCAGTCAGCTGGAGTCTTCACAGATGTTATCACCTACCCACTACAACTACCTTCCTCATGCACCTACAATGCATGTACATGTTAGTGACAGTGCAACCAATGACAGTGAATCCCACACATGTGTATTTCGTGTTTCCCAGCCCCTGGTTCGCCATGACACTAAGGGTGATACAAGCATAGGGTAAGGAGATTAGGCCGGCAGAGGATAGAACAGAATTAATTCAGCTGATGCATAGGCCACAACTTACGAAGAAATTAGGAGATTCTTCCGCACGATTAACTTCTGTTTGCTTCACATGCCACAGGCCGCAGAAGTCAAGCTAACCAACGACCTGTACAGGGAGAATACAAAAGGGAATCTAGGTGTACCATGATCAAAGAAAATATTAAGAGCTTTTGAACTGGTCGAACAATCTTTACAGAGCGCCGAGACTTTAGCTCACCCATCGCGTACAGCCCATCTATTTACCACTGCTGAAGTCATTGGCTCAATTTTACAACAAACAGTGAATGGTATCCAGCAATTCCTATGGTTTCTTTTCCTGAAAATTAACAGGGTCCCGATGATTGTGGTCGGCATATGACTGTGAGCTAATAGCTCTATATGAGGCGGTAAAATTCTTTAAGGAAGGTATTGAGGGCCAAGCCCTCGTACTTTTCACTGGCCACAAGCCATTGATTCATGCTGTCTGTAATCGTAATTGGGACGTGTCCCCCACCGCTTCAGACGTCTAGACTCAAGTGTGCAGTATTCAACCAATAACTGGGATACGAATTGGTGGTGGTGGTCGTCGGGGGGGGGGGGGGGGGGGGGGGGAGGACACTGGGGCAGATTACATGTTTCGAATTCATGTTCTTAGTACGCTAATTCATTTCAGTCATTTTTCTGCGGCACAAGAACAGGTCGAAAAGTTACTTGGCTCTCTTAAATGCCACAGTAAGAGCTTGCAGCTACAAACATAACGCATTAGGATACCTGACTCTCTCGTCTAACTATGATGTGGTACGTCAGAGAGCAGGTCACGCTCCTTGGGTCTGATGTCGTTCAGGAAAACAATCTTTGACAGTTGGCACAATCTATCACACCAAGCAGTTCGCCCCATCACGTGAATCGTTATGGAATAGTTTGTGTAACTGGGGTGAAAGCGTATTGCAGGAGGTGATCACGTACCTGCCTGCCTCCCTGCCTTTCTTGCTAGCGCAGTAAAACGGTCGCCGCGCTTTTCCACCACAGGCCACCTTCACAATACCTAAAGGTCATTTTGAACGTGCAGTTCAGTGGCTTCAGATATATTCCGTCAGCCATCGACAGTACGATAAATTGGGTTGAGGCCATTCCATTACAAGATATAATAGCGGAATCAATGGCATGGGCGTTCACTAACATATGGATATCTCGTTTTGGATGTCTGTTGTCTATTACAACCGACCAAGGATGGCAATTCGAATCACTTCTCTTTTCCAATCTGTGCAAATTGTGCAGAATTCAACGCTTTCATACAACCGCCTGTCACACACAAAGTAACATACTGGTCGAAAGATGGCACCGAACCCTGAAAGCAGGTTTGATGTGCCACGATACACAATGGAGCGACGCGTTGCCATGGATCCTACTGTGAATCCGGACTGCATATAAGGACGCCTTTCTTTAAATCTTTGATCACAGAAGTATTGTACTCCTCTTACTAGTGTATGGTGTATGCCTCACACTCCTCTTACATTCTCCGCCAAATACCATTGTAGAGTTACCAATGTTGGTATAAAATTACCGTCACGTAGCCCACACCCTTACACTACCACTACAACAAGTTTTTGTTTACAGAGGGTTACACGACTGCTCTCATGTCGTCCTTTAATGACGGGAACAGACATTTTCCGTCTTCATGGAAGGCACTTCTTCAACAGTATCGCTTACTGAACATTATAGTGCATAGATAGTAATGGGAAGAGAAAGCTCGTTGAAACCAGACGTCAATGACAACGAAATCCTGTTCAGATTGGAATGTTTATCGTATGGATAGGTTAGTGGCCAATGGTGGTGGCGTGTTTATCGCAGTAAAAAAGTCGATAAAATCTAGTGAGGTTATCTCGGATTCCGAATGTGAATTAACATGGGTGAAATTGAGTATCAAAGAAAGGTCGAAAATAGCGATCGGATGCTTCTATAGACCACCTGTGTCAGGATCTGTAGCTGCAGAGCGCTTCAGACAGAACTTGCAGAATATCATTAGTAATTTTTCTCATCATTCCGTTGTAATAGGGGGCGACTTCAACTTGCCAGGTGTAGATTGGTAGGACAGCGGATCGTGTGGAATTGTTCTGGATGTCTTGTCCGAAAATTACCTTGAGCAGATATTTAGAAAACCAACTCGTGAGGTAACGTCTTAGACCTCATGGCAACAAACAGACTTGAACTTACCGAATCACTTAACATAGAGTAAGGTATCAGTGATCATAAGGCAGTTCAAATGGTTCAAATGGCTCTGAGCACTATGGGACTTAACGTCTGAGGTCATCAGTCCCCTAGAACTAGAACTACTTAAACCTAACTAACCTAAGGACATCTAGAACCACTCGGCCACGCGGGCCGGCCGTAAGGCTGTGGAAGCATCTATGACGACGGGTCCTACAAGGAATGTTAAGAAAGGCAGGAAGACATAATTATTTGCTCAGCAAGGGTGACAGGATACAAATTTCAGAATATCTCAGCAGTCAGCATGAAATAATCGGTTATGAGGACGAAGATGTGGAGAACAAATGTAAAAAAAATCAAAGGCATTGGTCAATATGCCGTAGAAAAGCACATTCCGAGTAAGGTTTTAAGGGATGGGAAAGATCCACCATGGTTTAATAGCCGTGTCAGAAAAGCGCTACGTAAACAAAGAGCACTTCATCTCAGATTCAAGAGAAGTGAAAACCTAGCTGACAAACGAAAGCCGAACGAAGCGAAAATGAGCGTAAGGAGAGCAATGAGAGAAGCGTTCAATGGTTTTGAAAGTAAGACGTTGTCAACAGACCTGAGTGAAAACTCTGAGAGATTTTGGTCGTACGTAAAATCAATAAGTGGGTCAAAATCACATATTCATTCTCTCAGCGATCACACCGGCACCGAAAACAGAAGATAACAAAGAGAAGGCCGAAATACTGAATTCGGCCTTCCGAAGTTGTTTCACCACGGAAGATCGTAGCACTGTCCCTCCTTTCAATCGTCGTACGACCGTCTAAATGGCGAATACTGAGATAACCTATCGCGGAATTGAAAAGCAGCTACAATTGCTTAGTAGTGGAAAGGCGTCAGGGCCAGATGACATACCTATAAGATCTGCAGAACGATCTGCAGAGAACTGATGAATGGTGCAGGCTCTGGCAGTTGATTGACCCTGAACGTAAATAAATGTAACATACTGCGCTTACATAGGAAAAGAAATCCACTACTGTACACCTACACTATTGATGACAAACAGCTGACGACAGTCTGCCGTAAAATATCTAGGCGTAGCTATCCAGAGCGACCTCAAGTGGAAAGACTGTATAAAACAGATAGTGGGAAAAGCAAACACCAGACTCAGATTCATCGGAAGAATCTTAAGGAAATGTAACTCATCCATGAAAGAAGTGGTTTATAAGGCGCTTGATCGCCCGATTCTTGAGTATTGTTCATCTATCTGGGATCCCTATCAGGTAGGACTGATAGAAAAGATAGAGAAGATCCCACGAAGAGCGTCGCGTTTCGTCACGGGATCGTTTAGCTGGCGAGAGAGCGTTGCGGAGATGCTAAACAAACTCCACTAGCAGACGTTACAAGAGAGGCGATGTGCCTAACGGAGAGATTTACTATTGAAATTTCGGGACAGCACTTTTCTGGAGGAGTCGGACAACATACTACTTCACCCCACATACCTCACGCGGAGAAAATTCGAGAAATTAGACCAATAAAGAGGCTTACCGACAATCATTCTTCCCACGCGCTATTCGCGAGTGGAACAGGGTAGGAGGGATCAGATAGTGGTACCCGAAGTACCCTCCGCCACACACCATGAGGTAGCTTGCGGAGTATGATGAAGATGTATCAGTCCAATGTCTAAAGCCCGCCTGGGTGCTAATGGAACGCTAATATTTCTTCCGTTTCCAGCTCCACTGACAGGGAACTTCACGCAGATACTATCGCCTATACAGCAAATTTTGACAGCCGTTCCCTTACTCCAAGCAACGCCGACGACGGCCCATCACGTTCCCCCTACGGCAGACCTCTTCACCCTCCAGCATTTCTCAGCGATTGCGGTCGAAATAGGGTTCCACTTCATTTCCACTACAAGTTCTCCACACCAGTGGGTAAGGAAGCGGAGGGGGGAGGGGAAGCAGGCTCTGTGGCGGCACTGACCGCCGAGGACGTCATCGAGTACCAAGTCGTGCAGCTCGTGACAACTTTGCCGACACTTTTGAAATACAAGAAGTTGTAAGTCACAGTTAGACTGGGCAAGAGAAACATCTACACAGTGTAAGTGAATCTTTGTTTTACCTGCAGAGCTTACCATTGCCCCAGTAATTGCAGTTTCTTTACAAACTAAACAAACCTTTGTGAAGGTTTCAGTACCAAAAACAGTGGCAGCAGTGAAGACAAAATTGGAGGATGTGTGCAGAACAGCATATCAGCTGGAAGTGATTAAGTTTATAGACAAATCGCGTACACGTAGATCCGTGAACGACATTTTTGCATGGCCAGAAGCGTCAGTGTAATGTCATATCAGTGAGTGAAGACTCGAAGCGGAAGGAACTAAAAGCAAATGCATGAAGCTCATTAAAAGCGGCAATATAAGCATTGAAGTGAACTGAGACGAGGCAGTACAATCGGTCTTTGGGAAATGGGTTACACATACCATGACATTTCGGTTTGTATAATGAATCCTGCTACAACCATGATAAGGAGTGTACAAGTCTGCCATCTTATCCACATTACCATAAAGAACCCAAATTAACACCCGTAAATCTCAATGCTGCAGCACTGCAAATATCTGCACAAACAGTTAGACGTAATCTGCCGTAGTGTGGACTGTTTGGCACATTGCACTGCATCGCCTTTAGCAACTACAAACATCTATCACTGCAGTTGGCATGAGAAAGCCATTGCTGGGACGCTGAATGCCGAATTGTAGTCTTTTCAGACCTGCTTTAAGCTCTACTACAGTGAGAGTCACTGATGATGGTATTGACGATGATGAAGACGATGATTATTAAGGTTCTACGGTGCTAAACCACAGGCTTTGCAGTACCCTAGTGAATGATATACATGTGTTGTATGCTACAATGTTGACTGCCATCTGGCACTCATATGGTTTAGTGGCGTAGTAGACAAACTCTGAATACTGCGGTTAAGATGCAGTTGGATAGAACAGGAAATTCCTATGTATTGAGGGCAATCTGAACATCTATTGCTACATGAAGGAGATCTGAAAGCTTGATGTATAGCCTCTCCTACATGTGACTTTATGTTCCTTATTGCAGCAGAACATTATCTAACCGCAACTTGCGTCAATGTGGCAGCCGTCATCTAAGAATAATGGGCAACACTGCTTGACTGGTCTTCATGTTTGCCTAATATGTTATCCACTGAATATGTTTGGGATGTAGTTTCCTAGCTATTTGTTCCTTATGAACCTGTGCCAAACACGGAACTGTCAGTCTGTTTGCTAGATGTTCGAGAGTGTGTATTCTACTACCAAAAGTACAGAAAAGGGCCCATTTATAGTGGAGTCAGCAAAATGGCTCATATTTGTCTGGACGGAAAGTGGAAGCCGGTAAAAACATAGCAACATTTAAGAGAGCAGTTTGGTAACCCAGTTGTGGGAAGGCTTCATGTCAGATGGTCGTTCAAAACTTCAAGTCTTCTTTGGTGGTTGGAGGAATACTTTTAAGGCTCATAGAAACAGAGGTGAGGAGTTTCAGATTTCCTCTTCATGGGCGATAATACTCATCTGTAACGAGTTGCCCTGGTGGACGAATCTGTGGTAGATGAAGTTAACTACCACATGATTGTCTAGCGAAGTCTGTGGATCTGAATATTGTGCAAGAAGTCTGAGATTCACTGGAGAGACGAACAGCAGCTCGTCATCCATCACCAAAAACCCATTCAGACTTCCGCACACCTCTTCCTCAGAAATGAGAACAACTGACCATAAACTTTTGAATCACGTCACACAGAACTTTCCACACTGCCGTCAGTCGTTTGTGTCAGCTAGTGGCGACTATTTTTCATATTACCGGTGACCGTTTTGCTGTCGTGGAATAAATATTCTGGTTTTGTTTCTTTTTTACAGTACGTTATTTCCAGTTTCAGAATTTTTTAAATTATATGTTGTGGATATTGTTGTGTGACAGTGTCCAGTAATTAAGCAGTACGTTGTTTTGCAGGCTTTCCGACGTCCCCTCAGGAAAAAAATAATTTCTTCATAACCTTTAACTTACTCACGGGATTTACATTCTTTTCCTGGATCACAATTCATTTTTACATATTTTGGTATGACTATAAGGAAAAGGAGATCTTTAGTTGCAGAAACGAGGATGCTAAATAAACAAATAGGTATTCAGCGGTCAGATCCTTAAAGGCGATCTACGTAAAAGTTGAAAAGGCAGAGTAATTCCTTGTTACCTCCGCTTGAGAGAAGTAAGTATGGAAGGAAGTTACATACGGATACATAGAGAAATGATGATTTAAGTTGCAGAGTTTCTGTGAAGCCAAAGACGTAAAGCAGAATGTTACAGGTAAGTGTACAGTCCGGATTTTTATGTAATTACATATTCTTTTCCAATGTTCCTACGAACATGAAAAGTGTAAGCGTTCACGAAGTATGTTGCCAGTGTTGATATATTCCATTTTATAGTTATTTATTTCACCATAATTATATATTTTTACATTTTTAACTTTATGCTATGTAAAATTACAATTTATTGCTTTTTTTATCCTTCTTCAAAATCCCCGACACCCTCACTACGCCACTCCCCGAAAAATATCCGAATCCGACCTACCGTAAAAAGAGACAGAAAAAAAATCACATTCTCATGCATTACAACGTGGTTAATTGCACTTTGATTTGGATTATGAAGGATATACTTTACTTAATTTTCTTAGATTCCGAATTTCATTTCTCAGTTCGCAAAAGCAAAGCAGATATAATAACAAAACTATGTGTAACATTAGTCATTATCCTGAGTACTGGGGTTTGTGCTACCGAGATTAGCAGTGGAGTAAATAAAAGACTAGCGGCCAGACATTTTCCGAGCACTAGCTACTTCCACCTACTCAGAACTAAAGACAGCGTGCGCCAAGAAAGATTTGCCAAATAGTGTTTACGAGTTCACGACAGTTTGCGTTCATGATGCCTCATATTGCATCCAAATTATCACCAAGTTAAAATTTTGGATTACAATGGACGACGCTTTTACTAGGCCTACTGATGGAGAGATTGTTCTATGTCGAGCTTGCAATAAGCAGATCATGTGTTCTATGAGGTTCCAACTTCAGCAATATATGCGTGCCAGTAATGACGCACACAGACAGGGCCGTACCTCTTGTACATAAATTACAAATTGTATGAAGTTTAAAAAAAATTAAAAACAAAATCTATATCCGATTGGTTTTAGTATGGCATAAAGAGTTAATTTTATTTGAACCTCATTAATTATTAATAATGCATAAATTGCCAACTGTGAATAAAAAGGCCTATAATAGAGTAGAAAAAATGTCCCTTTCAAGGATTTGTGTTTCTATTATTAATTAATTTTACTTTTCCTTGCTTTCAGTGAAGCAAATTCATTGATTATGCCATTGAGGTCAACTTCAGCAGTTATCTCATTTTCTAACGCAAAATAGCAAAATTAGTCTGTTTTCACACGTAAGAGACCTTAAGTAGTTTTGTACCATCTTTAATTCGCTGAAACTCCGTTCACAAGATGGTGCAGTCAGTGGCGTTGTCATAAATATCCTCAAGGCTATTTCGATGCTCCGATAAACTTCTCTTAAACCATATAATGAAAAAAAAACCTTTCAAAATAACCAGATGGTAAACTGAGTTAGTGGTCTTCAGAAGTTCTTTCACCTGTATCTCCAAAGTAGCTATTTCGTTAAGTATCTCCTCTGTGTCAATATCTATATTATATTCGGCCCAAAATCAGCTGCAAATTTTTCAAGATAAAGAGTTTTCATTTACGGCATTTCCTGACAGCAAATTAAAAATGAAATGGTGTGATGTATGTGATCTCTTATCCATTACACATATAATTCTATCAAATACTGCAAGAGCTTCTCAGCATATATCAAATGCGCCTTGCATTCGGCCATCTCTCTTTTTTCAGCCTTTCGAGACCAGAACTGCTTTGGGCACATACAGAATCACCAACATGTTTGGCTTTGGCTGTTTGTACACTACTAGCCTTTAAAACTGCTACATCAATGCAGATGATGAACGGGTATTCATTGGACAAATATATTATACTAGAACTGACATGTGATTACATTTTCACGCAGTTTGGTTGCATAGATCCTGAGAAATCAGTACCCAGAACAACCACCTCTGGTCGTAATAACGGCCTTGATACGCCTGGGCATTGAGTCAAACAGAGCTTGGATGGCGTGTACAGGTACAGCTGCCCATGCATCTTCAACACTATACCACAGTTCATCAAGAGTAGTGACTGGCGTATTGTGGCGAGCCAGTTGCTCGGCCAACATTGACCAGACGTTTTCAGTTGGTGAGAGATTTAGAGAATGTGCTGGTCAGGACAGCAGTCGAATATTTTCTGTATCCAGAAAGGCCAGTACAGGACCAGCAACATGCGGTCGTGCATTATCCTGCTGAAATATCGGGTTTCACAGGGATCGAATGAAGGATAGAGCTACGAGTCGTAACACATCTGAAATGTAACGTCCACTGTTCAAAGTGCCGTAAATGCGAACAAGAGGTGACCGAGACGTGTAACCAATGGCACCCCACACCAGCACGCCGGATTATACGCCAGTATGGCGATGACGAATACACGCTTCCAATGTCGCCAAACACGAATACGACCATATTGATGCTGTAAACAGAACCTGGATTCATCAGAAAAAATGACGTTTTGCCATTCGTACACCTAGGTTCGTCGTTGAGTGCACCATCGCAGGCGATCCTGTCTGTGATGCAGCATCAAGGGTAACCGCAGCCATGGTCTCCGAGCTGATGGTCCATGCTGCTGCAAACATCGTCGAACTGATCGTGCACATGGTTGTTGTCTTGCAAACGTCCCCATCTGTTGACTCAGGGATCGAGATGTGGCTGCACGAACCGTTACAGCCATGCGGATAAGATGCCTTTCATCTCGACTGCTCTGAGCACTATTGGACTTAACATCTGGGGTCATCAGTCCCCTAGAACTTAGAACTACTTAAACTTAACTAACCTAAGGACATCACACACGCGGTTCCAGACTGAAGCGCCTAGAACCGCACGGCCACACCGGCCGGCGACGACGGTTCAAACCCGTGTCCGGCCATCCTGATTTAGGTTTCCCGTGGTTTTCCTAAATCGCTTCAGGCAAATGCTGGGATGGTTCCTTTGAAAGGACACTGCCGATTTCCTTCCCCATCCTTCCCTAATCCGAGCTTGTGCTCCGTCTCTAATGACCTCGTTGTCGACGGGACGTTAAACACTAGTCTCCTCCTGCTCCTCTCCTCATCACTACCGTGGTACGGCCCTAAAAGTGATGGTAGGGGGGGGGGGGGGCGCTGTCGCAGCTATGACAGTTCTGCCAGAGGCTCAGGATCACCTCGGTGGGACTCTGTGCAGACAAAGAACAAACAGGGAAATTGTCTAAGAAGCATATGTTATTGACGCAGATTCCGAATTCTACAGGTGATTTTTTCCGTGAGATGTACTCCGTTGTAGTTGCTGTGAGCATTCCATAGCAAACACTTCAATGGCCTATATATTGCGCTTTTCTACGGAAGTACTGCGGGCAACAGATTCCTGACAAATCGACAGTAAATAAAATGTGTTAAGATATTTTTTTTACAGAAGACCTTGAAAAGTTTACGGCACTTTATAAGCAGCCACTTCATATGAGTAGCCGTCGACGCAACTGTTGTATGACGAATGCCAAATACAACGTGACTGACATTCGAGGTGATATTGGCTAGAGGGTAGTGAATAAGATTGATGATGTATCGGCAAGAAATCTAGGCTACTCGACTTCTCGAACTATTTGCAATATCCCTAGTGGGAAAGTGCTGCAGCGGACATCTTTCCATGAAAATTCCATCCCATAAAATTCGCACCACCTCCTTGCGCTGTAGAGATCATTTTCCTCCTGTAAAAACATTGTTTCCGATCGGCAGGGAATTTGGAGAAGTACTCGGTTGTTCACTGTGTATCAATGAAAGTCAAAGCAATCTCAGTGAAGATGAATCTTTGATAAATAGGAGTGATCGAAAACATTCTTTTATTAGCGCAGTATAGACTAATTAACGTAACATGTGTCTTCTTAGTGCATTTTTCGTGCTTCTGATACCTTTAATTGTTTATTAATGTAATGCAGTAGGCTATGATGTAATGCAGAAGTTGATTTCGAACGAAATTAGTGTTTTATATTAAATATTTTATAAAATATTTTTGTGATATAAAATAATTTCTCACGTATGTTACCGCTTTCGTTATATAATTATGTAATATTTTGCGTGTTGATATTACATAAAAATCTGAACACTAGTTATCTCGTGCGATAACTGACACCCAAATGGTGCACCAAGATGTCCAAGCGTGACTTAGGCCGACCACTGCAACTTCTATGGCTTCGGAAGCGCTACCTGAATTAGCATCAGCTGACAACCTGAGCAAGTTCCAGTAGCGTGTGGCTTATGAAGCAGTGCATTCCAAAACTAAAATGCTTCAGTGATTCCTTTGCAAAGGGGCAAAAGGTAATTTTGGGAACACACCACTGTAAAGGGATATCCTCCTCCAGTATTAGTTTTGCCCAACAGTAGTTGTCGATACCAGTAACATTTTTCAAATTTTGGACAGGTCAATATTATCTCAACCGCTTTTCTGAAAACTTTCATATAATTTTACACACAATATGTTATATTTCAAGCTAAAATTTATGAAAAGGAATTACTTTATTTACGATGTTACAATCGGTGATGTACAGTTAAAATTATTTTTTAGAATCATTTGAAATTACGAATTATTTGGCACACTTAAAATAGAAATTTATTAATTACACAATCTAGTACTGTTTACTATGTTTGTTTCTGGATTCATTTATGAAACAATAATCGAAACGATTAGAAATCCGTTTGCCAAGAACATTTCTAAACCCTTTGGAATATTGTTGTTTCCGTTAAGTGAAATAGTAGTAAGCATGCCTCTGATGTGATCGGACGTATTTTTGTATTTTGGGCTAAAAATGTAATTCCGACTCTGTTAATGTGAAAATTCAAAAGACTGTACTAAAATGTGACAAAATATATTAACGTAACAATAAAAATTCTGCAACAACAATCTACAAATTTATTTAGATCAATTAAAACATGAGGACCTAAAATGTGAGAATTTCAGCTTCAAGAATGACAACAAGACAAGAAGAACTGGAGCCAACACGACACGAAAAGCTAAGTAAATTAGAAAGTTTACTGTAATCTCCATTCCTCTCAATTTTTTCATAAAAGACTTTGCTTACTGTGAACAATAGCTGGAATTAGGAAAGAAGGGGGAGATTACACCACTTTGTCGACGACAATCAGAGCAGAAATCATCAAGCACTGCCAAAAATGAAAAGACGAAATGCGTATAATGACTAATTAAAATGTTACACAAATATAATTTTGTCAGCTGTGCGAACTGATTATATACATTTTTCAAGCGATTTACTGGTTTATATTCTACGCTGTTTCTGTAATCTTCATATTGAGGGAAACAAATATTGATTATCCAAGCTGTCGTTACCGAACACAATGCCTCATATGATACAGTCGGAAAGTAATTTCATATGTTCGAAACAGATTTTCAGACAGGTAACTTACGTCCTTTGTACACTATGGACCGCACGTACTGTTAATCGTACGTAGAACAATGCCAGACGACGTGTAAACGTTACAGGTTTCAACTTGCCCAAGCAAACCCAGGCCAAATGTTTCAAGTTTCGCAACTTGGCTGACATTCGACGCCCCGTATGTTGTCTACCACGCAACCACGATATCGGCTGCTAATGGCAACAGGGGGCGGGACTGGAGGTGTCCAGTAGTGACCATAGCATGAGGATACGAAGCATAAATCAACTGCTACGTTGATGAGAAACTCTCAGCAGTGTTAAGGCGCATGTCCACTAGCAAGTAACTTACCTTACGCAAGAAACTTCACTTGCTGAGGTGTTTACATTAGTACGAAAACTTGCGCAAGTTGACTTCAGCAAGTTGCTTCGACAAGTTAATTTCACGAACTTGCTGCAAGCACTTGAGTAAGTGTATCCACTACAGTTAGCATTGTGAGACAGGCAAGTTGTAGATTACAATGTCGTGTGCACAAACCAGAGCAGCCGCCAGTGTTGTTGTATTGTTATTAAAGCGTGACGAAATTGGTTCAAATGGCTCTGAGCACTATGGGACTTAACATCTGTGGTCATCAGTCCCCTAGAACTTAGAACTACGTAAACCTAACTAACCTAAGGACATCACACACATCCATGCCCGAGGCAGGATTCGAACCTGCGACCGTAGCGGTCACGCGGTTCCAGACTGAAGCGCCTAAACCGAAAGCGTGACGAAAGACTAAAAGTTAAGAAAAAGAAAAGTGTTTGGGTAAAAAAATGGATACAAGCTACTGAAAGAACTGAAATCAGAGGACTTTGCTCAGATTACAAACTTTCTGAGAACGTCTTTTGCAAGTTTTGGACACCTCTTGTCAATTGTAGAACCAAATATTCGGAAACAGGGTACAAATATGCAGCAAGCTATATCACCAAGAGATCGTCTTTTAATTATTCTTCGATTTTTAGCCACAGGTAAGAGAATAAAACACATAAATGTCAAATATTTTTTGTCAATAGTCGTACATTGATATTTATTTCACTGAATTACTTTATATTAATTTTTAGGCGATAGTTTCCACTCTTTGATGTACCTTTTCCGAGTATCCGTTTGCACAATCTCTCGAGTTGTTACGGACTGCTGTGTGGCTCTATATGAATGTTTGAAAAGAGAATATTTGAAGGTTAGTATTTTGATATTTCATAACTCACACAAATAATTCGCTTAAACAGAAAATTTCTGAAACAATTAACTTGTGGATGAAGAACTTGGGCAGTATGAGAAATAATAATTACTTTCTCTGATGGTGTGCAAATGATACTGCTTTCACCTGTCATCCAAGAATTAGCTATAGTTTCATCTTCCTCAGATACTTCCTTAATTTTTTTCGACTTGACATTTGTGTTAATAACCTTAATTCCGATGCCACATAGTCTCCAAACACCTGATGTTCAACAGGTTTGTGCATCGTTTCTATTGCCTTGTTTAGAATAGTGTCTGAATTTTTCTCGGTATTTTTTTTTTCTTTTCAAAATTCTTCCTTCTTGTACTTTTTCCTGGACTGCATCTGTCTCACACTCATCTTCCCTGGCGTTTTCTGATCCCTAAAATAAACATTGTAATGTAATATTTATCTTCAAAGGGATAAATTTCAGATATAATTTTGTTTTTTATAATTTTAGGTACCTTCAACAGAAGAAGAATGGTTACAAATCGCTCCTAATTTTGAGAATAGATAGGATTTTCCAAACTGTATTGCCGCTATGGATGGAAAACATATAGTCATACAGGCTCCCAAGAAAGAAGGCAGTGTGTACTTTAATTATAAAGGGAACCACAGTATTGTGCTATTGGCACTGACTGGACGTGACTACAGAGTTATATACTTCGATGTGGGTAGTAATGGTAGAATATCTGATGGTGGAGTTTTTAATTAATTGTAGACCGTCAGAATGTCTTCGAGTCTAATTCTTAGAATGTACCAGTTCCTCGAAATTTTCCTGGTAGAACTGTGCAGATATCTTACTTCATTGTTGCTGATGATGCATTTGCTCTAAAAAATTATATTATGAAGTCCTACTCTCTTAGAGGCCAACCAGTGCAAAATCGCGTGTTTAACTATCGGCTCTCTAGAGCAACGCAAATTCTTCTAAACCCAGAGAAATAGAGGCAAATTGTCAAAGCGATTTGTGCTCTTCGCAACTTTTTACTCGCAGAAGAGAGTAGAAATTCCGTTTGTGCCCCACCTGGCACATTTGATTCTCAAGATTTACGGACGCAAGGAGAACGGCGCAAAGGCATATGGACGGAAACGAATATACCGCTGGAACCAATAAACATACATAATTGGCCACAGATGGCCACGGAAGTCAGAAATGAATTCACGAACTACTTTGCTTCACCAGAAGGGTAAGTAGCCTGGCAATACAGACGCCTTTAAATTTCAATTGATTTCTGATGAGAGTGTAAACATAAATACATCTGTAATAAAAGTAATAAATACTATATGCAGAATATTAAATTTGTTTCACTTACCATATTATCTTCGGTTTCTTTTGGTGAGTAGGAACGAAACATAAATTTCATGGCATCAAAGAATTTCCATTTACTTTTATATAAGTCGTCTGACCTTTGTCCACTTTTCCTTTCCTTCGGTTTATTTAGTTCTTGATTATACTGCGTACGCAAATTGTGGATTTTCCCCAGTATTTCTGGCTCTGTAGTGTCGAATTCTGACGCCAATAATTTCCAATGGGTCTTGTTTTTTAACCGATTTTTAAAGTCCATGTGTTGTGTGCCCTACAACACGGGAAAACACTCCACTCACTGAATAAGCCATTGTTTTTTTTCACTCGTCCACACGAACTTCAAGGCTGACATTTCGTACTGTATACACTTCTGCAAGTTCCGAAAAAACTTCCCGCAACTGTCAAGTCCAGCAAGTAATTGCAGCAAGCTACGGAGAACCGTTTACACTAGCCTGCGGAAGCTACTTCTCCAAGTTAACGAAACATGCGGGAGTCAACTTGCTGTGGGTGTTTCCACGTGCAAAGAACTTGCAGAAGTAGCTTCTGCAAGCGACTTGCGGAAGTTTACTTGCTAGTGGACACGCACCTTTACAATGCTAGTGGTGTTGATACAAAGAAAAACAATGGCAACGATAAACAAAGCAAAAATTGCATATCTACTACAATTGCCGAAGTTGACATTTCGTCAGAAAGGAACCCAAGAAATTTCACAGAGTGAAAAAGAAGTGGAAGATGAAATATTAGCGTTTCTGCAAGATAGTCAGTGGTATGTGAGAGGTGTCGTAAGCGCTCGACTGTGCAGACAGTGTACTAAGGATACTAGGAAAGTTTTGCAATACGGTGCAACAATAAGTCGCAGAAGCCTGATTGTTGTTGTGTTCTGAGAACACTTCATACTTGGATTGTAGCCTTTGTGCCAAATCTGTGGGCGCCGTTGTTCGCTGGCAGGGTTAGTTGAATGTGCTTACTGGGGCATCATAATCACGAAGTGAGTTTCGGGCAGTTTGCGGTACAACTTCGCGCGTGGTTTAAACATAGACCAGTGCTTTGAAAAAATGGCTCTTGCACTCGGTGATGTGTGTCCACATCGCACATACATGTGGATTACATGAGGAATACAAAGATGACGATACGTTCTTAACATTCACCAAGCGAGGTTGCGCAGTGGTTAGCACACTGGACTCGCATTCAGGAGGACGACAGTACAAACCCACATACGGCCATCCAGATTTAGGTTTTCCCTGAGCTCCCAAAATCGCTCCACCGAGCGAGGTGGCGCAGTGGTAGCACACTGGACTCGCATTCGGGAGGACGACGGTTCAATCCCGTCTCCAGCCATCCTGATTTAGGTTTTCCGTGATTTCCCTAAATCGTTTCAGGCAAATGCCGGGATGGTTCCTTTGAAACGGCACGGCCGCTTTCCTTCCCAATCCTTCCCTAACCCGAGCTTACGCTCCGTCTCTAATGACCTCGTTGTCGACGGGACGTTAAACACTAACCTAACCTAACCCAACCAAAATCGCTCCAGGAAAATGCCGGAGTGGTTCCTTTGAAAGGGCACGGCCGATCTCCTTCCGCATCCTCGACAAAATCTGAGCTTGTGCATAGTCTCTTATGATCTCGATGTCGAGGAACGTTGAACATTATCTTCACGCCTTACTTCTTCGCGCTTAACAAGTGAAACTAATATTGAAACAAGCGTCGAGCCACATTGTTCATCGTCCTTTTCAGACAGGGAGCCTCAAATTCTGTCTCCACTGAAAAGTGGTAAAGGACAACCGTTGAGTACTAAACATAATTACGTACATGGAAGATCATCCGCAGAATAGTAAAAAAAAAAATTGTTAACAGACTTCGACTAAGTTCGAAGAAAGATGACCGTGTAGTGCATAGGAAAAACTATGGATATTCATGAGAAGAAAAGGTGCACTTGTTACAAAAACTGATGCTCGCGCGTTTCAAGGAGAATCGATACAATTTACAGTATTTGCATTATAGTGACCTACTACGTTATGCACATCAAACTGCGCGCCGATGTTCCACAATTCTTCATGTTACACCGTTCTAGAGCTAGTACAAGGAACTTAGTAGATGAAGTTTCACATAGGAACTCATGTCGTGAAACGTCACCTAACGACGCTACAAAGCGCCTAAGTTATAAGCACCGGCGCCTGTAAAAGTACGTATATGAAGGTTGATTCTGTGATGATGTTACAAACTGTCTGGGATGAGGAGAAGGATAAATGTAACAATCTGAGGTGAGGGTCCCTGTATCGGAAACGAACGAGTCGAAGTGAAAACCGTAGTGATACTTCTGACAGTGGAATACATACTGATACTGCTGTCGGGTAGGCAACTTGCAAATGCGGTAGAGTGGACCAAAACAAGAAAAAATGTCCAGTAAACATGGGCTTTAAAATGCACACCTTAAGGGTTAAGAGCACGTGTTCAATGTAGGAGGTTCCAGCTCTCGGCTGATGCATATGTACAGAGCAGAAAGTTATGAGTTTATCTATTCCTGTCATTCCCTCGTAGTATATTTCTAAAACTTGGTGCGTGTTTCCTGTTAAGAGATGTAATCTCGGATTTTGCAAGTGTAAATTAGGTTAGTCTGTAGAACAGTTTACATTTCTTCCGAACAGCCAGCTACATAGCTCACTATGGCATCAGCATCCGTTGCTGACACATCAGTACGGTAGCAAGTTGCATATTTGGGATTTGTCTGCTTTTTTAGTTTACTTTTTCAGTTAGTATACTTTTTGAATCTTGCTAGGATGGTAGAATGTGTGCATGCTGTGTGCAGACGTAGGAGGAGCTGGCCACAGTTCGCGAACAACTGAGCGCGGTTTTGGCTACAGGCAGTCACATTCAGGCTGCTGCCTCGGGGTGTAGTGGTGGCGTAGAATCTGGTGTGTCGCTAACGACCCACGGACTTTTCTACTGAGGCAACTCCTAGTGTATCCAACGCATTTGATGGGCGGATGGTACCGCGTTCTCGTCGTTCGACGAGGAGGGCCAAGGTGGAGGCTGATCGTCTGGCCTCGCCCGTTCGCCCTGTGACTGGACAGGTGGCCGCTCCTTCAGTAGTGTCAGAGCAGGGGCACGGGCGGAGGGGTTTTCTACTTATCGGGAGCTCCAATGTTAGAATCAATCTCACTGATTATGCCACTGATATCAAGTTCTATTCTGTCGACAAGATCACATAATTTGATAGTATGCTTACGCCTATCTTTCACAAGATGCTGCAGTTACTTACAGTGTCATAAATGTATTCAGAGGTATTTCGATGTTTCAATAAGTCTCTCTTGAATCATTATTTGAAAAATAACCTCTCAAAGTATCCAGATGGCTAGCCGTATCAATGCTCTTTATCCGCTCTTTCATCTGGAACTTCACAGCAACTACTTCGTTGACCAGCTCCGCTGTGTAAAATATTTTAATGCTGCCACCCAGCTGGAAACCCGAGAGCTTTTCGCCAACAGTGCCAGGAGTACCTACTTCACGTTACTCTTTTAATTCAAGAAAAATTAGGAGGTTTATTCGAAGGAAAGAGCGTCACAAATTGAACGAGTCAGCAACGCGTTGATCCACCTTTAGCCCTTACGCAAGAAGTTATTCGGCTTGACACTAATGTCCTCCTGAGGGATATCGTGTCAAATTCTGTTCAATTGGTGCACTATATGTTCAAAATCCCAAGATGGTTGGAGGGCCATGTCCATAATGCTCCAAACGTTCTCAGTTTGGGAGAGATCCGACGACCTTGCTGCCCAAGGTAAGGTTTGGCAAGCACAAAGACAAGCAGTAGAACTCTAGCCGTGTGCGAGCGTGGGCACTATCTCACTGAAATGTAAGCGTAAGATGGCTTGCCCTGAAGGGCAACAAAACGGCGTATAGAATATCATCGACGTACCGCTGTGCTGAAGTATGACGCGGATGACAACCAAAGCGGTGCTGCTATGAAAATAAATGGCAACCCAGACCGTCACTTCTAGTCGTTGTGCCAATTGGCGGGTAACAGTCATGTTGGTATCCCACTGCCATCCGGGGCGTCTCCAGCCACGTCTCCACTGGTCATCGAGGCTCAGTTCAGAGCGAGACTCATCGCTGATGACAATTCTGTTCCAGTCAATGAGATTCCAGGCCGAACGTGTCTGCCGACGCCCCGCCACCTCTCCATATCGTACCACGAGAGGAAGATGAACAGTCCTTTGCGCGATCCAGCGACGGAGTTATTAAATGAAATAATGTTTTTGTTATGTTGACACAGTTGCGCAGTTATGTACGTCAAGCGCAACTCTATATGCGGAACAGGTTCTTTATAGGATTCTTTCGAAGTAATAGATTTGTGTTACGTTCAACTGAAATATCATGCTATCGTAAAATTCTTTGTTTCAAACTATTTATCGACTACGGAAATTCATCTAAAGTTGATGAATAATAAATGGGATGCTGAATTCAATGTGTCCCTACTTCTCTCGAAGACGGCGTGTATGACGTGAAGAAAGTCCCATTACTGAAACCGCTGATGACTAGAACGAAAAAATGTGCAAGATGGTATTGAAAGTTAGACGATTACAGATGTAAGGAATAGCTAACAAGTTATGATACGTTTCACTCTGAGCAGTCATTGGGCAAAGTTAAGTTCTGCACATTTGTTTGCTAACGAACAATCGAAAGCGCAAACAAATTTCTCACTAATTTTGGGCCACTTTAAAACGAATCCAAATGATTTTGTTCAAGCATCCGTCACTGCAGATGAGATATGAGCCGACCATTTCGCACTTGAAATGAGACAGCAAGCAAAGTAGTCGGTAAAATCCGGGCGGTCTTGTACCAAAATCAGACGAAGCTACATTCACCTACGGAAAGGTTCTGGCCAGTGTTTTCTGGGTTACGAAGGTATACTCGTTTCAATTACTTTGCAAAGTGTAAAAAAGATTCGAGTGTTATTCCGCATCTTCCTTTTGTCATCGAGTTACCAATAAAAAATTGCGATATTAATCTGACGACTAATACGACGAACTTGAGGACAAAAAATGACAACGAAGGGGCCTTGTTTCGAAATAGGTCATCTTTCATCAGGATGTTGCACCTACCAACAAGGGTACAATGACAATCGGAAGAACCTAGCGATTTTAAGTACGAATTGTCGGAACATCCTCCTTACTTAACAAATTTGTTATCCTCTGACTTTCGCCTATTCCAATATCTGAAGAATTTTGTGGTTGGATAACATTTTGAATTCCATGAAAGGTTTACGACAGGCGTAAATGGGTATTTTGTATATCTTCCAGAATCTCACTTCAGAGAATCTTTTCAATGTAAAAACTTCTTAGACCTAAAGTTGGAATAAGAAGATAAATATTTACATATTTCATATTTCACGTCCTGGAAGAGCACTGTTCACTTTGTATATGCTGAAATTTTCCCAGCCTGCTGAATACTCGGTGATGTTTCGGGAGTATAACACGGTTCGTTTACTATCATGCGCAGTATTTTATTTAGGCACTTCACAGATGCCATCAGACATCCTGGGAGGGCGATATTTTTCGTCGAGTTATTCCATCCTGAAGATGCCTGACTGGTGCTCGGATGAAATATCTGGAGTGACGGTATACGACGGCCATCTGCAGTCCCGAAACATCATCAATGTTCACCTTTACGCTTTTACGAAAGTGGTAGTGAAATAGTAATGTCATACAGGACGCTCTCCTTTGAGGCTTCACTGCCACGTCGCACATTTTACTTATGTAGGAAGGTGTGGCGATTACAGCTCTGACCTGGACAACTGTGGAGTGCAAAGCGCGCCAGTGCGATGCAAAAATAGCGCCGCGGCGGCGACCGGTCGTGTGACGGCGTGCGAAGCGTGCTGCGTGATTGGGGAAGGTCAGGCGTCAAGTGGCTCCAATTGATGGCCGGTAGCCGCTGGGCAGCCAGACGCACGCAGCCGACAAACCGTGCCGCGCCGACCTCGGCAGACATCGGGGCGCACGCGCGTACTCCTCACAACTAGTCGAAACCTGGTCGACTGTTCAAAGCAAATGTGTTTGCGGCACAAGCAATGGGTTCATGACTTGAAATGACTTGACTAGGTGCCAACAAGTCTCCACAGGCATCTGGAATCAAGCTGGTGCTGTACTTCCCCCGTAAAAAAACATGTTGACTGTGATATTCCAACGGGCTGAGATTCCAGAAATTCGGTGTCAAAAGAAAGATTTTAAAGTCATCGTGGTATTTTTCCTGCCATCTGTGAAAACTTCCAGCAAGTGACATTACCTCGCCGAAAAATGTTGTCCTCCCGCGGAAGACACTCATCTTGCATGTGAGAACGAAGTTGGATTCGTAACCAAAAACATTGAATATTGCCAGCCACATGATTTAATGACTCTAGGGAATGCCACTAAACAACTACACAGATCCGGGCGCTGCCGTCACCATGTTATGTTCTTTCAGAAATGGTGGCGGCCGGACATGCCCACACACATTACGCTCTCTGAAGCGACAAATGTGAGTGATCACGGTTATCAAGAGCAGAATTTCCCGTCTGCATCATAAAATAGGCTTGGCTGGAAAACCATATGGCTTCTTTTGCGCCACATGCCCAGCGAGTTCGCTGAGTTTTGAAAGATTTGGTCGGTGAGCTGCTTCACTATAACGCATCTATTGGCTCTCATGAAGCGCCATAGTCTGTTTCCACTTCAGGCAATAATGGCACATTCAACAGACCAATATAACTGTTATTAAATAATTAACAAGGAGTTAATTCTGTGCCATCAAATTGGAGTGCTTAAATTTCAAATGCTGCAGCCACGTATCTCGCGAGACCATAAGCTGAAAAATCTGACATGCTCGCTTTCCCTGCAAACTTCAAGCGCTAGAGCTGATGCAACGCAGTCCAAAGACGTGTTAGAGAGAGGAAGAAACTCCGACGAACTACAGAGAGCACTACTTAGGCACATCTCATAAAAGCTTGTAAGTAGGCTGTTTAGTTTTTTATGTTGGTAACGCCACATAGCGCTCTGTATGAAAATCACTGACTGTGCTGCGTGGAGTCTGCGGCGGATTGGACTCATTGTTGGAATATTCGCTTGTTTAGTGTTGGGCAGTTGGATGTGAACAGCACGTAGCGTTGCGCAGTTGGAGGTGAGCCACCAGCAGTGGCGGATGTGGAGAGAGAGAGAGAGAGAGAGAGAGAGAGAGAGAGAGAGAGAGAGAGATGCTAGAGTTTTGAGCGGACGATCTGGCGATCTGGACGTGTGTCCGTCAGAAAAAGGAAATTTGTTTAATTGGATGTCACAAAATTATATATATATATATATATAATGACTTTTGAACGCTATCAAGGTAAATACATTGTTTGTTCTCTATCAAAGTATTTCATTTGCGAACTATGCCTGTTAGTAGTTAGTGGCTTCAGTTGTTAGAATCTTTTATTTAGGTGGCCGTATTGGCGCTCGCTGTAGTAATTCGAGTAACGAAGATTTTTATGAGGCAAGTGATTCATGAAAGGTATAGGTTATTGTTAGTCAGGGCCATTCTTTTGTAGGTATTATTGAAAGTCAGATTGCGTTGCGCCAAAAAAAAATATTGTGTGTCAGTTTAGTGATGATCGGAATAAGTAAGAGAGAACTGTCTGAGTACGTTCAGTTTTGCTCAGCTGTTTGAAAATCAAATAACGTAGAAGTTTATCAGCACATAATTCATAATTTTTCTAAGGGGGCGTTTCATAAGCTGTAGCGTCATAAAAGAGATCAGCTCGAAAATTTGTTTGTAGCGATACCATGCAGAGATACTCCATACTCGAGCACTCAATGTTCCTCATGATGTTTTCTCTTTGCATATCAGAGACTAGTCTGCGAAAGTAGATAATCGCATCACTTATGGACCACCAACATTGGGCGAATGGAGACAAACATTTCTTTTTTTTATTGTGAGTGAAATCCAAACTGTAGTCCGTACAACGGCGTCATTTCCATCAAAGTCACAAATACACCGACGGGAAAAAATCTCAGCACCAAGAAGGACTTGAGCGACATAAGTAAATTTGATTGGCGTGTTTCTACGTCTGAAAGATGATCTCTACTCAAAACTCACGCCAGTCGCGTAAGAGTGGCGCTGGCAGCGACACTATGAGGATGCAAATCAGGTTTGCTTTAAATACACGCTGTGAAGGTCGTGAGCATTAGACTGAACATGGAGAGTTGACGTTAGCCAAGAATGCCTTAAGGCGACAAAGAATCCATTATCAACACCTCACTGAGTTTGAACGATGTCGTGTAATAGGGCTACGAGAAGCTGGATGCTCTTTTTGCGATATTGCATAGGTAACACAATGACACAACGAAACCGGTTACTTAAAGGTCAGTTTAGAGCTAGACGCCCTGCAGCGTGCATTTCATTGAGCACAAATCATTGCGACTTCAGTGGTGTCAAGCGAGAGACTTTTGGAGAGTCGGACGAAGGGAGAGTCGGACGAAGATTTCTTGTGTTTTCCGAAGCTGGTTCTGTCTCAGTGCCAGTGATGGTAGTGTGTTGGCTAGGAGGAGGCCAGCTGAGGGCTTGCAACCAACCTGTCTGCGTGCTGGACACACCTCACCTATACTTGAAGCAATGGTCAAGGTTGCGATTACGCATGAGGGCAAGAGCACTCTCGTGGTTGTTCCCCTCAACCTGACTGAAAATCTGTACATCATTCTGACGATTCAACCTATTGTACCATTCATGAACAGCATTTTAGGGGGATTTTCCAACAGCATAGCGCTCGCCGTAACACCGCTATTGTAACCCAACATGTTCTATGGAGTGTCGACATGTCTTGACCTACTCGATCATCAGATCTGTCTCCTATGAGCACATATGGGATATCATCGAACGACAACTTCAGCGTCATCGACACCCAGCGTTATCCGTCCCTGTATTACCCAACCAATTACAACGGACATGGAACTTCATCCCGACAAACTGATATCCGGCACCTGTACAACACAATGAATACACGCTAGCACGCTTGAATTTGACATTCTGGCGGTTACCCCGGTTATTAACGTACCAGCATTTTACATTTGCAATGGCTCATCTCGCGCTTACATTAACCTGTGATATTGCAAAGTTAACCAGCTAAATTTGTTACCTAGACAAATTTATTCCCGAAATTTCATTTCTATAAATTAATTTTTTGTTGCTGCGATTTTGTTTTCCGTTAGTGCAGTTAAACACAATGTAGCCTACTATAAATATCTGGCAACTGTGTTTGGAGAGCATAAATACACTACTGTCCATTGAAATTGCTACACCACGAAGATGACGTGCTACAGACCCGAAATGTAACCGACAGGGAGCAGATGCTGTGATATGCAAATGATTAGCTTTTCAGAGCACTCACACAAAGTTGGCGCCGGTGGCGACACCTACAACGTGCTGACATGAGGAAAGTTTCCAACCGATTTCTCATACACAAACAGCAGTAGACCGGCGTTGCCTGGTGAAACGTTGTTATGATGCCTCGTGTAAGGAGGAGAAATGCGTTCCATCATGTTTCCGACTTTGATAAAGGTCGGATTGCAGCCTATCGCGATAGCGGTTTATCGTATCGCGACATTGCTGCTCGCGTTGGTCGAGATCCCATGACTGTTAGCAGAATATGGAATCGGTGGGTTCAGGAGGGTAATACGGAACGCCGTGCTGTATCCCGACGGCGTCGTATCACTAGCACTCGAGATGACAGCCATCTTTTCCTCATGGCTGTAACGGATCGTGCAGCCACGTCTCGACCCCTGAGTCAACAGATAGCGACGTTTGCAAGACAGCAACCATGTGTACGAACAGTTCGACGACGTTTGCAGCAGCTCGGAGACCATGGCTGCGGTTACCCTTGACGCTGCATCACAGACAGGAATGCCTGTGATGGTGTACTCAACGACGAACCTGGGTGCACGAATGGCAAAACGTAATTTTTTCGGATAAATCCAGGTTCTGTTTACAACATCAAGATGGTCGCATCCGTATTTGGCGATATCGCGGTGAACACACATTAGAAGCGTGTTTTCGTCATCGCCATAGGGGCGTATCATCCGGCGTGATGGTATGGTGTGCCATTGGTTACACGTCTCGGTCACCTCTTGTTCGCATTGACGGCACTTTGAACAGTGGACGCTACATTTCAGATGTGTTACGACCCGTGGCTCTGCCCTTCATTCGATCCCTGCGAAACCCTACATTTCAGCAGGATAATGCACGACCGCATGTTGAAGGTCCTGTACGGGCCCTTCTGGATACAGAAAATGTTCGACTGCTGCCCTGGCCAGCATATTCTCCAGATCTCTCACCAACTGAAAACGTCTGGTCAATGGTGTCCGAGCAACTGATTCGTCACAATACGCCAGTCACTACTCTTGATGAACTGTGGTATCGTGTTGAAGCTGCATGGGCAGCTGTACCTGTACACGCCGTCCAAACTCTGTTTGACTCACTGCCCAGGCGTATCAAGACCGTTATTACGGTCAGAGGTGGTTGTTCTGGGTACTTATTTCTCAGCATCTATGCACCCCAATTGCGTAAAAATGTAATCACATGTCAGTTCTAGTATAATATATTTGTCGAATGAATACCCCTTCATCATCTGCATTTCTTCTTTGTGTAGCAATTTTAATGGCCAGTAGTGTATGTACTCCTGCTGGATATCATAAAGCTAAGAAAATCAGTATTATCTGAAGTGTATCTAAACATCTTCAAAGATGCTAGGTGCCGTTCGGAACAGACACTATGAAAGACTAAGACGTGGAATTCTCGTCATTCATGACAATCAAATGACGTGAAGAATTTCAGTCGGTGCTATTTGAGCAGAAGGGCAACAGAAAAAGTAGAGCAGAGTGTAACGAGCTGTCGACAGCGAGGTCATTAGAAATGGATCACTAGCTCGGTTGGACAGGAACAGGATAAGATGTCGGCCGTGAGTTATCTGAAAGGAACAGTCCCAACAGTCGCCTGTAGCGAAAACAGGGAACATTGCTTACGTAGGTCAAGTCTAGTAAAACATCAACATATGAATACAATTACAGAAAAATAACTTTGCCTCTGAAAATAGTCCTCTTCGACGGCTATAAAATGACGTGAAGAATTTCAGTCGCTGCTATTTGACTACCTGATCTGACTCTCAGTCAAGAGAATGAGGTACATGAGGAATTATTTCTGGTTCCAACCGATGAGCTTGCGCCACCGTGGCTGCTGCTTTATGAGCTGGACAATTGTCCTGGTGAAAAAAGCCCTTAAGTATCGATCTTGGTCGTTTTTAAATCAATTTTCTCTTTAGAAGAACCAATAATGAAGCAAAGACGGTCGAGTTATGATTCTGGATTGCTGTAAGAGATCAGTCAGGATTATACCCCGAGAATCCTTAAAAAGTAACTTCGCTCATCCAGCCGAAAAAGACGCTGTTTTCTTCAGTGCGTTTTCACCAATCTTTTTTGCATAGTTCTGAGTTTTTCTTGGGGTGTTGAGAGTGATGATGGAGCCAAGTTTCATCCCCTGTCACGTTCATGTCCTTTTCTCATCCAGCAATGCTCTCATCCGGCGCCCACGCCACTGCTTTGTGTCCAGCTTTTCGTTCAGTCGATAACGTGATAACGGGTACCTGACACACTCTCCTCCTACAATTTTGCCTTAGCATAGGATAAACGGTTTTTTAGTGATTTTCTATGTGTTGGTCTTAACTAGACAGCGACAATCCGGTTAATGGAGCTACAGGACATTTCGGATTTTTTCGATGACTCTCGATATCAACGCCAATGAGACTAGAAGACCTCCATAATATGTGCGTTTGACATGTGTAAGATATAAACAGACTGTGTCATGTGGTATTCTTCTTTGAGTTAATTGGTGACACTAAGTAAATATTACAATAGGTGGTTCACATAGGGTAACCTTACAATGGATATAAAACGGAAAGTACAGACAGTTTGCAGTTCCTCTTCTATCTTCCTATTTTTTGTTCTACCAACAGTTTAGTAAACAATTAACGTTGAAGATCTTTGTTTAGAGCCACGACTTTCAGAAACCAACTGAAGAGGCAACTGCGGGCAGATATCAATAGAGATATGTGAGATGGTCAAATACAAGGAAAAGCATTCGCTCAACGTCATTCGAAAAGTACCACTGCCCAGACAAGCCCAGAGAAAGTATGCTGTTTCCAGGGTCACTACCCTCTTTCGCTTGGTTCACGACAGAAACGTTCCGTGCATTTTGCGGCCAACGTGCTCTTTTTATGTTAAACAGCTTCATGAAATCTTTACAATGTAATCACTTTACGTATGAATTAGTTAGTTTCATGTTCTCGAGACCTGTCGTACCTACAGAATTGTGGCGATAACTCCGTGAATATTAATTTATATTAATGATGCAGAACTCTTCTATTCCGTTCAGTATTGTCTATGCATCGTTCGATTCTTCATTCACATCGAAAAGTCACCCCGTACGGATCTTAGAAAGTGCAACAAATCTGCTAAAAAGCCTGCTACATACCGACTGTTCATACTCTTCTGCAGTATTGCTGCACAATATGGGATCCTTACGAGATAGGATTGACGGAGAAACTGTAAAAAAGTTCAAAAAAGCTTGTTTTGTACTATCCAGAATAGGGGAGAGAGTATCACGGATGTGATAAGTCGCTTACAGTCACAAGGTCTTTTCACTAAATTTCGACATCATTCTCCTCCGAATGCCAAAATATTTTGCTGAACACTACCAACACCGCGCAAAGTCACCGTCGTGATAAAATAAGAGAAATCAGAGCTCGCACGGAAAGATTTGGGTTTTTATTTTTCCCACTTGCTCTCCGAGATTGGAACTGTAGGGAAATAATCTGAAAGTGGTTCTGTGCACCATCTGCCAAACACATAAATATGAGTCGCGGAGCAATCATATTCATATAGACATATAGACTTGCGCCATAGAGTGGTGGGGTTTCGGGTTCCGCTGAATAGGTCAGGAGTTCACTACACTCAGCTGGCGGCTACATGGGTAGCGGAGGCTGTGTGGCGTGGACTGGGCGGTTTTTTTAGGTTAGAAGGCCTCGGGAAAGTACGGGGTGGGCTGCAATCTCAAAGGGTGCATGGCAAATACAGGACGTGCTTGGATCAAGGAACAGTCGGAATTATAGTTGTAAATTGTTGTAGTTGTGCTGGAAAAGTCCCTGAGCTACAAGCACTAATAGAAAGCTGAAATCGTTATAGGTACAGAAAGCTGGCTAAAGCCTGAAATAAGTTCTGCAGAAATTTTTACGAAGTCTCAGACGGTGTTCAGGAAAGATAGATTAGGCAGAATTGGTGGTGGAGTGTTTGTGTCTGTCAGTAGTGGTTTATCTTGTAGTGAAGTCGAAGTAGATACTCAGTGCGAATTGGTATGGGTGGAGGTTATACTTAACAGCCGAACTAAGTTAATAATTGGCTCCTTCTACCGACCCCCAGATTCCGATGATAAGAACGTACACGGGAAATGTTTTTAAAACAAAATTAAAATCTTTTCTATTAGAAAAATGTTTATATTCTTTCGACGAATTTTAAGATAGTGATTGTAACAGCTGTAATGTGATAAATGTAAAAAATAGACATAAGAAGCAACAGCTACAGAATATAGTGTATTTTAGAAGTGTAAATATAACCATAGTATTAAGTCTGACATTTGTAAAAGCCATCATTACGATGGCTCCACGCAAAGAAAATGTAAATAAATAAATAATCATAATTGGATGGATAAAAAATCTACTCGATGAATGGCAGAAGGAGAAGAATAAAATATATAGAAGTGTGCAAGCTTGGAGTGCTAGTGACTTCTGTGACAGAAAGGTTGAAGGGGAAGGAAGAGGGAAGAAGGGAAAGGACTGGTGAGGCTTAGCAAATGGAGAGAGCTACAGAAAACTCACCCAGAAGTTAGGCTCTGGGGAGTCTTAAGGGGTGGGATGAGAAGGAAATACTGGTTTTTGGTGCCTGCACTGGACGAGAGTTGAAAACCTGAGAGCTTAAAGGTGGAAGATAGGATACTTATCAAGACAGAGATTACTGAGAAAACATTGCAAGAGTCTATAATAGTGGAAAGCTAGGTGCATTATATGTGGTAGACAGGGGGACGGTTATAGTTGGTGGGGACTTCAACCTTCCTTCGATATATTGGCAAAAATACTTGTTCAAAACCGGTGGTAGGCAGAAAACATCTTCCGAGATTGTCCTAAATGCTTTCTCCGAAAATTATTTCGAGCAGTTAGTCCACGAACCCACGCGAATTGTAAATGGTTGCGAAAACACACTTGACCTCTTAGCCACAAACAATCCAGAGCTAATAGAGAGCATCATGACTGATACAGGGATTAGTGATCACAAGGTCGTTGTAGCTAGGCTCAATACCGTTTCTTCCAAATCCACCAGAAACTAAAAATAATTTTATTTAAAAAAGCGGATAAAGTGTCTCTAGAAGCCTTTCTAAGAGACAATCTCCATTCCTTCCGAACTAACTATGCAAATGTAGACGAGATATGGCTCAAATTCAAAGATATAATAGCAACAGCAATTGAGAGATTCATACCTCATAAATTGGTAAGAGATGGAACTGATCCCCCATGGTATACAAAACAGGTCCGAACGCTGTTGCAGAGGCAACGGAAAAAGCATGCGAAGTTCAGAAGAACGCGAAATCCCGAAGACTGGCTAAAATTTACAGACGCGCGAAATTTGGCACGGACTTCAATGCGAGATGCCTTTAATAGGTTCCACAACGAAACATTGTCTCGAAATTTGGTAGAAAATCCGAAGAAATTCTGGTCGTATGTAAAGTACACAAGCGGCAAGACTCAGTCAATACCTTCGCTGCGCAGTGCCGATGGTACTGTTACCGACGACTGTGCCGCTAAAGCGGAGTTATTGAACGCAGTTTTCCGAAATTCATTCACCAGGGAAGACGAATGGAATATTCCAGAATTTGAAACACGAACAGCTGCTAGCATGAGTTTTTTAGAAGTAGATACCTTATGGGTTGCGAAGCAACTCAAATCGCTCGATACGGGCAAGTCTTCAGGTCCAGATTGTATACCGATTAGGTTCCATTCAGATTACGCTGATACAATAGCTCCCTACTTAGGAATCATATACAACCGCTCGCTCACCGATAGATCTGTACCTACAGATTGGAAAATTGCGCAGGTCGCACCAGTGTTTAAGAAGGGTAGTAGGAGTAATCCATCGAACTCGAGACCTATATCATTGACATCGGTTTGCAGAAGGGTTTTGGAGCATATACTGTATTCAAACATTATGAATCACCTCGAAGGGAACGATCTATTGATACGTAATCAGCATGGTTTCAGAAAACATCGTTCTTGTGCAACGCAGCTAGCTCTTTATTCCCACAAAGTAATGGCCGCTATCGACAGGGGATCTCAGGTTGATTCCGTATTTCTGGATTTCCGGAAAGCTTTTGACACTGTTCCTCACAAGCGACTTCTAATCAAGCTGCGGGCCTATGGGGTATCGTCTCAGTTGTGCGACTGGATTCGTGATTTCCTGTCAGGAAGGTCGCAGTTCGTAGTAATGGACGGCAAATCATCGAGTAAAACTGAAGTGATATCAGGTGTTCCTCAGGGAAGCGTCCTGGGACCTCTGCTGTTCCTGATCTATATAAATGACCTGGGTGACAATCTGAGCAGTTCTCTTAGGTTGTTCGCAGATGATGCTGTAATTTACCGTCTAGTAAGGTCATCCGAAGACCAGTATCAGTTGCAAAGCGATTTAAAAAAGATTGCTATATGGTGTGGCAGGTGGCAGTTGACGCTAAATAACGAAAAGTGTGAGGTGATTCACATGAGTTCCAAAAGAAATCCGTTGGAATTCGATTACTCGATAAATAGTACAATTCTGAAGGCTGTCAATTCAACTAAGTACCTGGGTGTTAAAATCACGAACAACTTCAGTTGGAAAGACCACGTAGAAAATATTGTGGGGAAGGCGAGCCAAAGGTTGCGTTTCATTGGCAGGACACTTAGAAGATGCAACAAGTCCACTAAAGAGACAGCTTACACTACACTCGTTCGTCCTCTGTTAGAATATTGCTGCGCGGTGTGGGATCCTTACCAGGTGGGATTGACGAAGGACATCGAAAGGGTGCAAAAAAGGGCAGCTCGTTTTGTATTATCACGTAATAGGGGAGAGAGTGTGGCAGATATGATACGCAAGTTGGGATGGAAGTCATTAAAGCAAATACGTTTTTCGTCGCGGCGAGATCTATTTACGAAATTTCAGTCACCAACTTTCTCTTCCGAATGCGAAAATATTTTGTTGAGCCCAACATACATAGGTAGGAATGATCATCAAAATAAAATAAGAGAAATCAGAGCTCGAACAGAAAGATTTAAGTGCTCGTTTTTCCCGCGCGCTGTTCGGGAGTGGAATGGTAGAGAGATAGTATGATTGTGGTTCGATGAACCCTCTGCCAAGCACTTAAATGTGAATTGCAGAGTAGTCATGTAGATGTAGACAGAGATGAACATGTACATTCTAAAAGTGCCACACGGCCAAAATTTTATTGATTTTCCTATAGGTTAGTAGAACTTCCTCTAGTTTTGTATGGCTTTTTTTCTTCTCTCTCTCTCTCTCTCTCTCTCGTTTTATTATTTGCCTATGCGAGTTAATCCATGCTGAAATTGGAAATACAAGAACATAAATATTAGATGTTCGGTATAGTACTGCTTTAAGGATTTAGATGACTAGAGAGCAGGCCTAAGGGCAGTAAAGAAAGTAAAAAAAAAAAAAAAAGTTCTTCGCCTTTAGTGTTTGTGGAAGGAACACTGGACAGTAAAGAATGCACAATCGTCGGCCCCGTTCCGTTGCCATCCACTCACTGTCAAGGAGATCCATTTTACAGCAATATATTATTGCTCGTACATGCTTTTCTCACGTCACACAGTACGCTCTTCGACATGTCCCCCTACTTCTCGGCCAGTACGACCATCTCACATGTCGTCCACAGAGCACTTGTGCGAATTGATGCAAGGCGTCCGGTGTGGCAACAAGCAGAGTGTAATATTATCTCCGAAGATGACAGCCAACACCAGTTTTCATTGTTCTAAGTACGGTTACAGGGCTGCATCGTAGCTAGAGAAGGTTATATGAATAAACGTTGGGCTACACAATATATAGAAATTTTTTCCGTCAGTATCTGTCCATATGTATATGACACTATGATTTTGAATGCAAGCTCCTATATTTATTTTTGGATCAAAGTTGCCTGTGATCGTTGAAGAAGTCACAGAAATAGTCGACGATGAGAAATAGGACCGCTAAATTGCGAAACAGGACAAAGAATAACTCAGCCGCCCCTTTTTTGATTCTTCACTTTTGCAGCTGTAATCGTGTATTCTTCAATAGTTTCCATGGCAAAAGCACTGGTGCCGAAATACTTGATACCGTTCATATAATGCAGCAGAGTTTCTATGTGTGTTTGTTCTTGAATCTTAGCGTGCTTTGTATCTGGTCGATAAGAGCTAACTGGAGCTTAGAAGAAAGACAACAAGCGGAATTAATTGCTACAATTATTACTACCATTTCGACGTCCGCTAGGCGTTTTCCCAGAAACTGACAACGCGATGACGTCAAGACGAGTAGCGCTCGCAGAGGGACGCATAGCAGCATATAGTCGTGCAGTAGTTTTTATTGTATTGGTGATGCACAGCGCGTGGAGGCGAGACAAATGGTACTCGCAGCGAAAACGTTAACGCACGCTCATAGATGCCCACACACAAAGGCACCGCGCGCAAGTGCTCACGATTCGTACGCCATAGTGCTAAAAAGAAGAAAAGCCATTCCATCTCCATGCACAAAGAACAAACTGAACAACGCAAGAAAGTCTTACAATTTTATGCCATACTACGGATAAAACACTGCTCCCATAATGTAGACATGTGGAAGAGTACTACGGTGGCACTTTGTTATTTAATTTACGGCTGCTGTTACTTAGTATTTACCATTAAGCGACGAGAAAAATCTTTTATGCTGTGTTGTAAACGCTTTGGACAGCAGTTCAAAAAATTAGCCGCATTTATCTGAATGTGGAATGGCGACAGCTTAAGTAATAGTTTATATTGCAGTTGTGAATTTAACTATGAGAAATTAACAGCAACCTTATCACTTTTTAGTTTTATATAGTTCTGTCTACACCAATTAATTTTCACAGGTCTACTTCACATTAAGGAAAATAAGAATTCAAAAGTTGATCTACTATATCTACAGGAATTTCTAATCCCATGGGGTAATGACAATAGGTCAGATCCAGAAGTATATCAAATAGCAAAACAGAATACATTTTTTTTCAGAATTAGTGTAATGTGTGGTGTTATTACATAATACTTAAATTAATAGTTAAAACATGGTATATTTAGAAAAGAACAGCAAACATTATGCAGTTGGAAAAAGAAATGTTCCATCAATGTCTGATTGGTTTGAGAATATATTACACTACATACTGGATTTATTTAAATAAAATGCGTAGATTATCACAATGAAAATATATTTAAAAATGAAAATTTATTCACCAGTATTTGGTGGTATCATATTGCAAATTTTCAGCGGAATCGGCTGAACTGCAAAGGTAATAAACATAAGCGACACTGCTAGTGCATCTGTATCGTTCTACGCCACTTTGCTAAAATTCGACGCATATGAGGGAAAGTTTTCATTTTTCGAGCCAAGCAAGTTACTCATTAAATCATCAAAATAAAATGGGATTTAGGTATTGATTAATGTACGTCTGAGTTTGAGGACAAGAGATTAGGGCACTTTTTATGAACGATGAGAAAAAAAATATATAAAAAGTGAATCTACTGCAGCTACCATAATTTCCGATCCCCGTGGAGTAATGGCGTTAAGTCACATCCCCAAGTATTTCAAATAGTTTACCTTCCTTAACTTTCTTATTACTACACGCTTGGATGGCTGTTTTAACGGATCCTTTGTATGATTTTTAGGTATAACTTTTTTTTTTTTTTGAGGGCCCTTATCTTTTTCCTTCCAGCTGGTTTACTTCAGTTTCGCAGTCGTGGATATCAGAATTTGTGATTCCTGCTTCGCTCTGGGTCTACTTTTGACCTTAGCTTCATTGGTGATGAGTTATTGAGTATAAAGAATTTCAACACATCATACCGGTTTGCTCCTTTTGTTATGTGTTGATTCTCCACCATTCCTGGATCTGTTGTTTCATCCCTGTCCGCTCTTCGTTAATAATCCACTGTTAAACAGAGATGTCTCATTTTATCACAGATCAATCTGTAGCAATGGAGTCGCCAACGGTAAAAGTATTTAGATCCAAAGGATTCCAATGCCCTAATCGTGATTCGGCGACCGCTGTTACCCCTTCGCAATCTTAACATGGCTACCCGTTGAGCATCGTGTGAGAAAAGCCTCCTTTGTGGCCTTCCGCCCATAGAGCGATTCAAAAGTAAAGGACAGGATGACTAGCTGGCAACGCTGTTCCTCACAAGAGCCAACTGAGAAACGAGAAACTGCAGTTACCGTGTGCGAGCATGGAGGACAGGGAGAGTATTGTTCGTCGCTACCGAGCATCCTTTGGTTACTCTCTACATGTCGAGCACACATTCGCGCTCTGAGGAAGATGTGGTTCTCTGTTATCACACACGAGTAAGAAACGAAGGAAACTCTGGATTCATCGGAAGAGCCAAAGAAATATGAACTGCTGGCTATATGTGTCAGCCAAGGAACTGTAACAGTCAAATTATAAATTCATAGATATTTGTAGAATGACTAAACAGTGTTACAGTCATTTGGTGCAGCTGATTTCTTCCGCCAGATCACATCGTTAGTTTGATTTTAAAAACCCAAATATCTTGAGATTTATGTACACGAAAATGTGGTGATCGTGATTTGTGTACCGTCGACAATTGTATGTCAACACCAATGTAGTTGCACGTATCGGAGATTTGTTACCTTTCACTGTTCGTTTCTACCGTTAATTTTACAGACTGACAAAAGCTGCCAGTCACACAAAAGAATGCTGGCGGTATATTTTTTTTGCACATTTGTTTCCATTGCCGTACCGATAATTTTATTTTAAACAATAGGTGTATAACTCACTACACATGTAATATGAAATTCTTTACCCACTTCACGCCCCGTTTTTTCTGTCGAATCTCTCCTGCCGTAGCCTGGGAGCTTGTAGTTGTATAAAAACGAGAGGTTTTCGACTTTTACTACAAAGCTAATATTCACAACCTGTTCGTTCATCTTCAAATTAAACCAAGAGACAACTATGTTCCAGCACACGACGCAACTCAGATCGCTCGGCAACGCGGGCGTCGAGTCTCTGGAAACTGGTTGGCAACGCAAGCGATTGACTGGGGAGTCACTCTGCAGTTGCGCCGAGTGCGGAGACCTATTACAAATTACACTACACAGGAAGTGATTCACTGCCGACCAGTTACCAACTCACGTCGGCAACGAGTTGCTTTTGAGTCGCTACGTGTGGGGGCCCTAAGGCTCTGCAAATACCGGGTGATCAAAAAGTCAGTATAAATTTGAAAACTGAATAAATCACGGAATAATATAGATAGAGAGGTACAAATTGACACACATGCTTGGAATGACATGGGGTTTTATTAGAACCAAAAAAATACAAAAGTCCACAAAATGTCCGACAGATGGCGCTTCATCTGATCAGAATAGCAATAATTATCATAACAAAGTAAGACAAAGCAAAAATGATGTTCTTTACAGGAAATGTTCAATATGTCCATCATCATTCCTCAACAATAGCTGTAGTCGAGGAATAATGTTGTGAACAGCACTGTAAAGCATTTCCGGAGTTATTGTGAGGCACTGGCGTCGGATGTTGTCTTTTAGCAGCCCTAGAGATGTCGGTCGATCACGATACACTTGCGACTTCAGGTAACCCCAAAGCCAATAATCGCACGGACTGAGGTCTGGGGACCTGGGAGGCCAAGCATGACGAAAGTGGCGGCTCAGCACACGATCATTAGCGTCTAGCAATATGGGGTGGAGCGCCATCCTGCATAAACATCGTACGTTCCAGCAGGTGTTTATCAGCCAGGCTGGGGATGATGCGATTCTGTAACATATCGGCGTACCTCTCACCCGTCACGGTAGCAGTTACAAAACCAGAATCACGCATTTCCTCGAAGAAAAAAGGCCCGATAACGGCAGATGTGGTAAATCCAACCCATACCGGGCTTTCTCGTCGTGCAATGGAGTTTCCACGACAGTTCTAGGATTTTCGGTAGCCCAAATTCTGCAGTTGTGGGCGTTGATAGACCATCGGAGCGTGAAATGAGCTTCGTCGGTCCACAACACGTTACTCAATCAATCGTCATCTTTCGCCATCTTTTGAAACGCCCACACCGCAAATGCCCTGCGCTTCACTAAATCGCCAGGTAACAGTTCATGGTGCCGATGGATTTTGTACGGATAGCATCGGAGGGAACGCCCAAGTGCCAACCAAAGAGTAGTGTATGGAATGCCGGTGCGACATGCCACTGCACGAACGATGACTTCCCCCGTGCATAGACGAACCCGCTAAAGTCTTCATTTCTTCCTGAACTGTCTCAGCAGCATTACGTCTTGTGCTCGGTCGGTCACTAGGGGTTCTATCGTCTAAACAACCCGTGGCTTCGAACTTCGAAATCATTCTCGCCACAGCTGCATTTGTCAACGGACCTTTACCCGTTCGAATCCCCTTCCTATGGCGATAGGATCGTAACGCTGAACTAGCACATTCCCCATTCTGATAATACAGCTTCACTAAAAGCGCCTTTTCAGGTAACGTCAACATGCTGCGACTGCTGGCGCATCTTATTCTCTCTCTCATTACAGTCTTATTCTCTCTCTCATTACAGCTCCTTTTATACACGATTGTCATGCGCAGTCACTGACGTTTTGCTGTCCAGCGCCATCTGTCGGACATTTTGTGAACTTTGTTTTTTTGTTGGTTCTAATAAAACCCCATGTCATTCCAAGCATGTGTGTCAATTTTTACCTCTCTGTCTACATTATTCCGTGATTTATTAAATTTCAAATTTATACTGACTTTTTGATCACCCGGTATATGAAGAGCTCGACTGTAAACAATGTCAAGAGACAATTTGGTTGTTATGAGAAACTGCACAGAAAATTGTCAATCAAGTAAATCCATAGCGATTTTTTCATTCAGATTAGCCATCGTTCTCAAATACTTCTAGAGTAACGACAAATTTTTGAAATCGTAAATTTTATCCACAATTTTATTCTTAAAAATGCGTCAATGGTTACTTAACCTTTTTTTACTTACAAACCAAGTGCACTCAAGATCAGATACCGTCGACTTACCAGTTTATTTGCTGTGCGGGATAAGGAAACATTACTGCGAAACTCTCAAAAATACAGATTTTTATGGTCCGCGTTGTTTCTCTTTATGATACCAAAAGTTGCGTTATCAATTTTTGAAATAATGAATTGTTCACTTGTATAAAGAATTATTCACATTTATCTGGATAGCAACAAGTTCTGAAGCGTTTGTACATTCAGAACCATATTCAGCACCTTTATCAGAGTCGTAGTTATCCACATTGTTCATAGATTTGCGCAAATCGTTCGAAAAAAAGCATTTTTCAGTCACGAACACCGTACACTTTACTTCTGCTAGCAGCCATGTTGATGGGACTTACTACTGTTCACATGCACGCATCCTTACAAAGCTGCAATTTACCACACGGAGTATCTACGGTTCTCGTCGAGTGTCTCTTATCATTGTTTACAGTCGAGGTCTTCATATATAAAGTCATTAATAATATAAATGACATTAAAGTTCAGTATGCACGCTGACAGTAAAAGCTGACTATACGACGAAGAACAATATGGACAGACCACGGGTAGTGACAACGGGAGGGGGGGGGGGGGGGGAGGAATCTATGGGGGCTATAGCCCCCCCCTCCGCCATGGAGTATCATATTACACTGGGTAAAATGACTTCAGAAATCAGCGAATATGTTACTCCAACAGATTCAATAATTTTTTTATAATTATGTAGCCATGTAGATTACAGTGTATTTCAAATACATTTTTAAAAAAAGAATAAGGGTGGCAAATAGCTTACTATCCAAACCAATAAATATCATTTAACTTGAAATAGGCGTCTTATTATTTATTAAAACACATTTTTTACCCCGAACTCCAAAACAGTTGGCAAAAACTACTTTAAGCAACACCAAATTTTACCAATTTGTCAGTAGAGGACCCCAACTCTCCTTTTGTTAAGCGATATTTCATTCCCCCAACCCCTCCCCCCCCAAACCCCCCCCCCACCCTGACCGACTTCTAGAATCACCCCTGGGACAGATACTAGAAATAAGAAACAGAAGGGCACAAAATAAACAGCACGGCACAACATAGCAACGTGTTCTCCAATATTGGCACTGCTCGCTCAGTAAGTTCACTTATTTGATTCGAGAAGCACTGCTTGGCATGTCAACTGACAAAACTTAAAGCAATAAGTTCACCTACCGGGGCTCCCTCCCTACAGGGACAACCCTGTCTCCCCTATTATTCGTATATAATGCTGTAATTGCTTCTACATATTAGTTAATTTGTAGAAGAAGTGGTCATTGTTACATGATCCAAATTTATTTTTCAACAAGAAATATACTAATTTTAAAGTTTGCTCTCACTGTCATGCCATAGTATTTGAGTCCTCGCTATAATTTTTACGTCGTATTTTGGGCCGGAATCCCAAAAAAGTGACCATCAATCAAAAAGAAAAGTCTGGAGTTAAGAAGTATCGTTTAACAGGTTGACTAGAGTGCTGGTGAGACTAATGAAACTCGGTCTTAGAAGCGGCCAGCCGTTCCTTCCAAAGGTTGAATTTCAAGTCCAACGCGGCATTTGTTTGTGAACCGAGCACAGAGCTAGCTGGAAAAATACTGGGATCGTTCGGATCAAATATTTTTGTTCAGAGAAATCAGACCGAATTCTTTGTTAAATAGAGGCTATTCTAGAAGGTATGTACTTAATTACGAATACTTATTTCATTATTTAATCGTTAATTAACAACTGATATTTGCTAATTAACTTCTTACTGGAATGCAAGCAAGAAAATTATAAAACACGAGCGAAACAAAAACATAAGTTTTAGATTCCACGACATTCTCCCTTCCTTTTCAAAAATGGTTCAAATGGCTCTGAGCACTATGGGACTTAACATCTGAGGTCATCAGTCCCCTAGACTACTTAAACCTAACTAACCTAAGGACATCACACACATCCATGCCCGAGGCAGGAGACGAACCTGCGACCGTTGCAGCAGCGCGGGTCCGGACTGAAGCGCCTAGAACCGCTCGGCCACAACGGCCGGCACTTCTTTTCATTCCGTCCGTAAGTATGTACTATTATCCTTGCGAATAGACTTTAAAATCCAGCTACTAGCGGTAAAACCGACTTTGGGCCATTTATTAAGCACCAGTTGCAAAATGCCTTTATCTACACTGAGAAAATTGAAATTGACGTTGAAAACTTTCGACGCTACGTCATTGCAACAGTCAGGCATTATCTCCAAAGGTACTCATGAAACAATATGCCGATACAAGTCCCAGACTCTTGTGCGACGGACCGGGCGTTATTGATTCTACACTTTTCCCACTAGATCAGCTGTCGGAAGATGCGCAGGAATCAACAAAGTTAATTAGACAATACCAACTAAGCTTTGTTCGACAGTCTTCTCGCGTGAAACATATGGAGGAGGTGTTATGGAAATTGCGGGCAACAACTGATCCCTATATTTCTTCATTGTGGAAACCATCTCCTACGTAAGTGAAAACTTTGTCATCAGAAGCTTTTACCCTCTTGGAGCCTGCTGCAGAGGAAGCATAGGCTGCGCGTGATGCAGAGGATACAAATGTCAGTGAGGAAGAAGATGAAGAAAGAAATGAAGATGAAGAACAAGAAGCAGTAAGGAGATCAAGAAAACTTATAAGACTTTCAATTTTTGTTTCTAATATTTCCTGTAGTAAAGAGAGTACAAGTGCAGTTTTCTATCGAAGTTTACCATTAAAATTAAACATAGACACAGAAAACATTTTTGTAGGATTCATTAATTTCTTACAGATTATTTTCGTCGTACTGGATCCGCCATTTGGAATTTTTAAATTTTGATACAAAAATCGTTATTTTGGCTATACTGGAGTAATTTTGAAATTTTGGCGAGGTTTTCAGTATTACGCTCCACTGTGTATAGATATAAAATCTTCACGATTTTATGCATTGCGATAAACATCATCGGCGATTCGAAGTGACATATTCTGAGTGTAAATACCTTTAGCCTTTTATGGTGGTTAATCGAAGCTATACGATTATTGGCATATAATTATAATTTGTCGTGTATCAATTTTTCGCAAACGCTTTATTATTTATTGCAGGCTTTTCTCGGCGTGTAAATTCACGGTCTAGAAAAGAGTGGAAATGGGCTCAGGCGATGACAATTTTACAGTGTAATCAATAGTAAATGCAAACCTTGCTCACCTGTTTGTGTCAATTTCAGGTTGTCTTTTCATCCGTTTCGTATATCAATCAAATATTCTGTATTTACCGACTTTTAGCTATCGTTCAGAAGAACATAAAAATAGATTCATTATAAGAAGAGCTTCCTCGGTCTGCGACCGATAAAGTATTTGAAGAAACACCCGAAAAACCTTCATCTGGGTGGCTGGGCCGTCTGTTTCTGGATTCCACACCAGCGTGGCACCTATATTGGTAGGAGGGAACAGGATAGTCATAACGCTGCGATGCGATTTCCAATGAAGCACTGAAAGTTCCACAATTAATGTGTTGAAAATGAGGCAGAAAATATTGCAAGATATTCTAATTGTTTTAGAACAGTTAAACTTTGATTATTATGTTCGCCTTTCACTGTTTTTAAGGAGCTCCAACCTTGAACGAGCTTGTAAATCACCTAGCGCAATGCGAGGATAAAGCCTGTCATTAGAAATTCTGTGAAACGTTTGTAAACATTAACAGAAGGGAGAGGGAAACGGTATAGCAGTTGATTGTTGTTACAGTTTGGCCAAAGCGAAACTAACCCGGGAAATGTTTATAAATCTTACTTACATAGCTAAGCGGTTTTGGGATTTTGTCGAAATCTGCACGCCGTATTTCACTAGAGAAATGGTTTCTGCAGAAACTTTCGTCAAAATTGCAGCGAGTTGACCTTACAAACGTTTTTCAGATGAGTTTTATTTTGGGGTCTCTGTACGTATGTGCCCATTTTTTGTACTCTGGTTACACCACTACAGATTTCTGCCTCCGAGAAAATAGTCTCTTTGACTCACTTGTTACAACAAGGACAATATAAAGAATATCAGGAAATGATCTCTACCGGCTGTTAGCTTACAGGAGAAACGGTCATGAATTCGCCTACAGAAAATCTAACGCTGGGGGAGACGCCAGAAAATGACTGTGCCACTTCGCTCGGTCCATGAAGTGTTGAGGTTGTTGGGGAGAGAGAGAGAGAGAGAGAGAGAGAGAGAGAGAGAGAGAATCCGCAGTGGTGAATGCTGCTCCCGCAGTGATTACAGTTGGTCCATGTGTCGCGTAGTATTGTCCTGTCGCCGGACACGTGCGTGGCGAATCACGAGTCGTCAGCTCCGCACCGGTCATTCCCACGCATGCGCAATTCGACGGGCGTGTTCGTTGAGGGGACGAGACCCGTTGCTGATCCTTGACCAGCGGTTTGGCTAGACTGCTATAGTGACGCGCGTGTCTTACGAAATGGAAAAAGATTAACGTAAGTGGACTCATGCCGCTAGTCTGCGGTGATGGCTGCACGCAACATCGAAATGGGGTGCAAAGGATCACAATGCACACGCACTGCCAACTTGCAGCTCAAAACTGTGTGTGTTCAAGCACCATTTATGAACAAATGATTATCAGGGAGGCCTTCATTGTTTGAAGTAAAATGTTGCAAAAAAATTACTATTTGCATTATAATTATTTGTTTTAGATTCTGTCCATTCAGTTGAATAGAAACAGCTGATCTTTTGCTAGACACGACTCGTGTTTAATTTACTGAACCATTTTCGTGCCCTAACACTATACACATTTTCACTTAAAAGCAGCTGTTTTAACTTAAGTATTTTGCCGTTATACTCGTAGCGCTACGCAACAAACACATCTGCTCTTCGAGCAGTTTTGCTCGATAATACTGCTTTATTACGTATATGTGTGTTGATGTTATACACGTGTTCTTGCTGCCATGCTGGTGAAATACTTCTGGCTGAACCACTAAGAATTTTTGTCAGCACATCTCACAAACTGCGTTCTCACGATCCCACCACATAATAATGTTTGTTCTGCGTAGTGTTGCAAACTGTTGAATGTATTTATGTGATACCTTTAGTCAGAGTTTCTGCATGGATGTGTCGTGTCTGTTTCATGTCTTTGGCTAGGCAAAAGAACAGCTTCACCGGCAAGCAGCAATACATGTAAAACACCATAAACACATCGTGTAAGTAATAACACATACTTGAGCAAGAAAGCGCAAAGAAACAGAACTATTTGAAGCCTGGAAGTAAACAGCACAAAATGTAAGTTAGAAATGCTGCATGTCACCCAAAAAATGGTTCAAATGGCTCTGAGCACTATGGGACTTAACATCTGAGGTCATCAGTCCCCTAGAACTTAGAACTACTTAAACCTAACTAACCTAAGGACATCACACACCTCCATGGCCGAGGCAGGATTCGAACCTGCGACCGTAGCAGTCACGCGGTTCCGGAAGCGCCCAGAACCGCTTGGCCACCGCGGCCGGCAACTGAATATGTATTTATAATTCAGGCCATCGGATATGCACAAGTAAATTAAAGCGAAAAAAAGTAAACTGCAATTTGTTCAATTTCACACAGATACATAAAACATAAAACGATTGATATAATTTTACTAACAACTGAGAATTAACAAGCGCAGCGCGTGGTAGCCGTGCGGTCTGAGGCGCTTTGTCATGGTTCGCGCGGCTACCCTGTCGGAATTTCGAGTCCTTCCTCGGGTGTTGTCCTTATCGTTAGTTAGTTTTCGTTAGATTAAGTAGTGTGTAAGCCTAGGGACCGACGATGACCTCAGCAGTTTGGTCCCATAGGAACTTCCCACAAATTTCCAAATCAACAAGCCACAACTTCAAGGAATATTGGCATGTGACGAAACGGATCAGGTGCGTGTTTACAAGGAAATAAACAACTGCTGCAAATGGTTCACGCCTGTAAAATTTTACTGGTGTAGTCAAGAGTAGGCCCATTTAGCATAGAGTGTGTTTTAAAGATAATTAAAGCGTTAATGAAAGTGACGGAAAGTGCTATAGTAACGCCGGCCGCGGTGGTCTAGCGGTTCTAGGCGCTCAGTCCGGAGCCGCGCGACTGTTACGGTCGCAGGTTCGAATCCTGCCTCGGGCATGGGTGTGTGTGATGTCCTTAGGTTAGTTAGGTTTAAGTAGTTCTAAGTTCTAGGGGACTGATGACCATAGATGTTAAGTCCCATAGTGCTCAGAGCCATTTGAACCTTTTTTTGCTATAGTAACAAACAAACTTCCCATAGCTATAAACACTCAGAAGTTTAAACAGCGTGAGGAATTTTTTTTCCTCTCTCTGAAAAAAGAGGTTGAAAGATGACCACAGTAAAGGAAATATCGATCGACTGACGCACGAGAAGAAAATTTCTTTCAGCTAATGTGTCAATCATCGACGTGGTATTAAGGAAGATCTTCCAGAGCGCACCACAGAATGCATGTGAAACGCGGGAAAAACAAAGATAAAGGAACTAGAAGAATCAAAGTTGCCGTACAACAAGAGAATTTTAAAAATTAACTGCATAAATCACGTACGAAATGAAGAATAGGTAATAAAAAAAGTCTGCAGGTAATGCCTACCAACAAGAGACAGAGGTTAGTGGAACATCCAAGAATGGTATAGGAAGGAGATGAATACGACGAAAGTTGTTGGGTAGACATGGGAACTTGTGAAACAGATTATGAGTGAAGTTAAATCCACCTGTTACGCAGAAACGAAGAAATTAAGAGAATATAGGAAGGTATCGAGAACATGATAAAATCTGACTAAAGACAGGATAGTCTTGTCTGGCTAGATGCCGGATCGTAAAATCATGATGATAATGTTTAAACGTCTTCAAATAAACCACTAATGCAATCTCGCGGAAGTCTACGAACCACAGACGACGGAGTTACGTAAGGTACATTAAAAGAAAAAAAAAGAAGAAAGGTACAGTGCCTGATATGCTGTATATGCTGTACGGACGGCATTTTACAAGAGGGACCCCCTGCTGGAAATGCATGGTTCAGGTTCTGACGATTCTAGGCTTGATAACGGCGGCATCAAAGCTTCTTTGGCTTTTTACTGATGTAGTAACTCAACCTAGTAACCATCAGTGTTAAGTGAATGAATGGACTGAGCCTAATAAACAGCACTCCTGCACATTTCCGAAAATAGGCTGCGTGTTGAAAAATGATCAGGTTACTTCCTGCTCAACATATTAGGCGTTCCGCAGGCGCAGTCCCTGCGTCCTCATTACAATGGTGATGAATGAGTTGCATAACTAATCAGGATAGGAAACGCAATTATCAGATTGGACTCCATCTCAAATTTTGAAGGCCCAAAGTGCTGAAAACTATACATTTCTAGACGGAGATTCCCTCTCGACCTTATTGGAAAATGACCCGCTTACTGCCTCCCAAAGCATCCTTGTCGTAGTTAGAGATTTACCGTTTATACACTCCGTGTAGGCGCGTCGTCTCTACTTTTTATTTTTTTTATGAGCATTGTATAGGCCATTGAAAGAATAAGATGCGTGCAGCAGATGTTGTGTCCGTTTTACACCTAATGCAAAGTACTAGTTGTCTACCGTAAGGTCCAACTTCCTGACTCTGGCAACAGAAGTAGAAACAGTAGGAGAAACGTTTCTCTATTCTATGAAACAAGACATTAAAAGATGACACCTTAAGTTGCATAAAATTGTAGTCTTTTCCTAGCTAGTTCCATTTTTCCCACCTTGTAGTATGGAAACCCATGCAGCAAAAGCCCACAGTAGACCAAAACTTTTAAACGTAGAGTCCGAAACCCTCCACTACCCTTCCCATGTTAAAAATATTAATCCGAACTATCCTCCTCTACGCTAGTGTTGCTTGGATATCAGTGTTACCCAAGTCGTATTACTCCCTCCAAATCCAGGAATACCATGCACTCTGGCTCCCTTCCCGAATATATTTACCTCCCTCCAAGGTAGATTCCTTACAGCCTTTTCAAACCCTCGCTCCACTTCGCAACTACTAAACACTCCTGTACATCCTACACTAAACGCAAATTCTTTTCCAACAACCGCATCGTTTCTCCACTAATTTCGATACGTCTTATGCTGCCGCACATATATCGACACATATCAACAACACTACACTTGCAAAAACATATCTTCTTCCAAAGAAACAACCCTCCCTTAGTAGCGTACCACACACCAGGCCTCCGCCCCTATGCGTCTTCTTCCCTTCTCCCTGCATTTCAATCCATCTATCAATTTCCGTGAACGTGCAGAGCTTCTTTTTGAGATCCTTGTTTGAAAACGAAAAAGAACGTTAACTGGGATATTTTTGAATATCATTCGTGAAAATCATCTATTTAATAATTGTAAAATCAAATGTAACTGTTTTACCTTTTTACTTTTTTTTACTGATCTAAGTCTTTTAAAATTATTTGAAAGAAGAGTGGTATGTTTAAACCGCGGGGAGTTCACCCTTCGGCCATACGGGGCGAGGGGGATGAAACAACAATAAAGGACAAAAGGAACAGTACTATTGACTGGTTCTGGGAAGCACATTCTCACGCCACTTGCAAAGTTATTCGTGAAGGGTTTTTGCTTTGCGCACTAAGGAAGACAAATTTAAAGCCAACCTGTTTTTGAAAATACGTTTATGATCTGGACACATGGAGCAGATCCCGTGAACCGGTTTCTCGAATGTTTTAATTTTCTTCATTCTAGCATTAAGTTTACCGACGTTGAAAGTGACAAGAAAATTTCTTTTAATTGGATGCAGGGATCTACAGAAGGGATGGAATCGTGGGATACACAGTTACTCGCAAACCTACACATGCTGACACCACTTAGAAGCAAGAGTTGCCATCTGCCGTATTAACGCAGTGGAGTCCTGAAGACGTAGAATTTCTGTCATTGCAAACTTAACAAAGGAGATTGAATATTTGGAGCCTACGTAGAACGGATATTCCTTTTTCTGAATTAGGTAACTGAGTTGTGCATTTAAAACTTAGTAAGTTGTAAGCAACTTTATCGTAAATTATATTTCCTTACGGTTTTACCCATGAATCTCAGCCTGGCATGTGATTTTCGTACAACTAGTTTTATGTAGTCGTTCCACTTTAATTTGTTCCGATCGATTACTCCTAAATATTTCGTGGTTCTCACTGTTTCCAATGATTTATCGCTGGTAGAGTATTCGAGTAGTAGTGAACTTTTCCCCTGTTTCTGTGAAATACTTTAAATTCCAGATCCCTCTGCAAACCTTAGGGAGTGAGGCCCTGTATCAATCATGCGTTGAATGGTGACCTGTCTATCGACTGGAGCGTTAATCTCGGCAGCAGCTTGGGTCCCGCCCGAGAGTAGTCACCATGTTCACCACTTCCCTCTTCTCCATAGCGGTCGTCATCAACAGAAACGCAGCATTACACTTCACACACTTTCACTGCAGACCCCTATACTAAACAGTCGTATATAAACTACACTAAACAGTTTTTCATACTAGACTCGTAGTGGACCGAAATAGCAATAGCTAGGGACCTTCCTCAGACTTTGAGCCATGTGTAACAGCCGGATCTTCAGCCTGGAAAGATAGACCTACTCCGACAGTCCAAAAAGTTTCGAGGCTGAATTAATAAAACAGAGAAAATTATGATGACGGTTTCGACGCGTCAGCTGTTCTGCATAGTCTCCATCCACTTGGTTGCATGGCATGTGAAACTGTCAGAAAAGTCCTTCTTTGGGAGATTGTTCAAGTTATGTGTCGCATTTACTCCGCCTTCGATCTTGGCAAACCACCAGAGATACATTGTGCAGTTTGTCATTTTGTGGTAGTTTCGTATTGACGACACCAAATCTCGCCTCCTTGAAGATTTTTTTCCAGAAAAAACAGCTCGCTTTTTCTTTTGAGTGAAGTCGTGGCAGACGTAGTTTTTGTTCAAGAGTCAGGCTGTGCGGGTCACACTTTACACACACTTTTCTCTTCATCAAAACGTTCTAGAGAATATCTTGAATACTTGTTTTAGAGATGTTCAGTTTGTTGCTCCACTACTCAACGCTGCCTGCTCATAACTGACTGCCGGCCGCGGTGATCTAGCGGTTCTAGGCGCTCAGTCCGGAACCGCGCGACTGCTACGGTCGCAGGTTCGAATCCTGCCTCGGGCATGGATGTGTGTGATGTCCTTAGGTTAGTTAGGTTTAAGTAGTTCTAAGTTCTAGGGGACTGATAACCACAGATGTTAAGTCCCATAGTGCTCAGAGCCATTTGAACCATTTGAATCATAACTGACTGGTCCAATGCACCTCTGTTGTTTACAGTTGTTAAGTCAAACTGTCACCGTAGTTACCGCGCTGATGTCGCTTGCACGCCAGGAGTAAAATCCATCTCGGAACTCTTTGGACTGTGTACATCTGGCCGTAGAATCTGCTGAAGAATACGGAAGGCTTTGGGACGTATTAACATGTTCCACATTCTGACAAGCTGCCCTGAATACGATAAATGTAAAAATTAAATAACGTATAGGAGAAGGCGGTCTTATGACGCCTAAAAATATCGAAGTCTACCGCTTTATATGCTTGTCACTTTTTGCGTGTAACACTAATTGAAGTAAAAAAAAAAATGTTTTTCGTTACGTAGATCAGTTAACCCAAGAATCGGATTCCTGACTTCTGCAACCAGCCATTGTAAAGACAATGGACAACGACAATGTCGTTTCATGAGAAAATCAGTTTGAAATCTATAACATTTCCATTACTAATGTCTTGTAGACGTCATTCCTTGAAGTTAACACACACTTTTGAAATGACAAAATAAAATTTACAGTTGCCTCTAAGCTTTGTCAGTGTTTTGGTGTTCCACACTGGATATGTTACGGAAATGCATTCCATTTTAAACAAAATAATTAAATAATAAATAATGGGTTTCGTTCACGAGGCCTATTGAAAATGGAATCTGTCTCCAAATAATGGTAACTGTGGAAATAATAATATGTTTACCCAGGTGAAGATAACTAAAATGTATTATTTCGTACTTAATGTGTGCACAGATGTAGCGTGATATTTCCAAACTAAAATGTTTTATTTCATACTTAATGTGTGCACAGATATAGCATGAGATTTCCAAAGATGAATCGCTGAGACCCTTTAGAGGTTTAAACGGTCTATGTTAAGCAACATCTGGCTGTGAATCTTCGAAGTGGCCCACTTTCAACAGCTCAGCACAAACAGCAATAGACTCCGGCCTATACAGCGATCGCGCTGTTTGCAGACACTTAATTCACCAAGAGTTCAGGATTCAAACACTTTTTGGTATGCTGTTGATTTCCAACTCTAACCAGTCTGAGGGGCAAATTTTAGTGATACTGTTTTCATATTTCTTTTTGCTCTTTTATCTTCAACATTTAGTTGTCCATATTGCATAATGCTTGTAAAACTTTTCCGGAAGGTATTTTTACTGAATATTCAAGCACTGATTTCTTATACTTCTATAGAAACATTAGCTGATGGCGAATATAGCTCAAAACTTCAACATGGTTGCACACAGTACGTCAGAACCTAGGAGTGGAGGAAGAACGGGTTTGATGTTGATTTCTCAATTGCAAAAAATTGCAAAAGATGTAGCGAAAATTCGACCTTGAAATTGTCGAAGGAATCATCGTAGGATTCGTCTCAAGTCACTTTGGTTGGGGAATCTCAATCAGTTTGGGGCCGCGCGGGATAGCCGTGCGGTCTGGGCGCCTTGTACCGGTTCGTGCTCCCCCCCCCTCCCCTCCCCCATCGGAGATTTCGAGTCCTCCCTCGAGCATGGGTGAGTATGTTGTCCTTAGCGTAAGTCAGTTTAAGTTAGTAAGTAGTGTGTAAGCTAAGGGACCGATGACGTCAGCAATTTGGTACCACAGGATCTTGCCACATACTTTCAGTTTGGCCACGTAAACATTTGTTTTCAATTGTGGACAATTGTGGACTACGAGATCAGTCTCTCAGGCGCTGAGCCTCCTCGTTCGTTAACGAAACTCAGGGCGCCTCAGCTTATTTTACAGAATCTTGCTTACATGTTGCATACTCAGTTTACTGAATATTCATAACATCCACAACCTTTACGTATTTTGATCTGCAAAGTTTCAGCATAACGTTTCCGATTCCTGATGGACCAGAGTGTATAGTATAACGCATTTGGCGTTCTATGCTACTTGAAATGTCAACTGCTTCCTACAAAATTATTTATCTCACCTTTCATACCACTGACACAAAACTAATGAGGTGAAATCTGTCGATTCTGACGCGCAGGAAACGAGATTGAAACGATCGGAGAATACAGAATGTTCAGTTTTATCCTGTGCTCGTGAATTTTGCTCAAGAGCCGATACTGACATTGTGGGGCGGCACCTACTTATTCTAAACTTGCGTTTCCAGATCATCAGTAAAATACTGTGTGATTTACACCTGGTTTCCTTCTTCCAAAAGCGATATTAAGAAGTACATCGACATCAGCGTCATTGACGGTCGTGGGTCCAGGCGCCGGCGCGCCAGCGGTGGCCTGTCGGAGCTGCTGGTGCCTCCATGTAGAGCTACCAGGGCCGCATATGTACCGATCCTATTAATAAATGGTAACGAAAGTAAAAAGTAGTATGTTGTGAGCCCTCAGGAGGCTAGCAAGGGCGTTGTAACTTGGCCGATGCTCCCCTCTCCACTCCCCCCTTCTCATCCGAAAGTACTGATCGTTAAATGCCGGCAGTATTCGGAACACTTCGTGTCGACTGTTCTCTGCTTCAGATCTCTGCCACCCTGAGCGACCCCCAAGTCTTGATGTATAGTTTGAATGAGCTGATGATTGTAACTGATTAATAACAGTAATTGTACTTACATTTAAATGCAGCATTCAATATGAGAGACAGTCACAATCTTCATGAAATGTTTCGAATGTCATTTTTCTTCTGCTGATTGCGTCGTATCACAACAGATTTAATTTCACATTCCCTGCTACAAATACATACCACTTTTGATAATGACCGTCTCTACAACGCGCATTTATGAACCCAGTTTACTTCCGTCTGAAATTTATATCATAGCAGCTGATCGGTGTGAGGCGCACGCGCTCATGTGTTGTCAGCACTGGGAGACAAACAATAAAATGTTCCCCTCTTTCCCCCACTGGGCGCGGGAAATTATGACATTATGTAATGCTATGCGATAAAATTATAAATACTAGCAGTTTTTAGAAAAAAAACGGTGTAGATGGTTTGTGTATACTAAAGTAATAAAATCTACTGAATGTTTAAATAAACCTTTCTTTACTGTCACACAAATCGAACATAAATGTTCACAAGTTAAGGAATCTCCTCGAAACAATTCGAGCTACAGCGATAAGGTGTTCACTAAAAAGTGCTGTCACATTAGGAACATGTGATACCCTCATTTAGAGATACAGAATGCACAATACAGCGTTTGCAATAACGCCTCTTGCAATCAATACTGGAAAATTGAGATCAGGAAATCAGTGGCCGTGTTACGATTGTAATCGATCGACCTAGAGGGTCCCATTTATGTCGACTAAGGAAGATCAATTTAGGCCCCATCTATTTGTAGGGACTCTTGAGATAGCACTGACCCTACGACTTATTTTAGAAGACAGACTGAAGAAAGACAGACCTACGTTTATAGCTTTTGTATGTTTCGAAGAAGCGTTTGATAATTCCGACTGGGAAACACTATTCGAAACTGAAATTATCAGGATAAAATACGGAGATCGAAAGATTATCTCCAACTTGTATAGAAATCACACTGTAGTTCTATGAGTCGAATGTGTGTCTAAGCGTGGAAGGACGAATGTTCGGCCGGTCGGAGTGGCCGTGCGGTTCTAGGCGCTACAATCTGGAACCGAGCAGGTTCGAATCCTGCCTCTCGAATCTCAGCTGTCGGACAACTTTCGCAGCTTGCACGAAGTGTTTAGCCTGAGATCACATATAAACAATTAGGGTCTACTGTGAGACAGCAAGAAAACTTTAGACGAGCCGTTCAAAACAAATGGCATAATGTCTTGGCTGTCCTGCTTGAAAAGTGTCCCTACAACCCAGACTTGGCTCCAAGTGATCTCCACCATTTTCGTGGAAAACAAAACAGGGTTGAGCCTCCCAGTCCTTCGACTCCAACGAAAAACTTCAAGATGATATCACGGGCTGGTTGCACTTTCAGTCGCTATAATGTTGTGCTGGCGGAGATTTTCAACTCGTTACGAATATGGTACTTACAGAAAGCCAACGACTTCTGATGTGATTATACATAGCACATCCAATTACCAGATACAATGTAAGATACTCGTGATAGGTTTAGGTTATCGGATGTCTGTCTCTTGTCAGCAACGTGACGCCAACTATATAGGCAAACTGGCAGAGGTCGTTCAACTCGCTTGTAAAGTGCGTACTAATTGCGTGAATTCAGGATCATCACGAAGTGCGCATTTACGGGACACAGGGTATCACATCATGGACATGCACGAGAGCATGGAAACTATTGTATATCTGGAGAATAAGGGTAACAACCTAAATAAGTTACACGAGATAACGATTTCAAGAGCCTTACAAAAATCTCTTGAGCTCACCTTAAACATCCAGAGAGAAATGAGACAGCCACGCGGAGTGGACACGCGGTTTGAGGCGCCACGTCACGGATTGTGTGGCCCCTCCCGCCGGAGGTTCGAGTCCTCCCTCGGGCATGGGTGTGTGTGTGTTATTCTTAGTATAAGTTAGTTTAAGTAGTGTGTAAGTGTAGGGGACGATGACCTCAGCAGTTTCACACAAATTTTAACATTCAGAAGTGAGATAGAAATATTTTAGAAATTTTGACTACCTAAGCAGACAGCCGATTGTTCTTATTTTTCGACAACGTACTTCACTGCGAGTAAAAACTTTTACTGTTTACAGATTCTCTACTGATTTTCAAATCGCATAGAGTAATATCCATTATAAATATTAATAGATTGCAGCTTGCATGATTTATCACATTGGTTTTCTATCTACGCATCGTCCGTGTTCTATATTACGTGCTCATTTGTAATTTATTTTTATGTACAGCACCTCCCACTCTTTCACGCTTCGCCGTTCCGTGCACTAGCCCCACTTTCTTTAGCGCCATCTCGCTATATTTTAGGATACCACGGCCAATGCTGTTTTCGTCACGATTGTTTGCCTAGGGCTGCAGCTAATTCCGTACTCCTTATGGCCGTGCCAAAACGCTTCCAGCAGATAATATTCTGAATGTATCGAAAAGAATCATTCGATTGAAAAAATCATAACTAATATGTTATTTGAGATGTTGTAAGTAGGCTGTTTATGTTTTCTTATTGGCAACGTTACATAGCGCTCTGTATGAAAATCACTGGCTGTGCTGTGTGCAGTCTGTGGCTAGTTTGCATTGTTGTCTGCCATAGTAGTGTTTGGCAGCGGCAGCTGGATGTGAACAGCGCGTAGCGTTGGGCAGTTGGAGGTGAGCCGCCAGCAGTGGTGGATGTGGGGAGAGAGATGGCGGAGTTTTGAAATTTGTCATGAACTGCTACATATATTATGACTATTAAGGTAAATACATTGTTCGTTCTCTATCAAAATCTTTCATTTGCTAACTATGCCTATCAGTAGTTAGTGCCTTCCGTAGTTTGAATCTTTTATTTAGCTGGCAGTAGTGGCGCTCGCTGTATTGCAGTAGTTCGAGTAATGAGGATTTTTGTGAGGTAAGTGATTTGTGAAAGGTATAGGTTAATGTTAGTCAGGGCCATTGTTTTGTAGGGATTATTGAAAGTCAGATTTCGTTGCGCTAAAAATATTGTATGTCAGTTTAAGCTCAGTTCTGTATAAATTGTTCAAAGGGGACGTTTCATATGGCGACCCTGCCAGGATATCTCACTGGAATCTTCTGATTTTTTCTTGAAGTTTGTGTAATTAGTGTAGATTTTGTTTATTGCTAGCGCGTAATTATAGAGAGAATTTCCTTTGTAGTTGTAGTTTTTCATTGTTGTACACAGTTGTGGCATGCATTTAGATTTGCACCAAGTATTTCGCAGCTGCGCTTGCAATTAACTAGATATTATTTTCAGTGCTATGTTAATGTGTTCTCTTATTTTTGCACTTCAAATTGTGTTTTTCTGTGTTGTCGTGGGAAATATTGTCACAATAATGGCATGTGAAAAACGTAACACTAGGCTCCAAAGTAAACTGAGAAATAATAGTGACGATGAGCGTAGCTTATCAGCACCACTGTGTAATGAATTAACAAATATTCAAAGTAGTAATTTGGTAACTGTGCATAGGGAAATGGAGTGGGCGTCAAATAATGGTGTAGGCAGTGAAACAATTAGTGAACAGGGAAGCATTATCGATCGATCGGTTGGCAACAGCTTGCCTCAGGAATCCGAAATGACAGGACACAATCTTGCAAATACTGTAGATTCAGGTTTTGCGTCTTCGCCGTTTTCTCAAATTAGTCAAGACACATTTTCTGCTTTTCAAAATGCGAATATTGGCGGTTCAAATGCATTGCCGAATAGCACTGAGGAACATGTTTCAGACACCAGTGCATTGTTATTACAATTAATGCAACAAATGGGACAAAAGCTTCAAAAGTTAGACACAATGGAACAAAATCTTCAAAAGTTAGACACAATGGAACAAAATCTTCAAAAGTTAGACACAATGGAACAAAATCTTCAAAAGTTAGACACAATGGAACAACACCAGAGGCAAAACAGCAACAGTTAGACACAATGGAACAAAAGCTTCAAAAGTTAGACTCAGTGGAACATAAGCTTGAACAAACACGTGAAGATTTAACTACTGAGTTACATAACATTGAATCGAAATGTCAAAAAGTCTGTAATGACGTAAAAACACAAATTTGTGAGCATTTTCAACCTATTTTTTCGCGGCATGAAAATGCATTACAGAATCACGAAGCAGCCATAAAAGAACTGCAAACCATTGTTCATGAAAATCATGAGACCTTGCAAGCTAAAATTGACTCAGTTGCATCTACCGATTTGGTTACGCAACTTTCAAAAACTCAAGAAAACTTAAAGGACACAGTAGATACTCTGAAAATTGGTTCAGAAAGACACATGGAGGAAATTAGTTCATTATCTGAGAAAGTAGTTGAACTTTCGGATCAGCTAAATAATTTATCTACGAAGGTAGATGATAATCTGAATGACACAAAACCGGTAGTCTTTAATAACACAGAAGAGTGCGAACAAATTAGGAAACTGAAACAAAATCTGAATCAAATTAATACGCAACACCAAAGAGAAATCCGGGAAGTACAAGATCAGCTGACTCAGGTAATACAAGAATTACGTATTTCTGAGGACACTCGCGCCCCAATATGGGAAGAGGGACATAGAAATACAGAACAGCCACAAAATAATAACACAGGGCACTTCGGAAATTATGAAAGAAATTGGCAAGGTACACCGAATTTTGAGATGGAACCGCCGAAACGATGTAACAATGACCGACATGCGACGCGCCGACATGATGATTTTGACTCTAAGCTGTTCATTACTACACGTAAATTCAAAACGTTTAAGAATTCTGGCAACGACATTCATCCACAAGCATGGCTCCATCAATTCTCTCATTGTTTTCCTCCCAACTGGTCATTGGAGCACCGGTTAGAATTTATGTGTGGCTACTTGGAGAATGAACCAGCTGTAAGAATGCGATCGGTCATTCACGATTGTCACAGTGAAGGAGAATTTTATCATGCCTTCCTCTCAGCGTATTGGTCTCAAGCTACACAAGACCGAGTAAAACATAGCATCATAATGATGAAACGTTTCGAACAATCTGAATTTTCCAGTCTTGTGAAATATTTTGAAGACATGTTGCACAAGAATCAGTATCTTTCAAACCCATACAGCCCTTCAGAACTCATCCGCATTTGCTTAATGAAATTTCCTGAACATTTAAGAAATATTATTTTGGCAGGGCGTTGCAAAGACGACATTGAAGCTTTTCCGGGACTCTTACAACAATTAGAAATTGACACAGACAGTCGTGGGATGTGAAAACAGGGAAACAATCACTACAGGTCACATCTGTCACAATTCCGTGACGACAGAAATAATAACTGGACACAACAAGGCTATTCTCACAACACAAATCGTGACCAAAACAGACACCACCCGTATGACAACCACTGGCAGAGTAATAGTTACAGAGAAAGATCGCATTTCCGTAGTAATGAATATGATAGAGACAATCATAGGAACAGACAATTTGGCAACCAGAACTATTATTATCACGGGAGACAGAATAACTTCAGATGCAACAGTTCAGCGCGCAGTTATGATTCAGGAAGAAATTTTCCACCACTTAACCGACAAGAAAGAAACTACAGTAACTACCGACATGACGACAGACGATGTGATCGTAACGACAGACCTGAATTTTATCAGAACTGGCGGGACTCAAACAGAGCAGGGCACTTTCGACAACGTGAATTTGAAGAAACTAGGTCTCCTAATACCAATAACGACGCACGCCAACAAAGGAACAGACAATGACTCGCACCGCAGGCTGCCGCGTGCGCCGGCTGGCTCAGGGAAAAATAACATTGACGCTAACCTTGAGCAAAATTCCAGTATTCTTTACCGACGTAAACCACATGATAATTCCGTTCAAGTTGAACCTCTGCATACTAGGAAGAGCAAAACATTTCACTTTTATGTATCATGAGGCAAGTACATTGGCTTCTGCAGAACTTAGCTTTAGGAGGACAATAACTAAGACACTTCCACAGAGATTATGTTACAACAAGACGCACATTTAGCGCTACAGGACACGTATTTGAGTGATTGATTTTGTACTTAAAACATTTATTTTTAAAGATATTTGAAGTACAATGATACAAAGGTTTTCCGTGATACATTTAATTCCATTGTTGTAATCTGTAACACCTGAGGGTATAATTACATTAATCCTCAGGGGGGTACATGCTTACTTTGTGTATCATGTGTTTGGCAAGCACAAGGAGCCCTAGCTAATATGGTATTTGCTTATACAACTTTACACATTGGTACCATATTTCTCTAACACACAAATTACACAGCTATCTGATTATTTAACAGAGAAACAAATTTTTTTTTTTACTACGTCAGTGACAATTACACAGTTGGATAATTTCACACTTACGAAATTGTATTTTGTCTGTACTTTGTGAACTGTTCATATTTTTTCAGACCCATTGTGATATTATGAGAGCTTTGAATGATATATTTGGTATGAGATCATGATCTTTAAAGTACGTTTGAGGTAGATGACACTACTGAAATGAGCAGAGAATTTTCTTTAGGTTTTGAAATTATTGGAGGAAGCTACGACGATTTTGAGAGATGACTGAGGTGTTATGATGTTATTATTACGATGACTATGTGTATTATGCTGTTGCGGTATGTTTATGATCAATAAGCTGATGCTATATGAGTTATTTGATTAAGCTATGTATCTGTTATGATGAAATATTGAAGAAGTGTCGACGAATAAGATAAGGAATAATGAGTAGTGTTTAGGGACTCTGGTTTGTGAAAAAGGATGTTGGAAACCAAGAATCGTACTTTAAGAATTATGAAATGTGTTAAATGCGTGAATGTATCACAATGCCGGCGAAAATTTTTTGGACACTGTTATATTTATAGGATTTTGTTTCTACAGATTTGTAATGCAAATTCTTGACCTGTGAAATATTTTTATATGAGACTGTCACTGTAGCGAAAACTGCTGTCGTAAATATTTCCGTAAGAAAGTTAAGTGACCACCTGCACGTAATGCGTCGTGGGCACCCGGCTGTGTCAGACGCCTGGAGAAACAGCCATTAGGGTGTGCATTCCAGAGCCACAGGTAGAAAAAAAGAAAGGGGAGGCCATTATCCTCGCTATTGACATTTCCTTGTTGAAAGCATACTGTGGAGCTCGTAATTTATGATATTTACTGCAATGCCTAATGAAATGACGAGAAATATTTTTACGTCTATACACCTGATTATGACTACTGTCTTTCTAGTTTAGAGAAATGCCATATGGCTTGGTTTATGTATTTATTTGCTCATTTTCATTAATATCTAGTTTTAGCTGCACTGCAGCATTGTTTAAAATAAAATTTTATGAATGTACTAATATAGATATTTTATGCCTACAGATCCAGTAAACAATAACTTAAAAAAAAAAAAACGAAGGAGCACAAAAAGACATTTCCCTTCACAGGACTTGCATACATAATTTTCTTTTCGACTACTTGGTAATTTTTTGTAGAATTAGTTTTTGTGGTGCACCACTTTAATTACATAGACATTAAGATGTGAATATACATTTCCCTTATCTGCATTGTTGTTTTTACTGTAATATTTTTTCTGCTTGAGCTATGTCATGTTTAGATATAAGTTATAGCATGTACTGCTGCTGTTTGCCAGGCATAGTGTTACTGAATTTGACTTTGTGTTACTTTGCTAAGCCAGTTTATTACTGATTTATGTTTCTCATTTACTGCTCATTGCATATTAGTTGTAATATTGTTGCTTACTTTGCCAATTTGAATTTTTTGTCATTGCACTTCATGTTAATTGTTTTTTGCTGCTGCATTGCCTCGTCCCTTAGTTTAGCATCTGAGCTCAGTAGATTTAAGTTAGCTTAAGAAGGAGTAGACTATATAAGAGAATGAGTTGCGATGAATTTGAAGAAATGCACTGAGAGGTTATACGAGAAAAATACAGAAAGCATGCTTGGATAGGATTTTTTTGGTGGAAGCAAAGGTTGAAATAAGACGAACGATCTATGGAATGAAGTTTTGGGTTGGACTGCAGTACCAAATGTTACACTGAAAACGAACCCTGTCCTTTCCTTTTGTGTTACCCCACTATGTGTTTGTGTACCCTTGTGTATTTGTTTTCTTCCTGTCTCTGTGTAGTTTCATAGAATTTTTTCTTCTTTTAATATTAAGCTACATTCACTATGATGAGGAATACTATTCTCCTCAAATATAATTGGCATTAATAATATGTTATTTACCTTGTAAATATGCTTAGACATTATTTATTCTGTTTTGTTTTAATGCTCATGTGTGAAGTTGATGTTTCAATAATTATTCTGATCTTTTATGTATTTACTTATGTCATAATTCCTGTAACACTGATGTATATGTCTATTTCTATTCTTTTGTAAAGCCTGTATTTCTACAAATGTTACCTGTATTGTTATGTTTTTAATGATGTATTTTGTACCTTTGTTATTGTATTCTTATGTTATAAAATTGTAATTGACACCAGTTCATCAAATTCAGTAACTTGTAAGTTACATTTCACTGCACACGTTTCTGTTGGTCATAGTATATGGACAATATGTGAGAAGTTGGGGCTCTTAGTGTTTACATGTGTGTTAATAATTCAGCAAGGGACTGGATAACAGCATTGCTAGTTCTAAGGACAATTCCAAAAACTTTGTGAGTGCACAAGTGGTGATTATGGACTTGCTATATTAACTGCAAGACTCTTCAATGGTGATTGTGCACCCGCACAGCCACAACAGATGGCTGCTGGCCATCTCTACAAGGACTACAGTGGGTCTGCATCTCTGATGACCCACCAATACCATTATTTCTACAAGGACTCTGCAGTGGGTCTGCTCCTCTGGTGGCCCACCAATACCACAATCTCTACCAGGACTACAGTGGGCCTGTCCACAATTTCTACAAGGACTGCAGTGGGTCTGCACCTCTGGTGGCCCACCAATACCATACTCTCTACCAGGACTACAGTGGGTCTGCTCTGTGATGACCTACCTACCAATCTTCTTCAAAACGTCGAATGACTCTGCTGGGGGTTTGCTCTGTTGTGGCCCATTACCTGTCAGCATGTCAAGAGTCGGCACTGTCTTTCCGTTGGAAGGACAACACTACTTCTTCAAGACTGCATGGAAGTCCACTACTTCCGTGTGCATTGTCTTTTACTGCTCAGACTTTGAGAAAAGAAACGGCAGTTTCACTGTGATGAATGATCAGGACTGTCTTTATGGACTGTGAGAAAATTTTAGCTTTTGACCAACATTGTATCAATAAGTGTGTGCATTTGATTTCTTTGTTATTGTAATTACGATTATGAAAAATTTTAACAAATATGTATTGCCCAGTGCCCAAAACAATTTGTAAAATTTTTTGTGGGGAGCATGGGGGCTATGTAAGTAGGCTGTTTATGTTTTCTTATTGGCAACGTTACGTAGCACTCTGTATGAAAATCACTGGCTGTGCTGTGTGCAGTCTGTGGCTAGTTTGCATTGTTGTCTGCCATTGTAGTGTTTGGCAGCGGCAGCTGGATGTGAACAGCGCGTAGCGTTTGGCAGTTGGAGGTGAGCCGCCAGCAGTGGTGGATGTGGGGGGAGAGATGGCGGAGTTTTGAAATTTGTCATGAACTGCTATATATATTATGACTATTAAGGTAAATACATTGTTCGTTCTCTATCAAAATCTTTCATTTGCTAACTATGCCTATCAGTAGTTAGTGCCTTCCGTAGTTTGAATCTTTTATTTAGCTGGCAGTAGTGGCGCTCGCTGTATTGCAGTAGTTCGAGTAATGAGGATTTTTGTGAGGTAAGTGATTTGTGAAAGGTATAGGTTAATGTTAGTCAGGGCCATTGTTTTGTAGGGATTATTGAAAGTCAGACTGCGTTGCGCTAAAAATATTGTGTGTCAGTTTAACCTCAGTCCTGTATAAATTGTTCAAAGGGGACGTTTCAATGTGTGCGTGAGTAACATACTGTTGGAAAGAGGAAACTCTCGAGTTTTACATGGTTCCCGCTAGGTAGCAGCAGTGGTGTCGGGACAACAGAAAGCGTTTTGTGTTCTAAGTTTTGCGCAGCGCGGGTCAGTAATAACTGTTTAGCGCGACTTTCGTAGTAGGTATGGTGTGGATCCTTCTACAGAACAGTGCATTACGCATGAACAATTCTGAGAAACAAGTTGTTTGTGAAAAGGTATATCACCGGGCCGTCCCCGAGTGTCTGACACAGACGTTGAACGCATCGACCATAGTTTCACGAGTACGCAGAAATCCTTTCGCAGCGCAGCTCGACAGCTCAACATGCTCCCGATGACCGTCTGGCGTGTGTTGCGTCGACGTCTGCACATGAAACCATACAAAAGTCACCTACTGTAAGTTCTTCGTGAAGGTGACAAACAACAACGTGTGGAGTTCTGTAATTTCGTTCCAGGCAAGATGGAAGCTGACAGTTTTCTTCCACTTAGTGTTTAGTGACAAGGCAACATTCCATCTAAACGTGAACTGCCATAATGTGAGAATATGGGGTATGGAACAGCCACATGAAGCTGCACAACATGAGAGGGACTCTCCAAAATGTAATGTGTTTTGTGCAGACAGGAAGCACATATCTCGATACGCTTGAGAACGTTCTTTTCCCACAATTAGAGACTGATTCGAACGACTTCATTTACCAACAGGATGGGGCACCGCCACACTGGCATCTGGATGTGCGGGAATTTTTAAATCAAAGGATTATTGAACGATGCATCAGTCGCACTGAACTAAATAATGAAGCCTTACATTACTCACCTCCAACGTCATCGGACCTGACTGTATGTGATTATTTCTTGTGGGGATTTATAAAAGACTCTGTTCATGTGCCTCCGTTGCCAACAACAATGAATCTTCATTCATTGAGACATCGCATGAAAGCAGCAGTGGAAGTTGTAACTCAAGATATGCACGCTTAAGTGTGGGAACAGTTTGAATACCACGTTGATATATGCCGTGTACCCAAAGGGGGGTATATCGAACACCTGTGAAAAGGCATGAAAAAAATCTTTTTGAGTTGCCCGTTCATCAAAAAACAAAATTCATTGTATATGTTTATTAGTTTCAGAAATATAGACGTGCCAAATCGGATGATCTCTTTTATATACCCTGTATTATGTTTTTATTGGTGTTTATATATATTTTCGCTCACTTTGCAGAGCCTATTTTATTCTCTCCCCCTCCCAAATACTCGTTTCATTTTGTTTTTGGGACGCACCTCATTTTTAACTATTTGACAAACGCTTCTAGCGGGTTTTAAATTATCAATGACGTGAAGGGCGGTGGAGGCTTCAGGCAGCCTAAATTAGTGTTGTACACATAGTTTATGCAAATACCTAATTACAGGACTATTTTAATCTATATAATAATATTTACTAAGCCAGTGTAAAAAAACTGTAAAATACTTCCTTTCTAATACGTGTTCAGATCGCCTAAGGGCGCGCCTCAATTGACGTGAAACCGGTCGTCGTTTTAATAAAAAAAACTTTCTACAGCCAGAGTGATGTCTTTTGTCTTTCTAAAGAAGATGCCTGAAATACTAAAATTCTGAATAATGACTATGTGGAGAAGTAATACAAATATGTAGTTGTATTTCTAATAAATTTGCTCTAACTGTTCCACTGTTTTTATTAACAATCTAATTTTCCGCACAACCGCCTCACAAACTGAATATTTAGATGACTTACCTATTTTCTTAACCTGACGGCAGAAAGCAAAAACATCCAATTCATGGCCGAGCGGTTAAAGGCGCTACAGTCTGGAACCGCACGACCACTACGGTCGCAGGTTCGAATCCTGCCTCGGGCATGGATGTGTGTGATGTCCTTAGGTTAGTTAGGTTTAAGTAGTTCTAAGTTCTAGGGGACTTATGACCACAGCAGTTGAGTCCCATAGTGCTCAGAGCCATTTGAACCATCCAATTAACTGGACAGCGAAGAGAAGAATAAGGCAGAAAACGGGTGCAGGAAGCGTGATGCGATCGAAGCGTGTTCCGAACGACTGCAGGGTCTGCCAGTTGAACTTCTCGTCCTCCTCCTTTTCATTCCATCAGCGATCGAACTGCACGCGAACATCGTATAACAGTGGCGTCCGGGGTGTTCTCAATAAGGGCTCGATTATACCCCTAGTATATTGCTCTAGGTTTACCACGTAGTGGCTGCCGATTCAGGTTCCCTGTCGTGACCTCTCGAAGTGACTCGGCTTCGTTACTGAAATGCTGACCGTTAAAGCGGGCCTATGCGTACTTCATTCGGGCCAGTCACGTCAGGGCCACTGTTCTGAATATGTGTGTGTGTGTGTGTGTGTGTGTGTGTGTGTGTGTGTGAGAGAGAGAGAGTTGATCGTTCAACTGTCCTGTAGTGGCTGATATCAAACTGATAACTTTACAACCCATTCAGGGCATAGGTGTCCATTATGCTAGTCAAGTGATTTTGGTTTTACAAGTTAATTACGTGTTCGTTGGTAAAATACTTTTAATTTTTTGAATTACAAATGGTTGCGGGTATTTTCCTTGGTCGTTATCTCCGGGTAACTGAGTTTTTCTTTCTGAGCATGCCACACTAAATCTTTCCTTTCAAACGCCTTCATTAGAAAAGAATTGCAGTTTTCCTGAACTTTTGCAATCTATTCAAAGATTCCATTTGCAGTGCATATCTTTCAACTCGTAAGAACATTTAATTTAATAACACTTCTTACAGTTTCTTCTTTGTAATATTCTATCTATTTAATTTTTGAATTTGCTAAAGCTGCTTTTATTGATGAAAACAAAAGAGTCCACGTTCTTTTATTTGGGCAGTGGAAAAACACTTTTTAGTGGTTCTGATCTATTAAAAATATTCTTATTTACTCACTCACAGTTGCAACTACTCAGGCTGACTGACTGCCTTACGAATTTTTTCAGCCACAAATCGCTACAGCAAATAGCTATGGTGTATTTGTGCAACTCTGGCCAGGTTGATGATGTATACATTTACAACTACATATATACTCCGCTATCCACCAAGCGGTGTGTGGCGGAGGGCACAATTCACGCCAAAGTCATATCCCCCTCCTCTGTTCCACTCGCGGATCGCGCGAGGGAAAAACGACTGTCTGAACGCCTCAGTACGAGTTCTAATTTCTCGTATCTTTGAATGGTTACCATTGCGAGATTTGAAAGTTGGTACATCCTCGGCGAAGATCGGGTTTCGGAATTTAGTGAACAGTCCCTTCCGTTTAGCGCGTCGTCTATCTGCAAGTGTGTACCACTTCAAACTTTCTATGAGATTTGTAACGGTCTCGCGGTGGCTAAATGTTTCAGTGACGAATCTTGCCGCTGTTCTTTGGACCCTCTCAATCTCTTGAATCAGACCCAACTTGTAAGGGTCCCATACAGACGAACAATACTCTGAGACTGGACGAACTAACGTATTGTAAGCAATTTCCTTTGTCGAAGGACTGCATCGCTTCAGGATTCTACCAATAAACCGCAATCGAGATTTCGCCTTGCCCATTACTTGTGTAATCTGATCATTCCATTTGAGATCGTTTCGAATAGTCTCACCCAGATACATGACGGATGTTACCGCTTCCAAAGACTGAACATTTATTTTGTACTCGTACATTAATGGGGACTTTCGCCCTGTTATACGCAGTAGGTTACACTTACTAATATTGAGAGATAATTGCCAATCACTATACCACGCATTTATTTTCTGAAAATCCTCATTGATTTGCTCACAACTTATGTGTGATACAACTTTCCTGTAGACTACAGCATCATCGGCAAACAGTCTAATGCAGCTGTCAATACCATCAACCATATCGTTTACCTAAATCGTAAAAAGCAGCGGACCTATTACGCTGCCGTGAGGCACACCTGAAGTTACGCTTGTTTCTGTTGAAGTCACCGCATTCAGGAAGACATACTGCTCTCTGTCTGTTAGAAAACTTTCTATCCAACCGCATATGTCATCGGATAGACCGTAAGCGAGCACTTTTTGAAGCAAGGGACAGTGCGGAACTGAGTCGAACGCCTTTCGAATGTCGAGAAATATGGCATCAACCTGGGAGCCAGTATCTATATCCTGTAGTAGATCATGCGCAAAGAGGACCAGCTGTGTCTCGCATGACCGCTGTTTCCTAAGGCCGTGCTGGTTTCTGTAGATGAGCTTCTCAGAGTCTAGAAAGGTCATTATGTCTGAACACAAAATATGTTCCGTGATTCTACAAAAAAACGATGTTAGTGAAATTGGCCGGTAATTATGTGCATCCAATTTTCTCCACTTTTTATAGATTGCTATGACCTGGGCCTTCTTCCAGACCCGTGGAACTTCTCGCTGTTCCAATGATCTCTGATAGATGATGGATAAGAATGGTGCTATATTTGTAGCATAGTCAACATACAATCTTACGGGGATACCGTCTGGGCCAAATGCCTTCTGTTTTACAATCCCAAATACACTAAACACTATGTCAGCCATCCTTGCGTTTGTTCGATAAATGAAAGAGGGAATGGTTCAAATGTCTCTAAGCACTATGGGACTTAACATCTGAGGTCATCAGTCCCATAGACCTAGAAGTACTTAAACCGAACTAACCTAAGGACATCACACACGTCCATGCCCGAGGCAGGATTCGTACCTGCGACTGCAGCAGACGCGTCGTTCCGGACTGAAGGGTCTAGAACCGCTCGACCACAGAGGCCGGCGAAAGGGGGAATAGTGCTGCAGTCCTCTACCATAAACGAGTTTTTGAAAGTTAGGTTTAGAAGTTCGGCCTTCTGTTTATCATCATCCGTTACATTACCCGTACTGTCAGCAAGAAAAGGTACTGATTTATTTGTAGCGCTCATAGATTTTACGTACGACCAAAATTTTTTGGGGTTATTTTTAGAATCTGCAGATAAAATATTGCTTTCAAATTCGTTAGAAGAATCTCTCATTAACCTTTTGACAGCTGCTTTCGTTTGCATAATTTCTGTTCGTCAACGGGGCAGTGACTACGTTTAAAACGACTGTGCAAAATTCTTTCAGCAGCTTCCTGATATGTTTATTGTACCAAGGCGGATCCTTTCTCTCCCCTATATTTTTGCTAGGCAGATACGTCTCTAGCACGTGGTGGACAATACCTTTAATTTCCGACCAAAGATGCTCAATATCTTTGTGTCCCGCGGTGAATGCTTGGAGCTGACTATGAAGATATTCATTAATGACACTTTTATTTGCTCTCCCAAACAAGAAAACTCTACGCTGTTTCTTTGGTTTTTTTGCAACTTCCACAAACATATAAGCCACAACGATATTATGGTCGCTAATACCTTCTTCTAGATTAAGTTCCTCAAAAAGATCAGGTCAGTTTGTCGCCAAGAAATCTAATGTGTTCCCATCTCGAGTTGGTTTTCTAACCAATTGATCAAGGTTGTATGTTGAGAGCGCTCCTAGAATAACTTCACATGAGTCTTTGCTTTTGCCTCCTGTGATAAATGTGTAATTTTCCCCGTCAATGGATTACGCGTTCTAAGATGGTAACACATCCTAAGTATAAAAACATAAAATATAGCTTGTATAAAAAAATAACGTAATGAACTGAAATTCTTTTCTGGTTTTGTCAACAGTCCACTACGTTCCATGCTCCTCAACTGCAGGGTTAAGGTGCCTGTCGCTTGGGGCCGTATAGTACAATTAAGGTCAACTTCCTTTCCACTTTCACACTACAGACAGTCCTTTCATCCGAATCGGTGCACATGGTTTCTTGTAGCACTTAACAGTTACGCCTCTGGCGTAGCACCGTCACACAGAGCGTACTATGCGGAACTTGGGCGTGCACTTCCTACTTCTGATTGGTAGCACTCGGTGGCGATCGGAGCCTTCGCACCATGCCGTTCTTTGGCAACTGTACTGCATACTATTCGCTGGCGTGAGACTGCATTGTCGCTGAGCTGTGCAGACTCTTTGGAGTGTATTATTGCGCTATTTTCTTCGAGATTATTTCGAAAATGGGTGGTGACGCGGTTATTTGACATGTCGATAGAAACAGCTCTCTCCGTTTCGATAACACAAAATATTTAACTAATCATTACCTCCGTTGTGCACATTGCTGTTTCGCGGAAACTCGAAAGCAATGGTTTGTGTTGGCTACTTGATGCTCCGTATCGCAAACCTTACCTCGCTCCGCACGAAACCCTCGTTCTCCCCGCTCACCGCAAGGGCCACTCACAGCGCGCCAAGTTGCAGCTTGCGAGTGGTACAACAGACGGTTTGTTTACAGTGCTGTCACTCTGGGACCAGGCATACAGCCTACTATACTACCGCTACATGGCAGTCTTGCTAACTCTCCAAAAGACATAAGCCTTAAAAAGGCTGAAATAAAACAGGTGTATAATTGTGTAGTTTTATGTAAAGGACATAGGTGCGAATAAAAAATGCAGTAAGGTAGGTATTAGAGAAGTCCAACTTTCTGCAGAGCAATTGGTTCAAATTTTATACACAAACAAGCAAAATATAATCAGTATTATTATTTCAATGTGAATTTTTTTTTACTTCTGAAAGTCTTGAAAAATAATTTACTCACATTTACTAATATCAAGTATGTGCTTTAAAACAACTTCAGGAAATACCTGTTCCACAGGATTTTGCATCATAACTTCAATGCGCCAACAACGTTTCATTTTAATGGCTTTATAGCGGCAGAGAAAATGCATAGATATTCATAAACGTAAAACTTCCACAAAACACCGAAGAATAAAAATTTAGAGGTGTGCCTTGTGCACATCAGAGACATGATGCACTTGTGCTTCGAATGCAGATATAAAAATCTGAGATTTCATTTCTACGATATGCTTGTAAGATATCATCCCCTTTTTAAAACTTCGATATTTTGACGCAAAAATGTATTTACATAGTCACCTTAGTGTCAATTTCTTTGCGTAGCTCTCTCTCTCTCGTAATAAAAGCAGGAACCATGTTTCTGCCATGTTCCTACAGGACGAACTTCATAATATCTGCATTGAACTTCGTAATATCTGCATTGTAATATTACAGTACTTCTTACATTCAACAAACTGCTGTGCTGAACAGAAGTTTGCTATTTCTCTTGTCACTTCAGTCACTGACACATTTTTTATTGCAACTGTGAAGCGTATTACTTCTGATTCATCTTGCATAAATCAAAGTCTGCTTTGTTTAGAACAGCTTCCTTTATTATTGTGAAGTTGCGATATTTCTCTGTGTCAGCTATGCAGCAGAAAGCTCTCAACTGTGCATATGTGGTGACAAGCGCAGAACACACACCAACACAGCTATAGCTTGCTTTGTAGTGCTTTTTAATACGGTCTTATAATACGTTTTCATAGACTATTGAAGAGTGTTTTGAAGTCGTAGTTCAATCCAAATAATTTTCTTTTAATCAACATGGATTTTAATGCTTTCCGATAGTCACGGAAAAAACATAGTAAAAAAACCAAATTATTGTTAAAAAAGACATACTTCTGGACCTCAACTATATCAATCATCTGCCAGCTAAATGGTATTAAAAAGAAGCAATAGTTTGCTCAGAAAAGTTGATTTGTCAACACTCTGCCCGGAGCAGCAAGAAGTTTTACATTCCTTGTCCCACTCGTTTTGTTGGGAATTCATTCAAAGTCGCAACCATGTCCAAGTTCGGGGCTTGTCATACTTCACTATATCGTAGAACGGCGCACAAATAATAGGAAATACTCACAGAAGACGCCTGTACAGTGCATAAAAATTATATTCTACCGGAGGCAGTAAATATATTTACGTCTCAAGAATGACTTGGGCTTATTACGAAATATGAAAACCGAGCACATTTCTGCCTCTATAAAGAAACAAATATCCGCTGAACACATACAGTAAGGACCAAACACGGAAACCACTTGTATGACTGTGATGATGCATGTCGGAAAAACAGATGATTCATTCATTCACACATCGTATTCCATAAATCCCACACATAAGCAGCTACTATGAAACAAATCTGCTTATCCTACTCTTAAACTTGTCAGCCGCTGTTTTTATTTTCTACTTCATACAGAGTATTTATGCAACTTTGCTAGTTCCAGAAAACACTAACAGCGGCATGTTTACTGGAAGAGTTAAAACCCGTTTAATATGAACGTTAATGTTAACTTCTGTTTGATATGCGCTAATAAATTATAGACTTGACTAATAAGGTACTATTCTTTTGAATATTTAGGCATTTCCTATTTTCTTGATCGATGACTGTCGACAGGTTTTTGTAGCAGAATATTAAAACTTCATTCTGAAACTTAGACTTTATCTGGAAATTATTTTTTGCTTCCACAGGATGGCGCACGAAAAAGCGGCGCTGAGTACTAAACTGCTCATTGTCGCTCCCCCAATGTCAGTATGGAAGCCGCTGTGACTTTGTTATTTCGTGTGAATTAAATATCTCAGCGAGATTTATCCTCTTCAAGAAAGAATCAGAGTATTGGAGGAGTATGTCTCTACTGGTTCGTTTAAGGAAAAGCGGGACATTTTTGCAAAGAAGATTCCTGGCGTTTCCATACCAGCAAAGGGCAGTATACAGGATTTAGTACTAAAGTGGCGTACTAAACGGACAGCTGCAAACACAAATAGGAATCTAGTCCTGTCTTTTCGTACATCTGCTGTGATCACGGATATTCGAGCATGAATAAGCCAAAGAAGTCGACACGTAAATTGTCGCAACGAGTGAACTTTTCTCGGGTATTGTCAACGTGATTTACACCATATAGAGATGGAGTCCTCCAAAATGACATATGTCCAAGAACCGAAGGAGGAAGATAAGGTAACACGTGTGAATTACTGTATATGGCTATATCAAACAACTGAGTGTAGTATGTTGGATCTAATTTTATGAGTGATAAAGCCTGTTCCATCACAGGACATGTGAACTCCCAGAACAGCAGATACTGGTCAACAAACAAGCCCTATGCTATTAATGAGGAACCTCTTCACGGTGAAAAAAACGGAAACGTGGGGTACCGTGTCAGCAAGTCAAATTGATGGTGCCATATTTTTTGAAAAAAAAAAAGACAGTACGCACTGCTGTGTGTACGCGAATCTTAGTGGAATTTTACTCACAGTTGACCCTCCGTAAACGTACGTGTTGTGGATGGGACGACCTGTCACACTTCACGCGAGTCAATCTCTTGAATTCATGAAAGATTCACAGAAGAAAGGACTGTCAGCAAAGGATTGTGGCCGCGCATTCGCGGTACCTAACCATTTGTCACTTTTATCTGTGGGACAATCTAAAGGAAAAGTGTATGCAAATAACCCAGTTGCATTAGGAGACCTGAAGAACAAAACTAGTGCACTAATGAAATTTTGAGAACTGATAGGGCAGAGTTGCGGAAAGTGTATATTAACATGTTAGGGCCCGCGCAAAAGTGCAATGAAGAAAAAGGAGGTCATTTTCAGCACCTAATGTAATGTAAAAGACAAGACCAATCCGATGAATATAGACCTCTGCATTAGGTTATTTGTTATTTCTTTACTATCTAATTCTTACAAGTTTATCTGTTTGCTGTTGTATCTGCTCGTGGTGGGCAACATTTCTTGCTTAATTGGCTAACAGTCTGTACTAGGGACCGGTTTTTCGTGCGCCAAACTGTACTATCGTGGCTGTGAATTTCACTGTTGGTCCTAGAGTCTGCCTCATTATTAAACACAAATTTATTGACACGTGAGCCTAATAACACCACTGTCTCTGAAGAGGCTTCTGCAAGATATTCTGTAATCGATTTTACACAAAATTTCTAGTGCACGTTTCTGTAGAATAAATGTATTTTTGACCGTATCTCCGTTGCCCCACATTACGCTATGGGTACATATCGACTGAAAACGTGTAATATACGCTAGCAATACCGTGTGACAATAAATGTCTAAATTTAACCACGTGGCGTGCCGCCTCAATTTATTATCCATCTGGATTTATGAACAAACGAAGCCGTGTTTTACGTGAGTGATTTTTCCGGAAACCAGGTTGGCTCATTGAGAGACCCGTCTGTTCTTTGAGAGAGACGTCTGTTCCTCGAGGACCGTCACAAGGTTTGTGGTTAGAATATCGTCCAGTGCGCGACAACAGTCTGTCGTCAGCGATATTGATTTGTTCTTTTGTGCATCCAATCTTTACTTTTTTCGTAAACTGATCACTGCGGCACGTCGCTCACACAGTTTTGTTACTGGATCAATATATCGGGCGTATGGTCCTTTTAAAGCCATGCGCGAGCTTAATCGTCCTAGGAATTGGTAAGCGAGATTTAGAATCTCTCTAGGGAATACAGTAACAATATGTGTTTGAAACTACAGTAGGGATACTCCGATATTACTGACATAAATAACTATCGATGCTTTTGTTTCTAGACAAATGGCGTCGGTATCAATAACAGCCATCCGATAATATCATAGTATCGTACAAATATAAGAGTATTCGTATCGGAAATATCGAATGGTGTTGGGTAAAACAATAACCTCTTACTATTAATTTAATGAGAATAAAAAATTTATGCAATATTTACATAGCACGCAGTAAACACAAGTACAGTAGTAAAAATTATATTGCATTGTATACAGTTTATTATAAATATACTAGATTTCATCAGCGTATACCAGTAATATTAAGTATGCTCGCACTACGCCAGAAAAGGTGTCTAGTAACAATGTAACACTCGAGTTGGCGCACGAAAATGCACAACAGACCAGTATTTTGCCTTGAATTCAAAATCAGTGCTTATATCTTATTAAAGCATATTATAAATGAATGCTTTTGTCTGTAATGATTCACTGAAACAATGCAACGTAGAGGTAGCATAAAATTGACGCTAAGGGCTATATTTTTCATGCGTTTGCAATATTTATCCTTTGACCCTTACGTTTGTATTTGATTTAATATTCAAGTTGGTTTATGAAAACGTAGCATAATTTCCATATTTCATCTTGTGTTCTAAATTAGTGCTTTTGCGTTCAAGAAAGGTTAACGATACGTACCATATCAATACAATGTTAAAAGACATTTTGTTACAAACAGTCTCAACTTACGTTTTCTTCAGCCTCAATATTTTACTTTGCCGATTCAGTCCAACGCGATTCGGAGCTTCAATTCCATTCTCAAAGACTACTCTGACTTTTTTTGTCGTTACATCTGCTTCAATTTTTAGTTTCAGTTAACCACGAAGATGTATTACTTAAAGTGTAGATGCAAATGTGGAAATTTTTCACCGACGCAGAAAATAAACTTTTCTTGCGCAAATGAAGCCGATATATTGAAGCAGACGTCAGGCCAAAAAACGTTATTGTAGCCTTTGAGAATAAAGTTGTAACTTCGAAACACGTCGAATTAAACCAAAAGAATAAAATATTGCAACTGAAGAAATCGTATTATTAACAAAAAATATTCCTAACATAGTTAGTACTTTACTATGAAACAGTATTTATACTTCTGCTCCGATATTATACAGGTTTTTACACCATTATGTACTTCCGTTCCGATATTATACAGGTTTTTACACCATTTTGTATGTTGGTATCGATGCCAAATATCGCAACTAAACAGGTGTTGGAACTCTATAGAGCCTCTCCATTTGCGTGCACGTGCGGACCGGGGAAAAGTAATCATGAAAAGATAGGCTTATTAACCGCTCGTCTTAGACAAAATACGAAGAAAACAATGGAAGAAAAAGTTGCTGAATAATCTCCGTCGTTGTGAGTACGTGCGTCTAACCACAAAATATGCAAAGTTTCTGGTGCAGAAGAGGCGATTTATCCATATAGCACATGTTACGGACACCGCGTTGGCTGCCTGCATCGCCCTACCTATTTTTACGGGATAAAATTTAATCGCTAGCGGTTTTGAATTAAAAACAATGATTTTTAGGATTATCTGTGTACGGTTGGGCAGTATTTTCAAAGTAATGGAAATAATACCTCATTGACATAAAATTGTGTGTAATTCCGAATGTTTGAAGAATAAACTTTATTTTATTAAACCAAATTCCAAGTATTACGCATTGGTACAAGAGTTTTACTTACTGGTGTCCGCCCCCGGTAACTGAATGGTCAGCGTGACAGAATGTCAATCCTAAGGGCCCGGGTCCGATTTCCGGCTGGGTCAGAGACTTTCTCCTCTCAGGCACTGGGTGTTGTGTTGTCCTAATCATCATCATCATTTCATCCCCATATACGCGTAAGTCGCCGAAGTGGCGTCAACTCGAAAGACGCACCCGGTGAATGGTCTACCGGACGGGAGGCCGTAGTCACACATTTACATTTTTATTTACAGGTTCTTTTACACTATGTTATGATATGCAGTAGTTGTCGAGCGAGATGCTTTCTTATATATTTTAACAGATCTTTGGAAAAAAATTGAATCACTCTCACCAAACGGTCTCTCGCGATGTTTTATTGTTTGGCACAAAACTACGCAGAGTGTCGAGAAATCCTGTTGTGTCTCAAATTCTAATCCTTATCAGTGAATAATGCGACTCATTTTCCTCTTTAGTGTGAGCTGAAATAAGAAATCAATTCTGAGACCTTATGCACAAGTGAGCTGCTGCAACGGCGGGCAAATGACAGATCTGCGTGCCGGTAATATTAGCGACGCTAAAAATCTTGAGCAGCGGCTTATCTTTACTGAAAACAACGGTAAGATCACTCTCGTCACTAGTACGTCCTAAGTAGGAATTTGTGCAGAAATTTTATTTCAGTTTTACGTTGGAGAATCTTATTGTTAGTAAACAATACGTTTTTCTTGCTATATGACTGGAGCTTATAAGAGTCGACTATGACGGGTAGTTTTAGTGTCATGAGTAATGTTGATTATTTCCTCGAATAGCAGTGCAATCTAGAATTATTGCTTCTGTTAGGCTTAAATTAGTGAAACACGGTTTTAATGGACGTTACCTTTACATATTATGTGTGTTATAATCTATTAAAATGTAAGAGTACGTATTGGCCCACATTTAATTAATGCTATCGCTTGCGCGGCATTAAACCGCTCTTGAGTACAGCCAGTTACTTTCTCACTAAAATTTTTCTGGGTGCACTGCCGCATCATCTTATAACATACTTAAAATACTACATTAACAGATGTTTCGGCCGTGTTGCACCTGACTTCCTCAGGGAACAGACTGATTAGGTTGGGAGTGAAATCTTCAATACATCTTCTGCCTCCGTTAGAAATGCAATATGTTGATCCAGCCCCTCCCCAGATAATTATTTCAGGTCCAGAAGGATCTGCATGAGACTGACAACGGCTTAGTTATTTATAGCAGCTAGGTGCTTGTAATTACTCACTCGTCGCCGTCAGCATCGGCGGCCCGCGCCTCGCCAGCCATCGCCGATGGCGGAGCACCGTCGCCGTTGCCTCGCGTCGCCCACTGACAGCCGTCGGGTCCGCCACTGCCACCTGTTAAAAGGAGTTGCGCGCAGCCGCTGCTGCGGTGCTGCCAACTTCCGCTCGCCAAATTCAGACCTCACGCTGCAAGACAGGGTAGCTTCCCGCTGCCGAAATCTTGGAATACCACTGCGGCCAGTTTTCCCTGACGTGACAAAAGTCATCGGGTACCTTCTAATATCGTGTCGAACCTCCATTTGCACGACGTAGTGTAGCCGCTCGACGTGGCTTGGACTGAACAAGTCGTTGAAAGTCCCGTGCAGAAATATGGAGCCATGCTGCCTCTACAGCCGTCCATAGTTACGTAAGTGTTGCATGTACCGGATTTTGTGTGAAAGCTGACCTCTATTATGTCCCATAGATGTTCGATGGGATTCATGTCCCTCGAATTGTTCAGAATGTTCTTCAAACCAACCGCGAACAACTGCGGCTAGATGACAAGGTGCACTGCCATCCATAGAAATTCCACCGTTGAATGTCTGCAAATGGTCTCCAAATAGTCATTTCCAATCAATGGAGGACCCAGTCCATTCCACATAAATGTAGCCCACATCATTTTGGAGCAACCAGCAACTTGTTGACAACTTGAGTGCATGGCTTCGTGGGGTGTGCGCCACACTTGAAATCTATCATCAGCTCTTACCAACTGAAATCGGGACTCATCTGACCAGTTCACAGTTTTCCGGTCGTCTAGGTCCAAATTTAATATTTTCGGTACACTCTTGACTCACAAGGGGAGACCACGACGTCGGAACTCGGATTCACTGCAAACTTCTTACACTCGTAGTACTTCATGAGGACAACAAAATGTGTGAGCAGTAGCGCGTACTTCTCAAGCGTTATTGAGAAAATCGCAAGATAATTTGGGTCGTCGAATATATACTTGCGCATGGCCATTTTTACCATGAGGCGGCGGCAACCGAGTGGTTAGCGTTCAAGCCACGTAATCGCTGGATCGAGTCCAGTTCGTCAGTTTTTTTTTAATTTCTAACACAGTCATTTTCTTTACTATTTATATTACAATTGATATAATGGGAAAAATACGTGTTATCGGATGAACTTTTATTAAATTTACAATGTTATTTGGCAGTCTACAAACTGTTACTATCACCAATAATATAATATTCATAACTATCGACTAGTAAGCGACCAAACGCATTGATACTGAAAATGTATGCTTGTCCGTGATTTGAGAAATCCCTTATATCTGGAAGGAGCCCGAAACGACTTGTTACCTCCAAGTTTTGACAGGTATAGATGGCTTTCGAAAGATGTACAATTAATCGTCGCTTTTGACATTACAAGTTGCAGAATGGTATTTTTCGTAAAAACATGGAAAACATAAAGTTAAACGGCACCAGCTGCATTGAATAAATGCTATCATTCCGCATACGCAAGGTCTTTTGAGGTTTTCCGTGGAAAAACAAACCTCGTTCACATTTTCAAAAACCTCTCTTTCAGACGATAATTTGGTAGCGAAGCAGGCATAACGCAGCATTTCTTCAAATATCGGCGCTGATAATTGGTCATGCAGTATCGACTGTATTTTAATAGCATCCTCACGAGAAGCAATTTCTCGTTCTCTTTCGATTAAATACGAACAATTTTTAAGACACGGGCAAGCGTACATTTTCAGTATCACTTTATGCGTTTGGTCGTTTACTAGTCGATAGTTATGACTATTATATTATCCGTGATACTAAAAAATTATAGACTGCCAAGTAACATTGTAAATTTAGTATAAGTTCATCCGATTACACATATTTTTCCCATTACATCAATTGTAATATAAATAGTAAAGAAAATGATTATGTTGAAAATAAAAAAAACTGACGAACGTGACACAAGCCAGCGATTACGTGGCTTGAACGCTAACCACTCGGCTGCCGCCGCTTCGTGAATAAAATTGCCACGCACAGGTATATATTTGACGACCGAAATTATCTTGCTATTTTCTCAATAACACTTGAGAAGTATGCGCTACTGCTTACACATTTTGTTGTCCTCATGGAGTGCGAAGAGTGTTCGAAGTTTGCAGTAAATCCGCGTTCCAAACGTCGTGGTCTCCCCTGGTCAGTGGATCTCGGAATATTGATGCCCTAGCGCCAACTACCATTCCGAGTTCAAGGTCTGTTAATTCCCGTTGTGTGGCCATAATTACATCAGAACTTTTTCACATCAGTCACCTGAGTACAAATGACAGTTCTGGCAATGCACTGTCCTTTTGTACCTTGAATACACGATACTACCACCGCCTGTATATGTGCATATCGCTATCCAGTGACTTTCGTCACATCAATGGATTTTCCTTTTTGTACTGCATTTTTTCAATCACACGTGCTTTGTCCGTATGAGAAACGATAGTCATAGCCAAGTGAAGATAGGTTGCGTTTGCCAACACCTACTTCCACGTCAACCTCTGCGGTCCGCGAGCCTCCGTACTTCGGTTGCAGCAGTCATTTCAGTGCCCCTTTCCCTGTACCATTTGCGACTGCTGCATGGTTACTTCGCGGGACGTATTTGGGAGGAAGTGTTATGTTGCCTCACTCTTCTTCAAATATACGTTCTAGGACCTTCAACAATAAATTTCTGTGTAACGTACAGCGTCTATTATTGCAGAGTCTGCTACTGGACTTTGTCGAGAATCATTATAAAGCTGTCGCTCATACTACACGATCCTGTGACGGAACATGCCGCTCTTCGTTGGATCCTCTCTCTCTCTGTCTCTCTCTCTCTCCATCTCCCTCCCTCCCTCCGTGCATCTCTCTCTCTTCTAATACACTACTGGCTATTAAAATTGTTACACCACGAAGATGACGTGCTTCAGACGCGAAATTTAACCGACAGGAAGAAGATGCTGTGATATGCAAATGATTAGCTTTTCAGAGCATTCACACAAGGTTGGAGCCGGCGGCGACACCTACAACGTGCTGACATCAGGAAAGTTTCCAACCGATTTCTCATATACAAACAGCAGTTGATCGGCGTTGCCTGGTGAAACGTTGTTGTAATGCCTCGTGTAAGGAGGAGAAATGCGTACCATCACGTTTCCGACTTTGATAAAGGTCGGATTGTAGCCTATCGCGATTGTGGTTTATCGTATCGCGACATTGCTGCTCGCGTTGGTCGAGATCCAATGACTGTTAGTAGAATATGGAATCGGTGGGCTTAGGAGGGTAATACGGAACGCCGTGCTGGATCCCAACGGCCTCGTATCACTAGCAGTCGAGATGACAGGCATCTTATCCGCATGGCTGTAACGGATCGTGCAGCCACGTCTCGATCCCTGAGTCAACAGATGGGGACGTTTGCAAGACAACAACCATCTGCACGAACAGTTCGACGACGTTTGCAGCAGCATTGAAACCATGGCTGCGCTTACCCTTGACGCTGCATCACAGACAGGAGCGTCTGCGATGGTGTACTCAACGACGAACCTGGGTGCACGAATGGCCAAACGTCATTTTTTCGGATGTTTCCAGGTTCTGTTTAAAGCATCATGATGGTCGCATCCGTGTTTGGAGTCATCGCGTTGAACGCACATTGGAAGCGTGTATTCGTCATCGCCATACTGGCGTATCACCCGGCGTGATGGTATGGTGTGCCATTGGTTACACGTCTCGGTCACCTCTTGTTCGCATTGACGGTACTTTGAACAGTGGACGTTACGTTTCAGATGTGTTACGAGCCGTGGCTCTACCCTTCATTCGATCCCTGCAAAACCCTACATTTCAGCAGGATAATGCACGACCGCATGTTGGAGGTCCTGTACGGGCCTTTGTGGATACAGAAAATGTTCGACTGCTGCCCTGACCACCACATTCTCCAGATCTCTCACCAATTGAAAACGTCTGGTCAGCATGGACAGCTGTACCTGTACACGCCATCCGAGCTCTGTTTGAGACTCTATGCCCAGGTGTGTCAAGGCCGTTATTACGGCCAGAGTGGTTGTTCTGGGTACTGATTTCTCAGGATCTATGCACCCAAATTGCGTGGAAATGTAATCACATATCAGTTCTAGTATAATATATTTTTCCAGTGAATACCTGTTTATCATCTGTATTTCTTCTTGGTGTAGGAATTTAAATGGGCAGTAGTGTAATTGTCCCCAGACTGACGAGCAATAGTCAAGAATCAGTCTTTCAAGTATTATGTAAGCCTTTTCTTTCGTGGATGAATTACGACTCCTTAAAATTCTCCCGATGAATATGAGCCTGCATATAGGCACAGAGTGTTCACATCCTTCCAGTCGTGCCAAATTCGTAATTTTCGGGCTATTATATGGGGGACCAGTTATGCATAAAAATCATACCTGAATTAGCTAAGGTATAGTATTGACCGTGATGCTGGAACTGCCTATAATATTGAATGTGCGATCACGGAGAGTGTCATTCATCACTGAAAACAGCCAGAAGTCGACAGGATCCCGGTCAGGTAAGTAGGGAGCGTGGGAAATCACTTCAAATCTGTAGCATCACGTTCGATTGAAGCGCCGGTCCCTCGGGCATGGGTGTGTGTGTTTGTCCTTAGGATAATTTAGGTTAAGTAGCGTGTAAGCTTAGAGACTGATGACTTAGCAGTTAAGTCCCATAAGATTTCACACACATTTGAACATTTTTTGAAGCGCTGGTGCGTTGTATTGATGAAAGAACACACGTGCAGCCTTTTGCGACGGTTTTTCACGCAATGCTGATAAAGTCCCATTCGTTTCACCATCACTTGTCAGCATAGCCTGGCAATACGCCACGAGTGCTGTCTTTTGGTAGTCCGTCAGCATTCCTGCACCCTCATGGAAGACACATTTCGCTTTTCCAGGTCTATGTGCACGGAACCCACGGAAATTCTAATTTCGGTGGCGATGTGTTCAACACTCTTTCAGTGATTCTCCTAAACAACTTTCTCCACTCGCTCGATCATGTTGTCAGACCGGAGAGGCAGAGAATGTTGTTTGTTGTTACTCGATATTCTGCCTTCTTTGAACTGTCGAACCCATGAACGCACGTTAGACACATCCATGACATCATAACCACATATCTCACTCAACTGGTGGCACACCATGAAAATGAAGGAAACGAATCATCACACTTTGTCCTCCCTATGGAAACGTTGCCATTGCAAAGCGGCCCTCATTCTCGCCGCTGCCACCAGACTTCTGTTTGACCTACAGTACTGCCATCTCTGTTACACATTCATAACGGATGCCCACATATTTGCGAACAAACTGCATGTTTCTATCTGTTTCCAATCCTGAGGGAAAAAATCGGAAGTGTTATAACTTGAATGCACCTGGTATATCTGCGCTACTGTTGTTCGGCGGTTGATTCTGATGAGAATAGTCCTATCACCGAGCTATTCACAGTAATTGCTGCTCTCTCCTACATCCTATTCATAACGAATGCTACATCCGGTATAATATTTTCTGCTGCTGTTGGTATTACTCTATATTCATTGTAGCAGAACTGCTTACTTTATTTCCGTTTTACTTCAGTGACCGTCATTATGACTGGATTGAGCCCTTGCATTTCCCTTTCAGACTTTCTACCTTCCCTGCCACACTGAAACTTCTGACTCGTAGAATATTGCCCTCTAGTTGGTTATTCAATTTGTTTTTCATATTCATCTCCCACTTGGCAGTCCCCTCCGAAGGATCCGAATGATGGAATAGCCGTGGGTCAGCAGAATGTGCTGTAACTGTTCTTTGGTCATTTCCGACATGGTTTTCACATCTTTGGAAACGCCATTTTCAACTATGTTACGAGGATCTGAAAATGGGTCTCAGCCCGAAAGTAGTCATCGAATGAATAAAAATTAAAATTTGCAACTTTGGACCGGTTTTTCGTTGTACGGATTCGAATGAGGTACTAATGTGGAATCTTTTCTCAGTGGCTAGATCATTGTGGGATTGCAACATAGTGGCGAGTAACGGAAGCGCATCGAGCCTGCGCTCATCGCAACTTTGCAGCTAATACGCAAGCCTCTTTCAATTTCTGTATGCCGCTACTTTTTCCGGCCAGGTGTGGTTTTCGAAAGTCTTAAATACAGCGCCTGTTCCTTCAGGACATGCATGTGTGAAGGAACATGCATTGTAAAATAAAAATAAGTATTACAAGCCTAGATGGACAGAAGAGGTGATAGTAACAATGGCCATGATTCCATGTCGTCTCATTCTGTGTTGCGGGACTCGTGTTTGTCCGAGCAAAAGGAAGCATAGAAAACGTGGCACATACAGGGCTATTACAAATGATTGAAGCGATTTCATAAATTCACTGTAGCTCCCTTCATTGACATATGGTCACGACACACTACAGATACGTAGAAAAACTCATAAAGTTTTGTTCGGCTGAAGCCACACTTCAGGTTTCTGCCGCCAGATCGCTCGAGAGCGCAGTGAGACAAAATGGCGACAGGAGCCGAGAAAGCGTATGTCGAGCTTGAAATGCACTGACATCAGTCAGTCATAACAGTGCAACGACACTTCAGGACGAAGTTCAACAAAGATCCACCAACTGCTAACTCCATTCGGCGATGGTATGCGCAGGTTAAAGCTTCTGGATGCCTCTGTAAGGGGAAATCAACGGGTCGGCCTGCAGTGAGCGAAGAAACGGTTGAACGCGTGCGGGCAAGTTTCACGCGTAGCTCGCGGAAGTCGACGAATAAAGCAAGCAGGGAGCTAAACGTACCACAGGATGGTGTTCCACCGCACTTCCATCATGATGTTCGGCATTTCTTAAACAGGAGATTGGAAAGCCGATGGATCGCTCGTGATGGAGATCATGATCAGCAATTCATGTCATGGACTCCACGCTCTGCCGACTTAACCCCATGCGATTTCTTTCTGTGGGGTTATGTGAAAGATTCAGTGAACCTCCTCTACGAAGAAACGTGCCAGAACTGAGAGCTCGCATCAACGATGCTTTCGAACTCATTGATGGGGACATGCTGCGCCAAGTGTGGGAGGAACTCGATTATCGGCTTGATGTCTGCCGAATCACTAAAGGGGCACATATCGAACATTTGTGAATGCCCAAAAAAACTTTTTGAGTTTTTGTATGTGTGCGCAAAGCATTGTGAAAGTATCTCAAATAATAAAGTTATTGTAGAGCTGTGAAATTGCTTCAATCATTTGTAATAACCCTGTAGATGTTTGAATTTGCCTGGGGATTGTGCACGGATAGCCGAATTGGTTAAGATGAATGCTCGCAATAAGCAGGAAATCCGGGTTCGAGTGTCGGTCTGGCACAAATTTTCATGTGCCGCAAACAGCTGAAGCCACCATAGAGTCGCAGAATGTGAATCTATTTCGTAAGGAATAGATAGTGTATCTATTACTTAATACAGTTGATGTGGCATGTGTACTATGCAGGTGCCTATTAGTCCAGTAAAGGCGTCACAAAAAAGGCCCTTTGTTTGCAAAAAATGAGATAGAAGATTTTATTGTCTCATTGCGTACATAGTTGAGAGTATGCAGAAGCCAAGTTTTTGACATCCGTAATCCTTGGGATGGCTTAAAAAAAGCACTTTTTTTTAGGTTTTCGCTTATTTCTCGGAAATAATGCGTCCTCCTGAAAACGTTACTATTACCAAAAGGAAGGACCATTAAATTTTGCATCGAATGACTACTTAAATACAAAATTGGTCCACCCGTTTGCGTGGTAATTCAAGAACGACTACTGCAAACAAAAAATAACAAATTATCGAAGTTGTAGAGCATGAAATTTCATGTTACGAAAGCATTTAGTTTTTGAGTTTTAGGCACTATTAAGCGTCTTGGAGTTCAAACAGAGAAATAGCACCCGTTTTATAAGTTTTCAGTGCGCCTGTCACCTCATTGTGTTAGCAGCGTGTAGTCCCAGTCCAGTATCTCTTAATTGGTTTCATCACTTTATGAACAACATTTCGTTTTGCGTAGGGAAATCTGCTAAGTTTCTCCCAGTCAGCATCAGTTTACTCGCCACAACAAAAGTAGTGTTTATTAAAATTAAACAAGTTCTTGTATGATCGAGGTTTCGAAACCGGCTCAAGTGGAAGAGTAAAATGCTTGGCAGAAGAAGTAAAAGTAGTTAGGGCATGGGGTTGCTGGCGCCCCTACAAATTTGTATGTAAATTTAGCTCAAAATCGTTCCTTAATAAGAAATAAAAGATCCCCGTCACATGCCAGATTTATCAAATTTTTACTCACTTTTTCGAGCATTCCATAATGAAGAGATAACTCCACATCACAACCAAGTTATGAGCACGCGAATTTTGTGACTACGAACGAGAGTATTAACTCGTTTTAATTTCTTTTTGAATGTATTCGGGATAGGTATTTTTGAACAGACATTTTCCCCTTCGAACTAAGTACTTAGACTTTTACAAAAGACTAATAAATATTTATCATTTATAAATGGAAGAGAGTATGAAGAAATGTGTGCAGTGTGGAGAGGAGAAACCACATAGCGAATATCATTTGCAAATGATTAAGAAAGATAAATATCGTAACAGATGCAAAGAATGTGCAATAAGGTACCACAGAAATAAGTATCTTATTAACAAAGAACTAATGTCATCCATGAAAACTGATGGAACTACAAAAAAGTGCAGCAGGTGTAAGAAATTAAGGATATCGGTTGTTCTTAAACAAACCCATCTATAAAGAATGGACATGCAGGCACATGTATATCTTGTGTACTTGAAGAAAGAAAATGTTAAGTGATGTATGTATGTAGAACTGCAGTAAATAAGCGTAGTTTTAGAGTGCATCTACTTTCGAACAAGCATCGAAATTTATCCTTAACAAATAAGTACCCAACTCAAACAATCTTCACTGCTGATCTCCAATTTCGCAAAACTAATAAAAAATTTATCCTTAATAAATAAGAAGCTAATTCAAACAATCTTGGCAGTTGATTTCCATTTTTGCAAAACTATTAAAAATTTGTCCTGATAAATAAGTAGCCATCTCAAACAATCTTCGCTGCTGTTCTCGAATTTCGCAAAACTAATAAAAAATTCATGCTTAATAAATGAGTAGGCAACTTCAGCAATTCACCGTCGCTGATCTTCGCTCCTTTTGTAGGAGAGAAGGTTGGAAAGGAGATAGTAGGATGAGAAAGTCAGAGTTAATTAATTTTATAACCAAACAAATCATTCAAAAAAGTAGGACTAACAGAAGAATCTGAGTAAAACTGTCTTTCTCTAAAATTGAAAGTACTGATGATATTTACTAAAGTGTCGAGATTAACTATTGAAAGAAGTATTTCCATTTTCTACCAATGTGCTTGAGAGACAAAGAGATAGAACAACAGTTAACCAATATCTAGTCAATAACGCATTTGCAGAGTTTGCAAACAATAAATTTTGAGAACAATCTAAACTTGTTTGACTCAACACTCTTCTTGAATGCTTCGAAGCCAAAAATCATTGAAAGCGTGAAGGATCAACTAAAGATTCATAGGGGAGTGAAGATTAATTTCAGCCTCTTCTGCGAATACCAGATGAAAACAAATCGAAAAATGATGGACTTCAGATTTCAAACACCATACTACACAATCATTACGGAGAAGGATTTAATTGAACAATTCAAGCATGGAAAGTAAGATATTTTAGCAAAAATGACTAATTTTCAAGCTCGAGTTTCAGGATGGACAATAAACTGAATTTCTGGTCAACAACTAGGAATTAATCGATATGTTCCGTTCAGAGGATCGTCCTATATTGAATTACCAGAAAAAATAAGTTTCTAGAAAGCTTGCATTAATGTGAAAAATAATGATCGAAAATGCTTCCTGTGATCAATAAAAACTGCATTATATCCAGCAAAGAGAGATCCGCAAATGGTAAGCAAATACCAAGGCATTGGTCTTGATTTAATGAAAAACTCGAAAATTTTGAATTTTCTATAGCAGTTGATAGTATTCTGAAAATTGAAAATAGAATTAATGTATCCATCAATGTATATTCGTTTGATGAAAAATATGATGTATATCCAACGAAAATTACGAAATGCAGGAAATGTTCCAGGGTTGGTCAAACCCAGAACAAGAGTTGTTTGCAATGAATCTCCTGCAGCTTCAGCCAAGCTCTGGGAAATTCACTCCCCCCACCCTCGCTTGCACTCTTTGTCTCTCTCTCGCACACCGGAGCCGAATGAACACCCCTTGGATCAGCAGCGCACTTACAACTCCCTGCGCCGTATTTCTTTTGTGCTTGGTTTGCAGCGCTTTTCAGCAGATGAGCTCGAGCGAGTAGAGCACATTTTTCCTTGTGTTCCGTGCGTTCCCCATCCAATCTCTGTACGCCGCCACCTGTTCTGACCATGAGCGGTTTTCGACAGTCGTTTTACAAAAAAGCTTTGGTGTTAATTATTGACTAAACCGTTAACCAAAACGAATATTGGAAGAGAATTTTTTGTCTAAAAATTGTACTTCCTGCAAGTGAGCCTTTTCTGCTCACAACGCTCACTAAGTTTACTGGACTTATGCTGTGATTTCCGATTATTAGTGATAGCTATCTGTTTGGACATATACAAAACGCTTCATTGTAAACAACTCTTGTTCTGGATTTGATCAACCCTGGAACATTCTCTGGACTGTATGGTTCCGGAACCTACAACAAACCTTCCTTCTGTTTCGTATATGTGTCAGTTTATCCCGACAGAAAGATAAAGGTTTCCTTATGATAATGGCAACGAGAGATTTCGACTGAAGTTGAGCAATATGGTTCAGCGTTATTAAAAACTCTTGGATCGTATTTGACAATTAGTCGTTCCACAACAGCAAACTCAACGGTACTTTAAACGACGATTCCAGATATGTCAGAGACTTCTTACAATGTGATTACTCAACATTTTGTCATATAAATACAGTATTACGTACATGTATGTTGTTTTCTTATGTCAGTTCTCTTATTAAATGATTATGCATAAAATAATGTAAACTTTAATTGAAGAATTCTTATGTCGGCCAAACAACATAACGCAGCGGCGCAATTCTGTATCCGTAAACGGGAGGACTGTAGATCGAATTGTGCTATAGCTCTTCTGCGAATCTTATAAATGCTTCATCACGAGGCCTGTGATGAGTTTCCTGGAATACCATCCGGCGTCTCGCCAGGTGTTGGATGGGACACCATTGACAAGCTTTGAAAGGTACCAGAGAAATAAAATCTGGGGTAAACCAAAACCAGAAACTGCTGCCTTGCCAACACTAAAAGAAAAAAATTACCTGGACCTCCAGGCAGGGTAAAGGGTTAACAATCCTTTCTTGGAAAAATGCACGGTTTCGGGCATCTGACAACAACTTCGGAACTGGATGGAAGACAATAAATGACAAGGCTGGTAAAGATACACGAAAATGGAAGACAATATAATAACCGCCACTCTGAGTTTGCGGTATGTAGACCAAAATACTCTAGGAAGTGAGGTGGAAGGGCCACGGAACGAAAGAATCAAGGTGACAATGGGGTGAGATAATAAATCTAGCAATGCAGAAAGAGATCGTTGCTATATCTCAGTCTTTGAACAGCGAGACTGATAATCTAAGATAATCGCTGCGACAGACTTCTTCGATCGACACGAGACGGCGTAAGAAAGCCGCTGATATCATAAGGCTAATATGTATATTTCGACGAGCAGAACCACTTGCGTCCGTGCTTTGCCGCGCCGACGATTCTCACTAAAACCTTATTCCGTACGATCTCGATGGTGCATGATTGGACTCCGGCGCGACTGCGGATTTTCTGTCGAATCCTTAGGCTGGCTGTGTATCACGTTTACAGCATCAAAGCGGTCACTGCTTTTGCGAGCTGCGGTGTAATTTGTGTCGTGTTATGAGTAGTGATATGAATCACTTTTATTACACTAACACTAAGTGTTATAATAGTAGTAACCTGCACAAGGTTGCAAAATAAAACAAAATAAAATAAACATGCAAGTCGCCAGATGGAAATGCTGAAAATTAAATCGATATTGTTCCTCTTGAAGCAGACATGCACTGGTAAGCAGGTAACAAACTGTAGAAACGCAGATGCAAATAACGATCATTATTAGGTATCAGAAAATTACATTGAGCAGAAAGAAAGGCAAATACGAAACAAAATAGATCGTAATTAGAAACTATAACAAAACGTAGAACAGTTTGCACAAAGTCAATAAGAACAACAGCAGCTATGGGGAGAAAAAGAAGATGACGTGGAAAATAAGAGGGAGATGTTAAGGAAAGCTATTGTGATAACACAAAGAGTTATTGGTATAAGATAACACAAAAAGAATGGCTTCTCAGAAAATATGTACAGGTGATCTCACAAAGAAATAGTATAAAGGGATGAGTGCCACAGAGAGAAACAAAGGCGACAGCCGACAAAAATGAAGACTAGCTTGCAAAGCGTACTTTAAGAAAAGAAAGGTAAGTTCAAGGCTCTGCAAAGAGAAGGACGTAAATCTGATGGGCGGTGAGGAAAATACACTAAAACATTAAGTGAATCTTTAAAAACAGGAGGAGGAAATCCAGAAACGGAACAAGTAAATATTACAATATGAAGCGCCATATGAACAAGGAGAGAGACTACTCGCAAAGGAAGAAATCCTATGAACAAGATTGTTGATGAGATATGAACATCATAAAAATCTGAAGAGCGGAAAAAATCGGTGTGGTATGCCCTGTACACAAGTACAAAGGTGATAAAACGTAATAAGAAAACTGAAGAGGAAGTGCCCTAATGGATGATCTGTACAAGTTATTCACTGAAATGCTAATTCGAGTACCACCTTGTCTGAACAGTACAGTGGAAGATCGGTTGTGGCTTAAATTTTCACACTGAGAAAGTTACTGAAAAACCAATAAATTAAAGAACGGAATACTCCAAATGAATGTCGACTTCAAGCAAGCGTGTGATTCAGAAGAGAACTGTTGAGCGCCTTGGGAGAGTTTGGAGTCTCAAGAAGCATGACGTGATGATTCAAAGTAATCTTTTAGAACAGATACAAATAAACTATCTGTACTACGTAGATTTAATATCAACAATTCTTTATAATAGAGTCAAAGAAATAGCAATAAGAGAAATAAAGTAAGACATTCTCTAATCATACGAATCATTGTGTATGCAGCGATGTGGAAATTACGAGAGTACATGCACCGATGTGGAAATTACGACGATAAGAAGAAAAATCTGTCTACGATTCGGTGAAGCAGCAAGAGAGATGGGTTTAAAATTTAATAAAGGTAAAAACGTAATACGGGATTATGTCGAGGAAACAGCGGCGAAGAACAGAGACAAAACCACCCTAATGAAATATCCAGAAATTGGAATTGTTAAATATTTAGCATAATTAACAACAGAAAATAATCTTGCGGAGAAAGAAATAGAACAACGAATAGCTGTACATAATCGAAGCTATTGTGCACAGCAGCAACTCTTTATGAACTCATGGGAATTGAGTTCAGACAAGAATATATAACACAGAAGTTAAACCAGTAGTAACAAATGGAGAAGAAAAGTGAACACTATAAGAAGTGAAGTAGAACAGGCAGAAATGTATAAGGGCTAGTACATGAAACCGAAGAAAGGAGATACAGACAGAATGAAAAATAAGATATCCTTTGCGGAGAGCCTGAAATAGCAGTAGAAGTTAAAGAAACGTCGAGAATGAGGTGAGCAGGGCATCTGTAAAAAGTGCCAGAATAACTGCAGAGAAGGAAGTGTTCTGGTAAGTAGAACTCCATATGGATGCAGGAACGGTATATTTCTCCAGAATAGTATCAGTTCTTCGTCAAGTTACCGTATTACATTAAGCTTCAAACTTCACTTTAAATAATCGAGACTGGTTACTTCAGATCAACAAATATCCGTTATTTTCAAATAATGACGCAAGTCCCCTACAGACAGTGTTACATAGTTCTATCTCTGCCGCAATGTTTAAGTATGATGTAAAAATACGCTATAGCAAAATATTGTACAAATCAGCAGTTACTGACTATAGAAGCATAGCTAACGAGACAAATTTTGTAATGTTTTTTTCGCTGTGTAGGTGGATTTTTCTTGTTTCTTTTCATTTTATTTAATTTTAAAATCAGGATTTCTTTATTGGACACCCTGTATGTGTGGGTAACGAAACTATCGTTAGAGATTTACGTGAAAATGATCTTTCATCAGCGAAATTGTTCGGGATTTACTTAGTTTTGATGCAGATTGGAAGCATCATGTCTTGCTTGGATGAAAAATTGTTTCACATTGTTAAGCATCTGGAGGGATGACGTGAACGTTTCTAGTCAGAACATACGTGTAAGAAATATATACTTTTCCCAACCCTTTGCTACCGCCACCATCACTTACTTTATGAACGCCTCGGTTATGGCATTAATGTTCAGATAAATAATCCGAGTATAGAGCATACGTACTTCAGTTTCTGTTCCAGAATGTGGTCGCTTTAAACATACATTACCATTATTTGAGAACAATTAGAAACCTGTGTGTTTTCAATCAGCAGTATACGTCTAGCAAGTCTACATTCAGACATGGTGCATCTCTAGGACGGTCCTAAGACAAGCGATGCCGTTGTGGCTTTCCGAAGCGTTCATAGGGTTACAGCATTCTCCACAGATACGTCACACTTTACGTAAAGGAAGCCCTACTACGTCCGTACACGGTATTAAGCACCTGTAGGATGTCATTCCATTTAGCACGCTACGATAGCATTCTGACGCCAGCTGACTGATACTGTATGTGGTATTAGTCTCCAGTATAACAGCATCGGCTTTCATTTCCCAATGGTGGTTATTAGCGTCTGCCGTAGTGATTAAAATGAATCGTTTTCAGATTTTCCATCTTGGAACTAATTTCAGGTATTGGAAACAGGGTATTCAGATAGAGATGAATCTCGAAAATACGTTGTTGTTAATAGATGGCCACAATATTTGTTGCGAGAAGAATTTCTTGACTATCTGGATTGCAGTTTCAGCTTTATCTGCGTTTTATTGAACCATATTTTGTCAAACCTAAGCAATAATAATGCTAAGTACGAAGGGCGTTTGAAAAGTTCGTGCAAAAATAAAAACTACTTACATGTTTGGGGTAAACATTTTTTATTTTTCGACATAGTCTCCTTTTAGACTTATACATTTCGTCCAACGCTGTTTTAATTTTTTGATCCCTTCCGAATAATAGGAATTGCCCAAGTCCGCAAAATAGCCATTGGTTGCTGCAATCACCTTCTCGTTTGAATAAAATCTTTGTCCCGCCAGCCATTTCTTAAATTGGAGAACAAATAATAGTCCGAGGGAGCCAAGTCTGGAGAATAGGGGGGATGTGAAACGAGCTGGAATCCTATTTCAAACGGTCCAATAACGATGAATAATATGCACCTGTTATAGTTTTACCCTTTCCCAGGTAGTCGATGAGGATTATCCCTTGCGAATTCCAAAAGACAGACGCCATTACCTTTCCGGCAGAAGGTCTGGTCTTCGCCTTTTTTTGGTGCAGATTCTCCCTTGGTAACCCATTGTTTAGATTGTCGTTTGGTCTCAGGAGTATAGTAATGTATCCATGTTTCATCCACAGTGACGAAACGACGCTTATAGTCCTGCGGATTATTCCTGAACAGCTGCAAACCATCCTTGCAACACTTCACACGATTCCGTTTTTGGTCAAACGTGAGCAATCGCTGAACTCATCTTACGGAATTTTTCTCATGTCCAAATTATTTATGCAAAATATTATGTACCCGTTCATTCGAGATGGCTACAGCACTAGTAATCTCACGCACCTTAACTCTTCTGTCATCCATCGCCATATCATGGATTTTATCAATGATTTCTGGAGTCGTAACATCCACAGGGCATCCAGAACGTTCAACATCACTTGTGGCCATATGGCCACTCCGAAAATTTTGAAACCACTTATAAACTGTTCTAATCGAAGGTGCAGAGTCACCGTAATGTTTATCAAGCCATGGACTACTCAAGGAATAGCGGTATCTCGTAAAACAAAAAGAAAACTGTATCTGTCAATCCAAAACAGTTCTGATGTTGATGCTATAGCACATTACAAGAAATACTGCAAAATATTAAAGACTGTAATACGGACATCAAAGCAAATATATTACAAGGAAAAGATAATCATGTGAGATAACAAAATAAAGACAATATGGGATATAGTGAATGAGGAGACCGGTAGAACCAGACATGAAGAGGGAAAAATAGCATTAAGAGTAAATGATACATTGGTGACAGATGTGTATAGTGTTGCAGAACTTTTTAACAAACATTTTATAACTGTCACTGACAATATGGGGTTATCAGGTTCTGTAGGTGCTGCTATGGAATACCTAAGGCCAGATATTTCAAGCAACTTCCATAATATGAATTTGACCCTCAATACCCCAGCAGAAGTAATGTCCACCATAAAATCTTTAAAATCAAGAGCATCTAGTGGGTACGACGAAATATCAATAAAGTTAATTGAAGAATGTGATTCTGAGTCAAGTAACATATTAAGCTATCTGTGTAACCAGTCGTTTATCAGTGGAATATTTCCTGAATGGTTGAAATATGCGGAAGTTAAGCCACTGTTTAAGAAGGGAGATAAAGAAATGGCGTTAAATTTCCGTCCATTTTCACTTTTGCCAGCATTCTCAAAAATTTTGGGAAAGGTAGTGTACAATAGGCTTTATAACCATCTTATCACATATAATATACTGTCAAAGTCTCAGTTCGGATTTCTAAAGGGTTCTGATATTGAGAAGGCCATCTACACTTACAGTGAAAATGTACTTAATTCATTGGAGAAAAAATTGCAGGCAACTGGTATATTTTGTGATCTGTCAAAGGCATCTGACTGTGTAAATCACAATATCCTTTTAAGTAAATTAGAATATTATAGTGTAACAGGAAATGCTGCAAAATGGTTCAAATCTTATATCTCTGGCAGGAAACAAAGGGAGTTGTTAGGGAAGAGACATGTATTAAGTTACCAGGCATCATCCAACTGGGAACTGATCACTTGTGGGGTCCTGCAAGATTCCATCTTAGGGCCCTTACTTTTTCTTGTGCATATCAATTACCTTTCATCAGTAACATTAGCAGATGCCAAGTTTGTTTCGTTTGCTGATGATACAAACATTGCAATAAATAGCACCTCAAGTGTAGTCTTAGAAAGATCGGCTAGTAAAATATTTATGGACATTAATCACTGGTTCCTAGCCAATTCTTTGTCACTAAACTTTGAGAAAAGACACTACATGCAGTTCAAAACTTGTAAGGCGTGTCCACGAGTATATACCTAACATACAATGACAAGCAGATAGAAGAAGTGGATAGTGTTAAATTCTTGGGATTACAGCTTGATAATAAATTCAACTGGGAGAAGCACACCACAGAACTGCTGAAGCATCTTAACAGATCTTTATTTGCAATGCGAACCTTGTCAGACATAGAGGACATAAAAATGAAAAAGCTGGCATACTATGCTTACTTTCATTCCATAATGTCATATGGGATTATTTTTTGGGGTAATTCATCAAGCCAAGCTACAGTTATCCGAGCACAAAAACGTGCAGTAAGAGTTATATGCGGCGTGAACTCAAGAACATCCTGCAGAAGCCTGTTTAGGGAACTAGGGATACTAACTACTGCTTCCCAATATATTTGTTCCTTAATGAAATTTGTCGTTAAAAATATATCACTTTTTCAAACCATCAGTTCAATTCATGGAATTAATACTAGACATAATAATAATCTTCACATGGATTTAAAGTCGCTTACTCTTGTACAAAAAGGTGTGCATTATTCAGGAATACACATTTTCAATAACTTGCCAGCAGCCATAAAAAGCTTTATATATATATATATATAACTTCTGCACCATTTCAGTGCAGTAATGTGTTCATTGTAAATTAAGTGTGTGTGTATGTATATAAGTACAATCTAACCTCTTCACCATTTCAGTGCAGTAATGTGTCCACAGTAAATGAGTATTATAGTAGTTCTATTATATGTTTATTGTCTTATATAAAAAACATTTTTTTAATTTTAAGTTCAGTGCATTAATACGATCTCAGTAAATGATTGTTTGTAAAATAGTGTTCATTAAAAAAAATAACGATCATTCCACTTGGCACCTGTGGAAGTTATTATTTGTTTCAGTTGTAAATATTTGTCATGTATTAGTGTTTTTTGACGCTTTCTACATCCTGGTGGACCTCCTCACTACGGATCAATTGGAATGAAAGTTAATCTAATCTAATTTAATCTTGGTGTGCGTTCTTTTCAAAGGTGCTACTAACTAAACATGATCTCGGTGGTGCCATCTCTCGGACTTTGCGCGGACTTTTCAAACGCCTGTCGTATGTGCTAGTTAAATTTCAAAATTGGGGTACGTAAAAAGTCTTATATTCGTTATTTTTAACAGATTAGAAGACGGTTTTTCATAGTTGATTCCAATCATGAAGAAATGACTGTCAATAAATTTAGCATGAAAGTAAGTCATCGTTTACAAACAGGAAATCAAGGTGATCCTGTGCCCTTGACGGAACTGTGAAAGCAGCGTCCCTTGTACCACAGTTTCCAAATTCTGGCCGAGTTTACGTTCCAAGAGTAAAACATGTCAGGCATTCGGTGACAATTTGGGCAGCTATATCATGGTATTCCATGGGACGTGGTTACTCTGCGAGGTCGCATTACTGCCAAGGTTTATGTGACAATTGTGGTTAATCAGTCCATCCTGCAGTACGGTGTCTCTTCCCTAATGGAGATGCCGTGGTGTAAGACGCCAGGGCCCCCGTTCACACTAGAGATGGGTCGTTCGCGAACTAACGGGTCCAAAGAAACGGTTCATCAAGATGAACGGGAGATGAACGAATTCTAAGGAACGGGCTTTCATAGTTCACTTCGGTCGCGGCTTTCTACTTATAGTTCCCGGGGACGGGAAGCGGAACGAGGGAACGGCTTCTTCTACAAGCCAAAAGATAGGAAAGCGAAGGGTGGGGCAACTCACGTATGTCTCCCGGTCAAATGTTAAACCGTCCTTTTTTTTAAAGTCTTGCATCCCTTCTGCGTTAATGGATTAAGTTTAGCTTTTGTGTCGCGGATGACGCAGTAATAATCGTCCATCGGAAACTTTAAATACAGCATAATATACGCATAGATTTACTTCAGAGTGATTCAGTTTTTTCCTTTCATCTGTTTAACACAACATCTAAGATTTCCTGTATAAAGAGAAGATTATTTCTGAGTATAGTTAAGTAGAAACGAATCAGGTATAGCATAACGCTGAGAAAGACACGAAGAGTCTTCTCACGAAATTCCAGTCACCAACTTTCTCCTCCGAACATGAAAATAATTTGTTGACACCGACGTACATAGGGAGAAACGATAAAATAGGGGAAATCATAGCTCGTACGGAAAGATATAGGTGTTCCTTCTTTCCGCGCGCTATACGTGATTGGAGTAATAGAGAATTATGAAGGTGGTTCGATGAACCCTCTGCCGGGCACTTAAATGTGATTTGCATAGTATCTATGTAGATGTAGAAGAGCAAGATTGGAATCAATCATCGTTTTATCGCCTAAAACTCCTGTGTGGCATTACGGTATTTTAGCTCTCAAAGAAGACGTTTAAGTTCTACGCGTGTTGCTTTATCTATGGTATGAAGCGGGGGCGGCTTCCCCTTTTATAACAATGCCGAAAGTAACCTATGTACTGTTTAGAAATCCGCTCTCCATCTCGTTCTCACAAACCCCCTCCCCACACTCCTCTCAAAGCCTAGTATCGATACTTCAAAAAAAGAAAATCAGAATCTCTTCCAGGATTGTGGCAGTGCGTCTGAGAGCGGAAATCAGAAACGTAACCAAAATAAGGGTTAATCTGGCGTACAAATTTAATGGTAGGGATGTTATAGAAAGGTTTCTCGATTAACCTAGTAAATTTGACGTCGTAGATGAAATATTTGGGGCGGAAGTTACTAATAGTCGTCGATGGACATTCGTAGAAGGTACTTTCCACGTCTTTCCACGTGCACGAATGCATTAGCCAATGTTCTTATAGATATCTAAATTTGTTATCTTTAACAAAGAATTAGATTTCCTATGAGTTTTTCCCTCGTCGATCCGTAGAAACTACGAGATGTATTATAATGGTAAACCTTCTCAGTTGCCGCGCCGGGTAGCCGTGCGATCTAGGGCGCCTTGTCCCGGTTCGCGCGGTTTCCCTCGTCGGAGGTTCTAGTCCTCCCTTGGGCACATGTGTGTGTGTGTGTGTGTGTGTGTGTTGCCCTTAGCGTAAGCTACTGTAAGTTAGATTAAGTATTGGGGACTGATGACTTCAGCAGTTTGGTCCCATAGAATTTACTACAAATTTCCAAATTTTATTTCCCACTCAGTTAGTCAGAATCCTGTATCTCCTATTTTACATGTGATTACGTTTGGAAGAAGTCAGAAACTGAAGAGACGTGAGTGATAATTTTCTTAGGAAGTACCGTGAATAAATTATGATGATATAATGAAAGGCACTATTCAGATCGCCCGAAATTTTCTACTGGTGTTGGTGAGTTAACGAGGATCACTAAAAGCGAATGAATTTCTTTCGGACATGTGGCAGTAGGCAAGGGTTATGAACTTTTGAATTAGAACTTATGAACTTTGAAGTGAGAAAATATACGACTATGAGCTAAAAGTTAGAAGCAAAAGTTTTCATTTAGTGTACGTACTGTACTGACATACTACTTACAATGTTTTTTGTGGTGGGCAAACACGAAGGCTATTTACAAATTGTACAGAAACTAGACGGCAGTTAGAGTCGCGGGACAGGAAAAGGACAGAGTGATTGAGAATCAAGTGAGACAAGGTCGTTGCCCATCCCCAAAATTATTCAAACTGTACATTGAGCAAGCAGTAAAGGAAACAAAAAAAAATATTTGGAGAAGAAACTTAAAGTTCAGGGAAAAGAAATGAAAGCCTTGATGTTTGCCGATGACAATGTAATTCCGTCAGAGGCTGCAAAGCATCAACAAAAGCAAACCAAGGATAGCGGAACGTATTAATCAGGCGATGCTGATGATGGTCGAAGTAGAGAGGATATAAAATGTAGACTGGCAATGGCCAGAAAAGCGTTTCTGAAGAAAAGAAATTTCTTAATATCGAATATAGATTTAACTGCCAGGAATTCTTTTCTGAAAGTGTTTGTGTGAAGTGTAACCGTGTATGGAAGTGAAATACGGGCGATAAACAATTTAGACAAGAACAGAATAGAAGCTACAGAAGAATGCTAATTATTAGATGGGAAGATCACATTACTAATGAGGAGATACTGAATAGAATTGGGGAGAAAAGAAATTTGTGGCACAGCCTGACTAGAAGAAGACATCAGTTGATATGACACTATTCTGAGACATCAAGGGATCACCAGTTTAGTACTTGATGGATGCGTGGGGAGTAAAAATCGTAGAGGGAGATCGAAAGATGAGTACAGTAAGCAGATCCAGACGGATGCTGGTTGCAGTAGTTATTTGGAGATGACGAGGGTTGCGCAGGATAGAGCAGCGTGGAAAGTCGCACCAAACCAGTCTTTAGACTGAAAACCACAACAGCAACACAACAAACAAGAAATCCAACTTTCCTACGCCGAAGGTTGACTGGTCGACTTGCACTAATTTGTTGGATGCTACATACTGTAGTGAACACCTCCAGCTTCTTCGTACTACAATGCAACTGATAATTTGTGACGCTTTCTCCGTTAATAACCAGCGTGCGGTTACAATCGTAATTTTTACATCCTGGAAGCCGCGAACACTATTTCCATTCCGACACTTCTGCTTTTGTTTTCCTGCTCTTTATTTAAAATATTCTATGACTTTAGTAGATAGTTTATTTTAATAAATTATAATATTGTTTTCTACGTTATTGCAAAGAGCTGCAGTTCTACTGCTGTTAATATATGTGCTACTGAAATGGCACTGGAAGTGGCAGAAGAAAAACAAAGGAAATGCTGTGTCACAGCCTGTTAATAGTCCCCACATTATGAATGTTTCTTTATTACACACTGTTATCCAGGGGACAATTAACTATACAGTTTATTCCCCTGGAAACCCCATTCATAGTCATCACGTATTTTCCTGTGCAACCAGTGTGTTCATGAAAGGGGACAGTTGGCAGAGCTCCAATCCAAACAGCCCAATTGCCAGTTCTTCGAGGTTTCTCTGACCAACTCATTTCTTTTTATACGTGTAAAGTGCCCAACAGTACTAAAAGACTGCCACGCTCCACACACGGTGTCGAAAGCCTTGGGTGGCAACGAACAAATCCAACAGTGTCTCAATTCCTTATCTTGTGGTCTAAGACAAAATTTTCTTCTCAGTTTTCAAAAATAAAATCTCTTACAGAAACTTTTTAGAAATATGGTAATAATCAAAGATCTTGAATGTATCTTAAAGAAATGAGATTGGAATATGTAGTGGTTTTTACAGGAGCGGGTGCAATGTTCGAACGATGTTTGGTCTCTTTATCAAGAAAGCTAGAGTGTGGCAAACAGAACTAGCTCATCCGTGGGATACTGACGATTTCATTCGTAATATCATTTTGTATTACTTTAACAAGTTTTGTTTTGTAGATCAATATAAAGTAGCAAAAAATAATGCAAAAGTATTACAACAGATGGCACCTGTTACAGCTGCATCGAAAAACAGGACCATCAAGATAGTGACGGGAGAGCCTCCCACTGGAATCTGACTTATTTGTCGCCCACGTAAATGATACTTTGACGATATTCGGCTTTGGAAAATTAAGATTGGAAAATTATTTGTGAGGGCAGAGCAAAGTAGCTCAGTATTGTTCACTCTGTAGGGAAGCACGTACATGCCCCGTAGAACTTTATAATGACAGAAGATGTTTTGAAAGTACATTTAATGCCCTGACAGCGATAAAGTGAGTTCTTTCTTTTAGTAATGTTGAAGACAAGGCTCAATAAACAGGAGACTGTCATTTATCGGTCAAGGACTCAATCACAGACTACAGTCTTTCCAGTAAACTGCAGGTATTCACTAACGTATGGCGATTATTTACAGATTTAAAGTAGGCCTATTGCTGGTGAAATATAGCGATGTTTTCAGTCTGTAAATATATTCCCACTACCAGAAGCAATCTGAAAAATTGCGTTTTGACCCAGCATCGTTAGAAATATTGCAGAACTGTGATCCCATACAGCTTTTCGGAATACGTATTCTGTGAGTTCTCTAAATAATTCACGATGAATATTGGAATAGCTCTTTACTCATACACGCAGATAAACGTTCCCTCCATTACTGATCTGAGTCACATGAAGCACATGTTCCTTGACGCAGGCAGCGGGCCAGTTACAAAACTTGTCAAGCGCTTTTCTCACACGACAACCTGAAAGTGACAGATCAAAGCCAATCATGAAGATACAGTATTTCGTGACTGCCGTAAAACATTTGACCCAGTACAGCACTAACTCTTATTAACGAAAGTACGAAATTTTTGACTTCATTGAGAGAGGATTTCTTGATAGGAAGGACGCAGTTCCTTATCTTGGTTGAAGAGTCATCGACTGAAAAAAAATGTAGCTTCTGGAGTCCTCCGGAGAGATCCTTGTTCTTCATGAAGTGGCGAACGATGTTAATAGTAAACTCAGCATTTCCTGACGCAGTTATCTACACCACTGGCCATTAAAATTGCTACACCAAGAAGAAATGCAGATGATGAAGTGGTATTCATTGGACAAATATATTACACTAGAACTGACATGTGATTACATTTTTACGCAATTGGGGTGCATAGATGCAGAGAAATAAGTACCCAGAACAACCACCTCTGACCGTAATAACGGCCTTGATACGCCTGGGAATTGAGTCAAACAGAACTTGGATGGCTTGTACAGGTACAGCTGCCCATGCAGCTTCAACACGATACCAAAGTTCATCAAGAGTAGTGACTGGCGCATTGTGACGAGCCAATTGCTCGGCCACTATTGACCAGACGTTTTCAGTTGGTGGGAGATCTGGAGAATGTGCTGGCCAGGGCAGCAGACGAACATTTTCTGTATCCAGAAAGGCCCGTACTGCACCTGCAACATGCGGTCGTGCATTATCCTGCTGGAATGTAGGGTTTCGTAGGAATCGAATGAAGGGTAGAGCCACGGGTCGTAACACATCTGAAATGTAACGTCCACTGTTCAAAGTACCGTCAATGCGAACAAGAGGTGACCGAGACGTGTAACCAGTGGCACCCCATACCATCACGTCAGGTGATACGCCAGTATGGCGATGACGAATACACGCTTCCAATGTGCGTTCACCCCTATGTCGCCAAACACTGATGCGACCATCAGGATGCTGTAAACAGAACCTGGGTTCATCCGAAAAAATGACGTTTTGCCATTCGTGCACCCAGGTTCGTCATTGAGTACACCATCGCAGGCGCTCCTGTCTGTGATGCAGCGTCAAGGGTAACCGCAGCCATGATCTTCGAGCTCATAGTCCATGCTGCTGCAAACGTCGTCGAACAGTTCGTGCAGATGGTTGTTGTCTTGCAAACGTCCCTATCTGTTCACTCTGGGATCGAGATGTGGCTGCACTATCCGTTACAGCCATGCGGATAAGATGCCTATCATCACGACTGCTAGACTGAACCTACCGATTCCATATTTTGCTAACAGTCATTGGATCTCGACCAACGCGAGCAGCAGTGTCGTGATACGATAAACCGCTATCGCGATAGGCTACAATCCGACCTTTATCAAAGTTGGAAACGTGATGGTACGCATTTCTCCTCCTTACACGAGGCATCACAACAACGTTTCATCAGGCAACGCCGGTCAACAGCTGTTTGTGTATGAGAAATCGGTTGGAAACTTTCTTCATGTCAGCACGTTGTAGGTGTCGCCACCGGCGCCAACCATGTGTGAATGCTCTGAAAAGCTAATCATTTGCATATCACAGCATCTTCTTCGTGTCGGTTAAATTTCGCGTCTGCAGCACGTCATCTTCGTGGTGTAGCAATTTTAATGGCCAGTAGTGTATAAGGAAGTACTGCTCGATAAAAGCCGCATGACACTCAGTCAGATGTTGATAAAATTTCATCAAAAGGTTGCAAACATTGACAAATTGCTTCAAAAAATATTAAATTATACACTCCACAACATGCAGGAACGTAATAATGTCATTTCTACTATATTAATGATTTTGGAATCACTCAAACAAACAAACATCCAGACGTAACAATCTTAGGGGGATATAAAATGTAATGATCACATAGGCTTGGTCATGGGCAAAGCTGGTGGTGGACTTCGGCTCGTCGGTAGCATACTAGGAAAATTAAATCAGTATAAGAAGCGAAATGCTTAAAAACCGCTGGTGCAATGCTACCTAGAATGTTGCTCAAGTTTGTCAGACCCATACCAGACGCGACTGACGGAATACCGAACGCAAACAATGATGGGCAATACGAATGGTCACAGGTTTGACCCATGAGAGAGTGCCACTGAGATCTGAAAAACTGAAATGGCAGGCGCTTGTAGACAGGCGCTACATATCGCGCCAAAGTTCCTTTCCAAGAACTAAATGAGACTCTAGAAGCATAGACTACACAACAGAATTTAAGGATCACTTTTCGCAACCCCGTAATTATATCTCATTGCGGATGCATAAGTTTGAAATTTCATCGAAATATGTTGACAAGCATACTCCGTAGTGGTGCAAAAACGTAGTGCCCTGCGGCGTCACCCTCGGACTCGACGACGCTTCAGACAACAAGGGGTCGACACAGGCGAGAAAAAGGGCCGCTGCTCAGAAGTTCAGGTGACGTGTAAAGTGGGCTAGTGATGTCACATTGGCACGAAATTTCACCACAAATCTGTCCAACACCATCGTGGACTGTCTCACTGTGGGGAGGTCGTCACACTCCCTCCTATCCATATTTCGGCCCTGATATGGCGCGCCGCTATCCTGTGATCTTGTTTAGAGCGCGCGCTATAATCGATTATAGTTCGCTTTTCTGGTGCGGGTGGCGCTCCGGTGGTGATTCGCTATTACGTCGCTGGCGTGTGTTTGCGGTGGCCGGCGGAAAGCGAGAGGGTAGTCGCTTTCCGGGTATTGCACGGAACGTGAAGTTCGCTCTGCCTGACCTGCTGGTGACTAGCGCTAAGGTTGTTGTGCCTCGCAATATGAGCAGAGTGGTCTGGGGCGGAGGCGACTCGCCGCTGTGCTGGACATGCGGCGTACTTGTTCTGCCTGCCTGTCTGATGTGGAGGTCCCGTGGGGTCCTATGATGCTCTGGCCTGGAGACAACTAGTTGCTGAATTTTGGAGTCGTCTGCCAGGTTAGGATGTGGGCTCGGTTGGCTCGTCAGATTTTCTGCTGGAAGCTCCAGCAGCGGTTTCTGAACTTCATTCTGATGCGGGACGGCGTTGTTGGAAATTTTTCCTGTGTGTATGTGGCACGTTACGATATTTGTTGGTATAATTTATTTACTCAACTGGAGTATCTTTTGGTTATCCCGCTGAGTGGGTCGTTGCCCACCCAGTCTGCTCAGCGTTACCTTTGGTGGTGCCTGTTTGTTCCTTTTTGAAAGAATTCACGTATGTGGTTCCTGTTACCTGCCCGAACTTGCGTTCATGTATGGTCTATGTGGCATTTGATGTGTTAGGTAAAGTCTTCCTAAGAAAGGCGGTTTTGGACAGTATATGCATAGTGAATTACTGCTGCTTGGTATATGGGGACTTCTGGGACCTGAACAACACGATCTCGTCAATTTGGTTTGTGTAACGGCATTTAGTGGTATGTTCTGTATTTTTATCTCACTGTGTTATTATTAACTTGGTGGAATAGTCGCGTGTGGTGTCGTTAAGGCACTTCTAAGACTGTAGTTTGACTATTTATGTGCGCTTGGCTTTTATTGTTTTGTTTTAAGAAGCGAGAATTGTTTATTAAGATTTGTGTGTGTTGGCTTCCAGCAGTTGTTAAGAGCGCCAGAATTAACGGCGCCGTGCTTATCATGTGCTATTGGGATGTTATATTGTTATTTGATTTTTTAATTTTGTCTTGTGTTGATATTATCTGTCGTGTGTTACAGAACATAACCAAAGTGCGTAAGTGATGGGCAGTTGTGCGAAGCATGTCGGGGAGCTCTCAGCGGTTTATTTCGGGGACCGTTTCTAGTGGGAAGGCTCCGAAGTGTTGAGAGCTCGCTCGTCTGTGATTGCGTTGGGAGTTGCCCTTGCCCTTTGATTGTATCAAATTATTATCTTGTTATTATATTTATTGGTTGTGTGTTGCGCTTCTTTGATTTTATGGTGCCAAGTGCTATTATCTTTCTCAAAGTTTTTTTATATAAATGATTTTAAATTGTAATGCCAAGTTAACTTATTATTGGATCTTGGTTTGTGGAATAAAAGTTATATTGCCAAGTTAACTTATTATTGGATTTTGTCTCTTGGGTAAACTCTAAAAGCACTATTGTAAAAGGTTCTTTGATTTTATGGCGGCAAGCCGCCGTTATTGTCTTTAAAGCTCATTCTTTTAACCATTTGTTAAGTTCTGTAAGTTATATGAATTTTTTGTGACGTAAAAGAGTTTAGTATTGGAAATTTAATAAATTGCGTACAGAGTCTGCTGTTTGGCTATTATTGGGTGGAAATCCTCGGATAGTGGTCCTATAAGAACACACATTTCAAGCCCCTCTCTTGACGCCTCTACCGGCCAGTGTGACCGAGCGGTTCTAGGCGCTACAGTCAGGAACCGCGCGACCGCTACGGTCGCAGGTTCGAATCCTGCCTCGGGCATGGATGTGTGTGGTGCCCTTAGGTTAGCTAGGTTTAAGTAGTTCTAAGTTCTAGGGGACTGATGAACTCAGCAGTTAAGTCCCATAGTTCTCAGACCCATTTTTTTTGACGCCTCTGCTATCGAGGTCACAGCAACGCACAGTGTTGAAATCACTCGGTTTTCTTACAAGTGGCCGAGGAAAACATTCCAGATACACCGCCGCTCACAATCGGCCCAAAACGGCCTCAAGGGATGGTATAAAGTGCATCAATAAAACCATCCCTTTCCCTGCGGGTTCCGTATGGCTAGGGCCTCCCGTCGGGTAGACCGTTCGCCTGGTGCAAGTCTTTCGAGTTGATGTCACTGCGGCGACTTGCGTGTCCATGGGGATGAAATGATGATGATAAGGACAACACAACACCCAGTCCCTGAGCGGAGAAAATCTCCGACCCAGCTGAGAACCGAACCCGGGCCGTTAGGTATGACATTCCGTCGCGCTGAGCACTCAGCTACCAGAGGCGGACCGTGGGGCGTCGATTACCACACGTTTAGCGGTCGCAAATGACGGTTCGCAGTGTGACGAGCAACAGGAAGACCTTATTGACCACCTTTGACATTGCTGATGTTTCAGTCCCTCTCTAACGACACTGTGGAGCTGCATCCTCATTAAACATGAACTGGCCCATTTGCTGTGCAGCTTGACCGCAATTTTTGCTATCATTTGCATATTGGAAACGCAAGGGATCGTCCACACCCTTAGCTGCTTCATCTACATCTACATTTATACTCCGTAAGCCATCCAACTGTGTGTGGTTGAGGGCACTTTACGTGCCACTGTCATTACCTCCCTTTCCTGTTCCAGTCGCGTATGGTTCGCGGGAAGAACGACTGCCGGAAAGCCTCCGTGAGCGCTCGAATCTCTCTGATTTTACATTTGTGATCTCCTCGGGAGGTATAAGTAGGGGGAAGCAATATATTCGATACCTCATCCAGAAACGCACCCTCTCGAAACCTCGACAGCAAGCTGCACTGCGATGCAGAGCGCCTCTCTTGCAGAGTCTGCCACTTGAGTTTGCTAAACATCTCCGTAACGCTATCATGCGTACCAAACAACCCTGTGACGAAACGCGCCGCTCTTCTTTGGATCTTCTCTATCTCCTCTGTCAACCCGACCTGGTACGGATCACACCCTGATGAGCAATACTCAAGTATAGGACGAACGAGTGTTTTGTAAGCCACCTCCTTTGTTGATGGACTACATTTTCTAAGGACTCTTCCAATGAATCTCAACCTCGCACCCGCCTTACCAACAATTGATTTTGTATTATCATTCCACTTCAAATCGTTCTGTACGCATACTCCCAGATATTTTACAGAAGTAACTGCTACCAGTGTTTGTTCTGCTATCATATAATCATACAATAAAGGATCCTTCTTTCTATGTATTCGCAATACATTACATTTGTCTATGTTAAGGGTCAGTTGCCACTCCCTGCACCAAGTGCCTATCCGCTGCAGATCTTCCTGCATTTCGCTACAATTTTCTAATGCTGCAACTTCTCTGTATACTACAGCATCATCCGCGAAAAGCCGCATGGAACTTCCGACACTATCTACTGGGTTATTTATATTTATTGTGAAAAGCAATGGTCCCATAACACTCCCCTGTGGCACGCCAGAAGTTACTTTAACGTCTGTAGACGTCTCTCCATTGAGAACAACATGCTGTATTCTGCTTCGGATTATGTTCGAATACCTCGAATTATTTTGAAAGGTCTCTAGTGCTTCTAACCTGCATCCAAGTCTATACTATCGCGTTCGATGGGGATGCAGGCCCACAATGTCGTTAGAGAAGGGTTCAAGCGCCCGAAGAGTACCAGTGGTGTCAGAAGTAGTGAAGAACGTTAACCTATTGTTCACCGCACATTGAACTGTCGTCTTCGACGGCGAAATGTGTGTGAATCGACGTCCCAGGGAAAGTGGTGGTTTCATTAACGCCCTTAATTCCATCTGATGATTTTTCGTGTCGATTCTGAGTGGCGATATGTCTGAAATTTTTTCGTCGCACATAAGAAAGCCACGCAATTTCAGCGCAGGGTGTCGCGGTTCTAACATCCATAGTAGAGGCGTCAAAAGAAGGCCTGAAATATGGTTATGATGGACTGTGACGACCTTGCTGCCATGTGGTACTCTCACAATGGCATTGGCCAGAATTGTGTTGAAGTTTGATGCCAATGTGACTTCATTAATCCACCTTACACGTCACATGACGTTCTGGGCTATGGCCTCTTTTCCGCATGTGTCGACACCTTCCTGTGTGAAGCGTCGACGAGCCAGAGGGTGACGTCGCAGGACACCACGCTGTTGCACCATTACAGAGGATCCAACTTCAGTCTTATGCGTCGTAATGGGAAACAGTTACGGTATTTAGAAAATATGATCCTTTCATTCTGTTGTACAGAATAGTAGTTCCCCGTGTGTATTGTTCCCAAAGTTACAGCAAACATCGTATCAGGCAAATGAGGAGACGCACAAAGGCATTTAAACTCTCCTTCCCGCGCTCTCTACTAGAACGGAACTGGAAGAGCCCCTAAGAACAGTTACAAGTGCCCTCTGCCATGCCCTCACCAGCATTGTATTCTGCCCACAAGTCATCCACACGTCGCCGCTTATCCTACTTTACAGACCGGACAAACAACGGACTTCCACGTTTTGTAATGACAAATGGACACCAAACTCCCTGTCGCCTAATGGCGGTTTCGTCGTACTTCACCCACCTTCAATAGACGCTCAAGACAGTAGCACGCGAATAGCCAGCAACCTTCCTATCTTGTCGATTTCCCAGGCTCCTGAAATAAGAATGATTTCTTTTTAGTCACCAGCCTTCTGCCTGGTTTGATGCGATCCGCCACGAATTCCTCTTCTGTGCCAACCTTTTCATCAGAGTAGCAATTACAGCCTAAGTCCTCAATTATTTGCTGGACGAATTGTTTTGACTTTTCTATATGCTGAGTCATTCATTCTGACCATCATTTCTTTTTCATGCAACCATTTCGCCTTAACTGCCTTGCACTCTTATTTATTTCATTCCTAAGCGACTTCTGTTTTCGTATTACTGAATTTCCCTGTACATTTTTGTACTTTCTTCTTTCATCGATCAGCTAAACTATTCTGTTACCGATGGTTTGGTTCAAATGGCTCTGAGCACTATGGGACTTAACTGCTGAGGTCATCAGTCCCCTAGAACTTAGAACTAATTAAACCTAACTAACCTAAGGATATCACATACATCCATGCCCCAGGCAGGATTCGAACCTGCGACCGTAGCGGTCGCGCGGTTCCGGACTGAAGCGTCTAGAACCGCTCGGCCACTCCGGCCGGCTTACCGATGGTTTCTTCGCAGTTATCTTCTTTGTACCTATGTGTTTGTTCCCAACTTCCGAGACTGCAGTTTTAGAGATGTTAATTTCTCTTCAATTGAAATGCCTAACGAGTTATTCGTTATCGCAGTATCGATAGCCTCAGAGAACTTCAGCCGTGTGTCTTCATTCCATAGTACATCTGTATCCCACTTCTTTGAGTGTTTATTCATCCTGCCTACTATCATAAACTTCTGCCTACGCTTCATTACTTCTAAATTGCGCTTTGAATCTATATCTGCTCCTGGGTACTCCTCACAATCCGTTATCTGATTTCGAAATCTCTGCCTGACCTTGATGTAATCTAAGTGAAATCTTCCCGTATCTTCTGGCCTTTTCCAGGGTTACCTCCTCATTTTGTGATTCTTGAACAGAATACGCGCTTATACTAGCTGGAAACTATTGCAGAACTCAATTAGTCTTCCTCCTCTCTCATTCTCAGTACCAAGCACTTATTCTCCCGTAACCCTTTCTTCTATGTCTTTGTACCTGTGTTGCACTGAAAACATCTGCGCGACAGCGCAAGTCTGTGCATTTAATAAAACCAAATTTATTCCATTCAGTCACAGCTCTTACTGTTGGCAACAGTAACGCCCATTTCACTTTCACCCTTAAGCTTGCATTCAAAGCTGCACTGTCTGAAGTTTGTTTTTCTGACAGTGTCACTTGTATGTTAACAGTGAGACACAACAGTGTGAATAGGTTTACTGATGAAGTGTTGGAAGATGTGCACGTCGTATGCGGGTTCACTGAATGCAGTGGAAGAATGGCACAACGTGGTTTTGGTAAGCCCTTCTTGAAAAACGGTAGACACATCACAGTACTTCTCACACTTTTTGAGGGTTGTTCATTGTTCTGTATTTTATATTGTACTTTTTGTTGGTCGTGTATTACAAGTTTTTTCACTACTGTGGAAGTATTCTCACAACAAAGGAAATTGTCGTAATAAACCAAATAAATCGTAATTAATACGGGACTCCTATAACACAATGCTCACAAAATGCTATTGAGAAATTTTGTCAGCAGAATCCGGCTTCACCCAGTAGACATCGATGTACGAATAGATGCTACGACTCACCACTGCAGCACCTGTGACACAGTGTACACGCAGCACAGCGAAGTTTGCAGTCCATCATCAGGAGTACCAAGACTCGAAACCACAATGTCCTGGAGTATTCTAAGCGACTTTTAACGCATATAATTGGAGATTTCTTTACATATTCCACGAAAAGTGCTGTAACGCTGGAGGTTTGCTTTTGACCTTTGACGGTAATTGTTATTTCAAACAATATATCTTACTGTGGGCTCAAGTAGAAATGCGTTTAATGGCTTACACAGTTTATGAAATATTTCTATTAAAATTAAAATTAGGGTTTTCGACTGGTACGTTGTCGCTTACATAACTACAGTATTGGTATATTAAGTCGATTTATGCGATTGCTATTATGAAATATCCTAGAAATAAGCGAAAGAAAAAATAGACTGCCTTCTCCTCTAGGAAATCACGTCTGGACCATTGTGCCATATATTTCCACGTTGCATGATATGGAAAAAAGGTTCTAGTTTGATCCGTATCGTAAATCAATTTCGGCTACATGAATGTCAGTATTCGCTTAGACATTGTTATGCATGACTTTGGAAATCAGCATTATACGACAAAAATCGAAAAGCGAGATTTTGAGATGTAGATTAGTATTGATAAGAATAGTTTCGCTTAATGTCAGGTACCATATGTAAAAGCAGTCGTTACCTGGATTCGTTCATCAATCTGACTTCGTGGAGAACGCAATCACTATTTACGAGAGAGGGATTATCGAACTTAGTTCATATCATAGGACGTTAGATAAAAAGTCATTTCAAATAGTACCAACGAACGTGAAGAGCTCTGTGCTGAGTGTTTTGATATGAGGAGCCCTTGGCCTCGAGTTTCTGTGAGCAGTAATTCGATTTAGTGTCGAGGAAAACAGTGGAGAATATTGAAGAAGACTGACATTAATGAACAGTTTCGATTGATCCATTAGAGATACGACAAAAAGAGCCATTGTTGTCAATTACTTTTGATATAAAGAAAGGAAAATTTGAGAATTATTTTTATGAAACTGAGTACATTAAGAATCACAGTGCAGCAGGAAGAGAGATTGTCACAGATAATGAGAAGTGTCAAATATCTCTGTCCTCGAAAAATATCACACGAATCTAAAAAAGATGCTGCTCTAGAAATGATAACTATCTTAACGAAACTAATATACTGCACGTCCGCCATTTCCTTCATAATATAACGGGACTTTAAACCCTAATCTTACTTGACGCCACAATTCATGTGCGTTTAACAGAAGATTAATTGTTTTATGATATGCTGATGCAAACAATCATCGTCTCTGAACTGTTTCTACGTTGTAAACGTTACACAGTGCTGTGAAATGTGTCCACGTCTTTCCACATTTGCCGTTTTCTAAAGTGCAATAAGGAGCCACATCCTAACTAAGAGAAGGGACGTACATTGATTACGTGATCTCAAAAGGAAGGGGGGGAAGGGGGGGCAAGAGCTCAGAGGTCCGGGGTCCGGGGAAATCTCCCAAATCTAAACTGAAAAGGTGGAGAAGGGGAGGGGATGAAAAAATGAAAAGCTCACGTTAACTTTTTAATTCAGAGAATATACATTACTAAATTGGACAGCATTTTATTTTACATAATTAATCCTGAATGTAGATATTATTATAGTCCTCACCAGTCTTCATGGCCTCTCTGAAGTGAACTGACTGCGTCATACGTGTGCATGCCCGGGATTTCCTGAAATGAAACAAGTGCCGCACAAATGTCAAGTTTTATTTGGGCAGTTCTCTGCCGCGCTGGTAGAAATCAATGGATGTGTCAGTGAGTCAATCGTGACATTCTGTAGCCCGTAGAAAACCGATGTTACTCTGTTCGGCATGAACTGACATCAAAACTTTTACAATTAGCTTGTTAAGCGGTATGCTAAGAAGTCCAAACACATGTGCGAGCAAGAAGTTAATCGTTTGTGGAACGACGCTAAGCCGAAGTTCACACACAATAATTGTCTTAGTGGTCATGTAAATCAAGAGACTGAAAAGCTACTTATTCGTACACTTCAAAGGAAGTGTAAACAATGTAATGTTTCATCTGCAGAGTAAATAAAGGTTCAATGAAATTTAATGTATGTATTATATATCAATAAAAGCTTCATTTTGTTACGATGGATCGTTGGACGGGTAAACATCGCGGCTACGCGGTTAAAGCGTATTTTACGAATGGTGAGAGTTTGGTGAAAACGCAACGTGTTTTTCGACGCCATTTCAACATACCGCGCAACAAGCCTGTTGCCTCCGATAACGCAATTCGTTCGTGGATAAACAACCTTGAACAAACTAGATCAACGTCTAAAAACCGAGGTGAGAGTGCAAAAACCGTTCGAACCTCTCAAAACATCGCTGCTGTTCAACAGGCAATGCTCAGAAGTCCACGCTGATCTGCCAAACAACATGCTCTACGTCTTGGAATAAGTAACACTACGGTGAGAAGGATTCTTCGTCATGATTTACATTTTCACCCATACAAAATACAGATTGTGCAATCTCTCAAACCAAGTGACTATCAGAAAATATTACAATTTTGTGAGGAAATGGCCAGAAGACTTGAAGAAAATGACGACCAAGTAAACCACTTGTGGATGAGCGATGAGATGCATTTCCACCTCTCTGGTTTTGTTAAGAAACAAAACTTCAGATACTGGTCGGAGGAAAACCCTGGCACACTTCATGAAACACCTCTTCATGCTCAAAAAATGACGGTTTGGTGCGAGGATATCAATGGAAGTGCTGTGACTGTTAACTCTGTGCGTTACGTTGGAATGATCCAGCACTTTCTTACGCCAGAACTCGTCCGTTTTCCAGTGAATGAACACACAATGTTCCAACAAGATGGGGCAACAAGCCACACTGCAAGAGTTGCCATGAAAGCTGTGAATGCTTTGTTTCCAGGCGGCGTCATTTCCCGAAACGGGGATATCCCTTGGCCCCTCGCTCTCGATTTGACGACCTACGACTTTTTTCTGTGGGGTTACTAAAAAACAAGAGTTTTTAAGAACAATCCACCCAGAACTATCCCAGCCCTAAAACAACGAATTCGGGTCGAAATTGAAGGAATGCCAGTCAATATGCTGCAAAATGTCATGGGAAACTTCTAGGCGCAGCTGCAGAAGTGCATAGATTCCAATGGAGGACATGTGGCAGACGTTATATTCAAAAAATAATTTTTTCACTTATTGTACAGTAAATGGATACCTTTGTACTTTATATTTATAACCATTAAAATAAAAAAATAAATTTTCTTAAAGTATTAGTTACTTATTTAAATCATCCCGTTTCACTGGCTAACCCTGTATATCCGTCAATACAGTTAATACTGTTTTTGTCCGTATGTCTCCGTCTATCCATCCATCCTAATATTACTCAGGATCGGCATATTTAAAACAACGTTTTTAATCACATATTAAAACACTGTTTAATACACTTTATAAATGAAACATGGTTTTGTTAAAGTGTTTAATCAGCATTTAAAACAAATAAAAATCATATTTACGTTTTTCTACTCGACTAAGGGGTGAACCTCAATTGGACGGGAGGACGAGGGAGAGAAATCCCCACCACATCTCACCATATTTAACCAAGGGGGCACGGGGTCCGTTTTTTAAAGAAAACTACTCGCATAATTAGTGGACGTTCCCAGAAACACTTCCATCTTCAAACACCATTTCTTCTGTATTGATGTTGATGTTTTGTTTGTGGGGCGCTCAACTGCGTGGTTATCAGCGCCCGTACAATTATCCAATCTTTGCTCAGTCCAATTTCGCCACTTTCCTGGATGATGATGAAATGATGAGGACAACACAAACACCCAGTCATCTCGAGGCAGGTGAAAATCCCTGACCCCGCCGGGACCATTTCTTCTGTATTTCCTGTATTTCACGTGATAGCAGGTGACGTTTTCAGGCGGTCACCAAACTTAAAACCCTTCCATCGAACTGTCACGGGGTATAATGTGGTTCATCACTGTAAATCTTTCGTGTCCAGTCATCCACTGTACAGTAACATGGCTCATACACCACCTGAAATACCGCTTGGTATTGATTATAGAAAGGTGTAGCTTTTGAATAGTTGTACGACCAGACCGTTTTACCCATTTATTTTTAACTTCTTACTTACCGTCATGGTGCTACCCGGATAGCTGACAGCACTTTCGAGCTGACGAGTGACTCTCTCTGCTGACGTCATGGGCTGTTTGCAACCACACTACGCAGTGCTCGACGGTCCCTGTCCCTCAGTACTTGAGGTCTGTCTGGTCTCGGTTATTCCTTCGTGTTTCCACTAAGCACACCGCCAACAGTCAGCCCGGACAGCTTTAGAAGGCTCGAAATCTCCAGACGGACTCATTCTGCTGTTACGGCTCCTCTACTGACGACACCATACACCCCGCGCCTCTCATGACAACTAACGGTCAAACCCACATTATCTACGGGCATCCGAATACTTCCGAACAGACAATGTAGTAGGAAACGAGGTTGGGCAGTCAACAACATGCATAACTTTGGTGATGATCTAGTGGGTAAAACGCGTGTCTGGAACTGAAATATCGTACGATTTAATCGCGGTCGCAACTCGAAATATTTCAGACTGCCTTTAACCTAGCCTTCACCTCTCAGTGATGTGAGTATTCGTCAAGAATGATACGTGCTTCGGATCCCATGTTAAACTGTGGGTTCCTTTTCCCCAGTAAGATTCCTGCGATAAGTTACGGACCCCCAAGTCGCCCAACTGGAGTCCAATTGAAAGGCTTAGATCAGTCCATGGACTCACGCGGAAATATTATTAGCATTTGATAGTTAAGAAAATATGACTTATCCTTTCTTCTTCAGGGCTCAGTATTTGTAACGTAGCATCTAAGTAACTGTATGCAAGCTTTTATCGCATTATCTGAACAAAAATAACCTTTGTTGTCTGTTCTTCATTCTTTTAACCCTGTTAAAGTCCATGGTTTTGTAACCGATTCATTTACAGCAATCACATCTAAGGCATCATGGATGATTATTATTTTCGATTAATATTTTCCGTGATGAGTGAGTTACTTGAATATCAATTAGCTATTAACGATAATTTTTCAATAACACTCCTAGAATGATTTCCCAGAAATCACGATTCTTTATCTTTGCTTCACATTGTAAAAAGCGAAACAATTTTGATGAATAGCTGGGAAATTTAAATCAATTTTTACTACGGTGCTTCGATCAAGAACTTTTCACACATTGTTTTCAAGTCTCTTTTTCAACAGACAGGAAGTACAAATACTTTATTCCAACTGGTAGCGTTCTTCTGATATTTAGCTCTCTGCAGAGTATGTGCCATTGCCCAAGTGTTGGTATTCGCTGTAGTTTTGAAGCCACTGTAGCTGGCGTTGGATCCATCTTCCCCACATACTATTTATTCACCTGTAACTTATTGCTATTATCTGACTGTAACTAATATTCCCTGATTAGCAATCAGTGCTGTATAGAAAGACTGAAACAGAGAGAATAACAGTTGTACAGGCAAGGAAAGCCAGACGGTTTATGAAATTAACATAGCTGAGAACAGTGCTATCACCCTTAAAGCAGAAAAAGGGAACAGTAGCTGTCGTCAGTCGGGACGATTATATTAATAAAGTCCACAATTTCTTTTCAGTCAATGGTATTATAAATTTAAATAGTGCTCTGATTAACAAATTTAACGCATCGATTAGAAAAGCAGTGACGAAGTGTGACTTTATTTTTAATTTTTCTAAGAAAGGCGTAACACAAGTCTCGGTTATGAACCTGTGCACTACTACCTTACCTGCTCACCCAGAAACCCACAAAGCAGTATTCCAATTTGTCCCATAGTTAATTTGATAAACAGCCCTGCCTATGAAGTCAGCAAAAAATTGGTAACATTACCTAAAAGATATTCTCCTTCTGAAGAAAATTATATTGTCAAAGGTTCCATTTAACTACAAGCCAAAATTAGAGACGTGTTCATTTCTGCTAGTGGTAAATTTGTATCCTTTGGCACTGTTAATTTATTTACTAACATTTCTGTTTAAGATTCTGTTAAGATCGTTGAAAAGAATCTCCTCAAACACAAGAAAGGCAGTGTACAAGGGAGCAACGATATCATTAACTTATTACTGACCTTCGACCATAGATACTAGTAGACTGGCCTTGCTGTGCAGAAGCTATAGAGCTAGTGTGGCTCCAACATAAACCACGTGACTGTTGGCAAAATGGGGCGGGATTTCAAATCAGCGGTCTGCCATCCTATGTTTGTATCGTATTTTACCCACATTTCTCAATTGACTGCCAAACGCTTCCAACAAAAATTACTTTTTTATTTGCGAAAAATTATGTCAGAACTACATTTGACCTGGATTTGTTCACAGTACCATTTATAAAATCTAACAAATACATCGAACGCCCCTCTGGTGGGCAGCGGGGCGAAATTACTATAAACTATCAATTAAAGTAAAATGTTGTTAAAATTCCTTTAAACAGTAAGAGTGGGCTCGTGTCAAAACTTTAAACATTGGATTCGCAGCGTTTTGAGCTCTAGTCACTTATAAAAGAAAATGGGATATGGGAATTACGTCAACTATAGGTGCCAAAATTGTCGACTTTAGGAGCAGGTCCATTTTAGAGTATCAATTTTAGGTGCACTCTAAAGGTTCAGTTCCTACTATTTTTACAAAAGTTTAAACTATCAGTTTAAAAAAAATGACATTTTAGATGAAAGGTGAGACTTTGAAGTTTCAGAAAATAATTTTTGAGCCTACATTTATTTAATAGTATCAGAAGGTAGAAAAAAATTCTCTTCATGTGTCGACTATAGGTGCTCTTACCTTATTATAATCTCACTTGTATATACAAAAAGGCGCGTATGTACAGATGGCTTAAAGTTTTTCCATTTCAGAGCCTGTATCCAAAGCTGCCTTCGGTTTTCATCCTTAGGGAACCTATGAGTAGGAACGAGAAACAGTTATACTTACTTCTGTAACCGAATTATCACAGATACTTTCGAAAATGGAATATGAGTCTGACTTCACAGGCATCACTTTCAACACTTTAATTTACGTGATACTCTATTTCAAGTGTAAAAAACATAAAAGTCACTTCAGCAGATTTCCATAAACGCATCTGCACCATCATAGGAACACTTACACGTGAAATGTAATGCCATTTCCCCGACAAAACGCTGAGTACAGCCGAAAGCGCAACACGAAACAACCATGTTTTGCCAACAGTCACGTGACTTTAGCCCTGAGATGTTGGAGCCACGAAAATGACGTCAGGGCCAGTCTATTATATTTATGGTCGAAGTTACTGACACTCTCCTTCAACTGTCTCAAGTTCAGCGATGAAATTTTTTCACAACTGGACGTTGTATAGTAAATCAACTGGACGTTACAATACAACTGGACGTTGTATAGTATTTTTATCAGTCGTATCGAAAGGCAGTTCTTCAAGCAATTCCCCATTACAAAAATAAAATTGATGTTTCAGTAGTTAGGTGGATGGCATGTTAGTGTTATTTAGAGGATCACTCAATGACACTAACATTACGTCAGCACAACTCAATATTATGTACACTAACGTTCATTTCACCATGATGTGCAAGACAAAACACAATTAATTTGTTGGATTATTCTATAAAGAACGATAATGACGTTCATATATTTATCATCTACCGTAAGCCTACCTGCTTCTAAAATGTTATCCACAGTAATTCTTGCCACTCATGAGCCCTATGGAGGCATTTTTCCGTTCTGTGAATACATACGTTCAACACTACCGAGTCAGCCTTTTCCTAGAGCAAAACGAAATTCACGAAGAACTAAAGATCCCAGACGTGTGGCAGTGAACAACGGTTAAATAGTGCAAATGACTGATAAAATATTTGCTGAAAACTACCGATGAGGTCACGTTCCTGGAAGATGAAGAGATTAAAGCTAAATATTTGTCCTTGCCGTATACCAGTTCTGTTTCTGACTGAGTATCTAAACAAGTTCAAAACACCAAAATAGGAGCACGTTTCTGTACTAGCATATTAACGTCGGAGCATACATCGTAATGCCCAACATAACAAACATTATATGTCATTTGGGGTCTCAAAAATTAACCGTGGAGAATGCAAAAACTTTTGTATAGGACAAAACTGATAGAAGTTTTAACATTTACAGAACGCAGTACCGCTAGTGACAAACGGAGATCGTCGCTTCGTAACCATCTTCGAACAACCAAACACAATTAAGATGACATCGAAAACTGTTTAGTAATTCTTAGAATCGGAAAAGGAAGACAGCGTGATAATCTAGAAGAGATCGAAATATATAGGGCTTTTAGTGACTAGTGTAATATCCACGCCTATATTTTATTCAAAATAATATTCACGACAGCATTGTACGTGGAATGTGACTGAACTTTGATCCTACTCTCGTAATATTGATAAAAGGACTTCATCGTTAATAAAATAATAATTATTGTCAACGACATAGTTTAATATTTTGTAAAAAACTGTATCTCAGCCAATACCCATGTAAAAAGATAATGAAAATCTTGATCTTTTGTTATCTATGATTCTGTACAAAAATCCTTCTTCTTGTTCGAACTATTGTACTCGTAGAATGTGATTGATGCCTCGTAACACAGAGGTCTGTAAAAAACTGTACTAAAATAATGTTATATTGCTAACCAATATTTGAAAATGAGTTTACGTGTTACTGAAATGAATCTTCTTTGTTTCGAATTTTGTTTCATTGTAATTCTCGACCTATATAAATGTTAAGTTTTCTGCTCAGCTACCAAAGAGCGCAGCCATTAGCACTGTTGATCTACAGCGCAGTTTATTGGTAAATGGAGAATATTAATGTGAAAATTTCTGGCAGATTAAAACTATGTGCCTGGCCGAGACTCGAACTCGGGAACTTTGCCTTTCGCGGACAAGTGCTCTAACATCTTTTTTTTTCGAATAATGACAACATTATTTCAACATAAATTAGAAAAAAAAAATTCGTAGATAATTCTGACAGAGAGGCAGGAAAAAAAATAAAAAACCCAATATGGTCTCGAACCCGGGTATCAAAGTTAAGAAGGAACGAGGGTGGCCACTTTTTTTTTCAGAACACTTTTTGTATGTTTTTATTTGGATACAAAATTAGGCAGTTCACAAACACTAAATGAAATGCATCCTCTGCAAAAACAAAAAAAAATCATTGTAAAACAAATCACAAATGTAAAGGAACAGGGATACAGGGATGTTGTTTTTATTTATTTATTTATTTATTTTCCATAAAGATCACTCTGTTAAAAGGAACATGTAGATCATTTCATGGTATAGTATGTGCATTATATGTGGAGCGGTGAGAGAAGCGTGAGGTTCATTATCAGCTGTCAAATGTGCACACCGACTGCACCCGGCACATCCCAACTGCGTGGGGGGTCGAGGAAGACTGCGTTAAGATAGCTGGCAAAGGTTTTCCCATTGTGTGACGATCTATGAACCTCATTGTGGGCTTGTTGCAAGAAATACCAAAAGTCGAGTCGCGACTTGGCAGCATCCCCATAGAGGTACGCGATCGTCCAACCTTTGACCCAGATGATCGAGTGTGATTTAGTTGCCGGAAAGTAGTCACTCTCCGGATGTAAGAAGGAAGCAGGTGTAATATGTTGCGGGTCACACGGAGGTAGCAAGCCACCATCTGTCTTCCTAGGAGCCATACGTCCTCCAACGCGATACAAGTTAAGCGGTGATGGTCGTCATCCACTTGGCGACATTTCGGGCATAGTGGAGTGTCCACTAGTACAATTGCATAGAGTCGTTCGTTGGTGTTGAACTTGCCACAGGTGACAGAGAACCACAGTGCCCGAACGAAGGTAGGAAGGAATTTTTGGTGCACATGTCTCCAAATCTTCGGCCAATGCAACTTGGGGTGTTTGAGTTCAATGACATTACGACTTATCCGTCGTTGCAGCCAAACATAAAAATCCTTCGCGCATGGTGGTCTCGTGCGCGGAAGCTCGTCTCTGACATAACTAAGTTCCGCGATAAATGTTGATACATGCTCAAAATGTGGCGTAATGTTGCCCACCGCTACCGGAGGTGTGAGGGACGCTGGAGCTAGGAGATCCAGTAGGCGGGATGTAAGGGAATCACGCCCGCTACGCCATTACTTGTACGTCGTGGCTAGAAGGAGCGCCGTCGCTCGGCAGTGAATATTCGTAAGTCCGAGTCCCCCCTTGTCCGTAGGGAGCGTGAGCGTTGTGTATCGCACCTTGAGGGGCGATCCAATCATCACAAAATAGCCTAGTGCTGATTGAAGTCGACGTCCGAGCGTGAGTGGTAGGGGCAGGATCTGCGAAATATGCACCATTCGAGAAACCACATAAGTGTTCAGATATTCGACTCGCTGCAAAGAATCAAGGCGCCGTAGGAGATGTTGTCGGACCATGGTACGTGTTGTCTGTAAAATACGTCGGTAGTTAACTGCCGCAGTATGTTTTACAGATGAGGTAAAGTCTATGCCTAGATAGCGGAATCGTTGCACATAAGGAAACGGACTGATTTCTTCCGGCGTAAGGCCCCTTCCAACCGGCATTGCTGCCGATTTGTTCATGTTCATTGCACTACCCGCCGTCACACTGTGGTCCAACAACAGTTCAAGGACCGTCTTCACCTCTTCTTCAGAACGAACGAGCAGCAGGATGTCGTCCGCATAGGCACGACATTTGAAGGTGTAGCCCCGCAGTTCCATCCCAGAAAGAGAATTTGTTAGCCTCCCAATTAATGGTTCCAACGCTATCGCGAACAGCAACATCGAAAGAGGGCAGCCCTGGCGAATGGATCGTCGAATTTGAATGGGCCCTGCTATACGCCCATTAACCTGTACCAAGGATTGTGCGCCCCCATAAATCCTTCTAATGAGACCAGTAAAACGGTCTGGAAATCCCATTTGTTCCAGTACAGCGTACAAATAGTTGTGGCGCACCTTATCAAAAGCACTGTCAAAATCAACCGCCACCATCGCCGCTTTAAGCCGGCACTCCTCCGCCAGCGCTATCACATCACGGCATTCGCCAGTAGCTGTTTGCACATTCACCGATCCACCCGGTGTGGTCTGTTCTGGAGAGAGAACGCTACGAATTAACATACGACATCGGGACGCTAGCAACCGTGCAAAGATCTTATAGTCGGCATTAAGCAGGGTGATGGGGCGATAATGTGTGACCGTAATTCCTGGCTTCGGTTTATGTACTGGCACCAAGAGGCCTTCCATAAAAGCCGGTGGAATAGGCGCATCGGAATTTAACATCTCGTTGTACATTTCCGTCCATCGCGGTGCCATTTCGTTGCGAAATTCTCGATAAAATTCAGCAGGAGTCCATCAATGCCTGGGGACCGATTCAACGCACCCTTTGCGATCGCATTATGTACTTCCTCACAGCTAATGGCTTCCAGTAAGGTTCCCGCGGCTTCCACCGTCAGTGTACGGGAGACGTACGTGGCTATACGTTCGAGGTCATCGACAGGGGCTGCTTCTTCCCGATAGATGTGTTGGTAATGGTCGACGAATGCAGAGACAATGTCCGCTTGACGCGTCACTCTTCGGTCTTCGCGGGTAATTAATTCCCGTACCAAAATGCGTCGTCGGTGCTTTCGTTCATTCACGACGTGGTGCATGGAAGGAATCTCGTGCATTATCGTATCGTGACATATGGCGCGCACCATGGTTCCCTGAAGATGTTTCCGAGCTAAAGCCACTAGTTTAGCTTTTATCCTTCTGCGTTCGATCCAGACGTCCTGTCCCGGCGGACCATCGTCCAGGTCGCGCAGCGCTGCAAAATAAAAGTCGGTCGTACGGCGGCGCCATTCTGCCATCTCCCTGCTATATGAGATGAACGTACGGCGAAGCGCCAGTTTAGCACAAGTCAGCCACCAATCAAGCTTCGTCGCATACCTTCCAACCCTTCGCTCGCACATCGTCCATGTCTCAAGGATCCGGTGACGGCATTCAGGATCATGTAGATGTTGAATGTTTAATTTCCATGGGGCCTTACTGTTCCACACCTCTCTACGGGGAAGAAGCACCGTACAGATGTAAGCGCTGTGATCGGAAAATGCCAATGGCCAGCGTTCCGCGTCCTGGACATCATTTGCATGAGCGCGTGAGATATAAATGCGATCTAACCTGCTCGCCGAATGACTTGTCACATAGGTGTATCCCGGTGCATCTCCATGTCGTAATTCCCACGTGTCACTAAGTACAAGGTCGTTGACAACGATTCGCAACTCTTGGCTGATGTTTGCTTGCGGCCATTGGTCTTTCTGGCTGAGAACACAGTTGAAATCTCCACCAATTATTACACATTCATAACGTCCATGGAAAAGTGGGGCAATGTCTTCTGCATAAAATCGCGCCCTTTCCCGCCGCCGATTGTTTCCCGACGGTGCATAAAGATTGATGATGCGTGTCCCAAACGTCGTGAAAGCCATTCCCCTGGCCGACGGAAGGTAACACACGTTTTCCACTGGGAAGCCATCTCGCACGTAAACTGCCACCCCACTCCCATTGTGATCTCCATGTGACGAATAGGATTGGTAGCCTGCGATGTATGGGAGTGCAGCTATGTGAACTTCCTGCAGCAAAGCAATATCCACATCAGATGCCCAAATCGTTTCCTTCAGTAGGTGTATTTTGGCCGGTGAACGCACGTCATTTATATTTAATGTCGCAATACGGTTCGAATGGCGTTGAATCCCACTCTGTCGATGCGCAACACCATCTCCCTGCATCGGCGCTGGGGGCTAAGTTAGAAGACATTCTCTCGCCCCTCTCCCTTCACCTTCAGCAATTAGTAGGCCGTCTTCGTGAGTGCCGGCTGCCTCTGTATGACGTCCGGCGCCTCCTCAATATCGTCATACCACATCTTTGCAGGCAGTGATATATTCGTGTCCATTGCCACAGCATCTGTGTCTGGAGAGCCAACTGGTTGTGATTCCTCTTCAGCATCACGACGTCCCGGTACCGTCAATGTGACAGACCGCTGCGGGTCTGATCGAACAGTTTCCATTGCCTCATCCTGTTTCGTAGAGGCTGTTGCGTCGTCTTGGTCCACAGGCACATCGTCGTCGGGGCAAGAGGAGTCATCCCTAGGAGATGTCGTGCGACGACGCCGTTTCCTCCTTTTCGGGGAACGTTGTTTGCGTGATCTTCCTTCCGTGTCCTCAGATTGTAGGGAATCACGGCTGCCCGACGGAAAAGCATCCGTAGGAACAGGAAGTGTTTCGAGTCCCATCGTTGTACTTGGCGGGAGTTCGGTCGAAACTGATGTTGTCGTCACAGAGTGCGTTCCAGACGGAACAGCATCCGTAGTGGCTGGAACTGCTTCGTGTACTATAGGTGTGCTTGGTGGGAGTTCGGTCTCATCTGATATCGCCGCAGATTGTATGCTCGATGGAGCAGCATCCTCTGTCATCCCGACGTCTGCTACAAGGTTTCGGAGAGTGCCATCTTGATCTTCCATCAGGGCTGTGTCTTTTCGGTCATCAGCGGACGCAGTGAGGGCTTTGGCATAGGTGATCGGTAGTACTGTCATCGCCGGCGACGGCTCCCGCACATCTGAAGGCAGTTGCGTAATCCGCCGTTGCATACAGTTCGACCTGAGGTGTCCCTCCTGGTCACAGCCAGAACACGTACGTGGTTGACCATCGTAAATCACCACCGCCCGACAACCACCAATTGTCAGATAGGACGGTACATGCTTCTGAAGATCAATAGTGATCTGTCGCACTCCGTTAAGAACTGGGTACGTGGCGAATTGTGTCCAGCGTTCTGCTGTGTGACCATGTACCGTGCCATATGGCTTAAAAGCCTCGATAACTTCGTCAACCGGGAGCTCAAATGGCAGCTCAAAAACACGTATTGTCCGTACACCCAGACCAGCATGTTCTACAGTTACCGTGCCGACATTCCCGTCACCATGGCAAAATCGGAGACCTGCTTTTGTCTCCTGTAGAATTCTCTCACACGCCGCGTCATTTACCATCTTAACATACACCGTGGGACTAACGATGGACAGATGAATTCCGACAATATCGTTTGGCGGTATCTTGACGTCCTCTCGAATGAATCGTTCCACTGCTAAAGCCTTTGGTCGTTCGTAGTCTTTGCAGAAATTGAATCGTCCAGTACGCCTTAGATAAGTTCGTACCGACTAAGGTCCAAAGCGAGGGGAAAGATCCACCGTGGTATAACAATCATGTACGAAAGGTACTACGGAAACAAAGAAAGCTTCATCATAGGTTTAAGAGTAGTCGAATCATAGCTGATAAGGAAAAGCTGAACGAAGCGAAAAAGAGCGTAAAGAGAGCAATGAGAGAAGCATTCAACGAATTCGAACATAAAACATTGGCAAACAATCTAAACAAGAACCCTAAAAAGTTTTGGTCATATGTAAAATCGGTAAGCGGATCTAAATCCCCTATTCAGTCACTCGTTGACCACGATGGCACCGAAACAGAGGACGACCGAAGAAAGGCAGAAATACTGAATTCAGTGTTCCGAAACTGTTTCACTGCGGAAAATCGTAACACGGTCCCTGACTTCAGCCGTCGCACGGACGCCAAAATGGAAAATATTGAAATAAACGATATCGGAATTGAAAAACAACTGCTATCACTTAGTAGCGGAAAAGCATCCGGACCAGACGAGATACCCTTAAGATTCTACAGTGATTATGCTAAAGAACTTGCCCCCTTTCTATCAGCAATTTATCGTAGATCGCTGGAAGAACGTAAAGTACCTAGCGACTGGAAGAAAGCGCAGGTCGTTCCCATTTTCAAGAAGGGTCATAAATCAGATGCGAATAATTATAGGCCTATTTCGCTTACGTCAATCTGTTGTAGAATAATGGAACATGTTTTGTGTTCTCGTATTATGACGTTCTTAGATAATACAAATCTCCTTCATCATAACCAACATGGATTCCGCAAACAGAGATCATGTGAAACTCAGCTCGCCCTATTTGCCCAAGAAATTCACAGTGCCGTAGACACTGGCGAGCAGATTGATGCCGTATTCCTGGACTTCAGGAAGGCATTTGATACGGTTCCGCACTTACGTTTAGTGAAAAAAATACGAGCTTACGGAATATCGGACCAGGTTTGTGATTGGATTCAGGATTTCCTAGATGAAAGAACACAACATGTCATTCTTAACGGTTCAAAATCTGCAGATGTAGAGGTAATTTCGGGAGTACCGCAAGGAAGCGTGATAGGACCTTTATTGTTTACAATATACATAAATGACTTACTTGACAACATCGGTAGCTCCGTGAGGCTATTTGCAGATGACACGGTTGTCTACAAGAAAGTAGCAACATCAGAAGACTCGTACGTACTCCAGGAAGACCTGCAGAGGATTAATGCATGGTGCGACAGCTGGCAGCTTTCCCTAAACGTAGATAAATGTAATATAATGCGCATACATAGGGACAGAAATCCATTCCAGTACGATTATGCCATAGGTGGTAAATCATTGGAAGCGGTAACGACCGTAAAATACTTAGGAGTTACTATCCGGAGCGATCTGAAGTGGAATGATCACATAAAACAAATAGTGGGAAAAGCAGGCGCCAGGTTGAGATTCATAGGAAGAATTCTAAGAAAATGTGACTCATCGACGAAAGAAGTAGCTTACAAAACGCTTGTTCGTCCGATTCTTGAGTATTGCTCATCAGTATGGGACCCTTACCAGGTTGGATTAATAGAAGAGATAGACATGATCCAGCGAAAAGCAGCGCGATTCGTCATGGGGACATTTAGTCAGCGCGAGAGCGTTACGGAGATGCTGAACAAGCTCCAGTGGCGGACACTTCAAGAAAGGCGTTACGCAATACGGAGAGGTTTATTATCGAAATTACGAGAGAGCACATTCCGGGAAGAGATGGGCAACATATTACTACCGCCCACATATATCTCGCGTAATGATCACAACGAAAAGATCCGAGAAATTAGAGCAAATACGGAGACTTACAAGCAGTCGTTCTTCCCACGCACAATTCGTGAATGGAACAGGGAAGGGGGGATCAGATAGTGGTACAATAAGTACCCTCCGCCACACACCGTAAGGTGGCTCGCGGAGTATAGATGTAGATGTAGATGTAGATGTAATGTAGTTTTCCTGTACTTGTTCGCCATGATCGTTGTTACTAGCCCGCGCGCAGACTAAGTCCACAAGTAAACAAACACTCGCACACGCCGCACAGGTGGAAGTATCGCACCTCCGCTTCGCACGGCCGCTAGCGCCGAACTATACCATCTGAGCTACCCAAGCACGATTCACGACCCGTCCTCACAGCTTCAATTCTGCCAGTACCTCGTCTCCTACCTTCCAGCGCTCACTCCTCTGCAGAGTGAAAGTCTCATTCAGGAATATTAATGTATCTTGTAACATTGAGAAATATTTTCAAATGTTAATGTATATAGTGAAGGTGAGAAAAGATTTAATATATATTATTTATTACGACGAAAACACAGCCTGAAGAAGAATCGATAAGTGATTGTCTTATGTTAGCCGCCAACTTAGTGAAATATTACAGCCGCAGTTGTAAATTGATTTCTATACAGACTTAAATGTTGTTGGTTATAACTGCAATAATAATTGTGTACTAGTGGCCGGGGACCCACTCCGAGATAATAAATTCCAGTTTAAATTCTTATCTGCTGATGTATGAAGCCTGGTAATTTCGTAACAACTTTTATGAAATAATTTGACAGGATAATACATTAGTGTTGTGTACGTGTGGTACTGTGTGACAAAACTGTTCATTTTGCTTAAAGAGAAGTGTTGCCACCTCGAGATAACAGTAGCGTTAATTTTGATGAACGATTTGCAACTAGCAAAGAGACTTTTAAATAACAACACTGAAATTAGTAAAAATCATTAATCCTGTTCAGTTCAGATTACTTATAATACATTTAGCTTGTTTGTTGGTTATAAATGATTACTTTTGTGTATGAACTTAGTGACATTTACGCTGCTTTACAGACAATATTGCCGCACGTTCCCAGGTGGAGATTTCTTTAACAAAATAACGTTCATTAGCCGGGACAAGCAGTGATTAAATAAAACCTCATGTTACATTAATAATAAGAACTAATTTTATTGTAATCTTGCTGAACTTGTACATCACAACAAACGCACAATTACACCACATATCATACTAGCCAGAATAGAAGCTGAATGGACAGACTGACATTAAAAATAGGAGATTCTTAGACTGCTTCAGGAACATCTCATAATCTGGTGTTTCTTTATATGGTTGGTTTTAGTCGTGTTAGTCTTGGCACGTATTATAGACAATGCCACACTTATCATTAATTAGCCCTATTTCTTTCCTACTTACGTTTACATTTGTCCAATGGCCTGCGCTTGTTTTCCGTGTATGGACGGCTGTTTTTGACCTTCTGTTCTCATATTTTATAGGTGTTGTTTTAATGTGACTGAATAGTCAAATGGCTTATCCACTATGATTAGAGGTATGTGTACTTATGGATGCAGCTAGATGTATGTGTACTTTTCGATGTAGCTATCTCTTAATGTAAAGGAGAACGCTCATATTCGTCGACACGTGCTTCGTTTGACTCACGTTTTTCCGTGTGCTCATACCTGATGTACATGTTTGTTAATATTTACGTTTAGGATTTCGTGGTATTGTTTCCTCGAATAAGCAGTTAACTTTAATTTACCATTAGATGTATCGATTACAATTAGATGTCTTATACTTAGGTGTCTAGGTATTACCTACTTTTTAATTTACATTTTCAGTTGTGTTAGGTGATTCTGGTTTTATTCAGCGCATACTTATGTCACTTTCGTTCTCTCTACGTACACGTTCTAAATACCGCAGACACCGACTCTGTCTTTGTCATGTGGCTTGTATTATCATAGCTTATCTGAACTGCCGGAGTCAGTGCCTCGAAGGTTCCTGCGGGAGCTGCGATCAGCGCTTTGAACATCGTCACCAATGTAGAACCTCTGGGCCGCCGTATCGGTCCTCTAGTTGCTAGTTGGTGCCGACCGTTACACGGCCTTGTTGATAGCTTAACCGGCGAAAATTCAATGTACTTAGATGCAAGGCTCGTGCCGGACCTATGCTTACAGCTACCTACGCCTGCCACAAGTTGTCAGCACTGTAGCACTTCTTCTTGTACCCATTTACCACTAGCAGCGAAGACGTGACATTGGCTCCTTGGAACATAACGTTTACCGACTCGCATCATAACATGACCGCCATTGTGATGCATCCATCACGTCTGCTACACGAGATTTCAACTTTATTGTTTATAGTGGACGTTGTTTTTACAATCATGTTAGCTGTTTTCCATTATTATTTTTCACGGGTCTTCACATGGCGTACGGAAAAACGCGTAGATTCATAGCACCAAATGTATTTGGTTTTATACTACTGGAAACTAGGTTCCAGGGTGTCACAACTTTATTTCGTTGCGTGAATGCTAATATCCCTCTGAAGTAGCTTAGAATTTTCAGTTTTCAGTGATTCCATAGTGATTTTATTTGGTAAATGATTACTTTCAGAATTTCATTCAAAAAATAACGTTAACGCTTTTGATACCACTAGGACTTATGAGTTTTCTGTACGATCTTTTACAGAATTTTCTACGGATTCTGAGAATTTATTGAATATCTGTGAGATACAATAATTCATGGTTACTTCGTTGCACTGGAGTGATATTTGAATAGAAACACCGAAAGCAAGGTAGAAATATGTAGTCCATACATCCCTTAACATTCATTATTTTACACTGCGTACAGGTCCCTATAAATGATCTCCTCACTGTTGCTTACTTTACATCATTGTGATGACATGGAGATGTTCAGTGATTCAGCAAGAAGATTAGCATTTATATACTATATTTCTATATATACTTTCGAGCTCTTTCTTTTTGGTCATACTTCAAGTATTTTATTTCGTATTTTATTTTATACTGTTGATCTATTTTATTTCGTACGGTAATAAGAGTTCAAAATATTGCTTTTAATGTTCATTTCAAGTTTTGATATTACACTATCCGTTGCACAGTTAAATGTAAGTACATTTACTTAATCAGTTATGGAAGTGTTGTTGTCCTGTTCAGTCGAATATTGGTTTGGTGCAGCTCTCCACGCTACTCTAACCTGAGAAAGCCTCTTCATCTCCGAATAACTACTGGAGTCTACATCTTCTTGAACCTGCTTACTGTATTCATGTCTAGTTCTACAGTTTTTACTCCCTCTCCCTACCCCACACTCCATTAACAAAGTGACTATTTCTTGGTTCCTCAGGATGTACCCCACCAACCGATCCATTCTTTTAGTCAGGTCCTGCCAAAAATGTCTTTTTCCTCCAAATCGATCCTGTACCTCGTAATTCTCCTCTTATCCGAACTTCTTATTTTCACGTTTCACCTACGTACAACGGTGCACACCACGTAAATACTTTCAGGAAGAAATTCCTGGCAGTTAAATTTATATTCATTGTTAACAAATTTCTCTTTTGCATAATCGTTTTTCCCACTATTTCCAGTCTGCATTTCATATCCTTCATACTTCGGCCATGATTAGTTACTTTGTTGTCCAAATAACAAAACTAGTCTACTATTACAGTGTCTCATTTCCTAATCTAATTCACTCAGTATCATAGAATTTAATTCGACTGCTTTCTGTAACCCTTGTTTTACTTTTGTTGTTGTTCATCTTATGCTCTCTTTTCAAGACACTATCCATTCCATTCAACTGCTTCTCCAGGTTCTTTGCCGTTTCTGGCAGAATTACAATGTCACCGGTAAACCTCAAAATTTTTATTTATCCCCCCTAAACTTTAATTCTTTTTCCACATTTCTTTTTGATTTCTTTCACAGTTTGCTGAATGCGCAAACTGAGTAACGTTAGGGATCGGCTACAACTCCTACTCACTCCCTTCTCTGCCACTGCTTCCCTTTTAATGCCCGTCGCCTCATACAGCTGCAGTCTGCTTTCTGTATAAGCTATAAATAACCTTTCGCTTCCAATATTTTCTCCTGGCTCCTTTAAAATTTTAAACAGTGTTGTCCAGTCAGTATTTTCAGAAGCTTTCTCTAAATCCACAAATGTCATAAACGTAGGTTTGCTTTATCATAACGCATCTTCTAAGAAGACGTAAAGTCAGTGCTGCGTCAAGCGTTCCTACATTTCTCCGAAATGCAAACTGATCTTAACCGAGAACGACCTCCACCAGTTTTTCCACTCTTCTGTATATAATTCGTGCCAGTAATGTGCAACTATGGCTCATTAAACTGATGTTTCGGTAGTATTCACATCAATCAGCATCTACCTTTTTGAACTGGAAGTATTACATTCTTCCTGAAGTCAGAGGGTATTTCACCTCTCATATATCTTTCATACTATATAATACCGTCTTCATGTTTGTTTCCCTTTTAAGAAATATCTACCTACTCCTTGCACGTTTCAGCTTTCCCTTCTTTGCTTAGTATGAGCTTTCCATCGGAGCTTTTAATATTCATAAAGCTGTTTCTCTTTTCACCAAAGGATTCTTTGATTTTCCTATAGGCGCATAGGTGGAAACTATCTTTCCCAAAGGCATGGATACTTCTACAGCCTTGCATTCATCGTTCAGCTACACCTGCTTTCACATGCTGCGCTTCCTGTCAGTCTCATTCTTTCGACGTCGATATTGCGTTATACCTGTTCCATTTACTGATTTTTTAAAAATATTTCTTCCTCCATCATTTGGATTTCATATATCATACGGTATCAAATGATTTCTACTAGGCTTTGTGTACGTACCTACATGATCCACTCCTGCTTTCACTACTTCATCTCTCAAAGCTAACCATTCATCTTCTATTGTACTACTTTTCCCCTCATTCGGCTTAACGTTGCCTAACGGTCCCTTTGAAACTCTCAACAACCTATGGTTCCTTCAGTTTACAAGTCCTGTCTCCTGCTCCCAGGCGATCAGTTCGTCAGCAAACCTGACTGTGACAATGTGGCTGCTTGCCGAAATATTGTACCCGTTGGCCACTGGCACATGGCCATTCATTCGTGAACTATGCCGGGAGAAGCTGAATAATCTCATCGCTTACCTGGACTGGGAGAAGATGTACTACAGCATGGAAAGACTTCACAATGGGACGAGCCTTTTCCTGAGTGCCTTTGCATTCCTTACGAGATGCTGCAAAAAACGTGTGTCGTGCCGAAACTTGCCAAGATAACTCACCACTTCGATTTGGCGGCAGCCAGAAGAATCAAGAAACGTCGATAGGGTACGCTTTACTCGTTAGTGCTTGGACTCGACTAACAAAGAAAATTCAAATTACATCTACAGCTGGCCAACCATTTCACTTCGTGGACGTGGGAATGGATTGTGGTGTCACCTGGGCCACGGCAGTGCCGCACCTAGGAAGGCCACCAGACGTCAAATATTGAGTTTATATCAGAGAGAATATATTCTGATGCTTCCTGTAAGACTGTCGTCAATCTCATGGCAAAGCAGCTGGAGGAGGCCACGGTTTCAGTTCTTAAGGCAACGCTCAATTTTGCACCGACTCTTAAGAACGCACCTATCATGAACAACTTCACTACAATGGAACAGGTAGATGCACGACTTCCATCTTAAACAGCTAAAGAGATACGTCGTGAAACCTGCAGTGCTCTCACGTGAACGAAACCTATGAAACCTCTAGTAACCGGAATCGAGCGAGACCGGAGCGCACTGGCCGATGGGCCGACGGCGTCAATGGGAATCGCTGGTACAACGCAGACACACACAACAGGGACGACTGACAACACAGACCACACGGAGAAATACCAAGATCAGAGAACAAAACCAAATCGGATACCAGGAAGTAGCAACTATCAGCGACAAGAGCAACGAGGAATAGCTAAACGATCACGAGCGCTGTCGGAACACGACTGCAGTCTGAGCCCATTCGCTGCCGGCTTTATAGGAACACCGTGAGCGCCGATAAGTCGGGGCGATGGGCGTGGCCCGAGCATACCGCTATGGCGGCGACAGCAGCGTTCGCAGATTATAGGTGCGCTGCCCAGCGGCTGTCGTCTACGTGCATGCCTTCTGGCGGGCTGTCAAAATTACCGGGCAGTAATTGCGTTGGGTAGGCGTCAGTGTTTTGGATGCTTAGGCCGTCGGTTGCACCTTACCGTCATCATTACGGTGTGCCAACACTGCACCAATGCCACAGGAAGAAGTTTCCACAGCCAAAACAAGGGTGTGAGATTGGGGAAAGGGGACAAGTTAGGGTGCAATATGTAACATGCGCTTCAACTGTATGAAGACCTGCTCACAGGCCACCGACCACTGAAACGGCACGCCTCTCTTCCACAACTGATTGAGGGGATGCATAATGTGTGCTGGCTGTGGAAGGAACTTAGATAATAATTCTCTTTTACCAAAAACGCCCGCAACTCTTGAGGGTTTTGGAGACACGGTAGAGAGTCAATAGCGGAAACATTACAGTCAGTGGACTGAATCCCATCTTTGGTGTGCAAGTGACCAAAGTAATCCACTTATCCACTTGATACTGAAAAAACTATCACTTGTGCAGGCGGCACTTGAGGCCCACATCACGCAGCGTAGTAAAGAATGTACGCAGGTGGTCTTTGCGCGTGGTACCCCTAACAATTAAGTCAGGAAGGTAATTGATACAAACTGGGATGGGCATAGTTAACTGTTCCAGGTATTTCTGTAAGATCACTGGAGCAGAAGAGTTCCAAAAAGACAGACACTTGAGTTTGTATAAGCCAAAAGGTGATAAGGAGGATGGACGACAACAAAACATTGAAATTCCTCATCTAGTGGAATCCGTAAATAAGCACCAACATTCACCTCTAACAAGCTTTGAGAAGATGACCTCTTGCCATAGTATGAGGTTGGTTTCCACCAGAGCTTGACTTAAAATCTCCACGAAGCCGTAGGGAGTCATTTGGCTTGCAGGTCACTCTACCACACAAGCGGCTTGTAGTGAAATTGCGTGCTTGTGGATTATCGTCTCAGTTATGTGACTGGATTCGTGATTTCCTGTCAGAGAGGTCACAGTTCGTAGTAACTGACAGCAAGTCATCGAGTAAAACAAAAGTGGTTTCTGGCGTTCCCCATGGTAGTGTTATAGGCCCTTTACTATTTCTTATCTTTATAAAAGATTTGGGAGACAATCTGATCAGCCTTCTTAGGTTGTTTGCAGATGACGCTGACGTTTATCGACTAATAAAGTCATCAGAAGATAAAAAAAATTGCAAAACGATTTCGAAAAGATATCTGAATGGTGCGAAAATTGGCAGTTGACCCCAAATAGCGAAAAGTGTGAGGTCATCCACATGAGTGCTAAAAGGAATCCGTTAAACTTAGGTTACACGATAAATCAGTCAAATTTAAAGACCGTAAATTCAACTAAATACCTAGGAATTATAATTACGAATAACTTCCGCATTAGTGTCTGCGTAACCTTCTTGTTCAAATGGTTCAAATGGCTCAGAGCACTATGGGACTTAACAACTGAGGTCCTCAGTCCCTAAAACTTAGAACTACTTAAACCTAACTAACGTAAGGACATCACTCACATCGATGCCCGAGGCAGGATTCGAACCTGCGTCCGTAGCGGACGCGCTGTTCCAGACTGAAGCGCGTAGAACCGCTCGGCCACACCGGCCGGCAACCTTCTTGTATGTTGCTCTAAAGATGAATTGATCTTTGAGAGGAATAGAGCTGTCACCATATGCAACGGACTTGCGATAGGGCGGGGCCAACGCTGGCTATGTCAGGATATTGACCAGGGAAACCGTCGCTCCCATGTCGACTGGGAAACAGACATCATGACGAGCAATCGGGAGATCAATAAACAAGTTGTGGGGAATGATGGCCTGAAGTTGGTGCACTGTCCCATGATGCAAGTTAGGAGTGGGGTTGGTCTGACCAGATGCCTGATGGTAGACAGTTCAGAGATGTCCATCCTTCCCACAACGAGTGCAGTGCGCCCAGCGATCAGGGCAGTCTGCATGTTGATCCATCACAAAACAGTCAGGACAAGAAGGCAGACCCCGCTGTATGCACCGAAACGGCTTGACTGGCTGCTCAGAGGTCACTGACACTTCCGGAAGTAATGAATCACGACGCCATCGTCTGGAAGAAGGCTTCGGACAATTCCATCCCCGTGGCGGTGGTTGAATCGCTGCAACCTAGGGACGGGTCGTAAGACGTTCATTTGCTGTTGGTGTGACCTCGAAAGAGTGCACGATTTTCAATGTGTCGTCCAAGAAAGGATTTTCTAATTTGAGGGCCGCAGTGCTAACCTCTCCACTGGGATCCAATTGGATTATTACGTCATGAATCAGGGAATCCGCACATGAGGTTTTGCAAAAAGGATTGCCACAGGTGAAATCGCAACGACTCAGACCTTGCAAATCCGTCACCCACGAGCGGTAGGACTGGCACGGTTGCTTGTGGTACTGATGGAACGCTTCGAATCCTGCCTCGGGCATGGATGTGTGTGATGTCCTTAGGCTAGTTAGGTTTAAGTAGTTCTATGTTCTAGGGGACTGATGACCTTAACAGTTAAGTCCCATAGTGCTCAGAGCCATTTTGAACCTATCGTGAAACAAAAAACACTGAAGACACTGGTTCGAAGTGTTCGCATGCATTCAACAACAACAGATGATGACCGCTACCTGTCCAGAAGAATGCGACTAGTTGTAGCGATGAAAACTAGGTGGGCAAGAGAACAGATGAAATGCCAGTTGGATCAGTGGTGTTTAGTTGTCTTCACTGATGAGTGCAGGATTTGTCTGAAGTCTCATCGTCATCGTAGAAGAGTATGAAAACCATTAAGTACCAATGCACGTCTTAAGCATGCGGTCCCACCGATTTAGAAAGGAGACAGGTCAGTCTTGTTGGAGCAGTACCACGTACGGCCGTCAGTGCCTCATTGCTGATTTGAGAGCTTTGCTGTAATGGAACACGATTCTCTAATTTATTTTCCGGGCTTGAAGTACACCTCAGCCACATGTTCATCTTTCGAGACGATATGGCACGAGCACAGGCATGCAAACATTCGTGAACACCTTTCATCAGGAGGCAAGGATCTACCGAATGGAATTGCTTGCTGTATTTGCTATGAATCCGTTCTAGCCTGTTCTGGATCAGCTGAAACTTGCAGCGCAGGAGCCCCGCATGTTGGGCAGACTCTAGCATGGCCGCCACTGAACAGTCAGACGAGCCTGAGGAGCAACTGCCCGGCCGACTTGTTGACAGCGTGCCAGGGAGCATGCAAGCAAGTCGCAGTGCTCTTGTGTGGCGGGATGGTACTGAATGATACCCAGCAGAAGATTTTGATGTCACAGATGTGGAAATAAGCACTTTTGAAATAACTGCTTTTGTTTTAGTAACTGTCTTGTATTTATTTCACAATAAACTAATTTTTTTAGGACTTACTCTTCCATTCCCTTCTTCCCTTGAATCTATGGTCATACGCTTTCGTAGATATGAGGGTAGTTTAAATTTCTTTTAGCGATTTATTTGTCTTCTCCAATCTTGCTTCTAGTTCTTCCAACTGAAGTGCCATACTTGGAATTCGTGTTTCTTCTTTGTAGACTATTACAATGACGAAGGAAATATTACACTTGCATGAAGATATTACTGTGTATATACGTTATTCCTACTCATAACTTTTGATTTAAAACTTCTCCTTTTAATTCTAAATTAATATCATAGTGGATAGGGGACAGCCTCACCTCTATAACACGCCTTTTACGGACCTGCTACCTTTCTCTTCAGTGGAGAGTAGAGCTGGTAAAAAGTAAGATCTTCCCCAGTTTCAGTATATGTATATAACGTATTTTCGTAATTGTGTACACGAAGTGGACATCATTAGTCAAAATTTAAGACTTTTTGTTGGGTGTTGTAGCAAGGTCTGTTGGTTTTAACATTTTCTAATATTCCAATAAATTTATTGCTGTCTATTGAAGTGCTTAGGCTCATAATGACAATTGATTTTGCACAAATTTTTAAAAAAATCTCCAGGTACTTTATAGTTACAGAGCTGTCATTAACTGTGCTGTGCTCAGCCTCCATAAGTCACTGTAGATTTTGTTGCGTACGAGTTACTTGTTGTATATACCTCTTCCGCAATCAGTTCACATTCAATGAGAATAAATGCGAATAAACTTCTGGAATGAAACAGTTATTTCTTATTTAACAAACTTATAGAGTCAGGATTTCAGAACTGATAAAGTACTTTATCTTTGACGTGACTATTCTCTGCGTAGGTTTCGAAACTACACTTGTAATAACCATTATTAGATACAGATGAGTAGTTGTGTTAACTGTGAACGATATTTAAAGCTTATCACTGATGTTTGCTTTGGTGCTATCTTTTGGTTTAGACACAAGCTAAAAAGAATTCGACGCGGCATTGTGACAAAGAGTACGAATTGTGAGCTTTATTGAAGAATAATGTAAGCGAACTCGAGGCACAAAGCTATGTCAGGGTCTGCGTTCTGCAGTTCTCCTTACGCAGAAATCCCCGTCCACTGAGTTCTTCATAAACTCGCTGAACGATATTCAGATTATTCGTGATATCTCCTCATTCGATTGTCAATATTTAATTATTTTTCTACTCTTCGTCAATAACTAATACACTGATGCGCCAAAGAAACTGGTATAGGCATGCATATTCAAATACCGAGATACGTAAACAGACAGAATACGACGCTGCGTTCGGCAACGCCTATATAAGACAACAAGTGTCTGGCGCAGTTGTTAGATTGATTACTGCTGGTACAATGGCAGACTATCTAGATTTAAATGAATTCGAACGTGGTGTTATTGTCGGCGCGCAAGTGATGGGACACAGCATCTCCGAGGTAGCGATGAATTGGGGATTTTCCCAAACGACCATTTCCCGAGTGTACCGTGAATATCAGGAATCCGGTAAAACATCAAATCTCCGACATCGCCGCAAGATCGGGACCAACGACGACTGAAGACAATCGTTCACCTTGACAGAAGTGCAAACCTTCCACAAATTGCTGCAGATTTCAGTGCTGAGCCATCAACAAGTGTCAGCGTGCGAACCATTCAACGAAACATCATCGATATTGGCTTTCGGAACCGAAGATCCACTCGTGTACCTTTGATGACAGGCGACACAAAGCTTTGCGCCTCGCCTGCGTCCGTCAACACCGACATTGGACAGCTGATGGCTCTGAGCACTATGGGACTCAACATCTTAGGTCATAAGTCCCCCAGAACTTAGAACTACTTAAACCTAACTAACCTAAGGACATCACACACACCCATGCCCGAGGCAGGATTCGAACCTGCGACCGTAGCAGTCCCGCGGTTCCGGACTGCAGCGCCAGAACCGCTAGACCACCGCGGCCGGCGGACAGCTGATGACTGGAAACATGTTGCCTGGTCGGACGAGCTGATGGACGTGTACGGATGTGGAGACAGCCTCATGAATCCATGGACCCTGCATGTCAGCAGGGGATTGTTCAAGGTGGCAGGGGACTGTTCAAGCTGGTGGAGGCTCTGTAATGGTGTGGAGCGTGTGCAGTTGGAGTGATATGGCCACTATGCGTCTAGATACGACTCTGATAGGTGACAAGTACGTAAGCATCCTGTCTGATCATCTGCGTCCATTCATGTCCATTGTGCATTCCGATGGACTTGAATAATTCCAGCAGGACAATGCGACACCCCACACGTCCATAACTGCTACAGAGTGGCTCCAGGAACACTCTTCTGAGTTTAAACACCTCCGCTGACCACACAACTTCCCAGACATTAACATTATTGAGCATATCTGAGATACCTTGCAACGTGCTGTTCAGAAGAGATTTCCATCCCTTCGTACTCTTACGGATTTGTCGACAGCCCTGCAGGGTTAATGGAGTCAGTTCCCTCCAGCACTACTTCAGACGTTAGTTGAGTCCATGCCACGTCGTGTTACTGCAATTCTGCGTGCTCACGGAGGCCGTACACGATATTAGGCAGGTGTACCAGTTTCTTTGGCTCTTTAGTGTGCATAAGTATACATATTAGGAATTTTGATTTTCCTTCCAGAACGCCACATTTCTAAGAGAATGATAATGTACTTCAGAGAAATTTACCGAGGCTATTGATAAGCTAGGCGCTGAATATCCTCAAACAACAAAAACTTTACAGAATTAAGTCACGGCAGATGGAATGACGCTAATACCTTTCCAACTAGTTACGTTTGTAAAGGTAACTTTATCGAATATGGAGTACCATGTATAAAGATGTAGTAGATATAAAGATGTAGTAGACCATCTCCAGTCGTATAGAAAAGGCCGCACAACTACATGAAATTACGTTGTGGAACAACTTCCTTGTAGTAATGTTTAAAGAAAACAGCATTGCAATGTCTGTTAAGTAAGATCGTCGTCGGGTTAATTAATAGAAAAATTTATTCGACAATAAAGTAAAATATTTTCGTACTTCATACAGTAACAAAAGCAAAATTCAGTTTCAATTAATAATATGTCCAGTCACTTACAGTGTCGATAATTGCTTGCATCTCCGATGCTTGGTTGAAACCAAGTTTTGCGCGTATTCACTTGGCAGAGACATTCAAAGTGAAGATTTATTTCCTTGGAGCTTATTTTTGGTGTAAGACCACAAATTTTCAGTAGGATTAGCGGCAGGCGACTGTGAGGGTCAATCCAGTACCTGCATACATTTCTCCTTTGTCCTCCTACAGTATCCAACCTTTATTTTTGTCGATGAACCGACGTTTGGCAATCGACATCAAACATATTTGACGAATTTGACACATCTTCTTTGCATTTAAATAGTCAGCAAACACATGCAAACCTCAGTAAAGCACACAAAGTAAAAGGGTTGTTTTGGGGAGGAGACCAAACAACGAGGTCATCAGTCTCATCGGATTAGGGAAGGACGGGGAAGGAAGTCGGCCGTGCCCTTTCAAAGCAACCACCCCGGCATTTGCCTGGAGCGATTTAGGAAAATCACGGAAAACCTAAATCAGGATGGCCGGACGCGGGATTGAACCGTCGTCCTCCCGAATGCGAGTCCAGTGTGCTAACCAATGCGCCACCTCGCTCGGTAATACAAAGTAAACTAATGCATTATGGATATTGCGGGAAGGACCAAGGTTCCTCTAGTGGTCTGTGAAAGAACTAAGGCGACATCTTTTTCCACTTGTATGTAATGCCGACCACCCACTTACTTAACAGACTAACAGACTGTACACTAGTGATAAACCAGACGAAATTGCGCTCTAATTAACAGACTTGTATTAGGGAGGATTTAGGCTTCAGTCTCAGTTCGGCCATTGTGATGTAGGTTTTTCATGATTTCCCTTAATTACTTCAAGCGAATACCGGAATTATCCCTACTATTAGATTTCGAACAACTACTCGTGCAACTTCCGTCAAACTATGCCTGTATGCATACAAATATCTTAATATACACTGCAATGACACGTCAAGTATTACTGTAGAAGCGATTCACAAATAAATAAAACTGCCGCTAGGAAATTAAATTACAGTCAGTGATTCAGGTAGGTATCTTCAGTTCTTGAAAGTTGAATGCATTCAGCAGATTAAAATTTTACGAGTATTTTCCGTATCCCTTCCGGGTATTGGAAGTGCTGCAAGTGTAAAACTTGTACTACGAGTTAGTTACTGAATTATAAGTTCTCATTGCAATAGTATTAAGACCTATAGCGTCATGTGCACTAGAAATAGGTCTTTTGCAAACTTTCACACCTTTTGTCGTTACGCTTTAACAAAACTCACTCATACCGATGGGCCAAGAAACTACGAAGCGTTTAGGTCCACTTTTGGAACGCGCGGTACATGCTGTTCACCTGGATGACAGCGTGTCCAAACGCGACCATCGATATAGTGTAGTAGGAAATGTTCTTCATCCCACTAAGCGACATGTTTCCGTTGATCCTCGGTCCACTATCGATGATCTCGTGCCCATTCAGTTGAACTGAAGACGCCGTTTGGTGTTATGATACACGAGTGCCCTCACCAGCATTGAACTGTGTCGTCAGATCACCCACACATCGCCGCTTATAGTGCTTTATAGAGCGGACAAGCAACCGACCTCCACGTTTTGTAATGAGGACATCCAACACTCTGTCTCTTACCTGCGGTTCCACCGTCCTTCACCCGCTTTCAACAGACGCTCTACACAGTAGAATGCGAACAGCCAATCACCTTCCTTTCTTTCCTATTTCCCAGGCGGCGAACAGTAAGAATGATTTCTTTTTAGTCATCAGTCTTCTGACTGGATTGATGCGGCCTGTCACGAATTCCTCTCCTGCGTCATTCTTTACCCTCGACAGCCCTCTATAGTGCCAAGGAAACTGTTGCCTAATATCTTAGCAGGTGTCCTATCATTCTGCCTCTTCTTCTTATCACTGTTTTCCATATATCCCTTTCCTCATCGATTCGGCGGAGAACTACCTAATTGCCTTGCCTCGTCAGTCGACCTTATTTTCGACATTCCTCTGTAGCACCACGTCCCAAATGCTTCGAGTCTCTTGTGTTCCGTTTTTCCCACAGTCCATGTTTCACTGTCATACAATGCTGCGCTCTAAACGTACATTATCAGAACTTTCTTCCTCTAATTAAGGCCTATGTTTGATACTAGTAGACTTCTCTTGGTCAGGAACGCCCATTTTGCCAGTGCTAGTCTGCTTTTGATGTCCTCCTTGCTTCATCCATCATAGGTTATTTTTCTGCTTAGGCAGCAGAATTCCTTAATTTCATCTCTTCACGATCCCCAGTTCTGACGTTTTCTCGCTGTTCTCATTTGCACTACTTCTCAGTACTTCCGTCTTTCTTCGATTTACTCTCAATCCTTATTCTGTACTCATTAAACTGTTCCTTCCATTCAAGAGGTCCTGTAATTCTTCTTCCCTTTCACTCAGGATAGCAATATAACCAGCAAATCTTATCACTGATATCCTTTCACCCTGAATTTTAATCCCACTCTCGGCTTTTTTTTATTTCCGTCGTTGCTTCTTCGGTGTGTAAACTGAATAGTAGGGGCGAAAGATTACATCCCTGTCTTACACGCTTTTTAATCGGAGCACTTGGTCCTTGGGCTTTCAGTCTGATTCCTCCATCTTGCTTCTTATCCCAATTTTCCCCGGAATTTCGAACATCTTGCACTATTTTACAAGTAAATTGTCGAACAGTTTGTCCAGGTCGACAAATCCTATAAACGTGTATTTATTTTTCTTCAGTTCTGGTTCCATTATCCACTGCAATGACGGAACTGCCTCTCTGCTGCCTTTACCTTTCCTAAAACCAATTGTCTTTTCCATTCTTCTGTATATCACTCTTGTCAACAACTCGTATGTATGAACAGTTGAGGTGATTGTGCGATTACTCTCGCACTTGTCGGTTCGTGCAATCATGATATGTGATGAATAAAAGTGATAAAATACGTTGTGAGGGAAATTTTCACGGCTGTCAGTCACAATTCTAACGACACGATAACGTGACTCCCTTGATAGACCAGGATGTTCAACTCAACGAGATAGATAAATGTTGTGAGGGAAATGTTAACAAATCTCACACTGCTGAAGACAGACAAATCTGATTCCCGTGATACGCCTTTGGGAACTCCTATCGGATCTATCCAGATAGTCTTACGTAATGGAGTATCTGAAGTTTTAACGGATACAAGTGTACGTGAGTGAAGCAGTCCTCACACGGTACGTGTTCCTCATCGTGAAGCACGCCAAACGTGGTTTTCATCTGGTTGATGACCGGTCAGAAACGAGCTAGTACTGTCCACCAAACGTGCTCCCCGTCGTGATGTGCTACAGCAAGCCTTTCCAAAGGCAGTTGTTTCTTACTGAGTATCTCGCGCCCAACAGATTGTTTACAAAAAGGGACTCTTGTAAAATTTCTACGTTAACCCTATTAAAGCCCACATTTACTCCCTTGTCCATGTCATAGCCAAGTTGTTAGTATACGAATAAATAAAAACGTCAATATCGATGAACACGGTAAAAATCAGAACTTAAAATTTCCTGTCCAGTCGGAAAGGGCATAAAGTTTTAAAGCTTCCATTGTAAGTAGTGTGGTACAAATTGGAACAAATTTATAACAGTGCTCCACATAAGATAAAAATTATTTAATCATTCTCACTTTTTAGTAAAATCTTAAGGGGATTCTAATGAGATCACTACTTCTATTCAGTAGCAGAATTTTTAGAACATTTGTGAAACATAAGAGATTTGAAACAAGAAAGTGCAAAATCTCCTATGGCAGACAGTGCAAACTCTGTTGTAGACAGGGCCAAAAAAATCGTTTATCAACTGCAATGTTATTTTTAAATTTTCTGTGCTTCGTATATGAGTAAGTGTGTGTGTGTGTGTGTGTGTGTGTTTGTACATTAATGCGTGCTCATGCATGTGTTTGTGCACAGTGTGGTAAGATTTTTGGATAATAAATGAATACTAAATGTCAAGCGAATAAGTCAGTGAAATAATAGCAGTCCTGTAATTCAACGAACCCACTCCTGAACATAAAGAACTCCTGTACACAAATAACACCTACATCTGCATACATATTCTGCAGGCCACCATATGGTCTATGGCAGAGGATACCCTGTACCACTATTAGTCATTAACTTTCTTATTCGACTCATAAATGGAGCGACGGAAAAACGATTGTCCATATCTCTCCCTGCGACCCCTACTTTCCCTTATCCTGACTTCACAGTCCTTACGCAAAATATACATTGGTGGTGCTAGAATCGTTCTGCAGTTAGCTGCAAATGCCTGCTATCTAAACAAATTATAGAACCCACTTCTTTTAAACTATCAATAAAGTCACAGAATATTTTATAAAATAGGGAGATGATTACAAATACATTCAGAAAGCAGAACACGAAGCAGCAACCCTTCGGTTCTCAGTTCTCGACTCCGTTCACTATCCCACAGACGTTGGAGGCAAAAATAAGTTTCTGTCGTGGATTTAACGCTCTCCTCGGCTTTAACCACTTACATGTCATTAACTGATATTTAATTACAACAAATTGTTCCAAAAACGTAGATTTTTTTATAAATTTTCACTGTGTCGAAACAGTGAAACGACGTACTTCCACAGTAAGCACCAATCACATATGAGCCGCTTCGATGCGTTTTAATTCCACGTACATTTTAATGGTTCAAATGGTGCAAATGGCTCTGAGCACTATGCGACTTAACTTCTGAGGTCATCAGTCGCCTAGAACTTAGAACTAATTAAACCTAACTAACCTAAGGACATCACACACATCCATGCCCGAGGCAGGATTCGAACCTGCGACCGTAGCGGTCACGCGGTTCCAGACTGAAGCGCCTTTAACCGCACGGCCACACCGGCCGGCGTACATTTTAATGAGAAGACTTATACGCATAGCTCATCTCCAGTGGGAATATTTTTTTTTTAATGGATTTTATTTGAATTTACTGGTAACCATACATACCATGTTACGTGACATGCGGTTGCTTCCCCTGAGATTCGCCGTGTCCATCACTTCTCAAGAAGACAATTTTACAATTGTTGAAACCATGGTCAAGAGCTGTTAATAAATCTTTATTCCAGCAACTGGTTGGATGATTTTCTCAAATTATTCAAATAAAAAAAAATCCATAAACCTGAAATACCTGCTTTCCCATAATTTTATTATGACAAATCGTAGTAAAAACCACGCATTTTCGAGGAGCTCTCAGTTTGCTGGCACTTTGAAGCAGAGTATACTCATCGGACGTAAATCGTGATTTAAAAACTACCAAGTACAGTATTCAGTTGCAAACGACGTGATCCGATACGGCGCCTTCTCAGTTCTGTTTATGACGTAGAAAGCGATCTTGCATCCCACTGGCCATGTTCCTCTCCACTAAATAAAAATATAACATGTCTGATTTTGTTCAAATGGCTCTGAGCACTATGCGACTTAACTTCTGAGGTCATCAGTCGCCTAGAACTTAGAACCAATTAAACCTAACTAAGCTAAGGACATCAGAGACATCCGTGCCCGAGGCAGGATTCGAACCTGCGACCGTAGCCGTCGCTCGGCTCCAGACTGTAGCGCCTAGAACCGCACGGCCACTCCGGCCGACTTTGATTTTGTCTTTCGTGCTCAGGAATGCTGTGGAAGGTGAAATTCCACGTTGTGAAGTCACAAAACTCGGCCAGTGATTGCTTTTATGTTACGTGTGAAAACAGCTTAAGCATACTCAGTGTATGACTTGACAGAAACCAAAGTCCTGCCGATGACCTGTAGCAACAACTATTTCTCCGTGCCCACGTTCACTATCCGCGAACACTTTCCATTGGGTCCAAGACCCGCCATAGTTCCATTGCACGGTGGAGTAGCGTTTGGGGATCACCGTTCGATCAGCCAGACTTAAATTTCCCGTCGTTACTCAATGCGTTACGTTTAAACGAAACCTAAGCTTCTGAGCTGGAGACCATTCAGGTCTGCCAGCCATCTGTTACAGAAACCTCAGAGCATGTTTCGACGGCCGCCGATAGGTTCGGTGATGGAACGTTGTATGTTTCAGAGAATGACTTCATTCGGCTGCAAGTTGCGTGCGCCATCCATTACGCGACAACGGCACAAGTCCACTTGCGTTAATCGCTTCCCGTTTCGTAACGCTCGCGCGTCACTATTTGCAGTCCAGTCAATCCAGCGGTCAAAGATCGGGAAGGGGGTTCGCCCCGTCAAGTCGAGTGTTCCACGAGTGGCTCCCGCGTGGGAATGGCCGGTGCGGGGCAGACGGGGCAGACGACACGCACGTGTGCAGAGGATGGGCAGCTGCCGCACGGCGCGTGTGCTGATTGCGGTTTCTCCTAAAAGAGCGCTTCACTGCCGGCGCTATTTCACTCACTTTCTATTTTTTTTCATTTTCTTAATATAGCCACCCTAAAAGCATGCATTGTTTTACTGACGTGCTGCACTATCCACATGACCAGAGAAGAAAAGTGACGCTTGATACTAGTCACAAAAATGAAGCCTCAATAACGTGCTACATACCTCTTCATCTGCAGCAGCTGTGCAAAATTATGGAAACATCTAAGACACAACACATTAGTAGGCCTAAGATAGTGTAGGAAACAACATCCAGCCACCGGCCAGAGTGGCCGAGTGGCTCTAGGCGCTTCAGTTTGGAACCACGCGACCGCTACGGTCGCAGGTTCGACTACTGCCTCGGGCATGGATGTGTGTGATGTCCTTAGGTTAGTTAGGTTTAGGTACTTCTAAGTTCTAGGGGACTGATGACCTAAGATGTTAAGTCCCATAGTGCTCAGAGCCATTTGAACCATTTTGAACATCCAGTCGCCTCGGAGTGGATAAATATACACTACTAGCCATTAAAATTGCTGCACCAAGAAGAAATGCAGATGATAAATGGGTATTCATTGGACAAATATATTGTACTAGAACTGACACGTGATTACATTTTCACCCAGTTTGGGTGCATAGATCCTGAGAAATCAGTACCCAGAACAACCTCCTCTGGCGGTAATAACGACCTTGATACGCCTGGGCATTGAGTCAAACAGAGCTTGGATGGCGAGTACAGGTACAGCTGCCCATGCAGCTTCAACACGATATCACAGTTCATCAAGAGTAGTGACTGGCGTATTGTGACGAACCAGTTGCTCGGCCACTATTGACCAGACGTTCTCAGTTGGTGAGATATCTGGAGAATGTGCTGGGCAGGGCAGCACACAAACATTTTCTGTATCCAGAAAGACCGGTACAGGACCTGCAACATGCGGTCGTGCATTATCCTGCTGAAATGTACGGTTTCGCAGGGATCGAATGAAGGGTAGAGCCACGGGTCGTAACACATCTGAAATGTAACGTACACTGTTCAAAGTACCGTCAATGCGAACAATAGGTGACCGAGACGTGTAACCAATGGCACCCCATACCACCATGCCGGGTGATACGCCAGTATGGCGATGACGAATACGCGCTTCCAATGTGCGTTCACCGCGATGTCGCCAAACACGGATGCGACCATCATGATGCTGTAAACAGAACCTGGATTCATCCGAAAAAATGACGTTTTGCCATTCGTGCACCCAGGTTCGTCGTTGAATACACCATCGCATGCGCTCCTGTCTGTGATGCAGCGTCAAGGGTAACCGCAGCCATGGTCTCCGAGCTGATAGTCCATGCTGCTGCAAACGTCGTCGAACTGTTCGTGCAGATGGTTGTTGTCTTGAAAACGTTCCCATCTGTTGACGCAGGGATCGAGACGTGGCTGCACGATCCGTTACAGCCATGCGGATTAGGTGCCTGTCATCTCGACTGATAGTGATACGAGGCCGTTGGGATCCAGCACGGCGTTCCGTTACCCTCCTGAACCCACCGATTCCATATTCTGCTAACAGTCATTGGATCTCGACCAACGCGAGCAGAAATGTCGTCACACGATAAACCGCAATCGCGATAGCCTACAAGGTATCAAAGTCGGAAACGTGATGGAACGCATTTCTCCTCCTTACACGAGGCATCACAACAACGTTTCACCAGGCAACGCCGGTCAACTGCTGTTTGTGTTTGAGAAATCGGTTGGACACTTTCCTTATGTCAGCACCTTGTAAGTGTCGCCACCGGCGCCAACCTTGTGTGAATGCTCTGAAAAGCTAATCATTTGCATATCACGGCATCTTCTGCCTGCCGAATAAATTTCACGTTTGTAGCACGTCATCTTCGTGGTGTAGCAAATTTAATGGCCAGTAATGTAGATCCCATATGGTTTTCAAGGAAATCGTATATCATTCTTCCTGCAAAATACTGGCAAGTTCAGGAAACGAAGATGGGGTGATAACGGTCACGCACCCTTTTCCCCAAAATAGACCACAAAGGCTCAATAATATTGAGGTCCCATGACTCTGGCGGTCAGCGGACATGCGGCAATTCATCCTCGTGTTCACAAAAACAAGTCCTGGACTGTGTGTCATGAGCGAACAGCGGCCCTGTCCTCTTGGAATGCAGTATGATCATGGGACTGACTTGACCAGCCACAATGGTCGTTCACAGTAATGCAGTCTTACAGAGAAACCATGAGTCCACGAAACACTATGACATGGCTACCCAAATCATCACCGAACCTCCACCATGTTTTATTCTCGGGCCGTAAACTCGGTCAGAATTTGGAAACAGTATGAAACAGGACTTACCTTACCAAATGATATTCTTCCGTTGTTCCATTGTCCAGGGTTGTGGCTTCGGGATCACGTTTTGTTGTTACGTGCCCTTGCAACACTGATCAGCGTGGATTTGGAAGTCCAGCTCACACTGCAATTTTCTGTTCTTGGAACTCCCTTCGTATTATTCTGACGATGACAGATTTCTGCAATGGCTTTTGTTTGCTGCCATCCTCTTATTTTTCGTCACAATCCTCTCCATTGACCACCTGTCACGATCACTCAACGCACACTTTCATCCTCTTCGTGGTCAAGCGAGTGCTGCTCTGCTGCTTTGCCTGTATCTGCTATAAATCTTCGGTGGGGTGCCTCTTGAAACACCAAACTCTTCGGCTAGCTTGGTTACGAAAGCACCCACCGAGCGAGCACCAACAACTTGCTCAATTTCTAATTGATTCAGGTGCAACATAATTCGGGAAACGGCCTTGCCGCAGTGGATACACCGGTTTCCGTGAGATCAACGAAATAAAGCGCTGTCGGGCGTGGTCGGCACTTGGATGGGTGACCATCCAGGCCGCCATACGCTGTTGCCATTTTTCGGGGTGCACTCAGCCTCGTGATGCCAATTGAGAAGCTACTCGACCGATTAGTAGCGGCTTAGGTCAAGAATACCATCATTACGACCGGGAGAGCGGTGTGCTGACCCCATGCCTCTCCTATCGCGTCCTCCACTGAGTATGACACGGCGGTCGGATGGTCCCGGTAGGCCACTCGTGGCCTGAAGACGGAGTGAGTGCGACATAATTCACTTACAGCTACACATAACTCGTTATGAGTACAACTGACACTTGCAACTTATCAAGAACAATGCACGGGTGCTGGTCTTGGTCAAATACAACGGCGCAAACAGCAGGCTTGGCTAATCCTGCATTTATGCTGAACCACGCATTTCTCGCAGTGTTTCCAAGCTACGCGTTATGGTGCGTCTCGGAGGGTACTTCTGATAGCATTATCCCCCCCCCCCCTTCCCCCTCCCCCTCCCCGTCGACAAACCACTTTCCCATTCCATTTGCGAATGGTGCGCGGGATGAAAGATTGCCGGTAAAGGTCCAATGTTTTTGTCGTGGCCATTTTGCGAGATGTATGTGGAAGGAAGTAATAAGTTGTTGCCCGACTCTTCTTGGAACGTATGCTCTCAGAATTACAACAGCGAATCTCTTCGTGATGCACAACACCCCTCTTCCCGCTTGTGTCCCTGCAGTTCGTTAACCATCTCTGCAACATTCTTGCGCTTGCTGAATGGTCTCCTGACGAAACACTCCGCTCTTCGTTTTATCTTATCAATTCCATTAATCCAGGTTCCTAAGAGTCGCCGACTGGTCATAAGATTATTTTTAAAGCACTTCTTTCATGCATTACTTATACTCCTTAAGATTCACCCAATTAATCTCAATTTGGCATCTGATTTTTTTCTATAACATCTTTGATGTGGAAATTTCACTTTACGCCGCACGAGATGGTTACTCCTAGCTGTTTTACAGCTATTCTTGATTCTACCGATTTATAATGAACTGATGCGCAATGCCTTGCATTTATTTATGCTCAGGATCAACTGCCACCCCCTGCATGAAACGTCTGTCCTCTCCAGGTCTTCCTAAATTTCTCTAGAATCTTCTTGCAATCCAACGTTCGACAGACAGCTTCCACGAATAGCGTCAGGGTGGCTCCAACGTTATTCACTAGATCGCTAATATAAACTGTGAACGGTAACGACCCTATTTCATTTCGTTTTGGTGTTCATGAAATTAATTTTACATCTGCCGACTTTTTTTCCATTACTATTCATGTGTTGTGTTCTGCCTGCAAGAAAGTGCTGTATTCAGTCACAAGTCTGGTCCGGTGTCAGGTAAGCTTATATATTTTTCAACAAACTACAGTACGGAGCTACGACGGATGCCTTCAGAAAGTCAAGGAACACAGCATCCTGTTACGTAAGATCTCTGTCTGTAGAAAAATTATTGAGTTTTACAGAGGGAGTTTTTCATACACCAAAGGGGTCATTACGTTTCAGCGTAAAATATGATCTGTGACAGATTGAAGTAAGCGATACAGCCTGTAATTATGTGCATCTGTCCGAAGAACCGTCTTGAAAATGGGAATAACCTGCGCTTTCTATCAATTCATAAGTAACCTTCATTGCTCCAGTGACCCATAATAAACTACTGCTGGAAGGGGAGCACGTTTCTTTGCGTGATCTCTGTAGAATCCCACACGTTTCTCATTCTCTCCCTTTTCCATGTTGTAGAGTCTCACAGCTACTCTGTCTTGTGCGAGTCACTTTATCACTGTGTACTATGAGAATTATCCATGATATGCAACACGATCTAGGGGGTGAGGCATTTAAAACTGTTTCTGGAAATATGTGGAAAAATACAAATTGGATTAAGAAAAGGTTATAATAAAAGTTGTTCGTCTCAAAGGGGGGACATCCAGTGACACCAAACCGCATACCCGTGCCCGACACGGGAGAGGATCAACTCTGAAATCTTAAATACGAACCCCCATCTTCCTTTGTGGATTCGGATTCTCCGGGAAAATATACACAACTTTTGTATTTAATATTTTTCTCATTGCGTGTTACATGGCACTGTAATCAACAAAAGCCAAGATAGGTTAAAAACTGTTGAAAAATGATAATACCCCATAAATACACTTCATGTTCGCATCCCAGATCAGAAAAGCAATTATTCCAGAATATTTAGTGAGAAAACGGTTTTTGCCAATTATTCCAGAATCTTTAGTGAGAAAATGTTTTTTTTTTTTATACTGGAAAGTACATTAGTTTTCGGCGTATCGTATGAGGTTCAGCAATTTCTTAAAGAAGCTTTCTGGGCATATTGCATGAAGACAAATTCTATCCACACCAGTTATTATTGATCAAGAACTACATGGAGACGACTTTCAAAATCGCTTGAACTTTTGCTTTTTGATATAACAACTAGCACTCTATGATGATTTTATTTCATAGATACTTTTCTCTGATAAATCAGTTTTAGGAATCATGGTCAACTGAATCGACAAAAAATGCATTATTGGTCTGTGGAGAATCCCCGTCGCTTAACGCAAATCCAGCATCATCTGTGAAAGAAATTACACCAGTAATATGGACAAAGTAATGTATTATGTTCTGGAGAATCAAATTTTTTTGCTGTTTTTGCTCCTAAGTGTGAGAATGTCAGCTTTGTTGTGGAGTTGGTTATGGTGTTAGTTGCAAATAAATATATTTCCGTGATTGGGCGTCGAACAATATTATTTCTAGCCCTCGAGCGACGACCATAATTGTTTCCTGAAGTAGAAGATTGAGATAAATTATGTGTTTCCCTTTTCATTAATTGAGTAAGTCTGTTACTGTTATTACTTTCATTATGATGTAAACTGTCTACCATTATTTTGACCTCAGGTATGGTCCATAATGTTGTACGTTAACGATGTTCCTCAAACTTTGGTTTGTTATGAAGACATGCGTATAATTTACCGTTTAAAGCATCTACAGATAGTGGCTTAGGCCCGTAAACCTTTGTAAATTACCAGGTTTGTAGAATATTATGTACGATTGGATCACTTGGTTTACATAACTTTTATAGGTTCTTGATATTATCATGATATTATCACTTAAAGCTATGTTCGTTCACTTATGATATGAACTGTACTCATGTTAATAATTTACCTATAAATGTATTTGTATTCTGTATTTCTTTTAAAATTGTATTGGGACATGAGCGAGGCCTATGAGAAAGACAGGCCGCGGCGCGTACGTCACGAATGTAGGCCGAGCTCGCTCGTCCAACTCTGCAGAAAAACTGCGTTTCTACACCTGTTAACTCGTAACTGGATGTGTATGTAGAAACGAGAATTGCATCTTCTACTGGAATGCTTTATTATGGAATATTACTGTTATTAGTCCTACAGTAATAGAAAGTTAATAGGCCTAATAATAATTTGTTACGGCTGTACTGCGATACAATAAAATTAAAGTAATGTCAAAATGATAATCTGTTGTATAAGACAGCACATCTTGGTTGATCTTAAATTTTGTTGTACGACTCTTTTTTTTCTTTATTGTATTTAAATTCCCCATCTGGGGCGGATTGGTAGCAGCATAGGCGCTGATATTCAGCCAAAAGACATGAAGTATATAACAGAAGACATTTAAAACAACATAAGGGAGAAAATGAGGGGTATATAAAAACACAGTAAATGGAGATAATGGAAGTTAAAATGTACACTAACACGGGGACGTTCATTGGGTGACAGCTAAAAAAAATCGACACAGGGTTAAAATAACACAGTCGGCGACGTGCGGGGCACTTAAAAGACACTGAAGTCATGCACACTAATTAAAAAGTAGGCTACAGTGTACAAACACAATAGTAGACTGCCAGCGCCATCTATCGATCATCGCTTCAAGCATCGAACTTAGTGGTCGTCAGTCTCTTCTTCACCGCAGCACTAGTATTATGTGTTTACATGGTGTCTGTTTCAAATGTTGTGTTTCTTGATCATTGTAACTGTCATCAACTGCAATATTATTGTCATATACCAAGTATATATGATGAGCTCTGCTGTGAAATAATCATATACGTGTCATTATGGAAAATCCGGTTTTTCTGCTGGTAATCCGCGTCGTACTTGCACGATATTTCGATAGGGTAACTCGCAATTTCCAAGTGCTCCTCGAACTATCGTGAAAGTATGACGCGGATTACCGGCAGAAAGACCAACTTCACAAGATGGCAACACCTCGCCTGGAAAGCCGGAAGACCTGCAATACATGTAATGATTAAGTTGTGTAAGTTAATAACTTTTAATAGTTTAACACCTTCGGTAAGGCGACATGTTTTACAGATATGTTGATTCTGGTGGATAGTTTTCACTTATGTGGATACGTTATCTCTTTTCCAATCTCTTTTCCTTACCTTATCGTACATTTATCAGTTTTATGTTCTTCGCTCTACTTTTTTGGTTTTGAAGAAGTAAAAGTATTTTACCCATATGTTCTGTATGAATGTTGTCATTGTACAAAAGACTATAATACTGTGCTACACCATTATGATAATTACAATGATCAAGAATGTTTTCATGGTATGTACTGAGTAACTACATTTTCTTATACATTTAAACTTTGCTGTGCAATTTTGTATTTCGGCTCTGTAGTTTTGATTCCTATGTAGTGTTGGATGTTGCTGTAATCCTATGTGCATTTTCGTATCTTAGATCTGATTATGGTTAGTGTGTAGCTGAAATTAATAATGAAAATAAGGAGTTTTAATCCCTGTTATAAAAATTACAACTGATTGCATTTCTCCAATGTTGACAATATCAAAAAACATGTTTAATTCAAAAGTTATATATATTTTCCAGAGAATCCGAATCCACAATAAAAAAGGAGGTTCCTGTTTAATATTTTAGAGTTGATTCTCCTCCTCCAGAGGACAGGAGTTTGGCGTCATTGGATGTCCCCCTTTGAGACAAATAACTTTTATTTCAACCTTTTCTTAATCCGATTTTTAGTTCTCCTTACACAGGGAGTAAACTGGTATAAGTGCAGATATTTTTATATGGTGTAACTTACATGTACATATGTCACTGTGTTCGTTGTTTTCTCTCTGCGTCAAATGGTCTTCCCACAAACACGTCACATAATTTACTACCTGATGTTTTCTGCACAGTCGTACCAGTTGGCATCCACGTGTCTACACTTAAACATCTGACCTGTTGCCCACGGGAAAATAAAAGTTAATGGCTCTTACCACATGTAATTGGGGGTACTAAACAGCCTAAAAATATACTTCTCCTAATAGTTATAGTTATTAATCTGCAAATGAAGGAAATACTGATGTAATGTTGTTCAGGACACTGTCCTCAGTCACCAATAAAAATATCTGCACTTAACCCATTGCACACTGTCTAAGTATAGTTTTAAACACCTCATCCTGTACACTTAAAGACTTAACAGTAATGAGAAAAACATTTGTGTGTACGGTGTGTGTATGTGTGTGTGTGTGTGTGTGTGTGTGTGTGTGTGAGTGTGTGTGTGCGTGTTTGTGTATGGGTGAATGAGTTGATGGGTGGCTCTGTGCCTTGTTGTGTCACAAAAAATTGACGGAAACATGGGTACAGTTCTTAGTCATAAGCTCATCTGACTCTCACGCTGTCCATTGGTGAGACATGAAATTGAAAAAGATACAGACTGTTACAAATTTAAGTTCCACCGACAATTTTGAAATAGAGAACTAATCATAACGTGTAGGCTTTCACGGCCGGCGTCGTCATTAGTTAAAACTTCCAGGCTGAGAGGCCGTGGTAGATGTGCAAAACTTCTTCCTGACGTTTCATTGCCAACTGTGGGCAACATCTTCCGAGGCGAGTCAACGACTTGCTGCTAGCCGTGGAGGTCCCGTTTATATAGAGCGCATAGAGGGCACCACCATACGTCACGTGGGGCCGATTGTAAGTCTATCTCTGGCTAACGTCATTATTCTCGATTGAAATTAATCGATTGTCACATCGTTGGTGCCAAGTCGACCACCATATCTTGTCTACTTTAAGCCTTCCTCTTTTCAATTAAAATTATTGTGATGTTTCTAAATCTCTATAGCTTTGCGATGTCCTGGCTAGCACGCTCGTCTCACAAAATTTTATTTCATGATCTCCGTCTTTAAAAACATGTTCCGATACAGCTGATTTGTCGGTATGTCCTAGTCGGCAGTTCCTTTTATGTTCGGTGTTCCAATATAAACTTTCCCACAGTTACACGGAATTTTATACACCACAGGAATCGCTAAGGGGTGTCGTGCGTCTTTCGCCCATCTTAAACACTCACTTATCTTCTTGGTGGGTCTAAAGATTGTTTCAACTTGAAACTTGGCCAGAACTGTCCCAATACGGTCCGTAATATTGCGAATAACTAGAAGAAAAGCTTTTCCAGCTGACATGTGTTGTTGCTGAATGTTGTCAGACACTTTTCTTCTGGGATGAAGTGTTCGATCTATCTCGCTGTCAGCATATCCATTTTTCTTAAAAGCCGTTCGCAAATGATTTAGTTCATCTTGAAAGTAAACTGGCTCACAGATCTTATTAGCTCTGTTCACCAATGTTTTAATGATATCTCTCTTCTGCCTGGGATGTTGGTTCGAATCCTTATGGAGGTAACGGTCGGTGTGTGTATCTTTTCTGTACACTTTACACCCTAGACGCCCTACTGCCCGTTTAATTACTGATACATCCAAAAAATTAAGTTGTCCATTGCTTTCTTTCTCCATAGTATGTTATATCTTTGGATTAACACTATTTAGGTGCACCAAGAAACCATACAATTCCTATTCACCGTGATTACATACCACAAAAGTGTCATACACATACCGATACCACTTCAAAGGGCTTTCTCTGGCAGACTGCAGCGCCTGCTGTTCAAAAAAATTCCATGAATAGATTAGCAACAGCTGGACTCAGAGGGTTGCCCATGGCCACTCCTTCGGTTTGTTCATAAAACTGATTATCGTACTGGAAATAAGTCATGGACAGACAATGTCGAAACAGAGCAACTATATAGGAGGGAAACATATCAGCTATGTATGAAAGAGCTTCGGCAACAGGAATCTTTATAAACGGGGATACTACATCAAAACTAACAAGGATATCACCTGTGCTGAAGTAATCTCCTTCAATTTTTCAATAAAGTGCATAAAATGTTTAGTGTGATAATCAGTTTTACCGAAGATACATAAGCCTACTCTAACCGACAGTGAGTGCTGCCCAAGAGTTGGCTAGACATCTCGCCTCCTTGCTACAGCCGCATATTGGTAAAAGTGATCATCACGTTAAAGGCCACCGTAATCTGCATGGTTCCCCCGTACAAAAGCCAATGTCAACCATGTATTGCCTTCAAATACAGATGAAACATTACAGGCGAACTGCATACGCAGTCCACGAAAGACATTTGGACCACCAATAAGCTGCTGCTTATTGAATCGGCCAGCAAGGTCAGTGTCTATTGCTTTCAAAGACTTATACACAGGAACACTGCGCGTCCAATGGAGACGATGATAACGTCGCATAGGCATTGCAGAGGTACGTTAACACGAGTTAACACAAGTGAACCACCACCAAGACGATTAGTGAGTGTTTAAGTTCGGCGAAAGACACTCCTGGGGTGTTTAAAATTCCGTGTAGCTGTGGGAAAGTTTATATTGAAGCAATGAAAAGAGGTGTCAGTACCCGCTTAACCGAACACAAATGGAACTGTCGACTGGGACATACCGACAAATCAGCTGTAGCGGAACATGTTTTAAAGACGGTGATCATGAAATAAAATTTAGTGAGACGAGCGTGCTAGCCAAGACATCGCATTATTAAGCATTTTGTATAGGGAAGCTATAGAGACTCAGAAACACCACAATAATTTTAATTGAAAAGAGTTAGTTAGTGTTGTTTAACGTCCCGTCGACAACGAGGTCATTAGAGACGGTGCGCAAGCTCGGGTTAGGGAAGGATAGGGAAGGAAATCGGCCGTGCCCTTTCAAAGGAACCATCCCGGCATTTGCCTGAAACGATTTAGGGAAATCACGGAAAACCTAAATCAGGATGGCTGGAGACGGGATTGAACCGTCGTCCTCCCGAATGCGAGTCCAGTGTGCTAACCACTGCGCCACCTCGCTCGGTAATTGAAAAGAGGAAGGCTTAAAGTAGACAAGATATGGTGGTCGACTTTGCACCAACGATGTGACAATCGATTACTTTCAATCGAGAATAATGACGTTAGTCAGAGATAGACTTACAGTCGGCCCCACGTGACGTATGGTGGTGCCCTCTATGCGCTTTATATAAACGGGACCTCACGGCCAGCATCAAGTCGTTGACTCGCCTCGGAAGATGTTGCCCACAGTTGGCAATGAAACGTCAGGAAGAAGTTTTGCAGATCTATCACGGCCTCTCAGCTCTGAAGTTTTAACTAATGAGGGAACAATCATCACATATGAATGAGGTCTTCAATGAGTAAGGCGCGAGACATGTGTTTGTACACTGAGGATTCCATAGATTTTAATGGTGTTACTTTACAAAACAATACAAAATCGTGAGCGTTTTGTCCACGGTGGGGTTTACCACTGTTTAATATTCATGGTTGTCAAGGATGGAACATTTACCCCAGGGGGCCCACACTTCTCTTGTGGGTACGTGTGTGGTGTGCATGGGTCCCTGAGCTATTGTAGTCTTTATACTTTTCCGGGCTGTTTAGCTTCCCCTTCCTTCTCCTTCCCTGTACTTCTTCCTTCCCTTTGCCCCTTCCTTTCCCTCCTTGGTGTTATCCTTTATGTCAGCCTGGCTGTCCTCATGACTGCTCCGACTTGTGGTTTTGGTTGGTTGCTTTCCCTCCTTCTTTTTTGCTTTTCTTTTTTGGTTCCCCTCGGGGATTTGACCTCCATCTCTAAATCTGAAATTTGTAGTGTGAGCCAGATGGGGAAGAACTCCCTCTCTAGTGTCTTTGGTATGTGTTCCTCTCCTCCACCTCCTCATCTTCCTCTCCCTTTTTCCCCCTTCCCCTCCCTCCCTGCGATAGCCCTTTGCCTCCTTGCTAGATCACCAGCTCGGTAGCCATTACATGTGGTGGGGCTGTTATGTACCCACCTGGCTTAGCTCTCTGATACTGCAGGAAACACACTGCTGGTACTGCACTGTGAACGCCTTGTGCAAGCATAGAAGTGGTTGACCATCTTTTCGGGACATTGGAACTTTCGGCAACGACCGGCCTGCCAGCTGGCTGTTGCTGTGGCTGGGTGGCGCCCACTAGGCGAGCCCCTGTTCGGAGTGGGTGGTACCAGGGCGGACGCTTACCACATAAAATGTGTTAAACTCTCTGGCCACTCTTTTGGGGTCGCATCTCTTCCTCGACGTAGTTCTCAGTTCCTGTTTCTGCCTTTCTGGCCTAACGCTCCTTGGCTACTACCTGGGAGGAGGGCTAGGCCCGCCAGTTTGTGGAAAACCCTTTCCACGGTTCTTGGTTTGTACCAGGACCAACAGGGAGACTTTTGCTGCCACCAAGTCCCTTTTCTTTGTGAGACGTATTGAGGACGAGTTCAGTGATGTTGAGTCGTTCAGTAAGATGAGATCTTGCTCTCTCCTTATAAAGACAACCGCCTTCTGTTCCTGCGACCAATTAGGAGACATCCCTGTAGCTATAGCTCCTAGAAGTCACTCAATATGACACAGGGTGTAATTTCCCATAGGGTCCTTCTCCTCTGGTCCGATGATGAACTTAGGGCTATCTGGAATGATGTGGCGTTCATTTCATCTGGCATATCCGGAAAGGCCCTAAGGACCGTAGTGTAGACACTGGCGCTTTCATCCTGGCATTTGAGGGGTACAATCTGCCTGAGAAGGTCAAGGAAATGGTGTACAGATGCGATATGAAACCATACATCCCACCTATGAAACATCGCTTCCGCTGTCTCAAGTTCGGCCAATGTCCTTGCAATGCAATGCCACTTCCATCTGCGATGACTGTGGCTGCCCTCATCATATGGGGAGCCCTTGCACGTCACAACCTAACTGTCAACTGCACTCGTCTTCATTCTCCTCGCTCAATGGAGTGTCCAGTGTACATGAAGGAGAAAAGAATACAGGAAATAAAGATCCTTGACCGTCTCAGCTACTTTGAGGCCTGGAAGAAGTTTGACAGACCTCATTCTGTCTTTGCCTCAGTTACGTCTTCCCCTCCTCACCCCTCCCACTTACACCCATCCTGCCCCCCTTCCCTTCCATCACACTTGGCAGATCCTGTCCATTCCTCTCCAGAAAATCCTCCTCCTACTTCTCACAATCCCCCTTAATCAAGGAAGACATCCTCTTCTCTGGCTCCTGCTAGGATAGGGCTCCCTCTTGGAACACCCCTCCCCAGCGTTCACAAGACAAGAAACTTGCACCCTCTGGTCAGATGAGAGACCTGCATTTCGAGGGCCCCAAAGCCACTCGCTCTCTGTCCAATCCCGACATCATTGCCACCTATTCCTTTACTGATAACTCATCCTCCCTCCAGCCAAGGGAGAAGAAGAAGTAGCGCAAGTCAAACGATGAGGCTTTCCTAGCTTCCCAGCGGCCTTCCTCATCCCAAATCAGACCCAGTTTGTGTGGATGTCACCCGATCCTCGTTGGGGACGATCACTAACCAACTGACAGGACCTCCTCTTGGCTCCTTTATGTCTAACTTGGACTCTCACCAGACAATAATACAGTGAAATTGCAACGGATATTATCGTCGCCTACCGGAAATACAGTATCTTGTTTCCTCCCAGTCTTCGCTATTCTTGCTCTTCAAGAAACACACTTTCGTGATGACCAATGTTTCGTGGTTATCAGGCGTTCTGTCGGAACCGTGTCAGCCGCAGGATAGCATCTGGAGGGGTCTGCACTTTGGTTTACGTCGACATTATTAGTGACTCGACCCCATTCGCACAACCTGGCGATAATGGTAAGAGTGCAGACGACTCCGGCAGTCACCATTTGCAGTGTCTGCCTCCCACCAAGCAGGTCACTTCCTTATGCTGAACTGTCTGTCTTAAAACAGCAACTCTCTGCCCCATATCTCCTCCTTGGGGACTTCAATGTATACCATCTCTTGTGGGGGAGTACCACTTCGTCGGTAGGTGTCTTCTGCTTTACCAACTTATTACAGGCTTTGATTTGTGTCTCCTCAATGACGGTTACCCTACCCACTTCAGTGCCAGTCATGGCACCTTTACTACTATCGATCTTACAATCTCCTCCCCTGCTCTCATAGCTTCTCCACATTGGTCGCTCCATCATGATCTTAGTGATCACTTTCCGGTGATGCTATCATTCCCCTGCCGCCGCCAGGCATACAGGCACCCATGTTGAGAATTCCACAAGGCCCCACTGGGGTTCTGTATTAGGTATCACGCTCTTCCTCATAGCCATCTATGGGCTTGAAACCTCTGTTGGCCTCTGGTTATCCCATCGATGCGGCCGTGCTGGCACTGCTGTCGCCCTATCAACAGTTCCCCTTCGTCATACCCCTGTACCATGGTGGATCAAGGACGTTGCAATCGCTGTCCAGGAGCGCCGACGGGCGCTGCAGCAATCTTAATGACACTCGTCTCAGACCAACCTCCTCGCTTTTAAGAGTATCTGTGATAAGGTTCGTTACCTTATTAAGTGGAGTAAAAAGAAATGCTAGGAGCGCTATGTTTCCTCCCTGGGAACGTATGCCTCTTCATTGCAGATTTGGTCAAACCGTAGCCTTCTGGGCCGCCAATGACAGTCAACTGTCCAGAGCGTTATTCTCCAAGGTGCTCTGTCTACTGATCCATTGTTCCATGCAGTACGTCTCATGACACCGATTGCAACAGTATCGGCATACTCTTCCTATCCTGCTACCTTTCTTTGGCAGAAACACTGAGTCGAACAGACCCCCCTCCGTTTCAACCATCACCAACCGGAACAAACACTGGTAGCAGTTACTTCCCTAAAATATCTGGGAATATGCGTGCGGAACGATTTGAAGTGGAATGATCATATAAAATTAACAGCCGTGTACCGCAAGTCTCTAGAGGAAGGGAAGGTTCCAAATGATTGGAAAAGAGCACAGGTAGTCCCAGTCTTCAAGAAGGGTCGTCGAGCAGATGCGCAAAACTATAGACCTATATCTCTGACGCCGATCTGTTGTAGAATTTTAGAACATGTTTTTTGCCCGAGTATCATGCCGTTTTTGGAAACCCAGAATCTGCTCTGTAGGAATCAACATGGATTCCGGAAACAGCGATCGTATGTGACCCAACTCGCTTTATTTGTTCATGAGACCCAGAAAATATTAGATACAGGCTCCCAGGTAGATTCTATTTTCCTTGAATTCCGGAAGGCGTTCGATACAGTTCCGCACTGTCGCCTGATAAACAAAGTAAGAGCCTACGGAATATCAGACCAGCTGTGTGGCTGGATTGAAGAGTTTTTAGCAAACAGAAAACAGCATGTTGTTATCAATGGAGAGACGTCTACAGACGTTAAAGTAACCTCTGGTGTGCCTCAGGGGAGTGTTATGGGGCCATTGCTTTTCACAATATATATAAATGACCTAGTAGATAGTGTCGGAAGTTCCACGCGGCTTTTCACGGATGATGCTGTAGTATACAGAGAAGTTGCAGCATTAGAAAATTGTAGCGAAATGCAGGAAGATCTGCAGCGGATAGGCACTTGGTGCAGGGAGTGGCAACTGACCCTTAACATAGACAAATGTAATGTATTGCGAATACATAGAAAGAAGGATCCTTTATTGTATGATTATATGATAGCGGAACAAACATTGGTAGCAGTTACTTCTGTAAAATATCTGGGGGTATGCGTGCGGAACGATTTGAAGTGGAATGATCATAAAAAATTAATTGTTGATAAGGCGGGTACCAGATTGAGATTCATTGGGAGAGTCCTTAGAAAATGTAGTCCATCAACAAAGGAGGTGGCTTTCAAAACACTCGTTCGACCTATACTTGAGTATTGTTCAACAGTGTGGGATCCATACCAGATCGGGTTGACGGAGGAGATAGAGAAGATCCAAAGAAGAGCGGCGAGTTTCGTCACAGGGTTATTTGGTAACCGTGATAGCGTTACGGAGATGTTTAGCAAACTCAAGTGGTAGACTCTGCAAGAGAGGCGCTCTGCATCGCGGTGTAGCTTGCTCGCCAGGTTTCGAGAGGGTGCGTTTCTGGATGAGGTATCGAATATATTGCTTCCCCCTACTTATACCTCCCGAGGAGATCACGAATGTAAAATTAGAGAGATTTGAGCGCGCACGGAGGCTTTCAGACAGTCGTTCTTCCCGCGAACCATACGCGACTGGAACAGAAAAGGGAGGTAATGACAGTGGCACGTAAAGTGCCCTCCGCCACACACCGTTGGGTGGCTTACGGAGTATAAATGTAGATGTAGATCCCTATAATGAACCCTTTAGTGAATGGGAATTCTTACAGGCTCTTACCTCTTCATCTGACACGGCCCCAGGCCCAGATTCCATCCACAACCAGATGATCCAACAGTGGATGTTACACAGAGGCAATATCTGCTCTGGGTCTTCAGCCACATTTGGCTCATGGGTACCTTTCCGTCGCAATGACGAGACAGAATAATTATCCCCGTCCTTAACCCTGGGAATAACCCAACGTCTCTCGACTGCTACTGGCCAATTAGCCTGACGAATGTACTTCGTAAACTTCTTGAGAGGGTGGTTAGCTTCCGATTATGTTGGGTACTCGAATCTCGCGGTCTTTTGCCCCCATATCAGTGTGACTTCAGGGAAGGGCGAACTGACTATTTATTCAGTTTGGAAACTGCAATCCGACAGGCTTTTACTAACCACTGGCGACTTTTCGCGGTCATATGACGTGGCTTGGCTATCACATTTTAGTTACCCTCCATGACTGGGGCTTTCGCGGACCCCTTGCCGTTTTTATTCCCACTGGCTCTTCTGGGTTCGACTTGGCACTTCACTCATCACCCCTCGGATTCAGGAGAATGGTATCCCACCGGGGTTCTGTATTAGGTATCACGCTTTCCCTCATAGCCATCTATGAGCTTGCAACCTCTGTTGGCCTCTGGTTACCCCAGCGTTGTATGTCGACAATTTTTGCATCTGGTATAGCTCCCACTTGATAGCGTCTGCTGAGCGCCAGCTCAAAGGCGCCATCCCTTGGATCGCTGCGTGGGCTGTCTTCCAGTTTTCTCCCTTCAAAACGCGGGTTATGCATTTTTGTCGACAACCCATAGTACACCCCGATCCAGAACTTTATTTAGGTAACCAGCTTCCAGATATTGTAGCACAGTCCCATTTCTTGGGCCTCATTTTTGATAAAAAGGTGATGTTGCTGCCCCATATTTGCCACCTGAAGACTACATGCATGTGGAAAGTTAATACTCTCCCCCTCCTGGCTCACATATCTTGGGGTGCAGACTGTGCTACTCTTCTACATCTTTAGCGTGCACTGGCCGTGTCCAGACTAGATTATGGAAGTCAGGTTTATGGCTCAGTGGCTCCTTCCACTCTGTAAATACTTGATCCTATTCGTCATTGTGAGGTGCATCTGGTTATTGGTGCCTTTCGCACTAGTTCCGTTGACAGCCTCCTCGTGGAAGTGGGGATTTCCCCCTGTACAACTACGACGAAGCCAACTCCTCGTTTCTTATGCAATCGCCATACGAAGATTTCCTGACCATCCTGTGTACCCTGTCCTCTTTGCAAGAGAGGGACGTCTCCCTCTTGATCACTGTTCATAGGTGGGATTGCCGGATGGAATGCGTCTCGCTTCTCTCTGTTGGGGTCTGTCTCCACTCACTGGAATGTGCCCCACGTATTTCCTCTCCTCCTCCCCCCACCCTCCCCCCTTGGATGATGCCTAGACCACGGATTAGGACCAACCTATTGCAGTGTCCTAAGGTCTCTGTCTCCCTATGGTCTTCTAACGTCTTGTACGTTCCATCCTTGCAGAGTTACAGGGTGCTACTATCTTCTATACTGACGGTTCTAAGACGATAGATAATGCAGGATACACTTTCACGTCTCTTACTGGCTTTGAACACTATTTATTGCCGGAACCATGTAGTGTGTTCACAGCAGTGCTGCTAGCCATTATCAAGGCCCTCTATTTTGTTACTCAGGCCTCCCTCTACAATGTTTTAGTATGTACTGACTCAATGAGCAATGCCCAGACTATAGACCGACGCTACTCTCGACACCCTTTGGTCTTTGGTATTCATGATCTTCTCGCCTCCCTTGGCCATGCCGCCTGCTCAGTTGTCTTTCTGTTGATCCCAAGTCATGTGGGTATCCCAGGAAATAATGTGGCTGACTGTTTGGCTAGGGGAACCGATACTTACCCTTCATTCCCTTTCATGACACAGCTGCGGATATGTGGATCTGTGTCAAATCTCTTTTTGCCCAAAAGTGGAATGATATCTGGTGCGCTACTGCTCTCAGTAATAAACTCTATACAGTCAAGGAGTCTACTGCAGTTTGGCGCTCTTCCTTCTGCTCCTCTCGGAAGGAGTCCACTGTTTTATGCTGTCTACACATTGGCTACACCAGCCTCACTCATCCTTTCCTTCTGCGTAACGAACCACCCTCACAATGTGGTTGTGAAGCAAGACTAACGTTATCCCACATGTTGGTGGAATGTCCCCTTGTTTTTGCCCTTTATGCTAAATATAGTCCTGCAGATTCCTTAATTTTAATATCAGCAGACGATTCATGTATGATTGAACTGGTCCTCAGTTTCCCCCATGAAAGCGGTTTTTATTTCCAGATGTAAGGTTTTGCTTTACTCCTGAGGCAGGGGCAGGGTGGTTGTGGTTGGGCCTCTCTTCATGTTTTCTTGGTCTGAGACCACATGACCACTCGCCCGTTGAAAGACCGCTCTTTTTTCCAGTTTTTAGATTAAGTCTAACCTTTCATGCCTTTTACTGTGTGTCTTTTAATTTCTTTGTTCTGTAGTTTGGCTCCCCTGACTAGATCCGACCACTTTTAGCGGACCCTCTTTCTTCTGTGAGTAACTTCGTAATCGCGGTACTGATGACCTCGCCGTTTGGTCCCATAAACCCTCTTAATTAATCAGTCCATCAATCAAGGATGAAACATTACCTGTTGCATGGGCTTGCAGACATGCATTCAGTGACTTCTAATAAACGGTGCAGCAGTATGTGGTACCTGGAGAGCCAAGTTTACGTACCTACACAGAGAAGTTTTGGAACATGCATCATCCTGATCAGAAGGTAATAGTAACCCCTCTCCCCATCCCATGCTCTTCAAGCAATCGAATTCCTACGCATAAAAAAACCTTCAAACTTGTGATTAGCTTACTAATGAGTTAGTTTAATAATAGTCAATGATGTAAGCGAGAAAACCTTTAGGAAAGGTTTGAAATTATGTTTAAAGTTTGTTGGAAGTCGCTAAGTGTTCTCATTATCAGGCACTGTATAAAAATAACCTCGGTAGCTAGCCCTCCGTTAAAAGCAAAAGCTAATTTTTCACGCATATCAATTATGTTTACGATGTCATATCTTCTGAGGTATGCGTCGTACAGAGATATAATTTTGCAAGTACGTTCAGCTGTGAATAGAATAAGCAGTAAAGAAGTAATAAATTAAAACATCATGCTTCATGCTGAAATTTTATTCCATGAATAGCGGAAATTTTGTAATGGATAAACTGTTCCCTTTCATTATTGCGTGTGTGTGTGTGTGTGTGTGTCTGTCTGCGGGGGAGGGGGAGTGTCAGCGAGAAAAAGTTTTGCAAATGTTTGAAATTAAGTTTAAAGTTTGTTGTAGTTCGATTATTAATGGCTGGCCGGTGTGGCCGAGCGGTTCTAGGCGCTTCAGTCTGGAACCGTGCGACCTCTACGGTCGCAGGTTCGAATCCTGCCTCGGGCATGGATGTGTGTGGTGTCCTTAGGTTAGTTAGGTTTAAGTAGTTCTAAGTTCTAGGGGACTGATGACCTCAGATGTTAAGTCCCATAGTGCTCAGAGCCATTTGAACCATTTGATTATTAATGGAAATATTGAAAATCTAATTTTTATTGGCTACCTGCAACTGTAACAGGGTGCTATGTACCTGGTTAGCTGTTTGGTAGCGTAGATTATCGTCGTTGAGAGAAACTGGTTCACTCAAATCATAGAGAGCTGGCTAAGGTTTTGCACAAAAAAAACCTGTTTGCACTGTAGAAGTTGAGGAGATGATGTTGAATGGAGTCGCAGAAGATTTATTAACAAGAGTCCATCAGTTTACCCCTTAAATACGCAATCAAAATCTGAAGAGTGGCTATTCTGCAAATCATAAACACCTCGATGGTATATATCTGCTACCATTAATACTTTAAAAGAGCTTGGTCACTGAGTTTGGTAATTTGTATTATTACAATTGTTACACACTCATTGCTTTGCGGGCTTTCTTTATCTTGATGCATATTACCTGTGACAGAATCCTAAACCTAAGCCACTAGTGTTCAGAGGAAATATTTAAAACAGTTAAATAACTAAAAAGTAATATTGGCATAATCGAGTATGAACGATTTAGCAGGGCTTGCAAATGAATTTGAAATAAAAATTTCATTCAGAAGTAGATTCAAAACTCGTGTTCAGTACAGGACTCAATTGAAAAAAATAGGTTTTTCAGTTTTAGTCGAAAGTAGTTGTAATTAACGAAGAGACTTTAGACAGTTTCAGCTGTAGCTGAGAGATTACTGTTACTATCCTCACTATTCTAGGCTTGGATGCCATGTAAGAGGTTTCTGCTTCGAACAACTCCTAATATTGGCAAGAATAGTAGTAGTGCTGGGTATGAGCTGGCACAATCTGCATTATTGCCAGTTCTCCTTACGTAAACATCATATGCACATTCCTGGTCACCCCCATCTCCGTCTCCTCCTCCCTCCCCCATATCTCTGTGCCAGTTGGGCTGGTTGTTAATGGCAGTATATTCAAAAGGGGTATCCTCTCAGCTGGGGGAGCTGGTTCAAATAGTTCAAATGACTCTGAGTACTATGGGACTTAACATCTGAGGTCCTCAGTCCCCTAGACTTAGAACTACTTAAACCTAACTAACCTAAGGACATCACACACATCCATGCCCGAGGCAGGATTCGAACCTGCGACCGTAGCGGTCGCGCGGTTTCGGACTGAAGCGCCTAGAACCGCTTGGCCACTCCGGCCGGCTGGGGGAGCTGAAAAGTTCTTGCTTCGTTGCTAGATTTCCAAATATCTTAATGTCTATGACTTCATTATGCAGGCTTCCGTGGCTGGTATGATGATTAAAATGCTTCTGGTATTGTTATATACATTATATACAATCCTTTAACCATAAATGAAAACAGTGTTTCAACCACATTACAACGGATTTGCCCTGAGGCAGGTCATTTTAATAACGTCGAAATGTTGGTTGTAAGTTTATGATTAAATTATTTTATACAATCATGTGGTACAACAACGAGTAGAAATTTAATCATCATTAACAGCTATGATTTACGGCCCACCATATTTTAATTGCATAATTTATTACTTAATATGGTCACTGGATATTTACCCCGGTCTTAGAGCTTTGTTGAAAATGTAAGGTGCTTGTTCCACATTACAATTGTGTTAAAATGCATCACGCTGCACTTACTAACATGCATCGTAGTATGATAGCAAAGGGAGAGGTATGCACATCCATTTATCAAACATTGCTATTCACAGAACTCATTTTACGGTGTGAGGTGCCTGCTGGGTATGCAAGCTTCTCACCCACGGTTGCAGCCATCCCCACTGCTGATGTGCACACTGTGGACACTGACACATATCTGAGGGACACACCGTGCTGTGGCCTCACCAGTGCTGCTACGGGAATGATCTGCACTCAACACTAGCGAGGGCATCACATTGCATGCAGACACCTCAATGTATAGCGGGCTCCTCCTTTTCTCTCTAAACAATACCGTTGTATTGTAAAGAAATGAAGAGCAAGTTGACCAACTGCCAGTTCACGCTGCTCTCATGCACCTTTATTTCCTTTATATCATTCATCACACTCTAAAATAGCACATCCATGTCATTTCTTGACACAGCAGTAGCTGCAGCCAGTTCACTGTTACACAAGAGCAATTTTTGAGGGTCATCATTTGTCCGACTGTTTTGATGCGGCCCACCACGAATTACTCTCCTGTGCCAACCTTTTCATTTCAGAGCAGCAACTACAACCTAACTCCTAATTATTTGCTGGATGTATTCCAATCTCTGTCTTCCTCTACAGGTTTTACGCTCTAGAACTCTCTCTAGTACCATGGAAGTTATTCCCTGATGCCTTAACAGGTGTCCTGCCATGCTGTCTCTTCTTCTTCTTCTTCTTCTTCTTCTTCTTCTTCTTCTCAGTGTTTTCCATATGTTCCTTTCCTCTCGATTCTATGGAGAATCTCCTCCTTCCTTACCTTATCATTCCACGTAATTTTCAACATTCTTCTGTAGCACCATATCTAAAACACTTCGATTCTCTTCTGTTTCATTTTTCCCACAGTCCATGTCTCACTACCACACAATGCTGTGATCCAGACTATAAGTACATTCTCACAAATTTCTTCCTCAAATGAAGACCTATGTTTGATACTAGCAGAGTTCTGTTGGCCAAAAACGCTCTCTTTATCTGTGCTAGTGTGCTTTTTATGTCATCCTTGCTTCGTCCATCACGGGTTATTTTGCTGCCTATGTAATAAAATTCCTTAACTCCGTTTACTTCGTTACCCCAATTCTGATGTTAAATTTCTTGCCGCTCTCAGTTCTGCTACTTCTCATTACTTTCGATCTACTCAAAATTAATTTCCTGTACTCATTAGACTGTTGATTTCATTCAACAGATCTTGTAATTCTTCTTCACTTTCACTGAGGATAGTCATTAGCAAATCTTCTCATTGATATACTTTCACCCTGAATTTTTACCCCACTCTTGAACATTTCTTTAATTTCCATCATTGCCTCTTCGATGTACAGATCGAACAATAGGCGTGAACGACTACATCTCTGCCTTGCACCCTTTTTAATCCAAGAACATTGTTCTTGGTCTTCCAGTCTTACTGTTCCCTCTTAGATTTTGTACATACTGCATATTACCGATGTCTCCTTACAATTTACCCCTACGTTTTTTTTTTAGAAATTCGAACATCTTGCGCCATTTTACATTGTTGAGCGCTTTCTCCAGGTCGAAAAACCCAATGTACGTGTTTCGAATTTTCATCTGACAGATCCTCAGTTTTCTTTTGCAGTCTTCTGTACATTGTTCTTGGCAGAAACTTGGCAGCATGAGCTCTTAATCTGATTGTGTGATAATTCTCGCAATTGTTGGCTCTTGCTGTCTTCGAAATTGGGCAGATGATATTTTTTTAAAAGTTTGATGGGTGTATACAGTCTCTTACATTCTACACATCCGTGAATAGTCGTTTTGTTGCCACTTCTCTCACTAATTTTAGAAATTCCAGTGAAATGGTATCTATCCCTTCTGCGTTATTTGATCTTAAGTCTTCCAAAGCTCTTTTAAATTCCGTTTCTGAAACTGCATCCGCTATCTCTTTCCTGTCGATTCCTGTTTCTTCTTCTATCATGTCATCAGGCAAGTCTTTCCCCTCTTAGAGGCCTTCAATGTGTTCTTTCCACCTATCCACACTATCTCCTCTGCATTTAACAGTGGAATTCCGACTGAATTCTTAACGTTACCACCCTTGCCTTTAATTTCACCGAAGGTTCTTGTGACTTTTCTGTTTGCTGAGCCAGTCCTTCCGGCGATAATTTCTGTTTCGATTTCTTAACATTTCTTATTCAGCGATTTTGCCTTAGCTTCTCTGCACGTCCTAAGTGATTTGTATTTTTGTAGTCCTGAATTTCCCTGATCATTTTTGTACTTCCTTCTTTCGTCGATCAGCTGCAGTATTTAATCTGATTTCCATGGTTTCTTCGCAGTTGCTTTCCTAGTACCTACGTTTTTCTCTTCAGCTTCTGCGATTTCCCTTTTTACAAATGTCCTGCCTATCGAGCTCTCCATTATTGCAGGATCTATAGCCTCAGAGAACTTCGGGCATATGCCTTTGTTCCTTGGTACTTCCATATCCCGCTTTTTTGCGCAGTGATTCGTCCTGACTAGTTTCGTAAATTTTGGCCTACTCTTCATCATTACCAAATTTGATCTTAGTCTATATCTACTCCTGGGTACGCCATACAATCCAATAACTGATTTCGGTATACCTGTCTGACCATGATATAATCTAACTGAAATCTTCCCGTGTCTCCCGGCCTTTCGAAGTGTACTTACTCCTCCCGTGGTTCTTGGACAGACAACTCGCTGCTGCTGACAGGTATTTATTGTGGAACACAAATAGTCGTTCTCTTCTATCGTTCCTCTTGAAAACCAATGCTCTCCCCGTAATCCTTTCTTCTACACCCTCCACTACAACCGCATTCCAATACCCCATGACCATTAGATTTTCATCTCCCCTTACGTACTTAAATACCCGTACAATATCCTCATTTTTTCTGCATTTTCAGCCTTTGCTTGCGACTTCGGCTTGTATACCTGAACTATTGTTGTCGGTGTTGGTTTGCTGTACTTTTCACAGCAAGTCGCTCTGTGTCCTACTTTCGTATTCATAAGAAATCCTACTCTCATCATAGCATTTTCTGCTGTTGTTGATATTACCCTACACTCATATGACCAGAAATCCTTGACTTCTTTCCATTTCACATCAATGAACCCCCCTCCCCCCCTTCCCCAACATATCTAGCTTGAGTCTTAGTATTTCCGTTTTTAGTTTTTCTAGCTTCCTTACCATGTTCTAACCTCTGACATTACAGATCTAACTCGTAGAACGTTATTATTTCATTGGTTATTCAATTTTTTTTCATGGTCACCTCCCTCTTGGTAGACCCGTCTCTGACGTCCGAGTGGGGGAATCTTTCGCCAATGGAGGGATCATCATAACATTTTTTTCAATTACAGACCACATGTCCTAAGGATACACATTACGTGTCTTTAATGCAGTGGTTTCCATTGCTTTCTGCATCCTCATGCTATTGGTCCTTGTTGATTCTTTCGCCTTTAGGGGCAGTTTCCCACCCCAAGGGCAAGGCGATGTCCTAAATCTCTTTCTGCTCCTCCGTCCTCTTTCACAAGGCCGTTGGCAAAACGAGGATGGCTTTTTATGCCCAAAGTCATTCACCACCATTGATGATGATTTTTATTAAAAATTTAAACAGTGGCAAGGTTCGAACAGGGAACCGAGTACAGTTTGATTAATAGTTAAAGACGATATCTCTAGAGCACAAGTTCTGTGCGCCTGTAAAAATACCAGGTATGCAGTGCTGGAATTGTGTGCACACAAACACAACATAGAATTTTATAGCTTTTGCTAGGAATATATGTTCATTATACAAAGCTTACAATTTATAATTTAATGGACTTACACACAATGTCCTGACATTAAGTCAGTTAATCTTTAATTAGTCATTAATTAAATAAAATTTTAACTTCTTGCAAGACGTAAGTGCAGTATACAATTTCAGCATTCTATACACTCATAGGGTCCTTCACACACATCATAGTAAATTTTATAACTTTCTGCAAGGCACATTCATTGTGATAACACACGCTCACACCCAATTTTGTTGAACTTGATTAAATTTTGGATCCAGACAGTGGGCCAGTTCACTATAACTGCATCAGAAGCCTCTCTCATCTCCTATTGGTTGAAAAAAAGTAGTTGGAAGCTATCTCATTGGCTGACTGCTCATTATCCTGCCCCACTCTCCTCTCCCTTTCCTCCCACACGCTCCATCCAACACCTTTATAAATGGGACGCATTCCACATCCTGATTCACTTCAGTGTTAATTTGTCCATCAGCAGCATCAGCTATGAAATGATCATACAGTAGAACCGGTAATGAAGGGAGGAAGTGTGAACACCTCGACTGTGGTGACACTGCAGGTGTCTATCGAAAACATTTTATGTGTTTATGTTTGTTATTCGGATATAACCAGATTATGATTTTTTGATGTTACAGATGACAGTATACCACCACTGCTGACGAGCATTGGTACATTTTATCTTGTAATGCAAATAATAGGAATCCCAGAAGGATGTGTTTAGTTTGGAATGACGGAACTGGCATTGCTAAGCAAAATGTGTGTGAATTCCTAAGGGACCAAACCGCTGAGGTCATCGGTCCCTAGACTTAAACACACTACTTAAACTAACTTTACGCTAAGGACAACACTCACACCCACTGGTCAGAATGCCGTCAAATTGTAATGGAATATTATCGGAGAAGGGGGAAAAACGTATGGTAGAAGAAAAAAAATAGTGTGAAAATTGATCATAGATGGAGATGTATGAGTCAGAATAGTAAATGAAAACACCTGTCATGCACACGACCCACTGAAGTTGGTATAAACACTCCGGGTACACAGCTTTTCCTCCTTTCGCGTCTGCGACGTTCGCCATGACTGTCTCAATGCAGGATCGCGCTCTGCTTGTAAAGCTGTATTACGAGCAAGAATGATGACTGTGCACACGTCGCTCTCCAGATGTTCCGGACACTGAAGGGTCTGAAAAAAGGCGTTCGTCCGATGACTGCCGTGGGTCTGGAAAAAATGATTCGGAAATTTGAAAAGAGGGGTTCTTTTGGTGTGCAACCTGGTAGAAGGAGGAAACGAATTGATTCGACGTCAGTGGAAGCAGTGGCCACAGCAATACAGGAGGAGACGAGTGGTGGTGTGCAAACCTGTAGTGCATGGAGAATTGCCTGGACATTGGATATACCAGTGAGCACTGTGCATAAAATCGTACGAAACATCCTTCTTTGCTATCCATTCAGAATTACCCGTGTGCACGAGTTGCTTCCTGTTGACCTGCCAGAAAGAGAGACCTTTTCTTTAGAATTTCTTGCTCGCATGGGAATGGACAATGATTAGCCGTGGAAGATTTTGTGGACAGACGAAGCCCACTTCCATCTGACAGGATATTTCAATACACGTCATTGTCGAATATGGGCAACGAAAAATCTGCACGCAAATTAACCAGTACCACTTCATCCTGAAAAGGTCACTGTGTGGTGCGGGTTTACGGCATCATTTATCATAGGGTCATATTTTTTCGAAGAGACAGGTGTTTCTGGTCCTGTTATCTGTACCGTCACTAGTAAGCGCTTTGAGTGTCTTTTGAGCAACCACGTCATTCCAGCTCTCCGACAGCGTTGATGTGTGGATGGGATCACTTTTATGCAAGATGGCGCACCTCCGCACATTGCAAATCCAGTTAAGCAGCTGCTGTAGTGCCATTTCGGAAATGCTAGAATTATCAGCCGCCATTTCCCCACAGCCTGGCCGTCCCGATCATCTCATCTTAATCTGTGAGACTTCTGGTTGTGGGGCTATCTGAAAGATGTTGTGTTCAGTGTTCCGATTTCAAACTTAGCTGCATTGAAGGCACGCATTGCGCAACACATTCTGAACATTACCCTGGAAACACTTCGATCAGTTGTGAAACATGCTGTTTCTCGATTTCAACTTGTTGCAGAAAAAGGTGGATAGCATATTGAACATGTTTTGCGCCAGTCACACGGAAATTAATATTCCGATTTGATTTTGAGTGATGCATTTTAGGCGGTTTTTCGCCTCAGGACAATTAAAAACCGATGTGATTGATGTTTCTTGTGCGAGTTTGGCCTCAGGACAATTAATAACCGATGTGAGTGACGCTTTTTATGCAGTTTCTGGCTTCAGGACAATTAAAAACCAATTTTTCCCATCCGATGTGATAAGACCTTGCCGTGGTGGACGGGCTTACGTAACTAACAGTATCATTCCTGTACACCCATGTACACTGAGTAGTACAGCGTGTTTAATGTTGAACGTACACCTTAGGCATTGTTGTATGATTCATTTGCTATTTGTAGTCGACCACTATTAAATTATGATGCTTGCAGCGCCATCTATTGCTACATTTTGTAACTACACTCCTGGAAATGGAAAAAAGAACACATTGACACCGGTGTGTCAGACCCACCATACTTGCTCCGGACACTGCGAGAGGGCTGTACAAGCAATGATCACACGCACGGCACAGCGGACACACCAGGAACCGCGGTGTTGGCCGTCGAATGGCGCTAGCTGCGCAGCATTTGTGCACCGCCGCCGTCAGTGTCAGCCAGTTTGCCGTGGCATACGGAGCTCCATCGCAGTCTTTAACACTGGTAGCATGCCGCGATAGCGTGGACGTGAACCGTATGTGCAGTTGACGGACTTTGAGCGAGGGCGTATAGTGGGCATGCTGGAGGCCGGGTGGACGTACCGCCGAATTGCTCAACACGTGGGGCGTGAGGTCTCCACAGTACATCGATGTTGTCGCCAGTGGTCGGCGGAAGGTGCACGTGCCCGTCGACCTGGGACCGGACCGCAGCGACGCATGGATGCACGCCAAGACCGTAGGATCCTACGCAGTGCCGTAGGGGACCGCACCGCCACTTCCCAGCAAATTAGGGACACTGTTGCTCCTGGGGTATCGGCGAGGACCATTCGCAACCGTCTCCATGAAGCTGGGCTACGGTCCCGCACACCGTTAGGCCGTCTTCCGCTCACGCCCCAACATCGTGCAGCCCGCCTCCAGTTGTGTCGCGACAGGCGTGAATGGAGGGACGAATGGAGACGTGTCGTCTTCAGCGATGAGAGTCGCTTCTGCCTTGGTGCCAATGATGGTCTTATGCGTGTTTGGCGCCGTGCAGGTGAGCGCCACAATCAGGACTGCATACGACCGAGGCACACAGGGCCAACACCCGGCATCATGGTGTGGGGAGCGATCTCCTACACTGGCCGTACACCACTGGTGATCGTCGAGGGACACTGAATAGTGCACGGTACATCCAATCCGTCATCGAACCCATCGTTCTACCATTCCTAGACCGGCAAGGGAACTTGCTGTTCCAACAGGACAATGCACGTCCACATGTATCCCGTGCCACCCAACGTGCTCTAGAAGGTGTAAGTCAACTACCCTGGCCAGCAAGATCTCCGGATCTGTCCCCCATTGAGCATGTTTGGGACTGGATGAAGCGTCGTCTCACGCGGTCTGCACGTCCAGCACGAACGCTGGTCTAACTGAGGCGCCAGGTGGAAATGGCATGGCAAGCCGTTCCACAGGACTACATCCAGCTTCTCTACGATCGTCTCCAAGGGAGAATAGCAGCCTGCATTGCTGCGAAAGGTGGATATACACTGTACTAGTGCCGACATTGTGCATGCTCTGTTGCCTGTGTCTATGTGCCTGTGGTTCTGTCAGTGTGATCATGTGATGTATCTGACCCCAGGAATGTGTCAATAAAGTTTCCCCTTCCTGGGACAATGAATTCACGGTGTTCTTATTTCAATTTCCAGGAGTGTATTTATTTTTCTTCTGCCATACGTTTTCCCCCATCTCCGATATTACTCCATTGCAATTTCACGTCATTCTGACCAGTGGTTTTATTTCTACAGCGGTTTTAAAGTTTAACTTTAATTATTATCACTCTGTATATTTGGATGAATAATTTTTTTGCAATGATTATCCAGTGCAATGCTGTTTGTCCCATCTGATTTTTGAATGGTGTCACATAGATGGGAATGGATGAACCACCTCCATCGCCTCTCTATACTCCAATACGAAATGAGGCCATTCTGCCAGTTGCTGATCTATGTAAGTAAAATGTTTCTCTCCCTCCGTCTATAAATATTTATGCCAAATACTTATACATCCTCATCTGTTGTATTTTTTTTGTTTTAGAAATATCGGCATCACTCAGTACACAAGCGCTATATTATTGAGAGCCAGATCCCTTACGATGAAGTGCCCAGGCCTTGCATACAATGACGAGTATCTTTTATCACAAGTTATGAGCCGTTTCTCGTCTATGAGCTCAGACTACAAATGACAGAATACCTAGTTAATAATTCATATTTGAGAAATAATAATATACAGATGCATGCAGTATTATCTGATGTTTTCTAGGAGCCCCTGATAATGATATTGCGATGACTGAATGGAAAGACGCCACAGCCATCAGTTTGGAGCGCGATGAGATTTTCCCATTCCAGGTATGACGTAATTCTCGGTTATAAGGTCCCAAGAGTGGATTCCAACTATAGATGATCGAACATATAAGTAACAACTCATCTTTCTACAACAATAATTTAGGCCGGCCTTGTGGCCGAGCGGTTCTAGGCGCTACAGTCTGGAACTGCGCTACCGCTACGGTCGCAGGTTCGAATCCTGCCTCGGGCATGGATGTGTGTGATGTCCTTAGGTTAGTTAGGTTTAAGTAGTGCTAAATTGTAGGGGACTGATGACCTCAGAAGTTAAGTCCCATAGTGCTCAGAGCCATTTGAACAATAATTTACACTTACATCGGCTGCTTACAAGATATTTTTCTTGTTTTTAGGCGTACTTAACAATGCTACTGTGATAGCTGACATAGAACACCCATACAGAGATGACTAATACGTTGGGGACCATTCAGTCGTCCTTATGATGAGGCGAAGAACTCCCAATAGACTGATGCCGACATAGACTGTGGACTATGTAAGTGGCAGAAAAAACATTATTGCCTACGATTTCGTTTCAGAATCATCACACAATGTACTTATCTGCGTCTTTGTGTTTTTTCCCACAGGCCTGTTGGAATCACCGGGAGGAGGTCTTGCAGCAGCAACAAAATTGCCACCGCAGCCTGATCCGTCATCATGTTCAGCCCAGTTCGGCCCGTCATCACATTCACCATCGCTTCCGTCCATCGTCTACTAGCAGCAGTTTCCTTGCCTGTCCTAATTTAAGGCAGCACCGGCTTAGCCTCACAACACCTTTAAATTACTCAGTAATCAGAGGCGCATTTGGGCACAGGATCTCGTATACCCGCATTGATAACTCTACCGAAGTTAGTAAGACCCAGTCCATGTTGTAAGTGCATGGCTACCCATTTTAGAAAGGGAGCGCAGTATCCTACCATTGAGTGCAGCCACCCAGACATATACTCCAACTCGACATATACTGCAACTCGACATATACTGCAACTCGACAGCCATTCACATTTTTTGACTCATTAAATGGAGGTGAGGGGTCCTGCAACATCATAATTTATATGGGTACAGACGCCTTCATCTATTCGGTGAAGGGTTGTGACGCATCGCACGCATTCGATGCATAAGAAAAAGCTGATAATTCTTACGTGAGGATGTCTGCAAACAAAAACGTTATGGGCCTAATGAAAGATGAGCCAGATAGGTCACATGTTGTCGAGTATTGTTCATCACCTCTTTGATGGGGCGCCCAGTGTCAACAGAAAGCGTTGGTTTGTTTCTCATTACAAACAAAATTATTTTTAAAGCTGAATTTTACGTGCTTATTTGAGAGAACGGTCCCAGATTAGTCTAGAGCCGTATTCAGTTTAGCGATGTGTGTTAACGGGGGATTTTAGAACAAGGAGAATAACCGGTGCCCGGCAGCAAATGAGCAGTGCTGGGACGGTGCTGCCGCTGCTGGATTACTGGTTACTCTTCGTGTTTCACCGTCCCTGTTCACTCATATCGCTAAACTGAATATCGCACTAGACTAATTTGGAACTGCCCTATCGAATGGGCACGTAAAATTCAGCTTTCAAAATAATTTTGTTTGTAATAGGAAACAAACTAACGTTTTATATTGAAACTGGGCGTCCCATCAAAGACGTGATAAGCAGTATTTATTTGGGCTGACTCCACCTACACACTGCAAAAGCGAAATTGCAGATATCTCCTGAAAACCAGGGGAAGTGCGCTTCACGATTCTTAGGAGGAGGAACCGATACACTGAGTTGACTACACATGATGTGTGCATACTGTGTATGTGCCTGCGATGATTGGGCAGTACGTATGTAAGTGTACTGCACAGTTTTTCACCTGCTGCTGTTAATCCAAGTCATTAGTATTTAGTCTCATTTCCCATGTTAAGTCTTTCTCTCTTTAACGTTACAAGATCTTCAAAGTTTCATCGCAACATTGTAATTCTTCTTTGACTTTAAAACAGCTGTGAAATTTTTGATGGTAGTATTGTAAATGTGCTTTTGACATTACAACAGCTGTACAAAAAAATTGGTAACAATGATTCAACATTCCAACGACCGTGAATTTTTAAAGATTTTAGTGAGAATATATTGTATATGAATGTTAATATTGAACTGTATATATTAGTTTAAATTTTATTTCGTGCTACTAGTCATTATTATTGTTAGCGTAAAAAAGTATCTTCTACCACATTGAATACAAACGTTAATAGCGAACCGTATGTTATATAGCTTATATTTTATTCCCTGCTACTAGTGATTAGTTTTAGTGTAAGAAGTATTTGTGAAGATGTTATTGTCTGAAAAACGTAGTTACCGAAAAGAAAAAAATATTGTGAATAAACCAAAAAAATAATTTATTGCTCTCATTTGTTTTAGTTTATGTGTACATATACTCACAGTTGAAACCTGTCAGTATGACAGGAGCAAGAGATGTACAAAGGACACGAGTACAGAGAAGAAGAAGAAAATGCAGTTTGCTGATGAGAAATGTACCTCAGTTAACGACATAGCTGCATGGAAGTTAAAAAAAATGTGCTGCATGTTTTGGTCTATGGGAGTAGGTGGCACACGACTGATACTGATTCCATAGATGTACAGAAGAGATGTATAAAATGATATCTCCAGTACAGGATGTGCTGCATATACAACTTAAGAGACTGAACATGTATGCTTGCTGTAAACAAATTTCCTTTTCCTCTTCTTCTTATCATACATAAATCCTTACCTGCACATGTAGTAATGGTAACTGTAAAGCAGCCTGTCAGTATATAAGTTGAAGCCAGCTTGCTAAATCGAGACAGTGGAAGAAGAGTCACAGCAGGAGGGGGAGGAGGAGGAGGAAGAGGAGGAGGAGGGTGAGTGGTGAGCAAGAGGAGACTGGCCATCGAGGAGGAGGAGAAGCTTACTACTTCTGTCTGTCGGTAGAGGATGAACTGAGTAAAAATACCTAGTTTTTAAAACATAATTTATTTGCCATCCAACTTAAAAGTAATTTTATATTATCTGAAGCTTACTTAACACTGTTTTCTGCTCCTTGTCTGCTTGACCTGCCAGAGATATTAGCAACTATATATTACGAGATTCCAAACTGAAGGATATTTGTAAATATTACACAACCGTGAAGCATTTTCACTACATTTGACATAAATGACCACGTCTGCGTGGTCAAAATATCGAAGTGATGTCAGCAAATCTTCGTAAGCCGTCGCAGATCATTCCAGCATATTCCATGCGAATTAACATTAACCGTAACATTTGTCTTGGTACACTTCACATCTCTGAACTGCTTTCGTGATGCAATTTTTGTGGAAAACATTGTGATAACATGTTCAGTATTTGTGAATAAAACGAAGACAATATCCTTAAACACAAGCAATCCACATTCATCACACACGCCTTAACTTTATAACGATGCTCACACATTGAGGTGTCATCATGATATGCTTTAGATGTGATGCAGCACCTGTTAATTTACACAATTCGTTGCACAGTTTCTGTGAACAGTGAATAATTAATCACACAGCCAATGCATAGGCTGCAATTTCTTGTGAGAAATTCTCTGTTGACGTAAATTCTATACAGACATCTACCGGTCCTGATTTCACCCATTCTTTCTTTTTTGAATGATGGGCGCTAATTTCTTAAATTCCTGTGGGCTTTGCATGCATCTGAATGTATCATTCTTATAGTAAAAAGGGAAAACCTTGCATACATGTCGAACAGTAGGCCGTAGACGTTATTACCCCAGACAACTATAATTATCGTATAAGTAAAACTTCAAATTAAGGTAAGCTTTAGTGTTGGTTAGTTTACAATTCTTGAAAACACTCTAATCCTTTTTCAGACTTGTCTTCCTGTTAGTTTGCAGCACCTGTGTAATGAATCGAGGTATTTCTAATTCAATACTCATTTTGACGGTCCCTGTCAGATCGGATTCAGTTGGTAGTAAAGGATATTCAAATAATTTTCATGAATGAAAAGTTAATGGCAAGTAAATACCAACATTCAATACCTGCTCCTCATCGTTACAAGCATGCGAGGAAATTTCCATATTAATTTCTCAAGTATAATTTTCTTCTATTCGAGATTAGTCTGTCCTTGATTGTTTGAATTATTGTTTTGCATTTTGTATTAGAATTATTTCTTGCTTTACATTTATGAAGATGCTTTCATGTCTTCGAAGTTTCGTATAATCATTTTGAATAGCATAAACGCCTCTACTCACTTATCGATCCATCTATGAACCACCCATCATCTTTTAAGTTATTCAAGTCTGAAGCTGACCAGGAAACATTTGTTTGTTGAGTCAAATATTTCTAGTATGGTCAACCTTCATCACTTGCGTTGAAAGAGCAAGGTGAAAGTATTATACATTACTTACAATGAAAATGTGGGGCTTCCACCCTTTTTCACAAATTTTACTTCCATGTACAGAAAACTTGCTTGGAAATGATAAAAGCATTTTGGTTTTTAATGAGAATCGTAAGTCTCTCATTGTTATTAAATGTCACTGCGGCCAAAGGTTTGTGGAAGAAATATTCCTGGCATATAATTATATTCATTTAAGAAACTTGTAATTCTCCTACGTTATCGTATTGTGCTTTTACTGTGGATTGGTGTACTGAGCAAGAACGCCCATATGATAGATTGTAGGAGAGGCAAACCCTCCTCCTCCTCCTCCTCCCCCCCCCCCCCCCCTCGCCCTGCTTGCCTCTCTAGGCACGGGTACCATAGGTACTGAGGTAATGGGCGTCAGTTTTATTCCTTGCACCCATGCTGATACTCCTCATTCTTTGCCCAGAACCTTGTCCTGGTCTACATTATTCAACTCTAGATGGTCTAATGTTTGGACAGTCACTGGAAGGTATACAGTATTGGCCGACAACTCAACGATTCTATATGCTGGGACCATTGTAGGAAGAACCCATAGACTGTCTGTATCAATCTGTCGTTCAAATATGAATTCGTTGCAATATTACACTCAACATGAATCATGGTAACCTGTAGTGTATCTGCCAGTTGCGCAAATTTGTAATATTTATCAGAGTTTGTCTCCAAAATTTGGCTTCTTGAGAAACCTAGAAGTGCTCCTCTTGAATCCTCTCAGCTAATCTCTGTTGTATTTTCCATAGTTTTTATTCCTGTTTTAAACGTATTACTGTTCGCAGATAACCGAATCCCTTCCACAGTTCATTTGAGAATTGCATTTAAATGATCAGTATCGTGTATGCCTGGGTTATTCCCAACTCTACAACTTCCTAAATGTAGTTTATTGTTCACCTTAGTGACATTAGGAATGCTGTAGTATGTTTCTAAACCAATCAATGCAATACTCCATTTCCCTTGCTTAAATCAACTAGTGAAAAGTAATTCATTCATAGAACTGACAGTCATTCTTTTAAAAGTCAAAAACATGTAAGCTTCAACTGAATGTGCACGCTGATTGTTTTTATGCAGTCGTCAGGAAAAACATGAGGCATAAATGTCCACACATATATGTATCAAAGCATTGGTAGCATCAGAAACTGTACAGCAGACAGTTGTTGGTAAAGTAATGGCGCAGATCTTCATATGGGTGTAAGACTCTGTATAAATAAAAGTAGTAGATGTTATTCTTTTTTTTACCACATCAACCCAGTGAATTCCGGATCCACCTGGAAAATCTGAATTTTAAATCTCACATTCTTCAGATTTCCAGATCGTCTTAGGTATCGTATTCCACATAAACACAGCATGAAATATTGTAATGTGGAATTTGTTTGCAAATTTAAGCAGCTCTGTATTTTTAAGTGGTCTTACAGCCAGGAGTTTTCCTTATGAACAGTCCAACCCGTTTCTTGTGTGGTTTAAAATAGAGTTCTTTCCTGATAGTGAGTGTTTCATCATCCTATTATCTCGTTTCGCATCGTCAAGTCGTTCTTGAACACTTCGAGCATTTTCCACTGTCTGGGCAATGACTGGTGCTTCTCTGCCTAATGATTCAATAGCTGCAAGTCCAACCAGTGCAGGAGTAGGGAATGCGGTAATTATTTTCCCTGTGTTTTAGGTATTCCTAGACTCCAAGTTGCTTTAACCAATCTTCTTCTTACTTCTTGCTGCTTCAAGACACTTTTAGCTGCCGAGAGCGATGATTGGGTGCAATTTTTTAAACATCCTGTGTTGTGTCGGCTACTGTGGGAGTCAGCACCGACACAAAGAACGAAGGAGAGAAACAGCGATGGCCGCTGGCACAAATCTAAAGTGATCTATACATAACACTTGAAGATTAAATGATCTCTTTATTTCTAAAAAGAATATAAACTTAACTTCTTTTGATTCCTGTGCATCCCCTGCAGTCGATGCTTTAGGACTGCACATCCTACATGTGTCTTCTTCTTAAGTGGGTGATGAACAGTGATCAGAACTTGTTGGAAATTTGTCCCAGCAACCAATTTAGGTTTTGCATTCATTGTTTTATATACAGCCCATGTTGCTATACGTTTCCATAGTCCAATGTCCCTTCTTGCTTGTACTTGCTTGGCTTTATCAACAAATATTCGATCTGTGGCGTGATGCTCTGCCAAACCTTTACTTGCAGCATATGTGATATTTTGTTCTTTACAGGCCTTGTTCAGCAGGTTAATTTCCTTATCACCATGTGGTAGCCTTTTCACCAGCGTTGCTCCCAGCCTTATACAAGGGGATGTGTAATTCTACTGGTAGTGTATTAAGAATAATACAATTGACATGTGCGATTACAATTTGTGCTATTGCACGGCTGGAAGGTTTGTATCCTTTTCATTTTTAGCATTCACCTAGCTATTGTGTGAAGAAGGTAGGCCAAGCCATTTAACCAAGATCTTGTTTCACCATTGTCTTATAATTTGCTGCACGAGAAACATATCTGTTTCATTGCTTCTCTGTAATTCCTCTGTACAAAAACTGCTTGCTGTTTCACTACTACTGACATTCTTTAAGATGTAAGTTCTACGGTTTCTTTGTTGCAGTTTTGAAACTGTAAACATCTTCGTTGACAAGTTTGGGGGTATGATTTCTCATATACAGTCTTGCATGTCGAAACACACATTAAATAGCCTACATTTAATTTCTATTTGCATGGATTCACCACTTTAATATGATTGTAGACTGTATTTTGGAAGCTCATTACGACCATCAATTGTTTCCAGTTTTATTATTCGATGTAAGTCCTAATACACTCCTGGAAATGGAAAAAAGAACACATTGACACCGGTGTGTCAGACCCACCATACTTGCTCCGGACACTGCGAGAGGGCTGTACAAGCAATGATCACACGCACGGCACAGCGGACACACCAGAAACCGCGGTGTTGGCTGTCGAATGGCGCTAGCTGCGCAGCATTTGTGCACCGCCGCCGTCAGTGTCAGCCAGTTTGCCGTGGCATACGGAGCTCCATCGCAGTCTTTAACACTGGTAGCATGCCGCGACAGCGTGGACGTGAACCGTATGTGCAGTTGACGGACTTTGAGCGAGGGCGTATAGTGGGCATGCGGGAGGCCGGGTGGACGTACCGCCGAATTGCTCAACACGTGGGGCGTGAGGTCTCCACAGTACATCGATGTTGTCGCCAGTGGTCGGCGGAAGGTGCACGTGCCCGTCGACCTGGGACCGGACCGCAGCGACGCACGGATGCACGCCAAGACCGTAGGATCCTACGCAGTGCCGTAGGGGACCGCACCGCCACTTCCCAGCAAATTAGGGACACTGTTGCTCCTGGGGTATCGGCGAGGACCATTCGCAACCGTCTCCATGAAGCTGGGCTACGGTCCTGCACACCGTTAGGCCGTCTTCCGCTCACGCCCCAACATCGTGCAGCCCGCCTCCAGTGGTGTCGCGACAGGCGTGAATGGAGGGACGAATGGAGACGTGTCGTCTTCAGCGATGAGAGTCGCTTCTGCCTTGGTGCCAATGATGGTCGTATGCGTGTTTGGCGCCGTGCAGGTGAGCGCCACAATCAGGACTGCATACGACCGAGGCACACAGGGCCAACACCCGGCATCATGGTGTGGGGAGCGATCTCCTACACTGGCCGTACACCACTGGTGATCGTCGAGGGGACACTGAATAGTGCACGGTACATCCAAACCGTCATCGAACCCATCGTTCTACCATTCCTAGACCGGCAAGGGAACTTGCTGTTCCAACAGGACAATGCACGTCCGCATGTATCCCGTGCCACCCAACGTGCTCTAGAAGGTGTAAGTCAACTACCCTGGCCAGCAAGATCTCCGGATCTGTCCCCCATTGAGCATGTTTGGGACTGGATGAAGCGTCGTCTCACGCGGTCTGCACGTCCAGCACGAACGCTGGTCCAACTGAGGCGCCAGGTGGAAATGGCATGGCAAGCCGTTCCACAGGACTACATCCAGCATCTCTACGATCGTCTCCATGGGAGAATAGCAGCCTGCATTGCTGCGAAAGGTGTACTAGTGCCGACATTGTGCATGCTCTGTTGCCTGTGTCTATGTGCCTGTGGTTCTGTCAGTGTGATCGTGTGATGTATCTGACCCCAGGAATGTGTCAATAAAGTTTCCCCTTCCTGGGACAATGAATTCACGGTGTTCTTATTTCAATTTCCAGGAGTGTATATTGGTTAGTTGTTCGTGGAAGAATATCTCTCTTTCAATGACCCATGAATATTTAAATGCGCCCGCATACGGGATTTTGCCGTTCTTTGCAGACCTTCCACAATACTTCATCTACATCTATACAGATACTGCGTAAGCCACCGTACGGTGCGTGGCGGAGGGTACCATGTCATTTCCTTGTCCCACTCACAAAGAGAGCGAGGGAAAAACGACTGCCTATTTACCTATGTATGAACCCCAATTTCTCGTATCTTATCTTCGCGGTCCTTACGTGCATTGTATGTTGGCGGCAGTAGAATCGTTAGGTAGTCAGCTTTAAATGCCGGTTCTCTAAATTTTCTCACTAGTGTTTCTCGAAAAGAACGTCACCTTCCCTCCAGGCATTCCCATTTGAGTTCTTGAAGCATCTCCGTAACACTCACGAGTTGTTCGAATCTACCGGTAACAAATCAAGTAGCCCGCCTCTGAATTGCTTAGATGTCTTCCTTCAGTCCGACTTGGCAAGGATACAAAACACTCGAGCAACACTCGAGAACAGCTGGCACCAGCGTTCTATACGACGTCTCCTTTACTCTTTCCTAAAATTCTCCCAATAAGCCGAAGTCAACCATTGGCTTTCCCTACCACAGTTCTCAGATGCTTTCTGCTTTCCTTTAAGAGGGAGAATGTTGAGCACTGGTGTATTCCCTATTGATCTATTACTGTCTTGCCACTATGATCTCTTTGAAGGTTTACATGATTTCCATTCATCCCTGTCATCAACATTTATTAAAACACCTGTGCAGCTTTCTTCCCTGTCTTTCCGCAAAAGGTTTAAATATAATTATAGCAATCGTAATTTCCATCAAATTGCCTTCTGTGCCTATAACTTTGTTTTTCGACATGCTGTTGCGTACTAAGCAGGCTTTGAAATTGTAAACAACTTACGTGGTTTCAGACTAGCTATGGGGAAGACCTTCCAGCTGTTTTTCAATTTATGAAACTTTGCGGTTATGGTGTTCATGTAAGCCACATTGGCTCTACTATTGTTGGCTTCTCGAATATTTATAGCCTAATCCATGATGAGTGTAATCAACCTAGTGGGGTTTTAACGTCTGTATTATGATGATCAAGCTTTTTGTTGAGAGTTTCGTTACCATCCCTCAGCAATGAAATTCTCACAGACTAGGATTTCAATAGTTAAGTGATATTATACATTTCTGTAGAATGACATGTAAGACTATTGTTGATATGTTCAAACTTTCCATCAATGTACGGATGGATGTTTGGTCTGTGCATCATCTTCATCATCATCATCATCATCAGCATCTCCTCAGAATGAGTGCATAATATTTACGCAGTTTGTCCACTGTGCACAATATACTGACGCTCTTACATTTTGGTACATTCCTTTTTTCAAAAGAAACTTCTGGAAGTTTTGTCTATATTGTTTATCGTTCAGTTTTCTTATTTTATCAATAACCAAAAACCACTTTGATTCCAGTAGTCTCTACATATGCTCATAAATGCGTTAAATGCCAAGTTCGTCCCTATGTGCGCTTGATAAATATGTTTTACGTTATCATATTATCTTCTTTGAAAGGTTTGACAACAGTGAGAAGAGACATTAGTAGTAGCACAGAATGAAGGAGACTGTGGCCATGAGACAGGAGACAGTGATAGAGAAACACAAAGAAATAATGACAATGGGTTGGGCTGAATGAGTGAGTGAGAATGGGTAAGTAGGGATAGGGCGGGGGGGCGGGGTATGAGAGATTTACAGCGATGAACTAGTCGGTGTCAGCAAAATACAGGCCGGGGAGCCTGTAGGAGTGAGAAGTGAGTTGCATGATAAAAAGAGCGCGAATATGTTCCAAAATTTTTGGGAAAATTTTTGAGGGCTCTGAGGAGACAGAACGAGGCAGCTGGTATCCCACTTTTTAGTCAAATTCTTTTAAACAGGAGTATATTCCCTTTTTTGTGCTCCGATAGCTCATCTGCTAACTGATTACGGTCTAAGTAGGCAAGATATTAAATGAGAATGCCTATAGAATGAAAAGTGTTTCTGAAAAGAGGAATTGGTTATCGTCTAGTAAAAATTTAAGTTACACGAATTTCTGGAGTGTAGCATCGTAGTAAACGTGAATGATAAGCAGTTCGGACAAGAAGAGAATGGAAACGTTTAAAATACGATACCATAGAAGAATGCTGTGGATTGAACAGGTAAATGAAGTGATTAATAAGGAGATACTAAATCGAATTAGGGAAGGAAAGGAATTTATGGAACAACTCGACTAAAAGATTACAGTAAGCAGGTTCAAACGGATGTAGGTTGGCAGCTGCTAGTCAGAGATGAAGAGGTTAGAACGGGACAGACTAGGATAGAGAGCTGCACCAAACCAGTCTTCGGACTGAAGACCACAACAACAACAGAAACAGGTTTGTTTAGTCGCGTGCGCGCGCGCACACACACACACACACACACACACACACACACACGCGCGCGCGCGCGCGCGCGGGCATAACATTATACATGCATTCAATAAATTCTTCTATGAAGTAGTCAAACTCCTATAATGCACGTCACACTTCTCTATGCCACATAAGGCTGAGTGAACAACACTGTAAATCCTGTCATCTTCTAGTATTATATTAAGGAATGGTACTATTGTTTTCAATTTGTGATATGTTGCTGACAACAAACTTTGTGAGGAAGTAAATGTGCTGTGCTGCTCTTGTCAATATACCCAACTGTTTAAAGAGCTGTCTATGAGAGGCTCTAGAGCGGACATGTTATGCTTATTACACGCCTCAGTGCACCAACATTTTCTTCCTCAGTGAGGAGTTTCCCCCTATCAGACATCATTAGTCATTAGTGAATGAACATATGCTCATAAATACGTTAAATGCCAAGTTCGTCCCTATGTGCGCTTGATAAATATGTTTTACGTTCTCATATTATATTCTTTGAAAGGTTTAACAACAGTGAGAAGTTACTCTTTGGCCTCCAAAACCAAATATCATTTAAAACGCTAAAGTTGCAGAACTTAGACATTTAAGAAGATCCGTAACATGCGACTTCCATTTCCGGTTATTTTCAGTATGAATACCTTACAATGTAGAACATCGTGCTCAAATTACTGATTCGCACTCGTGCATTATTAGTAAAGATCTTGTGCAGTAGAGAATTGCATGCATCACGTTGTGTCTAAGTTGGGTGCCAGTCAATTTGCAGAGAACCAGTTATTATTATTTTCAAGAAAATTTCTTTTATCTTTGTAAGTGTTTGTGTTCCCCGATTAGGTTGGATTGTACTACGGGCATCATCAGCAGAAAGAACTATTTCTGTTTCTTGGATATATGATGTCACATCATTTAAATTCATCAAGGACAAGGGCAAACAGCAATTTCTCTGCTGATAGTAAACCAGTAGCGTCTGTTCCCCGCTCTGAAGATGTTTCTTTGTGTGCACTCACTATGGTTTTTAATCATAGCACACTAAAGGAGGGAAAATGTTGCAGTGTTACTAAACCATTTTACTACTTGATATTTTATTCGAAGGAAGTCATAATTTATAATTTAGGCATTAGTTAATTACAATCAAACGGCCTCAAGTGATATAAAACATACAAAATAAAAATAAAATGCCCTTCTTTGCACACTACACTGACAGCAACAGGTTAGCGGGAACCGCTAATGGATACCAACAGCAATCGTAAATTTCATGAGTGTTCAGTAATATAGGGTTAATACGACGCTGTGCATCCTTTGATTTAGAGGGGAGAAAACCAATGTAGCCTCCGTGCAAATAAACATAAAAATTTTTAGTAATGCAGTTCACTGTTGAGTAATGATATTACGTTACGTTAGTGATAAGTTGCTTTCAAAAAGTGAAACATTAAAAAGATTTATACATAGCAAGTCTAGCTTCGCCAAAGACTGCGTACTAGGCTCTTTCAAAATGTAATAATAAGAGATGACTTTGCGGAGATGGGAGTTTCTTGACACTACAACTTCGTAGATACCTAGATTCTGCTTCTGTAGTTTGACGCTGACAGCCGCAACATACACGAAAGATTGAATCATAAACATCCAGTCAGATACGAAAATGTTGGTTGTATTCAGGTATTAAATAGCTACAAATCAATTACACTGGAAATATTTTTTACCTTATTTTTTGAATCTTTCTCAGAATGTACTGCACTATACAGTAGATTCTTTCACATCATTTCCTGTGCTCCTGACCTAATCGAATAGCGATTCGAATCAGAATTCTCTAGAATCAAATAGTCACATAGGAATGACGGAATCCGCGCAGTTCGCTCCGATGCCAACACAAGAAGAACGTCAAGAGGACAGAGGGATGCGAACATCAAATGAAAATAAATAAGGAACGAAATTCCTGTAGTGATTACAAATTGTCTGCCGCTTCCCTATGTTTGAAAATGAGTCTATATCCGTGGAAAAGGTTAAATTAATTTTAGTGTTGATTTTACAACGCCCCTAAGGGCTACATAAATCACATTTGTTACTCACACAGAGAGTTTTCTACGTAGTATTAATAGCTTCTGGTTAATGAATGAAAATAATAAAAATCACTCAAGACTAATAACACTGACACAGAATTACAGTATGCGTATATATTTGTTTGTTCTACAGGAAAATTGAGGGTGTTAACGCATCGTAACTAGCAATGTAGCACGTGGTGTGATTACTTTGTGTACCTACCTTAATTAGGTAACACATATAAAAACCATATGAATAATTTATACAGAAAACATTTATATGTTCCTTTCTTTACGAGTATAACATAAAAATGGCTTGACTAGTGAGCAATAGTTACGGATTTGTGTGGGTGTATTTACATATTTGAGTTTGGTCATTTAAAATAGCTTTGTTTATGTTATGAATTGCTGTGGTGATTGGGATGTGTCAAACCCGCACTTCGAAAGACTCTGATGCCTTACGGGCGAGACAGATCGAGTTGGCGAAGGCCGATGTCAGAACTTTACTATTCAGCGTTACGTGAGCTGGCGATGGAACAGCTGTCTCCCGACCGTCAGATGTGCTTATAACGAATCAAAGTCCGTCTATAACGCATCAGGGCAGAGCAGCTAGAAGGCGCCCGCAGCAGGGCGAAAGTGTAAGATGCATCCCCGCCCAAATGGCGTCACTCTATCACACTGTGCGCGAGAGCCGCCACAGCAGACATGAGCTCATCACCACGATAAACAAGGAGGCGGGCGGTCACGCAGTAACACAAACGGACATACCGCACACGTCCGCCCGGTACTATGGGACCTTGTACATGGAGCTGGTGTTGCCCATCACATCCGACGATCTGACATCGGCTTTGAGCACCGAACAAATCGCCAGGGCTGGAGGGTCTACCCCAGGAATTCTACCGCACTGTTTATGACCTTATGGGCGACAAGTGGCTCCAAATATTTCAAGAACTGGTACGCCCTGATTTCATTGTTCCCAAGGACTTAGCAGATGACAACCTGACCCTAGTACTGAAACCAAATGGTGGCTGTAGGTAGCAGGACTTTCATCACCCACTCACACTCCTCAACAACGACTACAAGATCTTCCACATCACTATCGGGAAGACATCCTCACCAAACAGACATGTTTAGGTGATGTCCTGCAATACCTGTAACGAACCCCCACCCCACCTACTCTTCCACATGCAAAGCAAAACCCTCTCCCACCAACCCTGAGCTCACTGTCCCCTTCGCCCCATCGACCCACCCATCCACCCCCAACAATTCCATCCACCGTCCCCCTACAGCAAAAGACATCATCCAGTTCCTAACCATAATCTTGCAGAACATCCACTCCTTCCAGCGCCCCCAATTCCAATTAAATACCTATGGCACCTACTCCCACAGCCAGACGCACTTTACCTTTATCCGCCAAGAAACCCTTGTTTAAGCCCCTCTCTCCTCGCCCCGGTTCCTTCCCCCCTCCCTCCTCCTGGTGCGTCACCAGTATCATCTCCTTTACCTCAACATTTGCTCCCTCCCTGCCAAAAAATACCTCTTTATGCATACCACATCCCAACGCCAGGTTGACTCCTTCATCCTTAATAAAACCTTCCTCCAACCTCAGCATGTTGTCCGCACCTCTCCCTATCTCCTTCAATGCACTGACAATCCCCTTCCCCTTGCCCAAGGTAGGGTCACTATTGGCCACTTCAAGTATCTCCCTGTCCGGCCACAGCCCCTACTTGATGACCTGACTGAACACCTTCTTCTCAGCATCTTTTCTCCCTCCCTCACCATCACCTGTGCCACTATCTATCCTGTGGCTCCTCTACCCTACGACTTCATTTGCCATGTTGACCATACCTTCTCCACCTACGTGATTGCTGCCAACCTCAACATCCACAGCCGGCACTCTGCCACCCTTCTGTGGTGGCATTAGTTCCTTACCACCTGCCATGGTGACCTTGTTCCTCTCCCACAACACACCCATCCTAAAAGTAACTCCACCCCTGATGTTATCCTCACTTCCCCCAACCTCCTTGATCATATCACCACGGATGTCTTCAATCCCATTGGTAGTGACCACCTCCATATCCTTCTCACTGTCTCCTCTGGCTGTGGCCCCCCTGCAGCCCCCCACCCAGCTGCCCCTCCAAAGTCTATCCATGACTACTGCTGCGCCGACTGGGATGCCTACCGGGAATCCATTGCCTTACAGGTCGAAAGCCACCACCTCAACTTACACCAACCTGCTGACATCACACATGCCTCTTCCTTCCTTCAGAAGACCATCACTGATGCTGTGGAGGCCCATGTCCCTACCAAACCTATCCATCGTCACCGCCCTACGCTTCCTCCACAGGCAGTCCTTCTTCTTAGTGAATCCCGCATGCTCTACTACTCCTTCCTCCACACCCATGACAGGGATACACTCATCTGTCACCGGCAATTACAGCAACACATCCAGAACCTCCTTACAGCAAAGAAACGCTGGGACTGGCTCCAGACATGCACATACCTCCATCCTCCCTGTCAACTCCTCCAAGTACTGGTCAGCCTTCCACCGTCTTACTGGTAGCCGTCCCACCGTGCATTACCCTATTCTCCATGACAATTGCCCCTTCTGTGACAACCTCAGTAAGGCTAACCATTTTGCTTCCCACCTCTCTGAGGTCTTCTCCATTCCCAACGATCCCCATTTCGATTACTCCCTCTTCCCCACTGTCCTTGACTGCACTGATAACTCTGTCCCACTGCTCGCCCCTAGTTTCCAGTACTTGGATCACTGACCCCCCTCAGATGTCAAGACTCTCATCACTACACATAACATCTCACTCATCCTCCACTCCAAACGCAACACCACTCCTGGTCATGATGGTGTCACCTACCAGCACTTCAAGGAATCTCCCCCATCCTTCCTGGCTGTCTTTGCTACCCTGTACAATGTCCTCCTCTCCACTGGCTTTTACCCTGACCTGTGGAAGACTTCCCGTGTCCTGTTGTTCCCTAAACCCAACTAATCCCCATCTGATACCTCTTCCTACTGTCCCATCTGCCTCACCTCTGTGTTCAGTAAGGTCTTTAAGACCGTCCTCTCCCACCATATTCACTGCCATCTTAACCAGCACAACCTCCTTCTCCTTACCCAGTGTGGCTTCTGGCCTTCCTTCTCAGCCAATGACCAGCTCCTTAACCTAACCAATCTTCTTTCCCTCCAACTTAACTCCCATTGCTGAACTATCTTTGTTTCCCTTGACCTCCAGAATGGCTACTCTTCAAACTCCAGGCCTATGCTCTCCCTATCAGATTCATCCATCTTGTTGTTTTCTTCCCCTCCTATCATCCCTCCTACATCACTATCCACGATTCCAACTCCCGTACCTTCTATCCGTCCACCAGTGTGCCCAAGGCTCTGTCCTTTCCCCTCTCTTCTATCTTCTGTACATTGTTGATATGCCCAAACCTCCCCTGCCTGTTCATCTCCTCCAATTTGCTGATGACAATGCCTTCCTAGCCCTTTCCCTACCCTTTAACAGTCCCAACGTACCCTCCAAACGCACTTTGACCAGTTCACTTCTTGGTACAACCAGTGGTTCCTTTGTATCAACCCCTCCAAGACCCAGGCGATCTTCAGAGGCTGCACCACCCGCTCCTTCCATCTCCATGATTTCTACCTACCCATTTATGGCCATCCTATCCACCTCACTCCTGCCCTGAAATACCTTGGCCTCACCCTCGACCGCCACCTCACCTGGACTTTCCATCTCCTTACAATCCAACACAAAGTCCACAACAGACTTTGCCTCCTGAAACTCCTGTCCAGCTGGACATGGGGACTGCATCTTTCCACCATCCTTCATACCTACAAATCCTTGATCCACCCCATCCTTTGTTATGCCAGCATTGCTTGGATTTCCGCTCCTCCAAGGTTTCATAACGCGCTCCAAATCGTCGAGCGCCATGCACTCTGCCTCACCTTCTGTATCTGCCTTCTGTCCCCCACACGCATTCTCTACGCCCTCATCCCCTTCCCCCACTTTCTCCTTTTCTTTGAACACCGTCACACCCTGTATATTGCCCGCCAACTCGATCCCCCCCACCTCCTGGTTTCCCCCTTCCTCTCCACCCCCAGCCTGTTGCCGAGCCTTTACCACTGTGTCCCTCTCTCCATCTCCACGCCCTCCACCTCCTTTCCCAACGCAACTTCCAGCACCTACCCCTTCTGGACGATAAAATTCGCCCTGACGTCTACCCTTCCTACCAACTCTGACACCACCTTCCTCCTGCTTCCTACTCAAGGCTCCTTCTCCTCCCCCTCCCTTCTCCTGAGTGGCTTTCCCTCTCTTACATCCCTTCCCTTTCCCGTGCTCCCCTTCAGTGTCTCTGCACTCCATCCTGCCTTGTGTTCCCTCTTCATCTCCAGCTGTGCCTGTCTCCTGCCACTTGGTGCGCCTCCTGCCCCCTTTTTTTCCTCTTCCTCCCCCCCTCCAGCCCCCCCGCCCCACCGTATCTCCCTCTATATGAGGCAGGGGAATGAAATTACAATAAATAAAAAAAAAAAAACAAGTCTCTTCAGTACTTCGTCTGCTTACCTGAGGATGGCCGGACGTCTCTGTGCCGAAATATCGTGGCAGAATGTTGATGGGATCCGGCTGCAGACCCGAAAATTACTGGAAGAAGAAATACGCCGGTAAAATTTCAGAAGTCACAAGGTGTACATCCTCTGCAGTCGCATTTGTCAGCCATACGATATTTGCCAGTTCCTCGCAGTGTCACAAAATTGCAGTCAGTCTTAGGGAAAATGAACCGTTATATCCGTTTCATACTGAATGCTGCACAAGTTACAGCTACGTTGCATCGCTTGCGGAGCAAGAATGTCCCTTTTGTTTGAACAGATGAGTGCCAAGTAGCTTTTAACAAACTTAAAGATGCAGTGCTCAATGATCAATGCTACGTTCACTTTAATCCTGAGACACCGGTTGTATTGCAAGTTGACGCTTCTTCTTACAGAATCGGTGCAGTGATTTCGCAAAGAATTGGTGATAAAGATAGACCTATTGCTTTCACATCAAAAGTGTTGTCCAAAACTCAGTGTAACTATTCACAAATTGAAAAAGCGGCATTGGCTATTGTGTATGGTGCCACCAAATTCCAACACCATTTGTATGGTTGAAACTTCTACTTAGTAACGGATCACAAGCCTTTGCAGTCCTTGTTTAATCCGATGAAACTGGTTCCTGTACGAATTGCCCAAAAATTGCAAAGATGGGCTTTGTTGTTGTCTCAATACCAGTACCAGATTGTGTATCGTCCGACATGATAATGCAGACGCGTTTTCACGTCTTCTGATTGGCCCTGACACAGATTTTGACGCTTCTGCCGCATCTTGTCATATCGGTGCTCAGGATTCTGAATTGCTTCAGTCTTCTCCGCTGAACTATAAAAAAATTGTACAGGCCACGGACGCTGTTTCAGATTTGAACATTTTGCTCAACTACATTCGCACACCTTGGCCTTGTTCCTTGCACTGCATAAAGAACTGTGTAGTGCGCCGATACTTTGCACGTCGGCATAAACTCGCTGTGCAGGAAGGTATGATTCTTGTTCAAAATGACATTGGACAGTGATGTTTGTTGATCCCTAAAGCTTTGCAAAAAGAAGTGTTGCAGTTACTTTACCAAGTACACTGGGGGATTGTTCGTACGAAACAGTTTGCGCGTCGACACTATACTTGGTGGGGTATGGACGCCCAAATGGAACAGATGACGTCATAGCGTAACGCATTTGCGGAAAATCAGTCCGCTCCGCCACAAAAATTCTCTGCTTGGCCTAAGTACCAATCGCCATGGCAACGTGTGCACGTGTGCACATATACTTTGCGGGACCTTTTCGGAACACCCGTTGGTTAATTGTGGTTGACTCATATAGCAAGTTTCCTTTTGCTGTGCCAATGAACTTGACAACGTCACGTTGCACAATTCAGGTGCTGTCATTTATTTTTTTCATAGAAGGCTTACCTGAAGGAATAGTGTCAGATAACGGCCCTCAGTTCACGTCACATGAATTTGCAACATTCTGTGTACGCAATGGCATACAGCATCTAACTAGTGCACCGTTTCATCCACAGTCAGACGGGGAAGCGGAACGTTTTGTCAGGTCATTCAAGCAGCAGATTGCCAAACTTCGCTCCGCACACACCGGGGATCAAGCCTTGCAACTGTTTCTCGCCTCGTATCGCTAGCACTCACGAGATGGACCATCGCCGGCGGAATTCCTTCACGGCTGCCGCCATCCCACCCTGCTCCACCCTCCTTAGCATCCGGCGTCGAAGGAAGGCCTCAAGTATAGCTTCGCGCTGCATGATATTGTCTTTTACAGGGTTTTTAGCGGCAGCAGACGGCGAGCGCGAGGCGAGGTCGTCAGTCGACTTGGTGCTTGCATGTATCTTCTTTCAGATCCAGATGATCCAGATGAGGGGTGTAGCAGTTGAGGTTTTCACTGGATATAGTTTTAAGAAATTGGAAAAAGCCTCATATACTGCAAAGATATGTTTTGCACCCCGTCCTGCGGTGGGCAACAGTCCTTGTATATCCAACGAAATTAAACGCAATGATTTGGTGTGTACTATTGGATGAAATTCACTTGTAGTGGGCAGACTGATATGTTTCGCCTTCTGAAAAACTACAGATGTTCTTATTATGCTCTGAACTACTCTCTTCATGTTACTAAAGTAACAGTGTCTTGTTAGAAGGCTCTGCATTTTTCAATTCCTACATGTTCCCATGACAGGTGTACGTACCACATTAAGTCTGTAATTCATATCCCTGGCACACAGATACACCATAATTCATCGTTAGTATCCTTTGCACACAATATTTGCTTCTTACTCCACTTGTTTCAAAAGCCTGGAGTTCTTCTTTAACTTTTCCTAGCACGGGATCTTCATCCTGTAGCCTTGGTAACTGTCTACATGCTTGCAGGAACTTCTTCCTGTAAGTATGATCTTCCACGATCAAGATCTTGTATTCAGACGCCTGTTCCAACATAGCTGTTAATCTAGGAGAGCCTTGTGGCAAAAGTGATAAAGCATCTGGGATTACATTGTCATTCCGTTGATATACATTATTTGGAATTGGTACTCCTGGAGCGCAAGTACCCACTTAGTTAGCCTACCGTGCATTCATTTCATTGTCAATAAAAAGCTTAATGCCTGGTGGTCACAGAAAATTTTAACAGCCTTTCCATACACATAGTATCGAAACTTTATCGCCCATACCACTACCAGGGCTTCAAGTCCAGTAGCAGTATACAAGCGTTCACAACTCGATAACACATGACTTGCGAACCCAATTATTTTTATTTCTGTTACACCTTCCTTTTCATCAACCTGAAAAAGGCAAGCTCCCAACCCTACAGCAGATAAGTCCGTCGAAAGGCAAAATTCCTGCGACATTCCTGGGTGCACTAACAAAGTAGCACTCAAAAGGGCTTGCCTAATGCGTTCAGATGCCAGCTGACATGGGTCACTCCAGATCCATCGTGCGTTTTTCTTCAGCAAACCAAGGAGTGCAATGTCATTTAATAGCTGATCTGGTATAAACCAGCGAAGAAAAGATACTAGGCCTAAAAATGCCTTCAATTGTATTTTGTTTTGGGATGAGTAAAATTTTCTATTGCCCTCATTTTCTTTGGATCTGGCACTATGCCTGTAGGTGAGATGATATGCCCAAGAAATTTGATTCTTTCCTTACCAAATTTTGACTTGGTCAGGTTTGCTGTTACGCCGACTTCCGAAAATCTTTTGAGTGCTCAGGTTAGCATATCATTGTGGCTTTCCCAGTCGGGAGTAGCTATTAACAAGTTGTCTACATATAGTGTTACACAGTCCACTAGATCGGGTCCCAACACTGTGTCTAGCGCTGTTATAAAAACTCCTGCCCTGACCTTTAAACCAAACGGTAAAACTTTGAATTGGTAGCTTCTCCCAGAAAATACAAAGGCAGTATATTTCCTTGACGACTCAGTACGGGGGATTTGCCAATAGGAGGACACAAATAAACAGATTCAAATATTTGACCCCAAAAAATTTCTTTATTTGTTCATCCAGGTTCTCTGGCCGTGTTCTCACAGGCACGATTATTTTATTGATGTCTCGTGCATCAAGCACGAGACATATACTACCATCTGCCTTTGCTACTGCAACAAGCGGGCTGCTATACGGAGATAAGGATGGTTCAGCTATCCCCGATTGCATTATCTTTCCTATCTCTTTCGTTACTGCCTCCTTTTTGGACCATGGGACCATGTAGTTAGTTAGCATGGCAAAACGTGCTAGGAGGCGCCACTTCTATGTTGTAGGTGTACCCCTTGATAATACCCGGCCTCTCTAAGAACACACTCTCATATTGTTTTAGCAACTGAGGCAGTACTTTTTGTTGTGCAGGAGACAAGTATTCCGATTCTAACACTTCACTACTTATGAGTTCCCTTTTTTCTTCGGTGTTTTCATTTGTAAACTCATTGTAATATTCTTTTGGTTCTCAGAAGCCTGCGTCTGAATGCATAACCTGTAAACTTTCATAATTTTCTCGAAAGCTTCGGCAGTACTTGCCGTGGTTTTCTTGGGTGCGTGACATTGGCAATACGATTCGCTTACCCTTGTTTACAAGTCTTAGTTCTCCGCACAAGAGGTCGATTATTGCATCCCTCTGGCGTAGGAACTCTATACCCAGGATGCAAGCAACCATCAATCCTTTGACTAATAGGAACGAGCTCTTTATTGCTTCATTTCCTACTCTGAACTCAACTTGCATCTGGTGCAAGAGACTGTGCGCTGATTGCGCCTGTCACTCGGCAATTTTTAACCAGTAAGACAGGTATACTGTTATTTCTACTTATGTGCTTACACAGTGCTAGACACAGGACGTTCGCCGACGCACCTGTGTCCACTGTCACCTGGATCGGAACGCCGAAGATATGTGCTTGTAATACGGCCTGCACAACATCTTCATCGGTTTGTTGACACTTCTGAGGTATGTTCATTAATTCATCCTCAATGTTAGCTCCGTTATTGTACCTCAGCGTTTTTAGATTTGCGCCTTGTGTGTGGAATGTTCCCCCACTACACCCTCTCACAGCCAGCAATGGAGAATAGCTTGTGGCTGTTTTTAGTTTGACGCATCGGTTATAGTGGTTTGACAGTTGTCGGTCACCTCCACTATCCTCATGTTATGATTTTGATTATTATTATGATTGTTGGGTCGGCTGTTTTGCCTCCCCTGTGGTGTAGTTTGATAATCCGTATTATTTTGATATTGTTGCTGTCATATTCGGAGGTTTGTTGGAATTCTGTGGTCATTGTGGCGCCGTATGTGGTTGCCACTGCGCTGGTTGTTCATTGTACTCGCGCCCTTGGTTACTGTTACTCCGCCACAGCGGGTTACTGTTGTATCCCTGTTCATGTGCCCGTCGTGACGTCTTTTCCTTCATTGATTCGTATACCCGTTACCATTATTCGGCACCCGATTCGGCTGTCTCCATTCGTTACGGTTACCATTACCGTTAGGTATTTGGTTAGTACCGTTGCAGTTGTTTCCAGAATTTTGCTTACTATAACCTGCATGATTAAATTTACTTTCGCTTTTCATGTCTTCGGGTTGGGTTGTTTGGGGTAGGAGACCAGACAGTGAGGTCATCGGTCTCATCGGATTAGGGAAGTCGGCCGTGCCCTTTCAAAGCAACCATTCCAGTATTTGCCTGGAGTAATTTAGGCCAATCACAGAAAACCTAAATCAGGATGGCCAGACGCGGGATTGAACCGTCGTCCTCCCGAATGTGAGTCCAGTTTCTAACCACTGCGCCACCTCGCTCGGTTTTCATGTCTTCGATAAGCAAATTTACAGAGTCAACAACCTCCATAAACTGTTCAATGTCATATTCCGGTATATTAATAAAGTACTTTTTATTTCACTAGGTAATTTCATTTTAATTAGCCTTATTATGTCTCGGTCAGACATTGGTTCATACCAGTACCAAGTCTTATTGATATACTTTTCAAAATACTTGCGGAGGGTTCCCAGTCTTGGATTGAACATCTCAGAACTGTACAATTCTTTTCTTAATTTTTCCTGTGTACAACTGGACCAGATCTTTTGTAAAAATGCGTACTCAAACTGCTACATGGTATTGCATCTCTCGGACGCGTCCGTTGTCGCTAGTGCCGCGTCACTTTGTATTAGTGATACAATGAATTGAATTCTTTGACTTTCCGTCCATCCAGTGGAAAGATACTACGGAAACTTTTAATGAATACCACGGGGTGTACGATACGCTTTTCGTTGTTGAAAGGTTGAAACTGCCTACGTTTAATCACATTATCCTCTTTATGATACAGTGAATTACCACTGTTCATTTCCAGCCTTATGTCCAGCGGTAAACAGTAAGGCATTCGCAACTGTGAACTGCTGTTGTCAACCGATGGTGCATGCGCGTAAGCGCTCTGCACATTGTTTATGTTATTGCTCGCTTCCAACCCAGGAATCTCACTGACTACTGGTCTTCGCCTGTCAGCTTGTTTTTCCAGTTCGGTTAGTCATCGAGCGACATCTCTTTGCGAAACGAGTAACTCCACTGGTACACGTGACTCTAGCTGAGCTAATTCTGCTTGACTGCGGCAGCACGGACGTCGGATTTCGCGCTCAGATCCGCTGTCGCTTGTTCAACAGCTGATTTTATGCTTACTTCGATCTTTGATGAGATTTCGCGATCCTTTACAGATAGCCACTCATCAAAATCATTTTCTACCTTTAGTTCTTGGGCGCTAGATGTTTGTCTATGTTCTGACGTGCCTCAAGCTCTACATCTTCGACACGACTTGCCAAGTTTTGGACTTCGTCTTTAAGGCTACTGTGAGCTATTTGTAAATTTTGCATCTGACTAGCTAAGTTTTGGACTAGATACGGTATTTCTTTGCATACACCACGCATTCCTACAAGTTCGGAATGTATGCTACTCAGGATTTCCTCTAAAGTTTGTTCTCTATGTTCTAGTTTCCTATCACGTTCTTGTTGTTTTTTCTCGAAAATTTGTTGTCCTTGTTCAAGTTTCTGATCGAGTCGTCGCAAAAATTCTGCGAAGGGGTCGGGAATAGGTGAACACACCGATGTTCCACCCATCCTACTACTTGATTCGCCCCTCTGCACATGCAGGGGAGTTATAGGTATCACTTGTTCATTACTCTGTGGTGCATTATTTGGTATCCACAGAGCCTCGCCCTCCACTTCGGAAGGTATGTTTTCCGATGCGGTGGCATGGGATTAATTTCCACTCTGAGCATTGATTTCTACTTCCATTCGAGCAAATGGTGCTCGTCAGATACAGGTGCCTTTGCTTGTCCTACTTTACCCATCATGAATTTAATTTGGAACAACTAAAAGTTCAAACACTAACACAAATGTACATATATCCCTTCGAAAATAAAATACACAAATACATACACAAATGCACTCGCTACACTGTTAGCACCGCTTACCGATTTTACCGAGGATTCCTCATGTGCGTATGGCCTTGATATTTCGCACACATTTTTCCAGGACTCTTGCACTTTAAGCCTTGCCTTTTTGTTAAACTGGTTTTACTGTTTCAATTCCTTTCGTTTCCTTTCTCAAGAATGTCTTCATTCTTTCGTCTCAGGGTGTTGGTTGTTGTGCATGAAAAATATTTTTACATGGAAATTAATATTACACAATGGTTATGTAAGTACATAAATCACATACATATACTGATATATATTTTCATGCGCCGAAGTTGGGCGCCAGATGAAATGGTTGTTCTTCGAGAGGGGAGTATATTTATTTATTTATTTTATTTATTTTTTCGGTGTCGTTAAAAACACGCGTAAATGTAATTAAGTGGTCCAATACGAAAAAATTGTTAACTGATTTTTACTTCCAAGACTATTACGTGAGAATTAAAATATAACAGTATGATAATTAGCCTCGGCGTATTTGTACTTCAAAGAGCATGGACTCAAATATTGAAGTTATTGTGGACCCACACAATACTCGAAGAATACTCCTCTTACCATCATATTCGGGCTGTGGTAGTCGAAATCTGGCTCTCGGCGTAAGCTGAAAAGAAATATCTTAAAACTAATGCTGCTCTCCGCTGCGGCTCATCGCCGTGAAAAAGTGTTCGTTAAATGTTAAAGCGGGCGGTCTCTGCGCTTCCGCTCTATTTTCGCTTTTTAGATCGACGCGTAATGGCGTCCTTTGAAGCAGCGGCCGCTAAAATTATGGAGCTGTAAACGTCTTCAGAAAAATTAAACCAATGCAAGGAACATGACAGATGGATCACTGTGCATCGAAATAGTACACGTATAAACTTTAACGTACTATATTAACAAGGTTAACAGCATAAATGCTTACACTACTTTCATGCTACAAGATGTCTGTTTCTCAATACCAGAAACAAGCGAAGAAAGAGGAAGAGAAGAACAATTTGCCGGCCGAAGTGGCCGTGCGGTTCTAGGCGCTGCAGTCTGGAACCGCGAGACCGCTACGGTCGCAGGTTCGAATCCTGCCTCGGGCATGGATGTGTGTGATGTCCTTAGATTAGTTAGATTTAACTCGTTCTAAGTTCTAGGCGACTAAAGACCTCAGAAGTTGAGTCCCATAGTGCTCAGAGCCATTTGAACCAAGAACAATCTAGGAGCGTTCTTCTCCCTTATTAATATCACAGAAGTTATTACATAAATAGTTTACTCCTTGATACTACAATTAAATTTAATATTTACTATAAAACATGGATATTTTACGACACGTATGCGATTAGTGAAACACATAAGGTTCGTGTAAATTTATTCCGTCGTGATATACATTTACCGTTGCAAGTTTTTTGTTTTGTTTTAAATGTCTTTACGACACAATTGTCGCTGGGATGGCGCAAGGAGGTGGATGCATACCCTTCTGGTCGTTTTACGGAGGACGTTGTAACGTATGTGCAAAAAATTTGTAAAGTAGCTACAGCCAATATTGCCGACGTTCGTCGGTGAAACTGGACTCGATAAGCAACCTGAGCTATCAGTAATCGGAATCTAACCCGCATAACACTATGTGCGTGTTGTGTGAGCATCAGTTTCACTGTCATTTAAGCCCTCAACAGATCGTTACATGAAAAACTTAAAACTAACATTTGGATAAACTACCTGACTGCGTTTTTGAACAAGAATTTACAAATGATACAGAATCAGATTTGTGCAACGGAATTTACTGGACTAGAGTACATGACATGTCGTGGTGTGTCAGTGTTTCTGTTTTGGCCCTACGTTTTACACTCACCTCTTTAGATAACTGCCTTTTTCCATGTGGTTTACAGCAATGCACAGCAGCATGCAGCAGTGGCAGCTAAACCTTATTGTTACTAAGACTGAATTGAATAAGAAGTACTTTGGTTGGGTCCTGTTAACTACTGAATAACTTTTGAGAAGGGCTTTCATTATTTAAGTCTATTTAACTTCAGAATCATCATGAAAAAGTATTACTAATGACAATGACAAATGACATATGTGTCAATAATGGCTGAGTGCCAGATTAACAAATTACTTCAATTTCTCAGTTACATTAACATTTAGCAACCACAGTATATTATTTAGATATGGAGAATAATGATTATAATTTGGAGGATAAAGAGGCTTCTTTCTTTCACTGACAAGCAAAACATGGGATTGTTGCAAACTCAGACTAACAATCACGAGCCTAACCCTGCAGTTGCTTTTGCTCTATGCTTGCGAATTTTATCTTGAATTCCATCTTCAAGCGTAGCTAAGCCATCTAGATCTTTTCCTGGCTGTATAAATGAAATCAGGCCTTGAGTGTGGTACGTTCTGCCATCACCGACGTGAGGGCAGCGTGACACGTCTTCTGTTGGTTGGTCGGTTGGTTTGGGGTAGGAGACCAGACAGCGTGGTCATCGGTCTCATCGGATTAGGGAAGGATTGGGAAGGAAGTCGGCCGTGCCCTTTCAGAGGAACCATCCCGGCATTTGCCTGGAGTGATTTAGGGAAATCACGGAAAACCTAAATCAGGATGGCCGGACGCGGGATTGAACCGTCGTCCTCCCGAATGCGAGTCCAGTGTACGTCTTCTGTCTCCGAGCTCTCGACCGACAGTACTTTTCCACTCTTGCAGACAGATCTCGTCTCACAACAACGCTTAGAATCATGCTCCCTTGTTTTGCCCTCAGATTGTTACTATCGATATATGAGTGCTTACACAATGCAAAGAATAGCGTTAACTTGGATATATTTTTTTATGTAATGGAGAGTTCTGACACACTCCTTACAACGTCTCCGTCAGGACGCAGGCCAGATGGCGGAAGCTTGATGTCCCCTGCAACCACAACTTCTGGCCCATCGAGGAGCCCACACTCCTACATGCCCCGCCGTGGTCGCAATCCATACACTACGACGGTCCGTCGCTTTGGAAAGGAGGAATGTCCTGGCGTAACCACAAGCGCCGGAACTAAAATGCAGAACGTAAGAGCAGAGAAGGCGGTGAGGAAACGTTGAGCAATGGGCCACAGAATTAGACCGCGCCGCGTCGAGAGCGACACCTGGAGGAAGTGAGTATAAACATCACTTCTGCTAGCCTCGGCCGCTCAGCTCGTCCCAGTCTGCAACGGACATTTGTGCTACTCTATCAGATTGTCGTGATCCGTATCAAGTGCTTACTTGGACTTTGTGTTTAGCCTCTCGTCTCTCGCTAGCTAAATTGCTGTAATTAAAGTTAAGTGTTGTCAATTTGCTTTCCAGAGATAAAACAACCAATGTTATTTGTTCGAATTGTTGTATAGCATTCCGATAACGCAACATCCTTTAGGCACCCTATAAGCAACGAGTGGGCAAGACCCCACAGTTACAGATCTGATTTTGAAGGCTACGTAAAGCGCCGACACCTATCTGAATTTCTTGAAACTGTAGGGGATGAAGCGGTAATATTTCACGATTTCCCACAAAAAATTTCGCGTTTTGTTAACCGAAATTGGCCGAGAAAAAAAGTGCGCATTTCTTACTGACGCCCCTCGTGAATATATGCACCGGCCACTTCATCATGAGTCATATCTGTTCTGCAACGTGTCAGTGATCGGAAGGTATAGTGTGAATGGCAGTTGACCAGCCAAGCTGCGTCAATTATGTGACGTCAGGCTGTGGTTCCCTACAGGAGCTAGTGGTTGTCAGACAGGAGCTGACCACGCAGTTCAATGACCAGCATCTACCTTGTTGCAATTCTGGGCTCTGACTTCCGCTTTAATTTCTACTATAACTTAACCCTTTACATTCCTCCCGGCCACGAAGAAAATTCTCCCTCGAATTTTGCTGGAACACGCATTGGTTTATTTACACTTATTCGGAATTCATATTTCCACCTCTACTCACATTGTCATCTTGTGTGCTGTTTGACCGATTTCCCTAGCACTTATCTACATTTTCTCAAAACCACTGTGTGCTTATGTTCTCAGCTGGACATTTTCACATCATTTTACTTTTATTTCTATTAGCAGCGGCATTATTTCACACCAGGGGCAAGAAATGGGCTCCAGGAAGGCACAGTAAGCTATTTATATTCTGCATGCTAAATTAGTGTCTCCCAGATTCTCCTATTATATCACATTCCTCTAAACCTGGAACAAGTTTCAAATATAACACTAAGTCATACCTCAGTTATACTCAAACAATATGACAAGTTATCTGGCGTTAATATAAAAACAACAGACAGCCGTTGACCTGCACAATTCTCTTTTCGTTAATCTATTAGCGTACTTTATCGCTATGACCTAGCAAGTAAGGGAACCTGTCTACAAATTTACGCTAATATCTTACAACATATCGTTATCGACTAACAAGGGGAACACATGTACACTGAACTAGATTCACCCTTAACCTAGGTGGTGCGATAAATTCTACCTTAACCTAGGTGGCGGAATGATTCGTGCACTGCCATATTGCTTAGCGATAATGGCCTGCGTGAACTTTCTGGTTTGCTCGCTGTCCTTCTGTCCTTTTGCTCCATGTTCTTACGTGTACATTAGTAATTAGGAAAAGTGTATCTATAACAATTCGAGACCCATGATAACGTTGCTTTTGTCACGGTTGCAAGACATGGTGACTTAGGAATCTATTCTTCCTCTTTTCTTCATCTATTAATTCGTTAAATAATTCCCATCGCTCTGAGAAATGTATTCAGTGGTCACACTTTAAGGGCGCTCTTGTAACACTGACCCGTTTACAGGCTCTATAACAGGCACACCAGTGCTGTAGAATAATCTTATAACTTCCAAGCCACTGGCGCTATAACGGCCCCAATTGTGTCGTACAATAAAAGAGCTTGGCTCATTTACTTCCACACCTCTTCTAGCCCCTGACAGATTTTCCCAGTAGTCACTTCTTGCGCTTGGTAGGCTGTTGCTGGTGGAACATTGCTTCTCGAGTGACCTGGAGCGGTTTAATTGACGGCGTCACAGCCAATGATGCGTCTCACATCCGTGTGGTATCTCAGCAATTTTGGCTGTTTTGAAACAATACCGCATGATGTGAATACAGTAAAACCTGACCAAACCATTTTGTGTCGACTCTTTATTCTAGTTCTAATTTATCGTCATTATTACACAGCCAAAACCTATGTTAACGAATTAAGAAGTACCTGTTACTAACACCGACAAAAAATCGCAGCCCCAAAGAATAATTAATGTAGAGTAATGAAATTTCGGGAATATATTTGTCTAGATAACATATTTAAGTGGTTAACACGTGAGGCAATACTGACCTTACGACTTATCTTAGAAGAAAGATTAAGGAATGGCAAACCTACGTTTCTAGCATTTGTAGACTTACAGAAAGCTTTTGACAATGGTGACTGGAATACTCTCTTTCAAATTCTAAAGGTGGCAGGGGTAAAATACAGGGAGCGAAAGGCTATTTACAATTTGTACGGAAATCAGATGGCAGTTATAAGAGTCGAGGGGCATGAAAGGGAAGCAGTGGTCGGGAAGGGAGTGAGACAGGGTTGTAGCCTCTCCCCGATGTTATTCAATCTGTATATTGAGCAAGCAGTAGAGGAAACAAAAGAAAAATTCGGAGTAGGTATTCACATCCATGGAGAAGAAATAAAAACTTTGAGGTTCGCCGATGACTTTTTAATTCTGTCAGAGACGGCAAAGGACTTGGAAGAGCAGTTGAACGGAATGGACAGTCTCTTGAAAGGAGGATATAAGATGCACGTCAACAAAAGCAAAACGAGGATAATGGAATGTAGTCGAAAAGTCGAGTGATGCTGAGGGAATTAGATTAGGAAATGAGACACTTAAACTAGTAAAGGAGTTTTGCTATTTGGGGAGCAAAATAACTGATGATGGTCGAAGTAGGGAGGATATAAAATGTAGACTGGCAATGGCAAGGAAAGCGTTTCTGAAGAAGAGAAATTTGTTAGTATCGAGTATAGATTTAAGTGTCAGGAAGAGAAGAGAATAGAAGCTTTCAAAATGTGGTGCTACAAAAGAATACTGAAGATTAGATGGGTAGATCACATAACTAATGAGGAAGTATTGAATAGAATTGGGGAGAAGGGGAGTTTGTGGCACAACTTGACAAGAAGAAGGGACCGTTTGGTAGGACATGTTCTGAGGCATCAAGGGGTCTCAAATTTAGCATTGGAGGGCAGCGTGGAGAGTAAAAACCGTAGAGGGAGACCAAGAGTTGAATACAGTAAGCAGATTCAGAAGGATGTAGGTTGCAGTAAGTACTGCGAGATGAAGAAGCTTGCACAGGATAGAGTAGCGTGGAGAGCTGCATCAAACCAGTCTCAGTACTGAAGACCACAACAACAACAACAACCTTGTAAGATCACTGTTGAATGTAAGCGAGAGATAAGCCATTGCAAATGTGAAATGCTGGCACATTAATAACTGGTGTCACCGCCAGAATGTTGAGTGGAAGCTTGCAAACGTGCATGCGGTGTGTTGTATAGGTGCCGGATGTCAGTTTATGGGGTGGAATTCCACGCCTGCTGCACTTGGTCACTCCATACAGGGACGTTAATGCTGGTTCTGGATGACTCTGGAGTTGTCGTCCGATGATATCCCATATGATTGGTGACATATATGATGATCGATCAGGCCAAGGCAATATGTCGACGCTCTGTAGAGCGGTATGTGAGTGAGAGTTATCTTGTTGGAAAACAACCCCTTCAGTGCTGTTCATGAATCACGAGTAGACGTACTAATCTGCATTCAGGGTAAGTGGGATCACCACGAGAGTGCTCCTGATGTATGCGAAATCGCACCCCAGACCATAACTGCGGATGTAGTAGGTTCGGCGTGTCAAGCAAGCAGACTGGTTAGTTGCAGGCCCTCAATTGGTCTCCTCCTAACCAACACAGGACCTCACAGGCACGGAAGCAGAACCGGATTTCAACAGAAAACGCAACAGACCTCCATCGGCTCTCTAATGAGCTCTCGCTCGACCCCACTGAAGTCAAAATGGCTACAGTTATGGGTTAGTGGATTGCACCTAACAGGGCTTCTGTCTCGGGGCTGTCCTTGAAGTAACCGATTTGTAACAGTCCGTTGTGTCACTGCGATGCCACCTGTTGCTCTGGTTGCTGCTGCAGATACCATATGCATCAGAGCCATACGCCGAACACAAAGATTTTCCCTCTCGGTAGTGCCACGTGGCCGTCCTCAGCCCTATCTTCTTGTGACCGTACGTTCTCGTGACCACAGCTGCCAGCAATCATCTGCAGCGGATGGAATGTCGCAGAAGGAACATCCTTAGACCTATTTGCATGACATAGCTCGAACTGAAATGTTGATAATGGCGTCTTTGTCGCCTTAAAGGAGTTCTCGACGTATATCAACTCACCACGTCAAATCTCAAGGGAACTAAGGCTCACGACGATTTCAGCGTGTATTTAAAACAAACCTGATTTGCATCCTCATACTGACGCCGCTAGCGCCACTGTTATGCGACTGGCACGAAACTTGGATAGATATTATCTTTCAGATGTAGAAACATGCCTACCAACCTTCGTTTATGTCACTCATCTCCTTCTTGCTGTTGCGATTCTTGTTTCCGTCAGTTTCTTTTACCTGGCGGTCACATTTTCCAGATTTCTAATCTATTATTCCTTACTTACTCACGACCGTAAATCGTAAATTATGTCCATCTGTAATTACTCTTATACATGTTAATCTTACGTTGTTTGTCATCCTAAGACATTTATTCTATAAAATTCCTTAGTTACAGAAAAAATCCCAGTGCCTTTTCTGGCTTATCATTACGAAATTACCGATGTTTTTGGGTAGCGAAGGTTTTCCACGCCTGAGCCAGGCACAATCGCTGCACTGGCTGGCGTAATGTCCTTTTTTAGTGGAAAATCCGACATAGTTCGGGATGTGACTCAGTGCATGTGGCAAAGTGCCCAGGTAAACTGCGGTGGGTGCATATTACTGGAGATAATGGTTCGACCCTCGGCCTCTTACTGAACACCACAGCTGTATCTAATTCCGATATTATTGAAAACCAGTAGGGAAAGGTCAAACCAAAAGGTGTAGGAATTTCACGAGTCAAAATAAGAAAGTTTGTGCTGCTACTTATATTTTTGCTGTTGCAGATTCTTCAGAACCCTGTCTTCCGTCTACCCACATCCCTTCCGCCTTCGGAAAGGTGTTGCTACGGAAGTATGGCGCTGGTTGCTTTGCTGTGGGAGGCTTGCCCTGAGCGTGCGCGTTGTTTTGAATCTGGGTTATTAATTCTCATTTAGTCTGTTCTTACGTGAGTGGAACAGTACTCTTCACTATTATCAGGTTTTTTAGCTTTCTTAGCACCTTGACAGTCTGACTAACGTGAGCTGTAATTATGAAAATTAAGAATAATGATAAATTAATAGTAATTATTTGTCTAACTGCACAGACGCCGTAATCTACGTTACTTGGTGTTTTCTGTGAGAAATCTTTTAACCGTAGCCAAATACCACACAATGGGCCCAGTTATAAAATGAAAAACTAGTGGCGCTTCTTTCGTTACCTCGTTGTTCGCTGCACCTTGGCTCTCATGAATGCCACCATTACAAGCGTTACTGCAAGTATTAAGCAAAATCATCGAGGCTGTCATCTTTAAGAAACTTTCTACACTCTGGAAAATTTGAAATAATTAGTATGTACCTGTTCTGTGCGGAAAAGTGACTAGCGAAAAAAGGAAAATTCTAACGTTTTATAAATCCAGCGGTGGAAGTACTTGCTGGCTCGTGTGGAATTTCTTGCTTCCTTCTGCGTTGGTACATCTTTGTCCGGTGGTCCATATGTTAGGATGTAGGATTTTATGCACGAAAAAGTAAACAATAAAAGCTAAGTACACAGTAATCGTTTTGTATGGACTATGTAAATGAACATAAAAAATTCTAGTAATGCAGTTCAATATCGGATAATGATGCTATTTTAGTGGTAAGATGCTAGGAAACAGAGAGTAATTAAAAAGATTTAAATCCCATAGCAAATACTAACTTCACCGAAGATTGCATGTTAGGCTCTCTCGAAGTGCAGGTAGCCTATAATAATAAAAGATCGTGGAGATGCTTGTTTTTTGACGTTATACATTGCTAAATGTCTCATTCCACTTCTATACCAGACGCGGACAGCGACGATATATGCGAAGGATTAAATCGTAAACATTCAGTCAGATACAAGAAGTTGATTGCATTTTGCTATTAAATAGCTACGTATCAATTACACAAGAAATAATTTTTACCTTATTTTTTAAACTTGCTTCTCAGAATGCACTGTACTACACAATAGATTCTTTTACATCAGTGCCTGTGCTCCTAACCTAAACATATAGCGATTCGAACCAGATTTCTGTAGTCAAATAGTCGTTCAGAACAATAGTGGAATCCGTGCAGTTCACTGCAATGCCAACAAAAGAAGGTCAGCAAGACAGAGAGCAGTGAACATCGAATAAAAATAACTGAGGAATTAAATCCGGCAGTGTTTGTATACAATCTGTCGAACTTTCCTCTATTTTTGAAAATGAATATCTGTACGTGGAAAAGCTTCAAATAATGTTAGTGTTGATGTCATATCAGTGCCGGAAAACCTAATACCATAGAATCTGAGCCTGTAGAAGGCAATCAAAATGGATTAACTGGTCTAATGCCTAAAAGAGAATAGAATTCAGGAGAATATTCTGAACGTCACAGTCAAATGCTTCGACGATTCAAAGAAAATACCGACTGGTGAATTCTGTCAATAAAATGATATGATGCGTGGAATGCAAAATTCCATGCTCTACATATACACTGAAGCGACAAAGATATTGGTACGGACATGCGTATTCAAATACAGAGATAAGCAAACGGGCAGAATATAGCGCTGCGGTCGGCAACGCCTGTATGCGATAACAAGTGTCTGGCGCAATTGCTTGATCCGTTACTGCTGCTACAATGACTGGTTATCAAGATTTGAGTGAGTTTGAACGTTGTGTTATAGTCGGCGCACTAGCGATGGGACACAGCATCTCCGAGGTAGCGATGAATTGGAGATTTTCCTATATGACCATTTCACGAATGTACCGTGAATATCAGGAATCTGTAAAACATCAAATCACAGACATCGCTGCGACCAAATGGTTCAAATGGCTCTGAGCACTATGGGACTCAACTGCTGTGGTCATCAGTCCCCTAGAACTTAGAACTAATTAAACCTAACTAACCTAAGGACATCACACACATCCATGCCCGAGGCAGGATTCGAACCTGCGGCCGTAGCAGCAGCGCGGCTCCGGACTGGAGCGGCTAGAACCGCACGACCACCGCGGCCGGCTCGCTGCGACCACAAAAAGATCCTGTAAGAACGGGACCAACGACGACTGAAGAGAATCGTTCAATGTCATGGAAGTGCAAACCTTCCGCAAATTGCTGCAGATTACAATCCAGTATCAGCGTGCGAATCATTCAACGGAAAATTACTCGTGTACTAGTGTACTCGTGTACTCTTGATGACTGCACGACACAAAGCTCTACGCCTCGCCTGAGCTCGTCAACACCGACATTGGACTGTTGATGACTGGAATCATATTGCCTGGTCGGACGATTTTCGTTTCAAATTGTATCGAGTGGATGGAAGTACACGGGTGTGGAGAAGCCTCATGAATACATGGACCTGCATGTGAGCAGGGGACGTTCAAGCGGGTGGAGGCTATGTAATGGTGTGGGGCCTGTGCCGTTGGAGTGATATGGGACCCCTGATACGTCTAGATACGACTCTGACAGGTGGTACGTACGTAAGCATCCTGTCTGATCACCTGCATCCATTCATGTCCATTGTGCATTGCAACGGTATTGGACAATTCCAGCAGCACAATACGACACTCCACACGTCCAGAATTGCTACAGAATGGCTTCAGGAACGCTATTCTCAGTTTAAACATTCCTGATGGCCACCAAACCTCCCAAACATGAACATTATTGCCGGCCGGAGTGACCGAACGGTTCTAGGCGCTACAGTCTGGAACCGCGCGACAGCTACGGTCGCAGGTTCGAATCCTGCCTCGGGCATGGATGTATGTGATGTCCTTAGGTTAGTTAGGTTTAAGTAGTTTTAAGTTCTAGGGGACTAATGACCTCAGACGTTAAGTCCCATTGTGCTCAGAGCCATTTGAACCATTTGAACATTATTGGGCATCTCTGGGATGCCTTGCAACGTGCTGTTCAGAAGAGATCTCCACCCCGTCTTACTCTTACGGATCTATGGACAGCCCTGCAGGATTCATGGTGTGAATTCCCTCCAGCGTTACTTCAGACATTAGTGGCGCCCATGCCACGTCGTGTTGCGTACCTTCTGCGTGGTCGCGCGGGCCTTACACGATATTAGGTAGGTGTACCAATTTCTTTGACTCTTCGGTGTATTTACAATCACATTCCGCAAGCCACCTAACGGTGTGTGGCGGAGGGTACTTCTGGCACCACTAACTGATCTCTTTCCCTACTCCATTCGCGAATGGCGCATAGGAAGAACAATTATTGGTAAATCTTTGTATTAGCTTTAATTTCTCGAATTTTCTCCTCTTGGTCAATTCGTGAGATGTATGTGGAAAGGAGTAATAAGTTTTTCGACTCTTCCCGGCAGGTGCTCTATCGAAATGTCAATAGTAAGCCTCCCTGTGATGCACAACAAGTTTCTTGTAACGTCTACCACTAGAGTTTATTGAACAACTCTGTAACGCTCTCGTAAAGATTAAACGAGCCCGTGACGAACACACTGCTCCTCGTTAGATCTCTAACTCTTCTATCAGTCTTATCTGGTAAGGATCCCAGACTGATGAACAATACTCAAGTATCGGTACACTGGACTCGCATTCGGGAGGACGACGGTTCAATCCCGCGTCCGGCCATCCTGATTTAGGTTTTCCGTGATTTCCCTAAATCGCTTCAGGCAAATGCCGGGATGGTTCCTTTGAAAGGGCACGGCCGATTTCCTTCCCCATCCTTCCCTAATCTGATGAGACCGATGACCTCGCAGTTTGGTCTCTTCCCCCGACACCAACCCCAACCCCCAAGTATCGGTCGAACAAGCGCATTGTAAGCAGCTTCCTTCGTCGACAAAAGCGTTTCCTTAAGATTGTTCCTGTGAATCCCAGTCTCGCATCTGCTTTTCCTACTGTTTGTTTTATGTGGCCATTCCACTTAAGGTCGCTCTGGATAGTTATTCCTAGATATTTTACGGCAGACGCTGTTTTCAGCAATTTGTCAACCACAGTGTCGTTGTACAGTAGTGGATTTCTTTTCCTATGTATTCGCAATAGGTTACATTTATTTACGTTCAAGGTCAACCGCGAGAGCCTACACTATTAATCAATCCTCTGCAGGTCATTCTACAAACTGATACAGTATTCTGGCGCTGCTACTTCCTTACAGACAACCGCGTCATCTGTGAACAGTTGTCTGTCACTTCCTGCTTGCTCATTTATGTACACTTGACAGCAAAAAATGTGGCACACTGCTGAATGCAACCGACATAACGTAGCTGTATCGCATGTCCTCTAAAAGCCGAAATCCTGTGGTGTACAGTCGTTTGACTATGCAGTTACCGCAAGAGACCACTATGAAACACTGTTCATTATGCTCGTCTGTCCAGATATAAACTAATATTGCGATACATCAAATATTATAAAACATTTTATTTGAGATATGAGACAGTCCCTAACACTTGCAAACTAAACTTCATTACAAGTGACACTGCAGAAGTCTTATCACACTCATTAAATGGCGGAACCAGTTGTTGCCCGTGATCCGAATTTGAACACACTGTTAACCGAAGAAAGCTTGTGTGTCTGATCGAGACTCCACTAGGCATAAAGAGACATAAAATATCGAAATGTTCACTAGTATCAGTAATACAAGGTTGAATGTGCGAGTCTGGAAATAAATGATGTTACGTTTAGCACTGCACCGGGAACCCCGTGAAGCTCATACACTATGTGGTCAAAAGTGTCCATACGTTTTTCATATTAGGTCCATTGTGCTGCCACCTACTGCCAGGTACTCCATATCAGTGACCTCATTAGTCATTAGACAAAAATATGGCTCTGAGCACTATGTGACTTAACTTCTGAGGTCATCAGTCCCCTAGAACTTAGAACTACTTAAACCTAAACAACCTAAGGACATCACACACATCCATGCCCGAGGCAGAATTCGAACCTGAGACCGTAGCAGCAGCGCGGTTCCGGACTGAAGCGCCTAGAACCGCTTGGCTACCCCGGCCGGCCCAATTTTATTACTTCTCTCATTTTTTCCGAGAGCTCTGCCTAGTTGTTGCTGTTGATTTTCGTAATTTCTTCTATTATTTCTAAAAATGGCTCTGAGCACTTAACATCTGAGGTCATCAGTCCCCTAGAACTTAGAACTACTTTAACCTGACTAACCTAAGGACATCACACACATCCATGCCCGAGGCAGGATTCGAATCTGCGACCGTAGAGGTCGCGCGGTTCCAGACTGAAGCGCCTAGAACCGCTCGGCCACACTGGCCGGCTATTATTTCTTTCGTCTTTAGTTGCAGGTACTCTGGATCTGATATAAAAGCTCTGTTGGTTCTCTTGATTTGTCTGTTGGGTATAAATTTTGCTTTCATTTGGAGAAGGTGATGATCAGACTCGTTTCATATTTCTTAAGTTCATTATTTCTCTAGCGTTTTTCATGGATATTGCTACGTGGTCTATCTGAAATTATCCTAGAGCCTTTTTGGGGGATTTTCAAGTTAGTAGTTTCTTGTGTGGTTTCTTAATTGCACAAATATGGAAATTAGACCATGAAACCATTACACTAAAAAAACACAGAATAATCAAAAACATCTGTGAAACAGAAAAGGTGCCAGAAGAATGGAAGTCAGCCCTAATACACCCCCTCCACTAGAAAGTAGACAAAACAGAGCCTAATAACTATAGAGGAATTTCGTTACTGCCTGTGATATACAATATTCTATCCAAAGCTGTGTTAAGTCGCCTAGAACCTCAGATAGATCCACATATTGGAGAGTACCAAACAGGGTGCAGGAAGGGATATCGTGGAGTGAACAGATCTGGTCCTGAGAATAATATTAACAACGAAAAAGTCCAGAAACACCACAATAACATTTGTTGATTTCAAGAAGGCCTACGATTCCATAGACAGAGAAACACTTTTCAATGCACTGGAAGAAATGAAGGCAGACAACAAGACCAGAAAACTAGTCCAGGAAACATTAACAAATGCAAAATCTAAAGTGAAGTTCATGGGAGAGATCTCGGAACCGTTCGAAATCAAGGCAGGAGTGAGGCAGGGAGATGACCTGTCACCCAGTTTATTTACTGCAGTTTTAGAGAAAATAATCAGGACATGGGACAAAGGAGTCAATGGCGTAAAAATGGGAGATGCAAAAATAGAACCATCAACATAAAATATCTGGCCTTTGCCGATGATATAGCCATCATAACAAATAACAGAAAAAAAGCCAAAGAAGCCGTAGAGACCCTACATGAAATCGCAGCCAGAACAGGACTACTAATTTCGTGTGAAAAAACCCAGTACATGGACACAAAATCCACAGACAAAAACCCTTTGGTAACAATGTTTGGAAAGGCAGCACAAACAGAAAGTTTCAAATACCTGGTAGAGATTATACAGAAAACAGGACTAAATTCGACAGCCAATGAAGAAAGAGTTGCAAAGCTACAAAAAGCCTACAGACTTACATGGAACCATTACAACGAAAGAAGTATTTCCGTTAATGCAAATTTAAGACATTACAAAACAGTAGTCTTACTAGAAGCCTTGTATGTCTAAGAAACGACAGTAACCAGGGGAAGAACGAAAATCAAGGAAATGGAAAAGCAAGAGAGGAAAATCCTGAGAAAGATCTATGGGACAGTTCAGAGACAGGGGATCTGGATAAAAAGACCGACAAAAGAACTATATAAACTGAGACAATTAAAGACAACATCAGAAAAAGAAGGACTAAATTCCATGGGCCCATTTATAGGATGAACGAATATAGACTTATCAAGAAGATTTTTAACATAGTGATAAGTAATACGATGAAAACTAACTGGGTAAAGGAAACCATGGAAGACAAGAAACTAAATATTTCCACAGAAGAAATAACAGAGAAAAATACAGAGAAAAAATCAGAAACAAATTCGAGGAAACACCAAAAGAGAAGAAACCAGGAGAGAAATGGACAGAAGAGAGGAAGAACAAACACAGTGAATATATGAGAGGTTTTTGGGAAGCGAAAAGAAAGAGACCAAAAAAGTGCCATGAAAATTGATTGTGTTTTAACGCTATCCTAAGTGGAGAATTAACGATAATAATAATAACAATTAAACACATTTGAGGGTTATTGATCTAACAAAAGTCATAGAGGTTACAAATACAAACAACGTAACTAGGGAACATCACACGTTGTGGCGAAGGTGAAACGACTGTTGTGTTATTGACTCAGCCGTTAGAAGACTTAAGAAGTCCACTAAGGACACTGCCAGCACTACGTTGTTTCACATATTCTGGAATATTGCTGAGCGCTGTGCGTTCGTTATCTGACAAGATTGACGAACGACATCGGAAACGTTGAAAGAAGGCAGCTGATTTTGTAGTATAGCGAAATAGGGGAGAAAGTGTGATGAATGTTTTTCTTCATTTTCCCCTGAGCTTGGAGGGTGGAGGGGCAGGGGGACGAGATGGGGACGTAATATTAAAACAAATGTTTTCTCACTGCACCATATTACGGTATTTCCATAATATTTCAGTCACCATCGTTATCCTCCGAATGCAAACAGTTTTCGTTGTCACCGCTGTACGAAGGATTATATTACAACTGTAATAACATAAAATAAATTAGAACTTGCACATAAAGATTTTGGTGTTCGATTTTCTCGAGTTTCGTACGTAAGTGGAACGGTTCTGTGAACCCTTTACGAAAGATTTAACTGTGAATTAGAGAGCAATTGTGTATCTGCGATGTAAGTGAAGTGTCTCAGCGAACGTAATTTCCGTCATGCACCAGAGACACTGAGTACACTTTATAAGTGTTCAAAATGTGAATGATAACCAGTGTACGATGGTTGTAACTTTAATAGTGGCAACTATTTATTTACAGCTCGTACAAAATAGATACGTGATTCAAAATTTTACTGACCTTCAAAGTAGATACCAGCATTGTGTATAGCCCGTTGCCAGCGATGTGGAAGTCGTAGGATACTCTTAGCAGTGCCAGTAGTGTTGACAGTTCGAGCGGAGCGGTCTATTGCCCGACGAATTTGTAGCAGTTCTGAAGCGAATGCCGTGAAGTGTTTCCTTCAGTTTAGAAATCGAGTTGAACTTACGAGGGCTTACGTCAGGGGAGTGCAGTAGGTGATATAGCACTTAGCAGCCACATCAGTAAAAAAAAAAAAAAAAAAAAAAAAAAAAGTAACAGCTTGCACTGTACGTGCTTGAGCATTGTCCTGCAAAATGATGGTCAGGTCCTGCAGAAAGTGTCATCACTTTTGTCTCTATGCTGTTCTTTTTGGAACACAACCTACGACCAGCTTAAAGACAGAAGTGATGACACTTTCTGCAGCACCTGACCATCATTTTGCAGGACAATGCTCAAGCACGTACAGTGCAAGCTGTTATTTATTTATTTATTTATTTATTTTTTTTTACCGATCGGGCTGCCAAGCGCTATATCACCTACTGCACTCGCCTGACGTAAGCCCTCGTAAGTTCAACTCGATTTCTAAACTGAAGGAAACACTTCATGGCATTCGCTTCAGAACTGCTACAAATTCGTCGGGCAATAGACCGCTCCGCTCGAACTGTCAACACTACTGGCACTGCTAAGAGTATCCTACGACTTCCACATTGCTGGCAACGGGCTATACACAATGCTGGTATCTACACTCCTGGAAATGGAAAAAAGAACACATTGACACCGGTGTGTCAGACGCACCATACTTGCTCCGGACACTGCGAGAGGGCTGTACAAGCAATGATCACACGCACGGCACAGCGGACACACCAGGAACCGCGGTGTTGGCCGTCGAATGGCGCTAGCTGCGCAGCATTTGTGCACCGCCGCCGTCAGTGTCAGCCAGTTTGCCGTGGCATACGGAGCTCCATCGCAGCCTTTAACACTGGTAGCATGCCGCGACAGCGTGGACGTGAACCGTATGTGCAGTTGACGGACTTTGAGCGAGGGCGTATAGTGGGCATGCGGGAGGCCGGGTGGACGTACCGCCGAATTGCTCAACACGTGGGGCGTGAGGTCTCCACAGTACATCGATGTTGTCGCCAGTGGTCGGCGGAAGGTGCACGTGCCCGTCGACCTGGGACCGGACCGCAGCGACGCACGGATGCACGCCAAGACCGTAGGATCCTACGCAGTGCCGTAGGGGACCGCACCGCCACTTCCCAGCAAATTAGGGACACTGTTGCTCCTGGGGTATCGGTGAGGACCATTCGCAACCGTCTCCATGAAGCTGGGCTACGGTCCCGCACACCGTTAGGCCGTCTTCCGCTCACGCCCCAACATCGTGCAGCCCGCCTCCAGTGGTGTCGCGACAGGCGTGAATGGAGGGACGAATGGAGACGTGTCGTCTTCAGCGATGAGAGTCGCTTCTGCCTTGGTGCCAATGATGGTCGTATGCGTGTTTGGCGCCGTGCAGGTGAGCGCCACAATCAGGACTGCATACGACCGAGGCACACAGGCCCAACACCCGGCATCATGGTGTGGGGAGCGATCTCCTACACTGGCCGTACACCACTGGTGATCGTCGAGGGGACACTGAATAGTGCACGGTACATCCAAACCGTCATCGAACCCATCGTTCTACCATTCCTAGACCGGCAAGGGAACTTGCTGTTCCAACAGGACAATGCACGTCCGCATGTATCCCGTGCCACCCAACGTGCTCTAGAAGGTGTAAGTCAACTACCCTGGCCAGCAAGATCTCCGGATCTGTCCCCCATTGAGCATGTTTGGGACTGGATGAAGCGTCGTCTCACGCGGTCTGCACGTCCAGCACGAACGCTGGTCCAACTGAGGCGCCAGGTGGAAATGGCATGGCAAGCCGTTCCACAGGACTACATCCAGCATCTCTACGATCGTCTCCATGGGAGAATAGCAGCCTGCATTGCTGCGAAAGGTGGATATACACTGTACTAGTGCCGACATTGTGCATGCTCTGTTGCCTGTGTCTATGTGCCTGTGGTTGTGTCAGTGTGATCATGTGATGTATCTGACCCCAGGAATATGTCAATAAAGTTTCCCCTTCCTGAGACAATGAATTCACGGTGTTCTTATTTCAATTTCCAGGAGTGTACTTTGAAGGTCAGTAAAATTTTGAATCACGTATCTATTTTGTACGAGGTTTAAATAAATAGTTGCCACTATTAAAATTCCAACCCTTGTATATACAATTATTTGTTAAGTTTGCCACCAAAACTGTTTACTTTTACAAACCGCTTAGTTATCTTGGTAGAATACACATTTTCTTAAGGCGAGATCTAATACAGAGCGCTTACAGGAAAGAATGGTTTCCTGCGACATGAGGTTGTTAGCTAGTTGACATATTTTCTGGTAGCTACTTTTATTATGAGCGTATTCTTTCACATAATTTTCGTTAAACATGTGAATGAAATATCAAAAGTGCATGTGCCTGCTCATGTTATAGCAAAATAGCTGTAGCTGCGTTAGTTTATACTACAGACTTCGTTAAGATAGATGAAGCATTTGATCCTTCATGGGATGAGCGTAACTTTGCGGGGTGGACCTGTAGCAGCTGCGGCTCGTGAGCTACGGGCCATCCAGGCTGGCCAGCCAGCTACAGCCTGGTGCCGAGGCGAGACCAAAGAGAGCGAGCCGGCGGTGGCGGGCCAACAGCTCCCTGGCGCGGGACGGGGCAGCACGGCTGCAGTACACGGCTCTACCTCTGCCACTCCTTCTGACGTAAATATGTTTACTTCCTCTCCTGTCATCAGTATAAGAGCGGTAAGCAGAAATACACATCAGGCCGTCTGTTGCGGTGGCTCACTGGCGGAGCTCAACTCGAGATAGAGTCGTCGCTCTTACTGAAGAAGCTGGCAGAAGTTATGGTGTGCCATGTACACTGCGACGAGATGGTGGAGGAACTACCTTGAAAGAGGCACTACCAGCAGGGCTCCTGGCTCCTGATTCAGAGAGTGAGCTCACAGCAGGAGCACAAGGAACTGAAGAGCAGAGAAAGTACCGTTCTGAACATGAAGCACTTGGGGCTGCAGAGCTACTTCCCTAGTTCCAGTGACATCATTGACTGAAGATTGAGGGACGCTAGACTGCACACACGATGATCCAACACGAATTAAAATCACAGTAAAGACAATGGCTCTGAGCACTATGGGACTTAACCTCTGTGGTCATCAGTCCTCTAGAACTTAGAACTACTTAAATCTAACTAACCTAAGGACATCACACACATCCATACCCGAGGCAGGATTCGAACCTGCGACCGTAGCAGTCGCGCGGTTCCGGACTGAGCGCCTAGAACCGCTAGAGCACCGCAGCCGGCAGTAAAGACAATGTTTTATACTGGATGGCATTTGCGGACCTCCATCTGTGTGTGTCATGGGTAAATGTCATTTTCACTGGGAGAAGGTTTTTTCCACCAGTAACGATGGTCCAAGAGTAGTTTACAGGCGGCAATGGACTCGCCATCGACACGAGTGTGTAACCACGACGAGAAGAAGGGTCGGCTATTTGTTCCCTGCGGGGTATGGATCTCTGAGAGAGGAGTAGGAGTTCTTCAAAGCACAGAAGAACTGTCAACAGTGATCAGTATGCCCACATATTGGATTTATGATGTTTCTTTCAGTGCAAATACTGTACAGAGTACGGGGCTTCACGTTGCAGGAGGACTATTCTTCCATTCACAAATCTGCATTCATTCAACAGCAGGTCTCCACGATTGGTGTCAACGTCATGGGCTGGTCACCACAGGCTGCTGTGGGCTGAGGTCGCCAGAACGTTAACAGAGAACTGGCGGTGAAACCAACCAACTACAGCTGACGCTGTATTTCAAATACACTTCTGTCTTCCCTCCATCCATTAATACATCTTCCGTCCCCCAAAAGTTAAGTAACCTATAGTTGCTAATTCGAGCTCAGAAAAGTCAGCTGGAGACCGTAGGCTCTATACCCCATGTGTCTCGATCACTTGGGCGGACACTGGTCGCTGTATCAAATAGCCGCTGGCTAATGGAGCTGAAATTGGTCTTATTGTAACAGACACAAACGAGCCCTTTCACAAACACGTTTCCACAAGACTTTTCTATTACTGGCTGGTCAGAAAATGAATGAAACTGTCTCTGACCTTCTGTCAGACTAACGTTCTTAGTAGACAGACGGAATTTGGCTTAAAAAAGAAAGGAAAACGATGGGTTTGATATGAACGCTTTGCGTTCGCACTGCATGACGGTCGCTACTAGATGACGGATAGGTTGACAACAGCAGCTCAAGTGGAATGCAGTTCTTCTCGTACCGTGTGCCGCGTACCCCATTATGACAAAAAACGTGATACTAACACATGTGAAATTCGGTGGCTGATTGGACTGAGGCTGAGCTGTAACGGCTGAGATGTGGGTTCGATTACCGCTGAGGATACCAATGTTTAATTGCCACAAACATACCCTCTTCACCTCAAGTGGTAACAAGTAAAGAACTCAGGATTTTGCCAGGGTTCCAAATCAACATTAAACGTGTCCATTCGCTACGAACCAACAGTTTAAGGTCGACAGTCATTTCACGTTTAAATATCACGCTATCGGTGAACATATTTAATATCTGACATCTTACTGTGGTTAGTTAACAATTCGTATAAGTACTGGGTTCTAACCCCGTCCATGACCACAACTTGACGTGACGGCGATTCATACTTGTGCTTTGCACTTCATTACATATCTTTCGTCGTTACTTCTCAGGGGCGACATAAGCTTCATGGTGTTTCTGGTGCAGTGCTAAACGTGTCGTCATTTGTTTCCAGGTTCGCACATTCAACCTTGTATGCTGAAACTGATGAACACTTGGATATTTTACGTCTCTTTATATCTAGTGGAGCCTCGATCAGGCGCACAAGTTTTGTTTGGCTAACAGTGGGTTCAAATTCGGATCACGAGCAACAACTCATCATGTCATTTAATGAGTGTGATAAGTGAGACCTGGTACTTAGGGAAAGGCAGAATTCGGTGTGGACGGGGCCATAATCAGTCACCGTTAGTTGGTCAGGTTTTCTTTAAAAAATCACGTACACTTTATTTGGAAACAATTACAAATAAAGTTGACAATAAGGAACAATTATCAAATTTGACTGTTAAGACACAATGTCTAATTAAAAACAATTCTTAAGCAAGTTGCACTCGTGGCGGAAAGCCTTATTGACCAGAAATTAAAATTATTTGTCAGCTGAAGGCCCCAATAGTAATAACTCAAAAACAATTTGACTTCTGAAGGCCTGGATAGCAAATTCTTAAGAACCAGTTAAACTTCTCCAAGAGATGCTAAAATATTTAAAAAAACACAATCATCAAAATTTCACTATTAAGAGACGATATCTAATAAAAAATTCTTAAGACCAATTGCGTTCACGGCTGAAGACCTTATTGACAAGAAATTCAAATAATTTGTCGACTGAAGGCCCCAGTAATACTAACTTAAAAAACAATTTGACGGCTGAAGGCCTGGATAGCAAATTTTTGAGAAGCAATTAAACTTCTTCGAGAGATATTTAAAGAACAATCATCAACATTTCAGTGTTAAGATATTTTGTCTAATTAAAATTTCTTAAGACAAGTTACACTCACGGCTGAAGGCCTTATTAGCAAGAAATTCAAACTCTTTGTCGGCTGAAGGCCCAATAATTCAAAATTAAATAAAAAAAACAATCATCACCATCTGATCAAACCAAGAGAGAAGTGGGCCTCAGACAGTGCTCCAAGGATCGACCTGGGAAGGTCTGTCAACTTCGTAAACGATGAGACAGGGCCAAGAGTTGTATTCACTTAACCGGATGGCAACTCAAACTAGTGACAGTTTAAACGCAGACCAACACTCTTGCAAAATCTACCTAACGTCTGATAACCAATACAACGATGGAATAACCCAGACAAGGCGGAACCGGCGGACAGCACTGCGTCTTCAGAATCCGGTGTTTAGAACATCCTGAAGCAGAAGGAACCACTACGACCAAAGTAGTCCAAAAGAAACAAAACATTCGAACCACAGACAAGGAGGCTTTCGAACCACACGCCTTATCGGACAGCAGCTGCAAGGCTAGAAAATGTACACATCCGCGAAAATACGCTAACCTCCAGGGCAGGTAACTGGGGCGTTAGCGATCACTAGGCAGAAAAATACAGCTGGTTGAACTTCACCAATAATAACACAAGGAATTCAATGATTAATGATAAGATGTGGAGGACAGCTAATTAATTTCGCCAACTCCAAACACTCCACTTGTTGCTCTTCGTCTCAGCGACCCTGTGAGCAGCAACGAGCGAACAAACGGCGTGATCTCAAAATAGTGGAGGTTTCACTACTGGGTTAATGTTCACTCAACTCAAACTTCCTGGGTCCGGTGGACAACGAGGTTGTGGCCCTCGCAACTACAGCCCCTCGATCCGGCAGTGCCTGCATGCCGCCAGCGGTCCAGGCATGTCTCTGCACTGCCGGACCTCACTGCTGCTCCATCCCAACCAAACTCTCTGACACACTGCGAACCGGAAAACACTTGACGTCCCTCCAAAGATAGTATCACCGTACTAGATATCGATAACTGCTGCTGCTGCCACTTGCAGACAGACAACGCTAGCAAACGTAGTGGTGCCAGTGAACACAAGAATAAAACGAGACGCCACTATCCCTATTACACGATGTCAACCTACCAACGACACCTACGTGAGCTGCAACACAGCTCAATAAGACTTCTGCAGTGTCACTTGCTGTAATGAATTTTAATTTACAAGCCTTAAGGACTGTCTCATCCCTCTAAGAACGTCTTTGCTAATATCTGGAGTGTGCTCCCTGCCGCCATTGGATAAGCAGCTGCTAGCAGCAAGTCGTATACTCTTAGCTCACTTATTTGTTACACAGTTTAATTCTTAATTTCTTTGTGTGTTTTTGAGTACTTGAATTTTTTAATTCATAAATGTCGGGCGTATTACAGTATTTGAGAGTTGTAGCATCGCGCTTTAGTACCTGAATAGTGTAAAATCACCAAGTCTCCTTCTTCCGCCGAGCAGTGTCTCAGCAGTGCGCAAGTAGCAGCATTACTGGATTTACTAGGCAGTCTTGTATTTTAATAACCGTTTAAATTTTGCGTCGAATTGTTTGTGCTCTCTGCAGATTAGTTCAGACGTTCTTTGCACAACAGTATTTAGCATGGATAGGGATTGCGACTGCTGTGTTTGGATGCAGGCTGAGTTGGCATCCCTTCGCTCCCAGCTTCAGGCAGTGTTGGCTTCGGTCACACAGCTTGAGGCTGTTGCCAATGGGCATCACTATGGGGGTCTGGACGGGGGTTTGTCAGGGACGGCCAGCTCGTCTCATGCGTCTCCCATTCGGACTATAGCTGTGGCTGCCCGGGATACTGCCCACATTGAGGCTGACCCCTCACCCGTGGTAGAGTGGGAGGTCATCTCGAGGTGTGGCAGGGGGCGATAGACATTCCGGAGGGCTGAACAGAAGGCCTCTCCAGTTTGTCTGACGAACTGGTTTCAGGCTCTGTCTCCGACTGATACTGATCTTCGGCCGGATATGGCTGCTTGTCCTGTTCCAGAGGGTGCCCCTCAGTCTGCAAGATCCCGGCGGTCGCAGAGTGTGGGCTTACTGGTAGCTGGGAGCTTCAACGTCAGGCGCGTAATGGGACCCCTTAGGGATATGGCAGCAAGGGAGGGGAAGAAAACCAATGTGCACTCCGTGTGCATACCGGGGGGAGTCATTCCAGATGTGGAAAGGTTCCTTCCGGATGACATGAAGGGTACAGGGTGCACCCATCTGCAGGTGGTCGCTCATGTCGGCACGAATGATGTGTGTCGCTATGGATCGGAAGAAATCCTCTCTGGCTTCCGGCGGCTATCTGATTTGGTGAAGACTGCCAGTCTCGCTAGCGGGATGAAAGAAGAGCTCACTATCTGCAGCATCGTTGACAGGATTGACTGCGGACCGTTGGTACAGAGCCGAGTGGAGGGTCTGAATCAGAGGCTGAGACGGTTCAGCGACCGTGTGGGCTGCAGATTCCTCGACTTGCGCCACAGAGTGGTGGGGTTTCGGGTTCCGCTGGATAGGTCAGGAGTCCACTACACCCAGCAGTCGGCTACACGGGTAGCAGGGGCTGTGTGGCGTGGACTGGGCGTTTTTTTTAGGTTAGATTGCCTCAGGCAAGTACAGAAAGGGCAACAGCCTCAAAGGGTGCGGGGCAAAGTCAGGACATGCGGGGACCAAGCAGCAATCGGAATTGTAATTGTAAACTGTCGAAGCTGCGTTGGTAAAGTACCGGAACTTCAAGCGCTGATAGAAAGCACCGAAGCTGAAAGCGTTATAGGTACGGAAAGCTGGCTGAAGCCAGAGATAAATTCTGCCAAAATTTTTACAAAGGCACAGACGGTGTTTAGAAAGGATAGATTGCATGCAACCGGTGGTGGAGTGTTTGTCACTGTTACTAGTAGTTTATCCTGTAGTGAAATAGAAGTGGATACTTCCTGTGAATTATTATGGGTGGAGATTATACTCAACCACCAAGCTAGGTTAATAATTGGCTCCTTTAACCGACCTCCCGCCTCAGCAGCATTAGTGGCAGAACAACTGAGAGAAAATCGGGAATACATTTCACATAGATTTCCTCAGCATGTTATAGTCTTAGGTGGAGATTTCAATTTACCAGATATAGACTGGGGCACTCAGATGTTTAGGACGGGTGGTAGGGACAGAGCATCGAGTGACATTATACTGAGTGCACTATCCGAAAATTACCTCGAACTATTAAACAGAGAACCGACTCGTGGAGATAACATCTTGGACCTACTGATAACAAACAGACCCGAACTTTTCGACTCTGTAAGCGCAGAACAGGGAATCAGTGATCTTAAGGCCGTTCCAGCATCCCTGAATATGGAAGTTAATAGGAATATAAAAAAGGGAGGAAGGTTTATCTGTTTAGCAAGAGTAATAGAAGGCAGATTTCAGACTACCTAACAGATCAAAACGAAAATTTCTGTTCCGACACTGACAATGTTGAGTGTTTATGGAAAAAGTTCAAGGCAATCGTAAAATGCGTTTTAGACAGGTACGTGCCGAGCAAAACTGTGAGGGACGGGAAAAACCCACCGTGGTACAACAACAAAGTTAGGAAACTACTGCGAAAGCAAAGAGAGCTTCACTGCAAGTTTAAACGCAGCCAAAACCTCTCAGACAAACAGAAGCTAAACGATGTCAAAGTTAGCGTAAGGAGGCCTATGCGTGAAGCGTTCAGTGAATTCGAAAGTAAAATTCTATGTACCGACTTGACAGAAAATCCTAGGAAGTTCTGGTCTTACGTTAAATCAGTAAGTGGATCAAAACAGCATATCCAGACACTCTGGGATGATGATGGCATTGAAACAGAGAATGACACTCGTAAAGCTGAAATACTAAACACCTTTTTCCAAAGCTGTTTCACAGAGGACGACCGCACTGCAGTTCCTTCTCTAAATCCTCGCACGAACGAAAAAATGGCTGACATCGAAATAAGTGTCCAAGGAATAGAAAAGCAACTGAAATCACTCAACAGAGGAAAGTCCACTGTACCTGACGGGATACCAATTCGTTTCTACACAGAGTACGGGAAGGAACTTGCCCTTCCTTCTAACAGCCGTGTACCGCAAGTCTCTAGAGGAACGGAAGGTTCCAAATGATTGGAAAAGAGTACAGGTAGTCCCAGTTTTCCAGTAGGGTCGTCGAGCAGATGCGCAAAACTATAGGCCTATATCTTTCACATCGATCTGTTGTAGAATTTTAGAACATGTTTTTTGCTCGCGTGTCATGTCATTTCTGGAAACCCAGAATCTATTCTGTAGGAATCAACATGGATTCCGGAAACAGCGATCGTGTGAGACCCAACTCGCTTTATTTGGTCATGAGACCCAGAAAAATGGTTCAAATGGCTCTGAACACTATGGGACTTAACATCTGAGGTCATCAGTCCGCTAGAACTTAGAACTACTTAAACCTAACTAACCTAAGGACATCACACACATCCATGCCCGAGGCAGGATTCGAACCTGCGACCGTAGCGGTCGCGCGGTTCCAGACTGAAGCACCTAGAACCGCACGGCCACGCCGGCCGGCATGAGACCCAGAAAATATTAGATATAGGCTCCCAGGTAGATGCCATTTTCCTTGACTTCCGGAAGGCGTTCGATACATTTCCGCACTGTCGCCTGATAAACAAAGTAAGAGCCTACGGAATATTAGACCAGCGGTGTGGCTGGATTGAAGAGTTTTTAGCAAACAGAACACAGCATGATGTTCTCAACGGAGAGAGACGTCTAGAGACGTTAAAGTAACCTCTGGCGTACCATAGGGGAGTGTTATGGGACCATTGCTTTTCACAATATATATAAATGACCTAGTAGATAGTGTCGGAAGTTCTATGCGGCTTTTCGCGGATGATGCTGTAGTATACACACAAGTTGCAGCATTAGAAAATTGCAGCGAAATGCAGGAAGATCTGCAGCGTATAGGCACTTGGTGCAGGGAGTGGCAACTGACCCTTACCATAGACAAATGTAATGTATTGCGAATACATAGAAAGAAGAATCCTTTATTGTATGATTATATGATTGGTAGCAGTTACTTCCGTAAAATATCTAGGAGTATGCGTACGGAACGATTTGAAGTGGAATGATCATATAAAATTAATTGTGGTAAGGCGGGTGCCGGGTTGAAAATGGTTCAAATGGCTCTGAGCACTATGGGATTTAACATCTATGGTCATCAGTCCCCTAGAACTTAGAACTACTTAAACCTAACTAACCTAAGGACATCACACACATCCATGCCCGAGGCAGAATTCGAACCTGTGACCGTAGCAGTTGCGCGGCTCCGGACTGAGCGCCTAGAACCGCTAGACCACCGCGGCCGGCTGCCAGGTTGACATTCATTGGAGGAGTCCTTAGAAAATGTAGTCCATCAACAAAGGAGGTGGCTTACAAAACACTAGATCGACCTATACTTGAGTATTGCTCATCAGTGTGGGATCCGTACCAGGTCGGGTTGACAGAGGAGATAGAGAAGATCCAAAGAGGAGCGGCGCGTTTCGTCACAGGTTTATTTGGTAAGCGTGATAGCGTTACGGAGATGTTTAGTAAACTCAGTTGGCAGACTCTTCAAGAGAGGCGCTCTGCATCGCGGTGTAGCTTGCTGTCCAGGTTTCGAGAGGGTGCGTTTCTGGATGAGGTATCGACTATATTACTTCCCCCTACTTTACTTCCCGAGAAGATCACGAATTTAAAATTAGAGAGATTCGAGCGCGCACCGAGGCTTTCCGGCAGTCGTCCTTCCCGCGAACCATACGCGAGTGGAACAGGAATGGGAGGTAATGACAGTAGTACGTAAAGTGCCGTCCGCCACACACCGTTGAGTGGCTTGCGGAGTATAAATGTAGATGTAGATGTAGATCTGTTGTATGATGACATTGGTTTACATCTGGACTGGCTGCCATAAGGAGCAGGGTTCTCTAGTAGTCTGTTTTGGTACCCATTGTGTATGGTCAGACGACTGTACTACAGAGAGTTTGGAGGACCTGCGACACAGCTATGCTGTGTAGGTTACATACAGTCAGGTGTGGTCTACACATTGGAATTCAGTGGTGACCCATTATTTATGCTGTCGAATATACACTGTAAACAGTAACGGTTCTGTCAACATCCTTAGGGTGCTCCGAAAATTACCTCTACATCTGTCGGGTTTGGTCCGTTAAGAACGACGTGTTGAGTTCCATCTGCAAGGAAATCCAGTGGCAAATCTGGTCCAATACTCGGTAAGCTGGTATTTTTTTCACTAAACGAAAGTGTGGGATGGTGTCAAATGCGTTCCTTAAGTCAAAAAATACGCCATCAACTTGAGTGCCGATGTCTAGAGCGTTGTGTATTTCAAGGAGGAACAGAGCGAGCTGAGTTTCACAAGGTCTGTGTTTACAGAATCCATTTTGATTTTTATAGAGGAGATTTTCATTCTCAAAAAAGTCATAATTCGTGAACAGAAGACACGTCCCGTAATTCTACAACAGACCGGTGTCACGATATCGGCCTATAATTATGTGCATCTCTCCTACAACTCTTCTTGATAACGGGAATGACCTGCGCTTTGTTGCACTCGCTAGGTACATTTTGTTGCTCCAGTGATCTACGACAAACTGCTGCTAGAATGGGAGCGAGTTCTTTGGCATGATGTATGTAGAATCTTACAGGTATCTCATCTGGTCCTGATGCCTATATGCTGCTGAGAGGTTGTAGTTGCTTTTACATTCCACGATCGGTTATCTCAATATCCGCCATTTCAGCGTTCGTACGATGATTGAAAGGAGGGACCGTGGTACGAGCTTTCGCCAAGAAACAATTTCGGAAGACGGAAATCGTATCTCTGCCTTGTCGCTGTTATCTTTTATTTCGGTGCCGCTATGGTGTCTGAGTGACTGAATAGATCATTCCCACCGCTTAAAGATTTTACGTAAGGCTGAAACCTCTTAGGGTTTTTACTCAGATCGGTTGACAAAATTTTACTTTCGAAGTCGTTGAACTCTTCTCTCATTGCTCTCTATCCGCTCATTTCCCTTCATTGAGCTTTTGTTTATTAGCTAGGTTTTGACTTCTCTTGAACTGTAATGAAGCTTTCTTTGTTTACGCAGCAGTTTTCTTACACGACTATTAAACCACGGTGAGTCTTTTCCATCCCTTGAGACCCTGCTCGGAACTCTCTTATCTAAGGCATTACTGAATGATGCTTTTGAATTTTTTTCCATTTGTGCTCCACATCTTTGTCCTCAGCAATGAATATTCGTTATTGACAACTCAGACACACTACAATTTGTGTACTGTCACTCTTGCTATTTCCCCATCTTTCTTAACATTCGTTGTAACAGCCGTAGCCATAGTTGCTATCGCAGCCTTATGATCATTGATACCTTCCTCTACGTTAACTGATCCCCTAAGACCAGGTCTGTTTGGAGCTAGTAGGTCTAAGATGTTTCCTTCTCGAGTTGTTTCTCTAATTATCTGCTCGAAGTAACTTTCTGACGAGACATTCAAAATAATGTCACACGAGTCCCTGCCCCTGGCGCCAGTTTTGATAGCATGACTCTCCCAATGTATTACTGGCAGGGAATGTCGTCCCGTATTGTCACGGCATTATCAGGGAAGTTATTAACAATATTCTGCAAGATCTCTGAGAAGCGCTCTACCGCTACAGCTCCTGGCCCAGGTGATCTATAAAACCACCCGATTCCCATTTTTGACGACCATTGATGCCTAAATTCATCCAGATTAATTCACATTCGGAGTCCGTGATAACCGATGTGGATATTACAAAGGTGTGAATTTTAAAATTTTCCCAGCGAATTGAATGTTCAAACAAATTACGGACTTGCAACCGGTCGTCGTTTAATTCATCGCTCGATATTTCGAGTGAGCACCTGAGAGTCATCTTCAGGAGAACCATCGAAGACTGACGAAGACATTTTTTTCTTTTTGAGTGACATACTGTAAATCGAAGTGCCACCGTCGTCGACGATCCAGACTTCATGGTGTACGGTAAATAGGTGATTGGGTTCACTTTATAAACTTTTGGAGGCGCCTTTTTAGGGCCTCTATATCGGTCCGTAACATACCGCCAGTTGGTGGAATGGATTGGGATGTCATAGTACCAAGGAAAGTGGTACCGCCCGCATCTCGTGGTCGTGCGGTAGCGTTCTCGCTTCCCACGCCCGGGTTCCCGGGTTCGATTCCCGGCGGGGTCAGGGATTTTCTCTGCCTCGTGATGGCTGGGTGTTGTGTGCTGTCCTTAGGTTAGTTAGGTTTAAGTAGTTCTAAGTTCTAGGGGACTTATGACCACAACAGTTGAGTCCCATAGTGCTCAGAGCCATTTGAACCATTTTTTTTTGAACGTGGTACCTTATACCTATGCCTGTCCAGAGTTCTCATGTGGTACGAGTTACGCAAACTGTCTACTTTGTTGTGCGGGGTTCGTCGTCCGTATGCGAATTGCTTCAAGTACTGTAACCATATGGAGGACAGAGTCCAAGTCAACGATGCGAGTATAGCGGCTTGCACGACGCATCCATCTGAGAAGCTTATTTTGGAAAACTTGGAGACAGACAGTTTGTATTGGACTGGCAACACCCCAGATCGAGCTGCCATACAGTATCTTAGAGAGAACCGTCGCTTTAATAATCGAACTTTGCAGTGGTACTGAGGTCAGTACTCTTGAAGAAAGGGAGGAGTTTTTTTGGCCATTCCGAAAGCTTTGTTCCTGAGAGAGTCAATTTGTTTACGGAGAAAGAAGTGTTCGTCCAAAGTGACCCCCAGGTAAGTCACTGTTGGCCCCCAGGGGATATCCCGCCAATGTAATCTCAAGTTGGTGGGCATCAAGGGGCGTATCTTGCTGAAATAGATGGCTGTCGGCTTGGCAGGATTTGGTTGCACTTTACTGGTCGTACACCAAGCGACTCTGGCATCGAGTTGATATTGAAGGCGACGAATGTTGAGTGAATACGTCTTCCGCTGGTGAAAAAAAAGGCGTATCATTGGCGAACTGTGCAATTTGTACCCCTGTGACAGTTGGCATATCATTTAGGTAGAGATTAAATAGTAGTGGGGATAAAACGCATCTTTGAGGCAGCCCCACCTGTGCCAGTCGGGAGTGATTGGCCCTCTACTATAACAATAATTTTCCTGTCTGTCAAAAAACTAGCTGTAAGTTTCACATAACAATTGGGTATCGACGTCAGTTTACGCAGTTTCCGAATCAGTCGTTCTCTCCATACCCTATCATAGGCCTTTACTGTATCTAAGAAGACAGCTGCAGTAACAATAGACACATTGAAATTTCTGGTTACATGTTCCACCAGACGAAGGAGTTGCAGCTCTGCGGATGGTTTACGTTGGAAACCATGCTGTTCTTCCCTGATCGTACCATCTGCCACCAGTGATTCTGGAATAGGAACTACCTTGGTGATCTTTTACGCAGTGGGAAAATGCTTTTTCAAGAGATAGCTATTGTAAATTCTGGTTAAGAGCACCAATGGTTTATGTGGTAAGTTCTTCGGGCTTAAGTTGCTGATCTTGTCAATACCAGGTGCCTTGTTCCCATTTAGCTACACGAAGACATGCTCCGTTCCGCAATATAGTGTGTGCTGCGAGTATTCCGCGCATGCGTGAAAAGCAAGTTGACAAGCGGACCACACTTCCCGGCGGCAGCGCCGTCGCTGGTAAAACGGTGGAAATGAGCTGTCCTCTGCGTTACCGCTCGCCGCAACCGTTGGCGTACTTTGTCGACTTCGAGATGATCGGCTCCCTGTCGAACTGATAGCCACTATCAAGCACGATTCATCAGCTTTTCCGCCAGATGTATTTCCAGGAATTTAATAATGGAGTCCCAAAAAGATGTTGTCGTGGTCAGAATCACAATTCTATCGTACACCATTGAACGTCCTGTGGAAATACAGTGTTCGTCAATAACTGACTTGCTTGGTTGCAGAAGGTGAGTGAACGCTGAGGATCAGTGCAGCGTTGTTTCACAATGGGTATGGTCTGTCCTGTGTAAGCTATACCACGTTGACAAGGTGTCTTGTATATTCTAGTCTTTCGTAATAACAAGTCATCCTTCACCGATGCCAAGAGGTAATCAATCTTAGATGTATTTCCATGTGAAATTTACGGAGGATTCTTCCTATTTGAAACGAAATGTTGGCCACAAAAGGAAGAAAAGCTTAAGGTTTTGCATACGTGTTCTCCCCCTTATCCATTGCCCGATTCTTGGTTCTAGCTGACAGTGCCCTGTTAATCTGATGAATGGAATATTCATGTTTTTCTGAAAACTGTCTTTAAGTGGGCGAGCTCTTTAGGCAAACTATCTAGATCTGAGACAGCGTCAACTCCGTGTATGAACATTTTAAGTACGCCCATGGTTTGCACGTGTGATGGCAACTTGACACTTGCAAATATAAATCGGTATGAATGGGCTTACGATAAAGTGAATGCCCCAGAAAGCCATCATTCTTTAGCCTAACCAAGACATTCAAGAAAGGCAGCCAACCATCTTTCCCTGTTTCCATAGTGAGCCGAATGTTGTTATGAATGGAGAAGGTAAAGAAACTCCACCAATTTGTCATTTCCATGAGGCCACACTACGAAAGTATCGTGCACAAACCTCCAAAATGATGTTGGTTTAAGGACAGTTGATTGAAGAGCGCTCTTCTAGAAATTCGAAATCCACAATAAAAAGGTTAACCACCAAGGGAGACAGAGGGCTGCCCAAGGCGACGCCGTCAGTGTGTTCCAAATATTTTTGGTTGAACATAAAATAGGTTGGAGACAGAGTTTGCCGAAACAAAGCAGTGATGTCCACCTGAAACCTTTCGCAAATTAGCGCCAAAGAATCTGCAAAGGGACCTTTGTAAAAAGTGATACCACATGAAAGCTAACCACACGGCCAGAACTGCTGAGACGGAGAGCCCCCAGTCTATTGATGAAAGCAGCTGAGTTACAGATGTGATGTGAGCATTTGCTCACCAACGGCCTCAGCAGAGAAGAAAGATGTTTGGCTAAATCATACGAAGGAGCTCCAATATTGCTCACAAAACTTACTAAGGGCGGTGCTGTAGGTGTATGCGCCAAATTGAGTCCCTTTTTTAGTACAGACACGTCGCATCGTCCAGATTTTTCTCCGTGTAATTGAGAACGAAATGTCGTACATTTACTTCTTGCGGCGACGACTGTTGTGGCAGCAGTCTATCAAATTTTGGCATTTGCCGAAAACTTGCATCCTTATGGACGCAGTCGAACTTAGTCGAAGTCACTTCATCAACCCAATCCCATGATACACTAGAGAGATATGTTGCAACCTTTGGATGTAACTGGTACAATTCTTCTGGAATTGCATCCAGTCTTCGTCTTGCATAGCAAATTCTTTGACAATAACATTACTGGCCTTCTCAGAAATCTTCCGTGTAGTGGCAAGCTTAATAAAGTATATCACTCTGGCATGTTTTGGTATTATGCCAAGGTACTGTCATCTCAATAAAAAGGAATGGTGCAACTCTTCGTCAGCCGTTGAAGACTCACCTCAAGATGATTGACAGGTGCTTAGTCGAAATATCGTGAGATGAACTAAACGACGACCGTCTACAAGCCCGAAATTCATTTGAATATTATCAGGTTCTTTACTGCAATGAAGACGCCACCACAACAGGGAACTAACCTACCCTTACCATAAACATTCCAATTTGAATTTAGGAATGCATTTCTGTTCACTTCCTTTTTCTACCAACTTTCCGTTCCTAATACTATCTAGGCATTATAACCTCCAATAAGCGATACTCTGACTTTTCCTTAAATTCTCTTGCAGTTTCCTAATGCCATATTGATCTTTTATATATCGATCCGCAGGGACGAGCATTCTCTGAAAATTTTTTGGATGATGTAATTCCGATTACGACGGGAAATTTGTCTCTGATCCAAATGGCAGGATTTTTCTCTGGCCTAAAAAACCCTTACGTGCACTCCACACGTAGCCTACTACCCCAGTGGCCGTTTCCTGCGTGTAGTGCAAGTCTCTCCTATTAAGGGGAAATATTTTGTGTTTGTGGGGATTCACAGCCTCCAGATGTTTAATAAAGGCAAACATGATGCGCAGTAGGCTGTAATGCGATTTTCATTCAATCGTGCGATTATCTAATTTCGACCACATGTCACTGCCAAGCACATTTGTAACATCTGTACATCATGTCATTTTCAAATCACTCTTAATTATAAGCAAAAAGTAGCCATATTCCGACATTTTACGAAACGATCCACACTACACACCACAATACAATCCTAAACGGTGTCACTGTAGCGTGGATCGTTTCGTAAAGTGACGGAATATGGCTACTTTTTACTTGTTAATGAGAGTGATTTGAGAACGACATGATACACAGATGTTACAAATGTATTTGATGACGACGCGTAGTCGAAATTAGCTAATCACTAGATTAAATAGAAAGTGCCTTACATCCTACTACGGACCATGTTTATGTTTATTAAAGGGAACCCTGCAACCCTCCACCCAATAGTGGATGTCGAGAAATTCGCATCTGATATTGCCACAGAGTCGTGTGAGCTCCTTGTTTAGAACTTCTGTTCTGCTCCGAATCAGAGGAAGTTTGTGATGCTGACTGACTTCATCGAATCAGCCGTCTACCTAAAGGAACCAAGGATGGCCTCAGAAACCAAGTGACAGGCGCCATTCGTGACGACATGTGCCATTATAAGGGATACTCAAATGAAAACCAAAACCAACCACAATGGGACCGTGGAATCGTTCCACTCAAAAGTAATCATCACACGTCTTGGGACATTTTCCCACTGGGAGACGAGACGATCAATTCCTGTTTCGTAGGAGGCTGTCAACCGCTGACACCTCCATAACTTCTCCTACTCTTGCACTTTCTCGTGTGACTGAAACCGACGGCCTCCCGTGTCTTTCTTCAGGTCTCTAACGTTGTGAAAACCACGGCGAGTGATCCGTGCCGTATGGAGAATCTTGCAATGTTTCCCAACCAAATCTCTGAAGCGTAGCCTTCGTCCAATTGTCAGTGTGGGAGCGGGCTTTATCGTGCAACTTCGACTACAGTGCCCCACTGCTCGGCGAGTTCCTCGAGCGTGGAACCACAATCAGTGCCCAGCTCTAAGAGGACACTTTGCAGAAACTGCGACGCTCCATTAACTCAAAACCCTCAAGAATACTGCCCGATGGAATCATCCTGTCCTCGACGAGCGGAGGACCACTGCGATCGAAGTTGCACGATAGCGCCCACTCCCACACTGCCAATCGAAACTACGATTGAAAGATTTTATGGGGAAACAATGCAGCATCCTTCGTACAGCCTGGACCGTTCACCGTGTGATTTTCATATCATTTGTGACATGACGGAAGACATGCGTGGAAGTAGATTTCAGTCGGACGAGGAATCGCAAGACTGGGCGCGATCATGGATCCGTCAGCGACCCACCGCATTGCACGAAACAGGAATTGATCATCTAGTCTCCCAGCGGGATAACTGTCTTAACGCGTGTAGTGATTACTTATGAATTGAACCATTCCAAGGTCCCTTTATGACGGGTATTCGGCTTTCATTTGACTGCCCCTCATATTTACAGCCGGAAAAAAACCTGCACTATGGTCTAGGGGTAGCGTCTTTGATTAATAATCAAAGCGTTCTCGGTGAAAGGTTAGCAGCAATTCACCTCAGACCATCAGGAAAATGTCAGACCTGTAATAGAAACGGTACCCTGGAACATCGCTTCCAATACGGAGAAAAGAAACAAATATGGGAGACATGCAAAGCGATGCTGGCACTGATAAACAGAAGTACACCTGAAAGGATAAACATCGAACTATTAACCGCACCGGATATAAAACCTTTCCCCCGATCAAAGAAACAAAGCACCACTTGGATCCTAGGCTAAACAGTGTATGCAATAATAGACCAAAACCAGGAAGATGCCATGGAATACCTCTCGTACTTATTGGAAGAAAACAATAAAGCCATAAGATCGAAAAGATCCAAAGCAGAATTCGCGAATTTCCTGAGAATTGCCATAAAAGCAGGCTACGCCAGCCGCCCCTACGGACACCGCCAGCCTGATCGTCGCGGACGGAGCCCAGCTGAGGGAGGACGGCGGCCCACGGCAAAGCCCACCGCCGCTGCAGCCCGGGCCTCGCCCACCAGCCACCCTAGGGAAACCATCAAAGTGCTTCTGTGAAGTTCTCTTTCAGTGCCGAGTGCAGTGTTTGCTTTGTGTTCAGTGCTACACCAATGCCCTCGCTGGGAATAATGAAAGTGAAATCAAAAGCAAAA